>NC_138766.1:34778119-35378119 GCF_965113315.1 Podarcis vaucheri | reverse complement strand
CACGGTCTCTTCCTTTCCTTCCCCTGCAGAGACCAGCCACGTCCCTCAGCCGAGGCCGCCTTGCTGCTCAAAAGAGCCGGTCTACTACAGTTCGTGGCTGCATGGGAGAGCGCTGCTTTCCTTGCAAAAGGCCCCCAGGTTGAGTCGCCGGCACCTCCAGCTATGAGAGGATGGGAGCAATGGCGTAGCGTGGGGGGTGTGGGGGGTCGGCCGCACCTGGCGCAACATCTGGGGGGTTAGGGGGCGCAAATCCATGGGTTAGGGGGCGCAAATTATTTGCCTTGCCCCGGGTGCTGACAACCCACGCTACGCCACTGCCCCCTCCATATTGGGGGGGCTCAGCCTGCTGCCCACCAATATGGAGGGGGCCGAAGCCCCTTCTAACCCCAATGTTGGCTCCCCTGTCTCTCAGCCTATCCTACCTCAGAGAATTCTGGTGAGGATAATATGGAGAGGGGAGGAGCCATGTGTGGTGCCTTTAGCTCTTTGGAGAAAATGGCAGGCTATACATGTCGTAAAAGAGATAAAATATGTTACGTGTTTGCTCTCCCTGTCTGTTCAGCAGGTACCTTTCCCTTGAATCAGCTCTGACTACACCTTGGCTTGCTGGGTGGGAACGCTGTGTGTTTGTGTTCCACAGAGTTATTGCACTCTGCAGTTGGCTTCTGCAAAACATCCTTGAAGTAAACCATACATGGCATCTGATTTCAATAAAATGCTGGGAGCTCGTTTTTAGCAAAAGAATAAATGTCTTTCATTTGAGGGTGGTTCTCCCTCCCTCCCTCCCTCCGTTTATCTGCTGACCCAGAGAATTTACAACCTCCTGGAAGAGAAAACAATTCATATGAACTCCATAAGATATGGAAAAAGGCTGTTTCCAGCTGAGACAAGCTTGGCACAGCTTCTAATAGCTTTGCCAGAGGGAGGTTTTTAATTTTGGTTCACCTGGCTGAGCTGCCGCCTGCAAGTGTGTATTGCTTCAAGTAACGTGCGTGCAATCTGCAAACCCAGGCATCTGGGTATTATGGGGGATGAGGGCTGCGAGCTTTCAGAGCTCAGGGGATGGAAAGTCTGAGTGCTTTACTTCCAGCGCTGCGCTTTGCATGAGTACCACGCTGCTCTCGGGTGCATGCATGCTAAGTCTGCACAGTCATGTGGAGAGGATTCATAATATACCAGAGAAGGCATGGATTCCCACCCTCACCCCCCAGCATATAACTTTTAAAGTCATAGGCACAATGCATCTGTGTTCAGTAGGAAATTAAGAAAGATGGTTTCATTACTGGAAATGAAAGAATCACAACATTGGAAATGAAAGAATTACATTTCCTTAAAATTAGAGGTGTTTCAACATTCTCATCAGTCATAAGCAACGTTTATCACCATCAATTATAATAATAATAATAGTTAACAATACATTTACACCTTAGTTTTATTCGTGTTTACAGTGATTATTGCTCTCACCAAACTGAGGGCCTTCTCAGTAGTGGCGCCCGCCCTGTGGAACGCCCTCCCATCAGATGTCAAGGAAATAAGCAGCTATCCTATTTTTAAGAGACAACTGAAGGCAGCCCTGTTTAGGGAAGTTTTTAATATTTAATGCTCTATTGTTTTTAACACTCGATTGGGAGTGGCCCAGAGTGGCTGGGGAAACTCAGCCAGATGAGTGGGGTATAAATAATAAATTCTTCTTCTTCTTCTTCATTATTATTATTATTATTATTATTATTATTATTATTATTATTATATAATATGATATATTCTCATTATAATACATATATTATATAATGAGATATATTCCCAAGTAAGCACGTGGCCAAATGAATAATAATAATATGCATTTCTTATACTACACCAGCTTTCCCCAAACTTCCTCAAGCTTCCAGATGTTTGGGACTACAACTCCCATCATCTCTGATCATTTGCCCTGCTGGGTGGTTAGGAATTATAGTCCAAAACATCTGGAGGACACCAAGTTTTGTAAGTCTGTAATGTGCCATTCTTGCTCTAGGGATTTATTCAGACATATTCTGAATGACATATTCAGACATATTCTTCCAGCCATGTTTCCATTATCAGGGTTCTTCAACGGGCTTCCTTAGGTGTCTCAGGGGTTTTTTTCTGTTTTATGATGGTCATAGAGTATGTGCCTCATGTCCCACTTTATTTCCCATTGATACAGTTAGACTGCAATCCTGTGCACTTTTATTAGGGAATTAGCCCAGATGAATACAACGGGACATCCTTTCCAGTAAACATGCATAACATAGGATTTCACTGCACATCATCTGCAGTGGAAAGCTTGGTGGAAAGTTTGTAAATAACTTTTGTGAGTTTTATGCCTATGCATGTAGTGATGTTGCTTTCCTAGAGTGATAATGTAATCAGAGCTTGAACCTGCCAATGCCCAGTGCACAGAGCATCATCATCATAACTTTATTTGCATGCACCTTTACATACACACACACACCAATTGTGCTCAAAGTTCAAGAACATAAACACATCTCAAAATGATGGTGATGATTCAGCTGCTACCACCAATATCCTTGTTCTGTAGTAGTGGGGAGTAGTGACTATTGCTGTTGTTGTTAATGTGTTTTTATATAACTCCCTGAACGTACTTGGTGCTGTGCACAGTAAAAAAATCCTCCACAAAGGACATACAATCTAAAACAACAAATATAAACAATGCAATAAAAGTCAATAGTTTAAAATACACAGTTCGATTTATTATAATAAATCAATCCACCCTCCACCCTAAGGCATGACAGGCTTCTGACTGAGCATAGGAAGGAAGTAACCCAGCCAGATGGGCAGGGGTATAATAAATAAATTATTATCATTATTATACTTGGTTAAAAGTATATTTATTCTTCCAAACATCCAAAAATGATGTAAGAAAGAAAGAAACACTGGGGTTCACTATCTCTAGTTATTTTAATTGCATTTACTCATTTATTTAACAAAGTTGCTTTCTACACTTCGAAACAAAGTATGCCTGTGATAGCTGACATTGCTAAATCGTACTCAGGGGCTCTTCAGTCATCCATACTGAAAATGGAACGGGCAATTCACTTCTCACACTTTGAGCCGAATATATTCACATTTGGGAGGAAGGTAACAGTAAGTAATGATTTCTTTTTTTTTTTTTATAAAATTTTTATTGGGTTTTCACATTTTATATAGACAAAGACAAAAACACAAAAAACATAAAAACAAACAAACAGAAAAGTAAAACAACAAACATATATAGTTTCCAGAAAAAAACTTATTTTCTAACCCTGGTCATTGACTTCCCCCCACCCCCTCCCTTGCATCCCTATTCCCAAATTTGTATCAGCAAATTGGCATTTCCTTATCCATCTTAATATTAGTCCTTTATATATATAAAAAAGCAAAATTAAATTTATTCTAAGTTGGACCTCAGTTCCCTTCCAACGATTTCCCATTTTGTCTTAAATAATAATCTTGTTAGCTAAATCCCATAGTCTTAAGTGTTGTTGAAACTAGATTCTTCCCTCCCTCCCTTCCCCGGTTTGTGTCCCTTCCGAAAACATGTCCAAAATAGCAATTATTAGCCCGGATTCCTTACGTCCGAGGCTCTCAAATCTCTTTCAGTCCCTCTCCGCCGGCCTAGTTGGCAATCCTTTATGTCGGTCTTCACGTCTCGAAAGAGTTCTTTCACAGTCAGTCCAAAATCTCTTCCCATATTTTCAAGCAACTGCTGAGGAATTTCCACAAGGCATGAATTTTGAACATAATCAAAGTCAGAGTCTATGTGGAGGCCCCAATTATATTTCTTTATTTTAAATTCCTTGATTTCATAAATTCCCAGGGCCTCCACTTTCATCTTCTGGATCTTTCGTAGATTTGTAGTAGGTTCAGTCCAATAGTCTCCTTGTTTATATTCCACAGATATCAGCTTCTGGACAATATTTTCCCATTTCAGTTCTTCTCTTTCTTGTTTTGTCTTCTCCTCTTCTTTGGTTATCATTTCCGGCTCAGCTGTGGATTCTTTCTCAGCCAGGTTCTCATTACATTGAACAGAACTACTTGTTTCAGGATTCAAGGTCATCAATTGTTCACTCATAGCCGTAGTCTGTTCCTGTAAGATTCCAACCAAATAAAACATCCTTTCGATTTCTCCCAGTATCTTTCCATCCACAGCCATTGTAATTCCACAGATTTCCCCCTAGAGGGAATCTGGTTACTTAGTGTTCTTTTCTCCAACAGTCCTCTGTCTTATTATTGATTCTTTGTTTCCAACAATTTTAGTTCAATTGTAACTCCTTTTAATCCAGAGGGGTCTTAAGTAGCAATTTTTCTACTATTAACAGTCCGTTTGACAGCTTTGACAGCTGTCAAACTCTGCTCTTCTTATACCAGCTCCAAAGTAGGACACTCCCGGGCCCGGGAGGGGGGGGTTGCTTACAACAGAAATATACCCCTTCCAACACTCCTCTCTCCTGCTCAAAAAAAAATCTTTTCCAAATCTTGGAAGTTACTGTCTTTTTAAACTCACCCTTTACAGGGTAGGCACTCCAGCTTAGTTCTTTTATCGTTGCTCTGGATCGTCTGCAAGGGGGGGGTGCGGACTTCCTTTTAACACATCCCCCGATCGTCTCAAATTCAATAGGTAAAATTCTTAGAATCCAAATTCAATTAACTCACGGGTTCTTTTTCTCAGCCGAATTTCAAGGAAGGAAGTCAGCGCTCTCCGGTCATGGCTCGCGGCTTCGCTCAGCAGAGGTAGCGATGGACTCTCGGTGCCACGCCACCCCCCGTATCCCCTCCGCAGCCTTTAAAAAGGCTCTTTGCGAATCAGGGGGGGCGCTTAAGGCACCCACCGAGTCTTCAGTCCGCAGGCTTTCGTGCCTGCGGTTTTAAGGGTCCCCGTGTCGCCGGCACGGCAAAGACCCGTCCCCCGCTGAGCCGATTCCCTCCGGAGCTCGGAGGGAATCCGCCATTCCCAGATCGCGCCAACCCCGGAAGTGAGTAAGTAATGATTTCACAGGCGCAGGACACGATTGGTCACACTGTAGTTTATGATCCTTTCTTGTTCAATAACTAGAGTTTTAACAAGCCACAGTTTGTCAAATCCAAATGCAACAGGGAGCTATGTTTAAAACCAGAACTGGGTGCTTCTGAACTCCTCTTCTTGTGAATGCCAAAGGAGCAGAGGAAAGCAATTCACAATTCAGTTACATTGATTATGGGCTGTGTTCCCACATTTTAAGGAACTGGCTTTTCATATCAGGAACTGCCTGAGTTGTGTGTTTTTTGTTTCAGTTCTGCATTACAAGCAGAACTGCATGTTTTTCTCTCTCAACAAACTGTTTTGCATTAATGTTGTTTTTGTTATGCCTCCTCTGCTCTTCATGATATGTTTCAGAAACCATTATTGAATTCACACTGAAGAAACTGCTAAGATCCCAAAATTTCTACTAACATCACTATTGCTGACAACTCAGAATGAAGGACAAAGTTCCTGTCCGAGGAATCTTAGCTGTCCTTTAGGTTTTACAAGGTCTTCAAATTGCAGATATATTTTACACTCTGCCCTACAATGCAAGTAAGCATTAGGTTTGGGGGGCATCCAATCTACTCCACTGACTGGCCAAGATAGAATTCATTCCCTATTTCATGTGGACCTTTTCTGATTATGTCAGTGGCAAGAGCCAAGGCAAGCAGGCTAAATTGAAAACAGCATCACCCAACTGCAGAAAGCTTGTTGGCAGCAAATTAAAATGTGTTGTAATTCAGGACTCAGCTTAGCTCCAGGTCAGGCGTGTAAAAATGAGGGTGTCACGTTAACCAACCTGCTATTACTTTGTGTGCAAAGAATAATGTGTGTTATGTTTTAAGATACAATTACTCCAGCATTCAGCAAGGGGTCACCTTCATATATTTTATAAGTGATCAAATGTAACAAAGGGGGGCGGATGACAGATATGGGAAATGGACCATAGCTCAATGGAGGAATATCTGCTCTGCATGCAGGAGGTCCAGTTAAAAGGGTCAGGCAACTGGTGATATGAATAGGCCTATTTCTGCATGCAATCCTGGACAGCTATTGGCAGACAATATTGAACTAGATGGACTAAGAGTCTGGCCTGATTTCAGAAGCAGAACACCAGGTAGAGTGGCTTCTCAGCTGTCTGAGAGGGGCAAGGTGAAGGCGAAGTCAGTGTGGTGCAAACAAATTGGCAGGAATGCCACATTGGCTCTGCCCACGTGTTTGCACTGCAACAGCTTCCCTGCCACCCTACCCCTCCTAGCTAAAGTAGCAGCCCCACCCCACTGGCAAGCTGGTATACGGCATTTCAGTATAATCTTAGATAAAGGCAGCAACTGGTTAAAAAAAAAAGGCAGTGGAAGGAAATATGGAAGGAACAGGGTGCATATTCCTTGCTAACGTATCTCACCTTTTATTTGGCTTCTGCTCCAAACAACCATAATCCTGCTATCTGCTTCTGCATATCAAATGCTACTCTTGAAAAGAAGTGTTTTCAATGAGGGTCTTCCTGAAATCTTTCCATTTCTTTCTGCAAAATTTGTGAGCCACTAAGGGCAGCCTACCAAGGATTCAATAAACCTCCTGCCTTTCTTGCCTGGGGTTGCAAAAGCAAGTACCTGGCAGCTAGGTTGAGCTTCTGACCTGCAGGGTAACACGTTATTCTGTGGTTGTGTCCTCCCATCAAAAACGTAACCGGCTGTATTTTACTATTTCCAGAGGAAATTCTGCATTGAATGCACCCTTCAGTTGCACACGTAACGGTGCCGTTTATTACAAGCAAAACAAGGAACCTGCCTGAAAACAGCATTTTTGTTTTGAAGGCACAAAACAGGACCGGGCCTTGCATGGGTCCCACTGACTGGGCAATTAGAGAGGCCCATGCTATCTATCAAAGACAAGCTTTAAATAGATCCTTGTGTTAATTGCAGATAGCAGCAAAACGCAGCGCCAAATCTTTCAGGCTGGCATCGATGGGAAAAGGGAATAAACAAGCTATGGTAGATTAAACACTGCCGAGTGGTGTTTTTCTGTCACTGTCAGAATGTGTAATAGAGTCCCATGCTATTTGACTGTTCCTCTCCTTGTGATGCATGCTGGATACCTATAATTTATGACAGCAAGACACTGCGTGGTGAGCTGCCTTTCCTTTTCGACTGATGCTAACCTCGTTAGTGGGGAATATGTGACAGGCTGATTGTGGTTTCTTATCTGCAAGTTAAACATTGTCAGAATAATTCATGGCTGGGCAACTGTTACAACTGTAATGTTTTTTATAATTAGAGATTGTAGTGGAGGGTTCACCAAGGATTCAGGCTCCCGTGAGCTTGCCCTCCTGTTCGAGTCCACACGTCCTGCCCCCATCCATCAGCTTTCAAAAAAGAGAAGCGTTCTTGGGGAAGGAGAAGGTAACATCGTTCCACAGAGTCCCCAGGAAATATTGCCTCGCTCTTCCCAGAGGCATCACGAGAGCTCCTGAAAAGGAAAGGTCACATTCAGGATTCAGCTTCTCCATCATCCTGAATATGATAGATCAGGTTCTCAAGTTGGTGTAAATAAACCTATTGAAGACAAAAAAGCCACAACAACTTCAAAGATCTCAGTATTGATCTATAGTGGCTGAGTAAAGAGAGATTCACATTTTTTTATCAATTAGATTTACGATAAATATTTTTATCCCACCTTTTCGAAAAAATTACACCCGCAAGGCTAACAGCAGCAATAAGTAGTGAATTAAAAACAGCAAACTATTAAATGAAAAGTTTTAAAAAAACAGGAAGGTAGGCTTAAAACTCAAGAAAAAGAGCAGGCAAAATATTTACAATATGAGCAGCAGTAAAAGCAGCAAACAGATAAGCAGATCTGGCCAGCTACCAACAGGCATGGGTCAACTCACAGGAGGATTCCTCTAGCAATAAAGTCAGGCTCTGAAGCTTAATAAGGCAGCTCAGGACTAGGGCAATGTGGGGCACCTTTGTTGGTCCCATGCACCCCATCTGGATTTGGCCCCAAAAGACCAAGGAAAAGTGCAGGTACCCAAGCACAATTTGTGTCATTGTACAACAGCATAAGTGATCAAGAGGCATCTTTTGCACATTAAATAAATGGCTCTTGTTCTAAGTCTGGGGTATGGGAGATTTTTACTGCTGTGGACAGAGAGCAGTAGCCAAAAGGGGCCAGAAATTTCAGGATTGCATCTCTCTCTCTCTCTCTCTCTCTCTCTCTCTCTCTCTCTCTCTCTCTCTCTGCCTCCAGTCAGGCCACTCATTCTCCATCACAGTTGCGTTTGTGTACATGGCAAAGGCACAAATTCCCTTTGCTGAAAAAAGGGAATGGCTATTTGTTGAGCATTCGTAACATTACAGTAATAATTATGGGAAGGAAGGAAGAAAGAAAGAAAACAATTCTGCATGTGAATTCCCCCCCCCCCCCATTTAATCTTCAGTCTTGCTCAGTTTTGTATTTGGCAGTTATGAAAATTTGGAATGGTGCCCCTGGCCAATTTGACTTTGGATGTTCTGTGGCCAGCTCTGATTACAAAAACATTATTAGCAGTTGTATGAGTAGTAGCAGTTAAAAAGGCACATTGAAGATTGCACTCACTTTCTTACATCACTCTTAAAGCCCTGCAATTTACTGTCCACAATTCTTCACTGCTTGAGCATTAAGCATCTCAAAAACAGAATTTCGCCACTGTGAATTCCAAAAGGAATAGGTTTATTATTAACACTGATCCTTTATGTCCATTGCACAGTTGCAATACAAGTGGGTTGTTTCTCTTACCGGTAATTTATTTTTATGCTAAGGCAGGGGGAACTGGGGGACCCACACAGTGCTCTGGTACCATGACCTTGAAAAATGACATCAACCTCCAACTCCTGTATGATGGGATGCAGGACAAAGCAAACAACCCTAGCTAGCCTGCAGCCAAACTCCTGTTTTGTGTCTTTCTGAAACTGACAAGGAAAATGAGTGCATGTCCTTTAAAGTGCAAATAGCCCACACATGATCATTCCCAAAAGAGAACAAGCAATTCTGGGATGTATTAATAAAATGGATTGTCTTTCCTATCACTAATTATTTCAACCATTTGCACATTGCAGTCTTTAAAGGCAAGAGAATTCAAGTGTGCCTAAGTGACACAGGTGCAGGATTATAGCCACTGCATTATTTTGTTTCCCAGTAACCATGTCAGTAACAATATGACCAACATTACTAGACCAAGAATGGGTGTCATGGCTTGGAGGATAATATTTAAAGACTAGAAAAGGGGGGTACCTTGAGGTTGATTTGAAAGCTGCAGCTGATACAAAACACAGCAGCTGGGGTGCTCAATTGAATATCCTACTTTGCACCAGCGCTGAAGGAATTGCACTGTCCATTCACTATCGTGCCATCTCTGATGTTGCTATTGACTTACGAAGTTCTGAGTAGCTTTAGAACCAGGCTATCTGAGAGACCAGCCCAATCACTGAGCTCATCAAAAGTGGCCTTTCCAGTCATGCTGCACCCAGGAGAAGTACAATTTGTGGTGATCCAAAGGAGAGCCTTCTCTATGGTGGCCCCCTCATTGTGGAACAACCTCCCAGGTGTTCCGCTGCCTGTTAAAAACTTGCCTGTTGATGTAAACATCACCAGGCACCCATCCCTAGCACCGGTTCTATTGCACTTGTATATTTTATTATTTATTTGCAGTGGTTTTACTTTGTAAACTGCAATGAAAGACGGTCCGTAAATAATTTTGGATAAATGAATAGATTCGAGAAAGATAGATATGTAGAGTGTTTATTTAGGACATCCATCCTAATTTGGAAGGCTTTTTATTGCCTTGGGTTGCCAAAGGATGCCAAGGAATGAACTTTTTGAGTTATTCCCATGCTATAAATTTCCAGAAACATCTAAATGTGCCAACTGTCAAAAAACACAACACTGAGTGGAAAGGACTCAGAATGGATGTTCTTATTCTTATGGCCTTTTAGAAAACATAATTAACAGCAAAACTGCTGCTTTTGCTAAATACTTACTATTACTAAAGAGCATAGCTATGTGCTTATCAGAATTGCTGCTGTAATTACATTGACTGCTGCTCTTCATGCATATATGGATATCTTGCTAAGTTCACAGAGATGGAAACATAAATTAGAAAACACTGGTTTGTAGAAATGTGGCCACATAGAAGACGGCAGGGGAGTACATTTTGTAGTAATTAAATTCCATCACTTATATTCTTCCTACAGATTAGGAGGGGGACGTTCCAGTTTCCTGAAAAGTCGAAACACTTGAACCATGCCAAATTTGTAACTAATGAAGTGTAAGCAGAGAAAGCTTAGTGAACCAGGGTCCCATTTATTATGGCCAGAATGTGAAAACTTGCTGAAGACAGTCAACGTAATCTTGAGAAAGGGAAAGATAAGGGAATAGGAGGCCTCTTCTATTTTCTGGGTAAACAATGCAAAAGCATTTAAAGACATAACTGCTAATTTCAGGAATTAATGGTTTGACGGGCTGCAGAGGGGAACGTATGCGATTTTCCAGAAAAGATCTGGAAAACAAATCCCCTCAATCTAAACACAGGAAATGAAGAAAGACACTAGGAAGTGACTGTAGGGATACCTCACCCTGCAATCAGAAGCACAGTGCTAAATGGGCTACAATATTCAAGAGCTAAATAGACTGTTGGCCGATCTTATTTAAGGTGAACAATACGCACTAGCGGGGTGGGGCTGGGGAAACAACAACAAGAAACTGTGAAGCGGAGGATGAGAGGACTTGCTTCCAAAAATCCTGAAACAGGAATGAAAAGATGGGAGAGGAGAGAACTCTCCAACGGAAATGACATAGAGAACAGTGCAGGCCACTGGAGTAACAAGCATGCTGTCAAAACACAGCCAAAGGATTCCACTTTGCAGAGAATTACAGTATCATTATCGGTGACATGGAGGAAAAAAGATAAGAGCAGCTTAACTACTGCCTGTCAGTGTCTGCGGCTAGTTCAGCACCCAGCTTAAATAGCACTCAGCCAGCTGCCTGTGGATATACCCAATATTACATGTTAATGTAAAAGTTGCACTGCCAAAAGAAATCCCCCCCCCCCCGCTCTTCATCTGAACAAACAGAGGCAAGTAGAAACCTTCCACAAAGGTGACCGGGGTGATTACAAAAAACAGAGAGTTGGGCTCATTTTGGCTTTGACCATGACTGCAATCCTTCATGCTCCATAAGAAATGGGAACCCAAGAATGGAATTCAGAGTGCTGAAGTTTCCTATTTTCTTTTTTTCCCTTTTGCAAGGCTACTTGCAAAAATCTATTACAGCATGTTACACATTGGTGTTATTTCTTTACAAAATGACTTTTTATGTTTGTGGATGGGAAATCGTAGCAAGTCAGGATCCTAAATGGTTTGCAACTGGGTATTAAGTAAGTGGAGGCCAATCTATTTGTAGCAAGAACATGGGGACGTCTCACCTACAAAAAAGATCGTTCCTACAAATTATGTACAATATGCCTTTCTCTAAAAGCCATAAACCACAACTCCCCATCATTCTTTTCTGTAGTCCTGTACACACTTATTATTAGATACACAGTGGATTGCTTTTGAACAAGTTTACATGGGATTGTGCTATTTACTCAAGAAAGATAACCAAAGCCCAGCTAAAAGTCTTGCCCATTCTATTCAATAGCAAATATTTAACTAGACAATGTTTGCCCTAAAAGGAAATTCACACAACCATTTTTGGAGGGGTGGAAAGTCACGAGGAGGTTTTCCTCTGTTTTCCTACAACAAATGGTTTATGAAAGCATTTCTGGAACGTCCATGACATTCATGCCCAGGGCAATCCATTTCTGTACAAGGGTGATTTTCTGAAAGGCAGAGGGAGATACTTTCATGAATGCCAAAAGCGTTGCCCCCTGATGTTTTAGTTGAAGCGTGCCCTACACTCTTCTAAAATTGGATGGGTTAACAGAAAAAGGAAGAGGGGTAAGCCCAGTGCTTTTTTTCTAAAAAAATATTTAGGCGTACTCTCATTTTCCTACTCATATTGAAATACTGGCCCTCAATGAGTCCAAACTTAGATTCACAAAATGTTTAGGGATGTGCGTACCCCTGCGTACCCCCAGGAAAAAAGCACTGGGTAGGCCCCACTGATTCCCATATTACTTTAGCATTGCAAAAAGTACATCCTGCCATCCCCTACCACGCCAAAGCAAATTCTGTCATGAACAAGAGAAAATGGGGAGGGAGAGCCTGTTGTTGTTGTTTAGTCGTTTAGTCGTGTCCGACTCTTCGTCGGACCAGAGCATGCCAGGCACTCCTGTCTTCCACTGCCTCCCACAGTTTGATCAAACTCATGCTGGTAGCTTTGAGAACACTATCCAACCATCTCGTCCTCTGTCATCCCCTCCTCCTTGTGTCCTCCATCTTTCCCAAGGGAGTACCTACTGACCTGTAAATCTACATAAATTGGAGGTCAATGTGCCAGTGTAGAAGCTACTCTTGAATCAGGCACACAGGGGATTATAGCCATAGCCAAGAACATACACTGTAGATCTTTCAAGACACTGCCTTAGGTTTAGGTAAAGTGAGGTGGCCACCTCAGTTGGAAGATTTTGCATATAGCAAAAGAGCAGCAGGTATATTTAATTTATTATTGTTGTGTTTTTACTGACAGGTGACTGGTGACAGGAAAGCATAGATGTCCTTTGTGGGTTTCCTGTCTCAGGTGCCAAGGTATCTTGGCCCAGTTATTGCACCTTGATTTGTGGGGGAAAGGGATGCAATTGGCTGTTCTGACTCAGGTAGGAAAATGTTTTTGACTGACCCAGTTTACCATTGTATGCAGAACAGATATATGAAGAGCCTAAATTCCAATAGCATGATTCAATAAAACTAATGTATACATTCTTCCTGAATAGTGGAATTTTAATTCAACATAGCTATATTATTATTATTATTATTATTATTATTATTATTATTATTATACACCGTCCTATACCCGGAAGTCTCAGGAAGGCAACCCCTAAGCTTTCAGAGCATTGTTGTTCCTCAAAATATTTTCATGAACACTTTGCTTCAGGGTGTTTTCACCTTCCGTGAGTAATAATTCAGGGGAAGCATTTGGATTTTTCCAAAAACTAAGGATGTGATTCTCAGGATTTGAGGAAATTGTTGGAATTTTTTTCTAAACAGATGTTTGGATGGGAGATTTCTATCAGTGTCACTGATCATGAAATTAGAATATGATATTAAGTTTTTAGAAAACTAAGGATTAGCTGCAGAAATTGCAAACATTAGAGGAACACCTTTCTCCAAAGGAAGAACAGAAGACTAAGTACAGTATACAAAGGGCTCTTGTGTGCAATGCTCGTACATATGTGTATATCTCTATGTACAACCTAGTTCTCACACAAATGGAAATGCAAAGTCACCTCAATTATATTGTCCCAGTGTATAATGAATGCCATCAGCTTCTTAAACTTAGCCAGATTTTAATTCCTTCTCCTCAAATATCTCTATCATTATGTCTCCCTGTACACTTGAGATGTGACTGTATCCATTATAGCAGTCAGTCAGCCATGGCCTATTGCTTAATTTAATAACAGATTATGCTGGCCAGCATTTAATAGTCATTAATATCCTAATAACATTAAAGTATTCAGTATTGAACTTAATTGTAATGCTGATGAGAGCTGAAGTAATTGCAGTGGAATTTCAATAATAAATCACAGCCCTCTCTTGGATCTTTAATAAACTGACAACCGGTGCTAAATAAACTAGATGTAATAAAAGGTGACGCTGAAAATTTAAGACATGCAGGCATGATTTGAAAGGTACAGATCGAGGCCTGCAAACCTGATGCACCCGGGAAGTCTATTGGAAGCCAGTAGGTGTCGTGTGGGCTTCTGCAAGTCAGACACAGATTCCCAGCACCTTTTGCAATGTTTGGAATGGCAGCTCCAAACCAGAATAACATCATTGGTCAGAAAATGATTTCGGAGATGAATGGCTGATGAAGATGATGGACTATGCCAAGATGGCAAAATTGACTGGGAAAATCAGAAACCAGGAAGAGAAGAATTTCAAGAAAGAATGGAGGGAAATCATAAGGTACTTAAGAGAACACTGTGAACAACTAAAAACATTGGTGGGATTTGAGTAATGCTTGTAATGTACAAAAAACTAGGGTTAAAAATGGATTATTCTTTTTTTTAAAAAATGGAGAAAATAAGGGAAGCAGTTGGAAAAAAAAAAGATTGATAATGGTAACCACGGAAGGGTGGAGGGAATCCTAAATGATGACCTTGATGTTTAAAGTTTGAATTTAAATTTGTTATGTAAACCCCAATAAAAATATATTTAACACAGAAGATGATTTCGGAAACAGATGACCATAGAAATGCCCATCTATTTTTAAAATTATATTATTACATTTATAGCCCACCTTTCTTCCTAGGTGTTCAAGGTGGTGCATGTGGTTACCCTCCCCCCTCCCATTTTTATCCTAACTCTGTGAAGTAGGTTAGACTGAGAGATTGTGACTGGCCCCAGGTCACCTACTAATCTTGATGGCTGAGTGAGGATTTGAATCCTGGTCTCCTAGGCCATAGTTCTGCACTCTAAGCCACTTTCTGCCATAGTGCGTCTAAATCTACTGCAGCCCTTTGTCACTGAGGATGCCACACACAGGGTTTGCCCTCTGGTCGGTCCCATTTTCCTGCCAACTTCTTGCCTTCTTCATTCCAGGCATTTTCTGCTTCTCCAAACAGTTTGTGTCTCTGCTAGCCATTGCCAAAACATGGACCAGGTTGCTCAGTATAGAACAGTTTCATGAATGAAGTATCTATTTGAGGGAGAACCATTTCACGTCCATTCTCCTCTATGCAGCGCCAGATGTGGGTTGAGTGCACCCATCTCCAGTTTCACCCAAAACGATTGTATTGGCAGTAGGTCCGGAACAGGCAAGAGGGGGTCGTGTTTCACACAATGTGTGATTAACTTAGGAATCCTCTGCCTCAGGATGTGGTAATGACCACTAGCCATCTAGGTGGCTTTTTTAATGGGTTGGACAAAATCCATGATTACAATAGCTTCATAAAGACAAAGGAAATGGTGTTGGACTTTCGGAGGAATAGAGAACTAGCCCTGCTGTACACCGGGGAGGGCTGTGTGGAGAGTCTCTTCCTTTAAATTCCTAGTTTATCTCAGTGAAGACCTTACTTGGAAAATCAATACAACCCAGGTGGTTAAGAAAGCCCAACAGAGACTCCATCTCCTCAGAGTATAGCAAAAGAATGATGTCAATCAACATTTGATGATCTCCTTTTACCGGTCCACAACAGAAAGTGTCCTTTCATACTGCATCACGGTGTGGTACGCTGGTTTGACATCAACGGATAGGAAATGCCTACAGAGGGTGATGAATACAGCACAAGATTTTATGGGCTGTCCCGTGAATCCGCTGGATGACATCATGGAAGAACATTGCCACAGGAGAGTGAGGAAAATTCTCAGGGATGCTTCACACCCTGGCCGGCACTTTCTTGATCTCCTGCCCTCGGGCAGAAGATATAGAATAATAATAATAATAATAATAATAATAATAATAATAATAATATATTATTTGTACCCCGCCCATCTGGCTGGGTTTCCCCAGCCACTCTGGGCGGCTTCCAACAAAGATGAAAAATACACTAAAATGTCACATATTAAAAACTTCCCTGAACAGGGCTGCCTTCAGATGTCTTCTGAATGTCAGGTTTATCGCTTTGACATCTGATGGGAGGGCGTTCCACATGACTAGTCGCACCAACAGGGTAAAGAACAGCTTCTATCCATGGGCTGTTAGGCTGCTGAATGAAAACATAATAACTGGGCAACTGGCTTTCGGGTTTGGTGGGTATGCATCAATAAACGAGGGGAATTAAGACTGAGAGAGATGAGTGGGGGGGTCTCGTGTAATCTCACTGTATACAAGTTGTACAAGTGACAATAAAGTATTTCAGTAATGGAGCCTCTACATTCAGAAGCAGAGGTTGGTGACATAAAATGGGAAAGGGCTACTGTCTTCAGGTTTTGCTTGTCTGCTTCCCAGAGGCATCCATCGAGCCACTACTTACTTACTTACTTACTTACTTACTTACTTACTTACTTATTTCCCCAGCCACTTTGGGTGGCTCGCAACAGAATATTAAAAATAGAATCAAACATTAAAAACTTCCCTAAACAGGGAAGGGTTCTAGACTAGCGGTTGCTTCTGATTTAGGAAGGCTTGCAATAAGCTGTTTTCTGATGGCAGTCTTTGCAGATCTCACCCATCCGCCTGTAATGAAAGGGATTTTTTTAAATGCATAAATATCTATTTGCACCAACAGGCAGCTATGCGATGGTTTTACAATTGGCTGCAATTAGGAGTGGGGAAGAAATTCAACTCTGTTCACATTTAAATTTGCACTTTCTGAAACAGTGTCTGAACTGGAACCTAGCCCTCTTTCCAGATTTGCAGTTCTCTGGATTTTGCAGTGTAGTTCTCCAACTAAGTAATGTGTACAAAATTCCATGTATTTGGGTATGCATATAAATGCACAAATTAGTAAAACAGTAATAATAATAACAGAATAGCAGAAATGTTTCCCCTATGGGGGAAATTATTTGCAAGAACTGGGTATATTTGTCTAATTTGCACACAAAAATGTGTGTTAAAAATGTGTGTTAAGAGAATTTTGCACTAAAACGCTGAAGAATTTTCATGAGGTTGTTTTTTATTATTATTGAATAGCTGCAGAGATGTGGAGAAGTGATATTAAAAATGGAGAAAGGGTCTGTCTGTCCCTAGTTGCAAGGCATTCAGTGTGAGCTAGAATGGAAGGAGATTTTACTCAGTGAAAATTCCCAGGTAAATGGGTACATACGCAAAGGAAGAGCCAGGGAAAAACGGCAGAGAATTGAACTTTTGCTGACTTCATTAGAGAAAGCCAAGAATGTGCCCTGCAGCTTACAGCCAGGTACTTAGCTGAAACAGAAAAATGGCATCTGCCCGTTTCAGAGAAGATCCTGAATACAGAGGCAACAAATACAAGGCTCCCAGTATTGCACCTCATGCTTTCAGCTCAAATGTTTATAAAAGGAAACACTCTGGCTTAGCCAGGAATACTGTGAATAACATCTTTTCTTTCAATACTGAAGTTTTTCCAGGCTGGTCCAGGCAGATCTGTCAAGGGCAGAGACATGTGGCAAGGAACGGGAAGGAGGAAAGATTACCATACTTTTCTAAAACTTGAAGATATGGCTGAGGGTTCATGAGACGGTCAGACTTACTCCTCATACCCAAAATGTCAGCTAAAGGAAGCATGACCAGTTAATGGGGGTTACTATTTTGCTTTGCTTTTGTTTTATTATGCATTTTGTGTTTTCATTTTGTATTTTTGTGTTGTGGACTGCTCTGTGATCTTCGGATGAAGGGCGGCCTACAAATTTAATAGACAAACAAACAAAACATCTGGAAGGCAGTATGTTGGCTGCCCCTCATGTAACGCATGCTTATAATGGCCAAAAACTAAGATCTGCAGCCAGGATTGTTTAAAGGGGAGTGACTTTAACAGAACCAGAGCCTGTGAATGGAACTGATACAAAAGGAGTCAAACAGCATCAAATTATTCAGGGTTGTAAGATAAACTGGGGGTTATTTACTCTTTACCCGAGTAAATAACAATAATTAAAAATGGTGAACATAGTTGAGCATAAGCAATGATTCAGTGATGCACATCGGAGCAAAAAATTCTAAGTTCATATAAACACATAGGAACTTGACTGACCAGGCAATGAGAAGTTGGAGTCATAGTAGGTAAGATGATGAAGATGTTGACCCAGGGTGTGACAGCTGTGAAAAAGGCAAATTCCATGTCAGGGATCATTAGGAAAGAGATTGAAAATAAAGCTGCCAATATCATAAAGCCATTAAACAAACCTCTGATGCGCCCGCACTGTGCTGTGTGATTGCTACATCTCAAAAAAAGAATATTGTAGAACTGGAAGAGCGTCAGAAAACATCAGTCAAAATGAGCATGGGGCTGGAAGTGAGAAATTACAACATTTCAGATATTTTAATTTAGAAAAAAGGCAAGCAAGGGATGATATAAAACTATGTACAAAATTATGCACAGTATATAGAAAGTAGGGGACGTGAGTGGCGCTGTGGGTTAAACCACAGAGCTTAGGACTTGCCAATCTCAATCAGAAGGTCAGTGGTTTGAATCCCCGTGATGGGGTGAGCTCCCGTTGTTCGGTCCCTGCTCCTGCCAACCTAGCAGTTTGAAAGCATGTCAAAGTGCAAGTAGATAAATAGGTACTGCTCCGGTGGGAAAGTAAACGGCGTTTCCGTGCGCTGCTCTGGTTCGCCAGAAGCAGCTTAGTCATGCTGGCCACATGACCCGGAAGCTGTACGCCGGATCCCTCAGCCAATAAAGTGAGATGAGTGCCGCAACCCCAGAGTCAGCCACGACTGGACCTAATGGTCAGGGGTCCCTTTACCTTTTATATAGAAAGTAGATAGAGAAATTTCCCTTTCTCATAATACTAGGGCCTAGGGGGTCGTCCAACGAAGCTGAATGTTAGAAGATTAGGGACATACAAAGAGATGTACCTCTTCAGACAGGACTTAGGCTCATCCATACTGTCATTGGATGTGGATAGTAAGCTTCCGGCACCTCCATTAATTCTTCATTGTCCATATCATGTTCTCCACCAAACCACTTCCTTCCCTTCTTTCAGTCTGGATTTTCTCACAACAGGAATGCTCCAAAAAGGAGTGAATGATTCACTGCTAAAGAGTGCTATGGGTAACCCACTGCTATGGGTTGCCTTGCCCCACTGCTTCCTATGTGGGTGGCCCAACGCCACCTTCTTCCGTGCTTCCTGCTTCTCTTGGGTTACCCAGCAGCGGCCCAGTTTATTTCCAGCTGGCTGGTGATGGTTGTGGGCTAATTTTTTAACTTATTTCTGGAGCTTTCAGGCACCATTTTGCACTCAAGTAAATCATTTGCTTTTATCATGTTTGTGTGTTATTTATTTTGCGGAATCATTGGGGGAGAGGAGTAGTGGTTTTCAGCTTACCCCATTTATTTAAAAAAGGCAAAAAATATCAAAAATTCAGTGTCTTTTGGTCACCAAATAAATAAATAAAAATTAATTTCATTTAATAAATAAATTTAATACATTTTATTTTATTAAAATAAATAAAAAATAATTTTTTATTTGCCTCACCCATGTGGAAATAATTTAAACAGCAGTTATTGTATATTTCACTTGAAAACAAATTCATTTCAAGTAACCCTATAGAGGGCGGAAGGAAATAGAAACATCTATGCCATTTGTGGCCTAAAAGCCACTGGAATAATTAGATGGTTTCCACTGATGTCAGTGGGGTTTGGATCAGACACATTATACAATGTCTATAATCTCCAGTACCCCCTGCGCTGCCTAAAAACGATCACAACATTTACAGTTACTGGTAGAATTATGCTTGAGTTATGAATCACCTTCTGCGTATGTCTGGCCTCCTATCTTGAGTCATTTTATTATTACTATTGTAATCAGACTTGTCTTGTACAGCACATTGTTGTCAGCTACGTGTTGTTGCCTAGATAGTTAAAGAGACTGTGGACCACCGTAGCAGCACAAGGAGTAATAAATATTTTGATTAAGATACCATTGTCTGCAGTTCCTAACACTGCTTACCAGCAATAGACAAATTCCTTTTCATGGTGTCAGTGTCTGTGGCGCTCAAAGTCTAAAAATCTACACTTCTGTGTGTTTTAATTCAGACATTTGCTTCATTTGTGCTTAAAAAGAAAAAAAGAAAAATCATTCCCAACAAAAGTATGTTCTATTTCCTGCAAGGAAAGCACTTCCTCTGCTGAGCCAGACTCAAGAGAGTGGAGAGCAGCCTCTGCTTAAGCCAGGGGTAGTTGGACTTCCAGAAGTTGTTGGAATACAACACCCATCATCCCTATTGGCCAACAACATCTGGAAGGCACCATATTGGCTACCCTAGGTATAAGCTTAGGGTCCTTGTTTATTTATTTCATAATTATACAGTGTGGGGCTTTCCCACCTAATATGGTCAATGCGATAATCAGTTGCAAGTGTTGACCTGGGAAAGCTTCTGCTCATGAATCTGAACTGCAAAGGGACCAGAAGAGGTGTTCTACAGGGGTGGCCCCATGCACAAGGTGAGGTGAAGCCATTTGCTTCAGGTGGTGGCTCCAACACCCACCCCACCTTGGCCATGGTGCTGCTGCCAGGCCTCCTGTGGGATTTTCCTTTCCCCTTCATAAACCGTATTGTATTACAGTTGTTGTTTTTTGTGCATTCTCTGGGTGGGCTCATCTTCAAGAAATCCCTTTCCATTCGAAAGGAAGAAGGAAAGCTGTTGCAACTTCCCTTTGCAATAGCTTCTTGTTTCGCTTTGAAAACTGGGAGGAGTGTTCAGAAATACAGACCACGGAAGTGATTTTAAGTGTTGTTGAATAACTCTTGCCATTCCTTCAGTATCTGCAGTGATGACGCCATAGTAGAATTCCAGTTGCTGAGAATATGTTCTATATGTCATAATATTGGAAGTTTTCATCCAATTTTAAAAATCCATATACTACATCTAGATCTTTTTTTTAATGGGGGGAAAAATCTGCCATACTTTCCCAGCTTGAGTTATTAATTACACATTCTATTCTCCCACAGAAGCTCTTAACTTTAAAAGATTAAATGGCTTGATTAGCAGTGTTTAGCTTCTCCTAGGTGGTTTATTGAATGTCACATTTAACATTCTGGCACCTCACAGAAGAAACTTAAAATCCTTGCAGGTTGGAAGAAATATGACTATTTTTTCCCAGGGAGCAACAGAAGGGCAATTTGTTACATATTCATTAACTCATCATATTGGACATTTCTATTTATACTCCAGGAAATTGACATGTTATGTGCTGCAATGCATATCATTTATAATATTGATGTAGAGCTGCTTTTTCAAGTATTTCTCGAAAACCCTTTCTAGCAAGCATGAATTAGACTGGTGTCCAAATTGCTGTTGCATAATCTGTTAACCATTTCATAATGTTACTTTCCAGGACTATCCAAATTTTCAAAAGTAGAAATAATTATATTTTCAGGTTACAGTAGGAATGTGCCGTTTCCAGTCTAATCACATTTCCCAAAGCAATATGTGAACCGAAATGCAGTTACCCTTCAAAATTCACACTTCTCTGACCAAACACTGTGTACAATAGGGTTGTTGAGCTTCTTTTGCAAAATCACCTGCCAAATTCTGTTCTGAGAGCACCACTGTTAACAAAAGCACGATCAAAAGTAAAGTGCACTAGATCTGGCCAGGTGCCAGACCCTAAACTAAATCAGACTGCTTCAGGCTGATTTGACTAGATCACCTTGAGGCAGCCCCAAATGGCCCTGGATCAGATTCGATCCACCTGCAGCGATCCAGGACTGTCAAAAGGGGCAGTGGTCTGGTGACAAGGAAGGCACATGATACTTAATTGACAAAGGACCCACTTACAGCAACTTCCACAGTGCCCTGGACACACAATCATATATGCTTCTAGCCTCTAGGCAGCTGTTCCCAGGTCTCCCATCAGCCCCCAGCCATCATGGCCAGTGATCAGAGATAGTGGGCATTAGTCCCAAATTTCTAGAGCACAGCAGGCTGGGAATGACTGGAGTACACTCATGTGCACATATTTGAAGGAAGGGATAAATGGGATGCGTAATGCATGCGTGAACTTCATCTAGCTAGAATATACTCACCAATGCCAAAAAAAGTAGCATTGAATAAAACTCTGTGAACACTGCAGATCATATAAGCCCCCTCCTCCATTTGTTTTCTAGCTTATCAGCAAGCAGTTTTTAAATAGCTATCAGTTCTAACATTTGCATTCCTCTTACCCCTTAGTGGGGGAGGGATGGTGCTGTCATAATTAGACTACATTCTTCTGGGTTCCATAACGAGCTATTATTTTGCTAATGGAATATTCAAGTAGTCTGCAGTAATTTATCAAATAGTCCCAAATCCCATTTTCTCTGTGTGAATCTTTTTGTTCACAGGTAAATTGATGTGTGGAGGGTTATCAGGACTTTTTTGTAATTCAAATTAACCGTTCCACCTCCTTTTCTGAAAAAAAAACCCACCCCCCAAATATATTGAAGCAAAGAGTGCTATTTAGAATGTCTAGCACTGGAATCATTCAGGCTTTCTGTAAGTAGCAATTTCTGCGTTTTTAATTTGTTCTCTTCTTTTTGTCTTCATTGCTGAGTTTTTAAAATCTTGCCTGAAGGGAAGCAGAATTCAGCATGCTTTCAAAGTGTTGTCCTTTGAATGATGGGACTTATTTGCTAGCTGGGTATGAGCAGAAGAACCTACCTACTGGAAGAGAGGGCAACCCACTCCCAGCATTCTGCGACCAAGTTCAGTCAACCACACAAAGAAGAACTCTTGCCTTCATTGTGCTAAAAGGGGTTGCTAATGAAAGCCACAAAGATAGCACAATTTAAACACATACGGATTAACTGACAAATGACCACTTGCTTATCTGATTTAAAAATTCAGCTAGTATGCATATAAGAGCCTTCTGGATCAGGAAAATGCCTCATCTAGTACATCATTTTCATTGTGGCCGCCCAGCTGCCTGTGGAAACCCCTTAAGCAGAACCTGACCACAAAAACACTCTTCCTTCCTGTGGTTTCCAGCAACTGGTATTCAGAAGCATTACTGCCTCTTATCATGGAGACAGAGCATGGCCAACACGGCTAGTAGCTATCAAGAGTCCTACATCCCATGAATGTGTAGGCATTGCCAGCAGCTGTTCAACAGTAGCGTTGAAGGTGATGGACCCCCTTCACTGGAGGTTGTTGAACAGAGGTTGGATGTCAGGGATTCTTTCGTTGTTGGTTCCTGCACTGCAGGGAGTTGTACTAGATGGCCCTTTCCAACTCTACAGTTCTATGAATCTGTGACTCCAGACAGATACTCAGCATGCTTCAGTCTCTCCCACTGATTCCAAGTGGACTTTATAAAGTTCTTCCCTTAGCACCCAGAGGGTGCAACTAGATACAAGATGAAAAAGCTTACTTTCTCTTGCCTTGCACTAATCCCAAAACAATGACATCTCAGTCTGATGTAAAAAGGATAAGTACACACACAGAGAGACAGAGAGACAGACACACACACACACACAGAGAGAGAGAGAGAGAGAGAGAGAGAGAGAGAGAGAGAGAGAGAGATATGCTGGCAAGTTCAGGAAGGAAGAGAAAAAGCTCTTGTCAGAAAGACCTTATAAGGAAGTCAGAGGTACCAGGCTGCTGCTGCAGCTGTTTCAAATGAGAAACTTTCAATTTTGTTGCAAATCCACTTCTGCCCTCTTGCTTTCAATGTCCATATGTCATAAAGAATTATTTCATTAAGTGTTTCTTGTCCTCCAGGCCTTGTTTTGTCTTTGAAGATAAACTCTGGACCTCTGTTATATGGGATCCTCAAAGGACACCTGCTATCTCCCTCAGAAGGGGCCAGAGTGTGAGCTCTGTCCTTGTTCCCTGTTCTCTCCATACATTATTGCTACTTTTTATTAAAAAGGAAATTATCCTTTGGTCCTCGCCCCAGAGCAGACTGGCCTGCCTCTTTCATTCGCAAATTGACTTTCTTCCTCCAGACAGATGGGAAGACAACCTTAAGTGACAATGAGACAAATTTCATTTTCCTGTGAATTGCCTTTTCAATTATTTGCCTCTACTCTATTTCTCTTTTCTGACCTGGGCCAAGCTGTTACACTGACAGAGGTGCCTCACCTCCAGATTAAAATATGCAAATTGTTATCCTTGCTGCACTTGGAGCAGTGTAATTACAAAGGAGTGTTTCATTCAGTGTTTTATACATGAACAATGCACACATCAACTTCTGACATCACTCCCACCAATATAAACAAAAAAGTGGCATGCTGTAATCTATTATATAATGACATAAGTATACCATGTGATGCTATTACTGGGAAATTTAATGCTATATTCTAGGATTTGGCTGTCTTGTTTTTCTAACTTATTAATAAAACAGTCATTTCAGTTCTACCCTTTCTCTTTCCAGACTCCTTTATAAAGTCAGTGTACAACAGTTTTACATTACCAGATCATCTTCACAAATTTTTCACATCAATGTGAATTTAATTGCAGTGAGGCTGAATGCCTTTGAAATACATGAAAAACATACACACACAAATGTGCGTGAGAGACATCTCTCAAAACAGAGATTTTAGTGGACACATGATTATTGTCTTTCTTTCAACCAGTATGTAGCATTTTAGCAATCTATTTCCCCTCATTTTGAGTGGGGTGCAGAATAAAATATATCCCCACAAGGGGCTCTCCGATTCTTTTCCTTGACTATGTCCTTCTTTGAGTAAAGCAGAGTGGGTTTCCTAAATAATAAATAATGTCCTTTGAACAGGAGGCTTGGGTTGTAATTTTGAGAAGTACATTCACTATGGAAGGATCATGCAAAATGCTTTAGACTAAACATTTTAAAAGCAAGACAACACAACAGCTCACAACCACTGGCCTGCAGATTTATCCATTTCACTTTCAAAGCTGAATGCACTAATGCATACTGCTAAAGCATCTTGGTCATGCATTTTTAATACTGTCAACTGTCCCACTATTATAAACTCCATATACTGACTCCAAATTTCCATCTAGACCCTCAACCTTGGACAGCTGCTTTTGAAACCATACCCAAGGAGATCTGAAATTCGAGTAAAATAGAGACTCGCCACCATCCGGTAGCTATTTCCACTGTGAGCATGGCTTTCCCTTCAGGTGAAAGGTAAAGAAGCAACCAGCCTGAAGCACCCAAAGGTCTCTAAACATGTCATCCCACTCTGTGCCTTTCAAATAAAAATGAGGGGTGAATTAGGCACAATTTATTGTGAAGCCACTTCTCAAGGAGCAGCAATAGCAAAATCTTGCTCAGTATATCCCCAAACAGACTCTACTAGCAACATCTCTTCCCTTTGTAAACATGATTGATAAAGAGGCATATGGTACCCAAACTGTTGTTTTTATTTCAAGCTATGTCATTACAGAGAGCCAGGGCTGACCCTGCCATTACATTTAGGGGGGGGATGTCTGAGGTGAAATTGCCTAATGGGACAATTTAGGACCTACCTGCTGGGCTTCATTTGGACCACAGGCCACAAATTCCTCATGCATGCACTAGACAGAGTAAGGCAGCAGCCTCAGGTGGATTGTCATTGCTAGAATAATTTATATACTTCCTTTTATTTCAAGAAGAAATACCAAGGTGGTTCACAAACAAATAAAAGCCAACAGCACAGTACCAAGTATAAAACCAATTGTAAAAATACAGCTACCCACAACTAAAACATATAGCAAAGCAATTATGTTTAAACGTTCATTAATAAGCAAGCCCATTAAAACAGCATAACAGTGGTAAACTGTTAAAGCAATAACCAAAGCAGGAAATTCAAGTCAGGAGATGAAGGAAGTGCTTGTTTTAAAGGGTGCATCTTCAGGAGCCGGTGGAATGCTAATACTGATGGGGCCTCCTGTGTTTCAGCAGGAATATGCTGCAAGGCAGTAGCTGTTCTTGATGAGTTCCTTGGCCCTTTGTCTGTGTTGTAAGGCATGGTCTGCCCTGGTGCCCCTAAATTAGCCCACCTCCTCTGGTGGAGTGGAGACTGCTATCCCACTGCCAGATTCAAGAGCCAATGTGTTTTGTGCATGGGACTGAGGTGTGGGAGTGGCCTCTTGTTATTTGCCTCAGGCAACAAAATACCTTGGGGAAAAGTTGTACTGACGTCCTTTAGTAGAGATAGAAAGAAACTAAGGGTCTCAATGAGGACATTGTTAAAAAGGGGAGAGAGTCTTGGTCTTTTCAAATTTGCGCTGTTATTACTGTGCAACTCAGCTTGTAGCTGTGGTGGAATGAATAAAAAGGAAGAGAAAGCAACATGACTTTATCAGGATGGAGCAGAAAGGTATTTCAAGAGCTTAAAGGTCAACCTGTATAGTGGCAACATCAATATTGAAAACTCAGAACAAATTTCAGGGTAAATTGAGCCCCAAAAGGTCTCAACTCCTGAATCCTTTTCTGGGAGAGATTATTAGAGCCGAGTTGGGAAGGCTTTCGGTGGGCAGCCTGAAATGCCTCGTGTAATATAAAGAAGCAACATCTTATGAGGAAATCTTGGGAGGGGGAATCATCAGGTGGTCTCACAATTTCATCTTCCTCAGTGGAGGCAATCAGACTGTTCATGCATTTGTTCATGTAAAATGAATGCAATGGGGGAACAGGCTTGGGTCTCTGCCCCAAATATCCACATAGCCATTAAACCTGCAAACAGGGCTTCTGTGCATACTAATTGTGTGACCTGCAGCAATTGAACTTCATATGTGTGAATGCTGGAAAGGGGAGATTTGGAGTGAGGAAACAAAGGGCAGAGAAGGGATTAAGTACACTATCATCATCGTTGTCCTTTCCTTCTTTGATCCCAACTCCCTTGTCCAGTGTAAAACAGACATTTGCATTACCATTACACATCTGTAAGCAGCATGGAATGTTGGCATCCCCAAACAGACTTCCAAATATCAAGACTGAGAAAAGGGCATAACTTCAACCTTGTGATATTGAGATGTTTTGGACTACAGCTCTCATCCTCAGCCATGCTGAGGATGATGGGTATTGTACTCCATATCACCTGTAGGGCACCAGGTTGCCCAAAGGCTGGGGCATACTGTACCATTGTAAACACAGAGACCTCTTCATATCTCCCAGCTATTTCTTAATTATTTTGACCTTGAGACTGAAACTCATTTTCCCATGGATGTGCATTTGTGATATCAAATATAAGTGCATTCCAGGATTATTCAGAGCATGCATACCAGGCAAATAGCTGACATGCGTTTGCTTGAAGCTCTGCAGCAGATAAGAGAGAAGCCAGAACTGCTTTCATAATCCTGACCTTGTAAAATGAGTTCTTTATTAACAAACATGGGGAGGGAGGAATACCCTGCAGCTTAGGAACATAAGGAAATTTTTTAATTAAACTGCTTTGGTGTTGGGCGCAGCCTTTACAAATGCTATTGCCATACAGGAAAGTTGAAGAGAAGCAAACCAAACTCTCCAGTCTAGTCTCCCCCACTCTAATCTTCAAGACGTTGCTGTGTCAGTCCTATATACACTTACATGAACTCAGTGGGCATTATTTCTGATGTACAGGATTGCACCGTTAGTCAAAAATAAGTCTCCTACTTTAAGTGGAATTGGTTATGCTTTTTTTTTAACTTTTACTATTTGCCATTTCTATAGAATTACAACAACTGTGTAATTCTTATTTCACTCACCTCTGCTATTATCTTAAAAAGCAGATAAAACTGACGGCTGATGACTTGCCCAAGTAGACAAGTTTGACTAGTCCACTCTTACATCTGAAAGAGATTTGCACCAGATTTGTTTCCATGCCATTCCCTTTAAAAATGTGCCAAAAGTTGCTGTCATTGCTGGAAGTCCAAATTAGGGTGGTATGCCGGAAATGACATCCTTGAGCATCCTTATGATCATGTCCTTTCATTATGTAAAAGAAAGAACCTAGATATTTATGGGGTAAATTATTTTCTCTTAATAGTATGACCCTAGTAGCCAAGTTTATGCTCTTAAATACCAAAGTCAAAAGACTTTGTCACTAGCATCCAACTGTATATACAATTTTTATTAGAAGTTCCCATTTGATGACCTGAGCATAATTATGTAATTCTTATGCATTATGTAAGAATGCATTATTCAAAAACCTCAACAAACAATCACTGAAATATCTTATTTCAATATTGCAAATCAGCATGTAGTCCAACTAGCTAGCTGTAGTTGCCTATAGTTTATTCTCAGAATCACTGGAAACCCTATACTGAGTACATATGTATTTCTCCCCTGTGGGGCACTAGCTATTCCTTAAAATTGATTGTGTAAAACATATCAAATACACACTATCAGTGCTAGTAACAGCATAAAACAGAGCGAAGCGGAGGCAGAATCTAAAAAGAAGGTGAATCCCTTTTCTCAATCAATAGTAATAGTAAGAAATAACACATTGATTGCAGCAACAGGTTCTCTCATTTTGTGTGTTCTACTGCTGGGACGCGGGTGGCGCTGTGGGTTAAACCACAGAGCTTAGGACTTACTGATCGAAAGGTTGGCGGTTCGAATCCCCACGACGGGGTGAGCTCCCGTTGCTTGGTCCCAGCTCCTGCCCACCTAGCAGTTCGAAAGCACCTCAAAGTGTGAGTAGATAAATAGGGACTGCTCTCCGGCAGGAAGGTAAACAGCATTTCCGTGTGCTGCGCTGGTGCTGGTCTTCGGACAAGCGGCAGCTCCCGGCCTCTTGAGCGAGATGAGCGCGCAACCCCAGAGTCGGGTACGACTGGACCTGTTGGTCAGGGGTACCTTTACCTTTACCTACCGCTTTTTAAAATACGAATGATTCAGTCAACTATTTCCAAACCATGCAACACAGAGCTGGAGTTTTTGGCAAACTAAACAAGTCTAGTCATGTGACTATTCCAGAATCCCCACTCATTCCAACCATGACACTTTTCCAGGATGTGGTGAGTTGTGTTCTGAAGGTATATCACATTGCCGAAGGTGATGTAACCACCTTGCTGAAGCCAAGAAGGTTTCCATCTGGTCAATATGGTCAGCTTTGCCAGTCTGCAGAGGAAAAATCCAAGCAGCACCTGCAGTCAGACAAAGCAAGGCTCGGACCGAGCTGCTTTGAAGGTGTGCTGTCATTGCCAATCAGCTGGCTGGTGCTGAAAGCATGTCTTCAAAGAGGCTCACTTTTGGTG
The DNA here is from genome assembly GCF_965113315.1 of Podarcis vaucheri. NCBI lineage: Eukaryota > Metazoa > Chordata > Lepidosauria > Squamata > Lacertidae > Podarcis > Podarcis vaucheri. Next base: position 35,349,198 of record NC_138766.1, on the reverse strand, counting down.
CCAAACAGCTGGTTGGCATTGATAGCAAAATCCCCTTTGAACTGGTCACCAGACGTCATAGTGATGTTAGGTGACTGACAGGCGGGGGACCTGTGTACCCATCAAAGTGACCCATTGGGGAGCTCAGAATCCAACAGGTTGGCCAGAAAAGATCTCTAATCCCTAGCCTACAGCCACAAAATGTAGAGGAAGTGACAAGGTAGGGGACAGGACAGCCTTTTGGCATGCAAATGAAACCCCTCCTACCACTTTGCCTTGGGGATGAAATGGGCAAACACATAAACAACCAGTGTGTCTGGCTTTCCTCTCACTTCTACTTTGATCCATGTCAAAATGGATTTGAAGTGGATCAAGTGGTTTGGATTGTACTGCTTCAGAATGTGAGCAGAGGCTGTGTTTATTCTCCTAAAACCACAACAACCCATATCTACGCACAGAAAATAAATGATATATCAGGCCTATCCGCGGCAGTTTATTCAGCTCTGTTTTGTGTTACAGGTTGATGGATGGGTGCACGTCCTTATCTATGGCTGTGGTATGATCCTGGGACCCAGTTGGGTCTTAGCCAGTGGGCTACAACGCAGTTGCTGGGTCAATGGGAAATACAGTGCAATTGGCTCCCAACTGGCTTGTTTCAGTAAGATGTGGTGCAGCATGTTCTGCACATGTTGGTCATTCCCCTTGGAGGTAATGATACTGGGCTTCTGAAGAGAAAACTCCTTAATCTGCAGGCCTCCAGGGATTTTGAGGTTATCCGATAGCATTGGCCTGACACCCCTATTGTTTGTTATGACATTTTGCCTCACATGATTTGGTATTTGGACTCTATGTGTATTAATAGGGTTACTTGGGAAATTCAGCTCAATTCTGAAGGGTTCACCGACCATGCAGATATTTGCCACACAAGAGTTGAACTGTATTAGCATGCTGGGATAGACCTCTACAGTGGTGGTAATTGTATATTTCTTTTGACCAGCCAAAGGCCCTGCAAGACTTGGTTCTGTGTCATAGGGACAAGACTAGTGTTTGGGTTTGCCCCCCTTCTGTTATGTGCAGGGCAGGTATGTGACCCTGTAATCCACCTTTGAAGGTGATGAATGCAGCCCAAAGCCTCTGTTGCAGGGGCCAGAGAAAGGGAAAGACAGAGGTGCTTCCCCCTTTTCCCAGGAAGAGGCTCGGTCATCCTAATGGCTCCAAGCTTCGTCTAAGTTTTGACAGTTTTCACATTAATGTTTTTTCCTCTGCCGGTAATTTTGGGTTAAACAATAAATTCTCCCAGTGGTCAACCCGACATACATGTCTGACTTTTTATTTCAGCCCTTTGGCCAAGGAACAGCATGCAATAAACAAAGTTGCCTCCCAATCCTCGGAGCTTGCTATGGAGGAGCTCAACTATCAGTTCATCTGATTACTAAAACAGTGGAGAGGGGGAGAGACTCTGTACTCAGAAAATAGCATCAGAAACTTGTGACCAGCTACCCTCACTTAACCACACGCTTAGGATTTCAAAGCAAAAACCAAACCAAAGTGCTGTGTTGTTTTCCAAGCCTGCTTTAAAAAAAAATAAAAAAAATCTTATCTGAAGCACACATAAAATCATACAATAAAAACAAGGACAACTGAAGGTCAAATCTATATCTCAGTGAGAAGGAACAGGCACATAGACTCTTCCCTTAATCCATTTGCCACAGCTCACAATCCAGAAGACTATAAAGGATGAATAGTGAGGTTCTCAGCACAAAGCCCATGGAACTGACCTCAGCTGCCCTCCCATGAATAATGGGTGCCATTAATCGGAGATGGTGACAACAGCAACACTTTGTAGCTTCCACTTTCAAGCAAGATAGTGAAAGGGATAGAAAGCACAGTCCAGTAGACGTTTGCTATGCTAATGTTTTTCCTTTTCATTATCCTCTTGCTGTGATACAGGCCTAGGAGTGAGCTGCTTATTCTGGCATAATTAATGATGCAGAAACTATAGCAATCAGAAACTCTGAATGCAATTCTTTCACCTTTCTTTTTTCTTTTTTAAAAAGCTAACCATTGAGCAATAACCAATTCCACTTGGAAGTTACCACAAAGATTAACTATGGGCAGTATTCTTTGAAGATTCACTGCTAACATGCACAGGTAGGCCCAGTTTAAGCAGCGATGGATAAAGTCCATATACTTGACCAAGTCCATTCATTCTCTTTCTAAGTATTCAACTTATAATGTGAGAGCAGGAGTGTTTAAAGTATTTCAGCAGGTTGGAAGTGCGGTGTAAAGGGCCTGAAATCAGACTGTAAATTTTGTAGCAGAAAGTGTACCCACTTCCCTTCATACAGACAAGAGTATGGAAAGTTGTCTTCTACTGAGTCGCATCACTGGTCCATCTAACTCAGTCACTAACTATAGTGGCTGGGAGTGGTTCTCCAGGATGTCAGGGTACCAGCATCTCTCGTAGCCCTACCTGGAGATGCAGTGTTTGAACCTGGGACTTTCTACATTCAAAGTGGATGATATACCGCTGAGCTATATCACTTACCCTGAGGAGCCTTGTGGGATTCAAATTTGACCCATGAACAGAATAAGGTTCCATGTGAAAAAGTGGTTTAGTGCATAAGTCTTATAGCAGGCCAAATTGCCATGCAGCTGTTGTTGCTTAACACTGTCTGGGAATCTGTGGTAGGTACCAAACATGCAAGGAATGGGATAACATGCTTCCAGGCCCATTTTATGCAGCAGAGCTAAATGGGTGGTCTGATAGCTGTAGCAGCTATCAGTTCTGGCAGGTGCCACAGTCAAGTGACGTTTACAGTTCCAGTCTTCGCTCACTTATTCCTCCATTACATCCTGGATTCATCTTGCAGGCCCTCGCCAGTACACCTTGTAGCAGATAGCATCATTTTTACATGGGATTACTGGGTCTCAACCCTTCCCTGCATGGGAAATTGATACTTGAAGAACCCAGGCTAATGTTTGTGGGTCCAGGAAAGGCAGTGGTTGTTGGGAGATGGAAACTGACTGACAGGCAAACGTTCCTACAGAGAGAAGTGAACTTAGTTTGTGCAAAATTAAAAATGCTTGGGAATATGTTTATGATCCTTCTATTACAAAGAAGCTCAAATGTATTTATTGCAAAGAAAGGCCTCAGCATAATTCAGACTGCCTGAATAACACTCTTACTCTTCCCAAGACTAACAGTTAATAGAAATGTTCCTTCAACAGGAATAAGAACACAGCGTGAAATCTTGCAGAGGAGATTGTTAATGACAACAGGGTAAGGAAATCATGCCTGATAATACACCTGATGATTGACAAATATTAGGCTGCTAAGAGCCGCATGTGCAAAGGGGGTAGGAAGAGCGGCTAGGGCAGAAAATGACTTGTTGACATGTGAAGAACAGAGAGAGAAGAGATCATCCAGGCATATTTTTAATGAGGTGTTAAGTAGACCACCTCAAGAGACTCACTAATGAGTGCGAGATGGCTAAAGGTGCAAAGAACACACAGAGAGAGCAAATGGCACAATGCACTTCCTGTCATTGTGGCAGCTATGCGTGAGAAGAGCAGGGAAAAAATGCTGGTTATCTTATCAATTTGACTTTTTTAAAAAAATTATGCAGCAGCTGAGGAACTTAACACCATAAGGAGAACGTTGCTGGGTCAGACCAAAGGTCCATCTGGTTCAGCGCTCTTACAGTGGCCAACCTATGGGAGGCCCACAAGCAGGACATGAGAGCAACAGTGCTCTCCTACAGTGGAGACAGAGCATAGCCACTGTGGCTCTTAGCCCTTATAGACTTTTCCTTCATGAATGTTTCTCATCCTCTTTTAAGGCCATTCAAACTGGTGGCCATCACATCTTACATCTTGCAACTGAAACAGCTTCTTAGATGAGACTTCTCACAGGGCAGGAAAGCAGCTCATTCAGCGCAATATGCCACAGATGAAAAGCCTCTGTAAGCCAAGAGACACCAACATGGAAGTGTGTTCCACTAAAACTAAGCACAGTGCAATGGGAATATTATACACAGGATTATACTGGTAATCTGGCCTTCGGATATATAAACCCAATTGAAAGTTACAGTGGCCTTATTCACCAACCGCGAAGTGCTTTTCACCACTCACAGACATTACCCAAACAATATTTCTAGTGCACTAGTGTCATGGAAAGCTGGTGCAAATTAACTAGCTGACTTCTAGGTACTCTGTAGGGGAGTAACCAGCAATGTAGAAAGGATCAGAGTTTGCCTTTCTGAATATACAGGGTAGGGAGGGGGTCGTATCTCTGGGAAAACGTCAAAAGGAAAATGAAGTGTACCGGAATACTGTCAAGCTGTACAAATATATATTTCAAAAATGTCCAAAATAGCTTGCATCTGTTTGAAGGCACTCAACAGTGACAAATCAGAGGAAGTCTCTTGTAAGTGTTCAAGGGTAGAAAAGAACAGGATATAGATATGCTTATGTGTAGCCATTCTAAATATAGCATTTCTGTGCAGCGAAGGATATAGGATTTAAGAGCCTCTGCAATATCTGAAAGAGGTCACCAAAAGAGTAAGAGGAAGGGATGTCTCACCTGATACAGCTTCATATAGCAAAGATCCGAATTCTGGACAAAATGGTTTAATCCATTAGGATTGAGCAAACCTATGTGACAAGCAATAATCGTAGCTGATGTTTATAAAAAGAATATTAGAAGATGCCCCAAACTGCATTCAACTAAGTCTACATTCAAACTACATTCAACTCAGAGTATACCCATTGAAATGAATGAACCTATGCTAGTTAACTAGTCCTATTTCTTCTGACACCAACCCACCACAGTTTGGGGTGGGGTACGGTGGGGAATAGAAGGTGGGGGGAGTCCCATTTCGATAGCTGAAGTTCTTGTGCCTGCTTCCACTAGCGGGACCACTTAGTTGAATCCAGCGCTCTAACTGTAATCATAACCCTTTGACACAATTATTTGACTCGGTTCTTCACAGCAATTTGACTGTTATGAGTAATGAGTGGTAGTTTCACCACTTCTTTCAGGCATAATAGCTAAATGGCCAGATTCACTGAGACAAATTGATACTTCATTCAACCACTGAGGAAGACCTGTATGGTTGGAGCATGCTTGGTCTTTGGTATGCATCATTGTGTATCTTTCAGCTGTAGACAATTCCAGATGGGTGGAGTATAAATAATAAAATTGGTGGTGGTGGTGGTGTTCCTTTTCCGTGGAATGGTCAATTGATATGTCCATTTGCCGCTCAATTGGCATTCCCCTTAACATATACACACTGTAAATTTTATACATATATATGACAACTTAGTTAAATAATGTGTTTGAACCTCTTCTCTTACTTTTTTTTGTTTTGTTTTATATTGTTATCATTTTATATTTTGATTTATCTTAGTTTTTCTTTTTCCCAGTCTTCAATTCAGTTTACACTATTGTCCACACAGATTTTCAATATTTTTTAAACTCCTCATGAAAATTCATCAGCATTTTAAGGTGACTTTCTCTTAATGTAGGTTTGTATGCAATTTTGCCCACTAAGTACATTTTTGCACAGCAAATTTTCCTAATATATGCATTTTAATGCTTACCTTATCCTAGTATGTGTATTTTTGTACACATCATTTTACCCCAGAAAGGGTCAATCTGGATTAAATGGAGGATATATGGGCTGGCATTTTGATGCCAATGACATCATGTGAACACTGCTAACAAAATCAATAAATGCAAGCATGAGGACCACTGATCCCACAATAAACACCCAATTGGAAACATGCTAAGTAAGTACAGTTCACCTAGTAGTTAATTTCCTATCACATTCCTTTTCTCATCTAAGTACTTTTGCTTTGGGCTCACTTTTCTGATGACTGAACGATAGTGACAATGAAGTGAAGCCTACCACTCAACTATAAGGTCTCCATTCTTAATCATTTGTTTATCTAGTGCATCCCAGCCACTTTTAATCTGGAATCAATTGACATTGATTAAAAATGCATTTCTATAGAGTCTTGGGGGAAAGGGAAAGTAGGGCAGGAGGGCACGTACAGTTGTAATTCTGTGTGTATCACAGAGAATGATGACAATCTGCTCACATTTGGCTTTGCAACTGTCCCTTGAGTACATCTGTGTCTTCATTTCCATGGTGGACACAAATTTCTCTAAAAGCGACTGGCTAAACTGTAATGCAAAACATGCAATTACCATATGACAGCCATCTGAATGTTTAAATATCTCTATATGCATGTGCAAACACACTGACATATATGTATATATATATTTTCTATTTTTCCACTTTGTTTCACAGGTGTCCTAACTGATTGGTCAGCACTACACCTTGCAACAGATATTTTAAATGTTTGTCAGAGGAAAGAGGGATTGACTGTTAAACATCCCAGAGAATTGTAGCTCTGTGGGGGAAACAGGGTTCAATAACAACACTCAGCAGCCATGACAGTTCCCATGCAGTTCCCATAATTTTTTTTTTTTGGTGGGGGAGCCATGATTGGTAAGATACTGCTTTATATGTATCATGCAGATGGGGTATAGGTGAACAAAGTGTGGTTTTTCCACAGTAAATGCCCAGTATGGAAGTAGCCAATGGCTCCTTATTTACTTTGCAGTCATATTTCTATACTCTCAACCTTTCTCCTCCTCTGGCAGGGGAGCCTTCAGAATTCTCAACAAGCAAAGCTCTCACTTGCTTAATGTGTGCATTGAATGAACCCCATCCCTCCCTCTGTGTACATCACCTGATCAGCACTGTACATATAATCAACATAGAATTGTAGAATTGGAAGGGGTCACATGGGTCATCTAGTCCAACCCCCTGCAATGAAGGATTTTTTTTTTTTGCCCAAGGTGGGACTCAAACCCAGTACCCTGAGATTAAGAGTCTCATGCTCTATCGACTGAGCTCTCCCAAAGTGCATACAGGGGCTCTTCTCAAGTGTTCATATGAATGTACATAGGCAGATGGCAAAGCTGGCCACTGACCCTTGCAATGCTCATTAACGGAACATGCATAGTGAATGAGTTTACAAGCCTCATACGATGAGAGTAACGTGTAGCCAACTTCATTAGCATCCAACATCGTAATGTGCATTCTTTAATTAGTTTCTCCTCCAACATCATCCTTGCCAACTTTCTTGGCCTGGTACTTCAAACCAAACCCTGGATTGGATGATATAATCTAAAATACACCACCCAATCATTATATAAGTTAAGGGCAGGTTAACAGTAGGGAAGGAATAGGTTAAACACCATAAATAATGAAGAGGTATGAAGTGCCACTGGGTTCTTTAGGTGAAACACACTTTTTGTTTTGTATGGGCAACTAGTAATGAAATTTTTTAAAACCTCTCTTAGATTTCACCCTGTGACAACTCAGTTGAGAGCAATTAGAATTCTACCAGAACCAGCACGATGAATAAAAAGGGCAGAACAGTTGGAAGCAGACCATCTGGAAGCTGTTCACCCCTTGCATCACCACCAGCTAAAAGTCACTAAACATTTAGCTAGCCCTAATGTTTTACTACCCTGGGTGACCTGTACATCTTCATCTCGAGGATGAACTGGCCACAGCTGGAAGCCACTGATTCTCTGCAGCTGAAACAGCAGAACAAGATCGATGGGACTGAAGCTCTGAGCTTACAGCTTTGAGGAACAGTCTGAAGGGCAAAGGAAGGTGCTGGTGTCACTGCGTTGTCCCTTCCCAATGCCTTGCTTCTTCCTGTGCAAAGATTAGTAAAAGATAGCTGCATAAACGGGCAGCCGCTAGAAAAGGTTCCATAGATTTATTCATTTGTATCCGGCTAATTACCTCTACTTTTATTTAGAAGCATGAATCAAATGAGTTCTCAGATGCTTTGTTGCAGTTAAAGGTCCTGCTCATAATATTCTGAAGCTTGTGTTTACTAAGATCTTCTTATTCTAAGCAGATGCATTATTTTGTTGTGCCATTATGGAAAAGAGGGAGAAGAATCACCCCCCCTCCCTGCCTCTCTGTTTATCACCACATACCAGAGATCTACATTTACTTTCTTCCATGCAACTCATATGGTTGCACACAGTATCTATCCTCGAAACACCTGAATACTGTAAAGGAGTTTTGTGACAGTCAGGATCCTGGAACCCAAGGCATGAATGACAAAGCAGCAGATCCATTTGAAGTGGGGGAGGTAAGATTTTTCCACAACACAAGGAGCGTGGATGAGGGTGGTACTCATCCACCCCAGCCCATGGTTTAGCTCCCTACAGCTTGCCTCTGTCCCATCAGTGCTTTTCTCTTCAGCCCTGTTCCATTACGAGAAATTATATCAGTTGGAGAAAATCTCTTGAGGGGGAAACAGGAAGACCAGGCTACAGGACCATGAAGTGATGGTTGCAATGAACGTTCAGTTTGCCCATTGAGCCTTTTCACTCCTTTCACTCCTTTTCACTCCGAAATACCACACAAATAAATACCACACTTATAAAATATGGCTGTTTACCATCCCATCTACTGTGACCTTCAGAAAATGTTCTTGAGCCGCCTGCCTAACCAACCAATGTATTATACAATTTGCTTATAGACATGTTCCCAAGAAAGAGGGGAGCTGGCCACTGGGTGGTGTGCCTATTTATGAAAAGAACTATTTGCCTCCATTCATGAGAGCACATTTAAATCACACAATTTCTTGTCTGCCCAAAACACACAAATAACTGTTGTAGGATTAAGGCGCAGAAGACTGGAGTGTTTGGCAATTAAATATGACCATATAGTTTTGTATATACTAATCACAGGGGTCAAATCACTTATATTCAACTGTATTAAAGACAGGTAGTCTTTATGTTTGGTTGAAACTTCTTCAGATACTTAGGCTAGTTTTACAGACAAATCCCAACTGCATCCGTCCACAGAATTAACTACAAACCTAATGCAAGTCCAGAAGGAAAAGTGCACCTTCTGCATGTTCCAGAAATGGCAAAAGAACAGCCTTTCTTCTGATATTTTTGGAATCCTGGCTTCCAGATCTGTTTTGAAACAGAGATGTGCTGAGCCACAAATAAAATCAGTAAATAATACAGAAGAAAGCATTTGAAACCAATATTGTCATGGATAATTATTGTGAACCATTTCATTGTTTTTAGTGCCTCTTCTTACACTTCAGCTAATTGGCAGCTAATTTAATTAATCATGTTATCTTTCAAAACAAAAAAACCCCAAAAACCTTTGGTTAATCCCTGTTCAGTCAAGTCTTCCAGTGACCTCAATATTAGATTTGCTGCGATGAGGATGGCAAAAAAAGATGTTCCCTTTCGACAGAATGTCATTGTATACTACACTTAGTCTCTTTGTGCCAGGCAAAAATTGACCCATTTTTGTAACTGCTATTAACATTAAAATTTTACTGCTTAGTGATGATATGAAAAGTCAGACCGCATGCCAGCCAAAGTGGACTTTCAACATTTACACTCCATTAATTAATTCATCACCTAAAAGCTAACTATTGATTTTTTAAATGGCTTTACAAATCTGCTTAAGCCTCTGATGTAATTAAGACGTGTGTTTACTGCAAATTATTTAACAAATACAATGCAATGCTTTTCTCAGCCACAACCAACCGACCTTCCTGTTGAATCATAAAAATTATTTGAAAAACTTCTATTACTGTGTTATCCAGTTAAATCACATTTGAATAGTGCATATTTTCATAGAGCCATTGGCTCAATTAGATCAGAGACTTACTTGAGTATCCTTCAGCATCCTGTTGGCCTCCTGGTGGTTTTGACTACAACTCCCATCATTCCCAGTAATCATGGCCATAATAAATGGATTCAGCTTTGGTACACTTCTGCGTTTATACACCAGCCTCTGTACAGGGATTCTGCCATCATGTATTATGCAGTTACCAGACCAGTAATCCTATTCATGTGGTGATGAGGCAGACATGTCACAGTATATTAAAATAATTTTAAATGATACACACAAAAGATATTAAAGGAAATCCTACCTTAGTACAAATTAAAATCCCAGTTTGGAATGGGCTCATTCCATGCATCTTTATGCTAAAATTAATTCCTTGCCCACCATTTGCATTATTATTATTTATTATTATTATGGGAGGGGGGTTACAATAAACATTGCTGGGGAAGTGGAATATTGTCAACACACATTTATACAAAGTAGAAATGGGGAACTTGTGGCCAATCCAATAATCTAGGTGAGACATCTAAGTAATGGACACTGATTATGAGGAAGGAAACTTACAGATTCAGCAAGAGAAGAGGTGGATCATTCTAAAGTGAGATGTTAGATCCTCACAGCCCTGGTCTCAGAAAACATACTAAAGCCTTCCTTCAAAGTTCTCTAAGTGACCCCCAAACTTAATCCATCTATTAATCCATTCTCATCTTCAAGATGGGCCAAAAAAGATTATCATTTGGTTTCGAGGACGACTTCCCCCCCCTTTTTTAAATAATACTGAACATGTACTGTGCAAGGAAGTCAAATGCCCATATCTTCTTCTTCTTCTGCGATTGCTTGTTAGCAGAGTAAGATTGTATTCCATAAACATGGTTTCAACAATGAGTCCATAAGTGACTGTGGAGGCCAATAATGGACCCACACATCCTTCCATAGTGGGAACATAGGTTTCCAGGCGGGAGTTGATCACAGTGTGAATTTGCCAAGCGTTCCTTCCTCCTAGCACGTTTCTCCCTTGCATCCTGAGTTTGAGTCTCTTCAAAGCCCAAGACACCTTTGGTAAAGGCTGTTTTCCAACTGGAGTGCTCGCAGGCCAGTGTTTCCCAGTTTTCAGTGTTTATACTAATTTTTTTAGATTTGCCTTGAGACAGTCTTTAACCACCAGCATTACACTTTCCATTTTTAAGTTTGGAATAGTGTAGTTGCTTTGGAAGACAATCATCAGGCATCCACACAACATGACCAGTCCAACGAAGTTGGTGTTGAAGAATCATTGCTTCAACACTTGTGATCTTTGCTTCTTCCAGTACACTGATATTAGTTCGCCTGTCTTCCCAAGTGATGTGTAAAAATTTTTGGAGACACCGTTGATGGAATCTTTCGAGGAGTACAGCAACATACCCAATGACATCAATTTTAGGAGGATGGGGTAATGTCATAATGCTATCAGTACAAATAAGGGTTTTTTTAAAAAAAAAAAAAAAATCCAAAGGTTTTCCTGACTCCTTAACTCCTGATTGCACATCCAGGAATCTGCTCTCCCAGCTAATTTGCAGCCTTTCCATCCATGTGGAAAAATTTATGATTACATAAAATCTATGCTTAAATACGCAGAGCACACATTTCATTTTACATCAGCCCCCAGAGGGAGGGCTGCAACAGTTCTGTCGAGAAGACCTGGCTGCTGCTACTGCTGCTGCTTCGTTTTCAAATGACATCCCACTGTTAATGGGAGAAGGGAGGATATTTGAAGCTACTCATCATGCAGAGATAAAAAGGAGGCAGCATAATCCTGCTATGTCTTGATAACATTAATTAGCAGCAGAGCTTAGGGATCTTTCTTTTTTTAAAGAAAATCAAAACTATTGGATTTAACACTTAGTTGCAAAAACACTAATAATGTTCAGAACATTTCTGCATTCCTGATTTTTAAAATGGGGTAGTTTTAACAACAAAATAAATATCTTTTTGTTGATTTTTAAAGAGAGGTATGCCCATTTTGGATTAACCCAACTTTTTAGTACAAGTATATATAAAAGAAGAAGACATTTGCATCATGACATTTCCAACAGGGCTTGTGTCTGAGTAGATGCTTAGAAACGATTGTCTTTCATTCACTTTAGAGTCTGTGGCTCTTGTGGTATGAGAGCAATACATGAAATGTTGCCTACATTAGTTGTGCTCCCAAGAGATGTTTCACAATTCACATCCTGTAAACATCAAACAGGAATAGTCCTTCCCGTCTCCCCTCCGCCTGCACTCCTAGATTTGTGGCTCTCGAAACCCAGAACTAAACCCAAAACAATGCCTCAGGCTTCCCTTGAACCATTACAATTATCCAAAGCCAAAAACATATTACTGCTACTGTTGCTGTGACCATCTCTGTGTGTGATGTTTTATAGTGAAACCTAAGTAAATGGAAAATAAAACCACTCTGTCCGAGGATGCTTTCAATGTAAATTTGGACAGTATAATAATAATAATAATAATAATAATAATAATAATAATAATAATAATAATAAAAAAAAAAATAAATTTTATTTATATCCCGCCCTCCCCAGCCGAAGCCGGGCTCAGGGCGGCTAACAACAATCAAATAATCAAACAGTAAAATAGTTACACAATCTAAAAATATTTCATTATAAAAATTAATTAAATCAAATTGAAGGCAACCAATTAAGCAAAATTCTGTGCAGGTTGCCAGAGGAGGGAATCAGGCTGCGCCCTGACCAAAGGCCTGGCGGAACAACTCTGTCTTGCAGGCCCTGCGGAAAGATGTCAGGTCCCGCAGGGCCCTAGTCTCTTGTGACAGAGTATTCTACCAGGTTGGAGCCGCAGCCGAGAAGGCCCTGGCTCTAGTTGAGGCCAGCCTAACCTCTCTGAGGCCTGGGATCTTTAGGGTGTTTTTATTTGCAGACCGTAGGTTTCTCTGTGGGGCATACCAGGAGAGGCGGTCCCATAGGTACGAGGGTCCTAGGCCGTATAGGGCTTTAAAGGTTAAAACCAGCACCTTAAACCTGATCCTGTACTCCACAGGGAGCCAGTGCAGCTGGTACAGCACCGGATGAATGTGATCTCGCCGCGAAGACCCCATAAGGAGTCTCGCCGCGGCATTCTGCACCCGCTGGAGTTTCTGGGTCAGTCTCAAGGGCAGCCCCACGTAGAGCGAGTTACAATAATCCAGTCTGGAGGTGACCGTCGCGTGGATCACAGTGGCTAGGTCAGGGCGAGAGAGATAAGGGGTTAGCCTCAGATGGGGAAGAGGTTGTTGCAGCAATTAGGAAGCTGCCTTGTGCAGAGCAGGTCTACTTATGGACGTCAGGATCTTCATGGAGCTATGCCTCACCTTCTCTAAATGCATATAACCAGAGAGGGGACTACCGAGAACAGGACTATCCTGTGCAATGCTCTTATCCCAAAAGGCAATGTGAGCAACTCTTGCTTGAAAGTAAAGATGAGCTTTATACAGGCTAACAGCAGTACAGGGTCAGCAACAAGCACAATGCCCAGAAGGTATAAGAAACATCAGGAAGAACCTTCTGACAGTAAGAGCTGTTTGGCAGTGGAACAGACTCCCTCGGAAGGTGATGGACTCTCCTTCCTTGGAGGTTTCCAAACAGATGTTGGGTGGTCATCTGTCATGGATGGTTTAGTTGGGATTCCTGCATCAGAGGAGGTTGGACTGGATGACCCTCAGGATCCCTTCAAATTCTAAGATTCTATTATTCTAGGTGAAGATTCAGGTTTTTTTCATATCAATTTCTATAAAGAGTTTTCGACATAAAATACAATAAAAGCCAAACTAATCAAAAGAAGCCCCTCCCTCTGGCGGGCCAAGGTGCTTCCTCCACCCTGATAGTGAGGCTCTGGACTCTACAGAAGGGGTGGGGAAGAGAACCAACAGATCTGCTTCCTTCTCTCTGACTTCTAGAGTCACAACCCTGGCCACCCACCTTGCAGCCCCCAGGCATGGTTTACCTGGGGCTGCCAAACCATGCCAAATCCTTATGGAGCCAATGGGCCCATGACACTCAGTATGGACCCGCAACTCCCTATTTTAATGTGGAGGAGCATATCTGAACCTCTAATGATAGCAGCATTGAAGGCTATTTTGCCGAATGAGTGGGCTAACATTTTTAAAGGATCTTCTGTGGACTAAGTTGCCTGTGTAGATAATGTACCTTACTTGTGGTGATCAGAAACTTCAGAAATGCAGTGGTATATTGATAACAAATTCACCACAGAAGAAAATGCAGCAATAATAATAATAATAATAATAATAATAATAATAAATCCTGTTTGTGCATTCCTCTCCCATTCCTGGGCAAGAGTGACATGTTGAATGCTCCCAGACAAAAAACAATTTCTTAATGCTTAGCCAGTACATCAGCAAGGAGGTGAAGACTAAAACCCTCCTATATGTAGGGACATATGGATCTGAAGAAGCTATCAAACATGGGGCCTCCTCACGTGGACTCTGAAATGGTACCGTGATATGTACATGTCATTTTCTGTATTTTTGAATCAGCTCTGTTTTTAATCATGCATGATAGTTTTGCATGATTATATGCCACGTTCTCTTTAACAGCAAAAAAACCTACATGGCAGATGTTTTGTTATAGAAAAATCTGAAATGGTTGACAGTGCATCTTTTATTTTAATTGGCTGATAAAAATCACGGCTTTGTTTGTGGATCTTTGTATTCTGCCATCCACCTCTAAGAAAAATTACTTCAGACACTAAAAAGCACCTTTTGAACCTCTCTCATCCTATTTGTCCTCAGTATGAAGGTTGAAAATGAGGAACAGTTCTTGCCAGTGTAGTTGTTTATCCACGTAACAGATGGATTTAAGAAATAGCCGATTTAAGGCTCAGCCATATAAACAGTCCCATTGCCAATCTGATCAGTGCAAGAGGAACACATTTTACTTCTGACTTTTAAACATCTGCGTTCTCTCACAATGGTCCAGTTCACACAGAACGCTAAGCCAAATCATGACTTAGTGTGAATTAGCAAAAGTGCAGGCTCCTGGAAAGTCGTCTGTGGCCATTTTTCCCCTTCTGCAGTCCTGCAGCTGCTGCTGCATTAAGCCATGGTTCAACTTTGTGTGTCATCCCCATTTGGACTCATGTTTTAGCTCTCTCCAACAAACCACATCCTGTACAACATAAGCTACGTTTACAGGTCATGGTGTGTGTGCAAAGAGCTGCAATCCAAGTATAGGTTTGGACATGCTAGTTCGCTATAGATACCTCGCCAAGAATTCATAAGCAAATTTTGCATGATGGTTCTTGAGATCAAGGTCTGTGTTAGGAAACAATTAGGTGTCATTTTGAATCAAGATGGCAGACTGGACCTTTCAAAACTGCACTGAGTTTAGCCACTAATTTCAAAACTTCAGATTTTCAAATCAAGCTGTGTATGAAGCTGCTAATATTCTATTTTGATCCATTTTGAGAAAACCTGCCCCTAGTTTGTATGCCAGTGTTCTGTTTCTTGTTTAGGTATTGCAAATAGGCTTTTACTGATGTTTGCAGCAAAGATGTCACAATGTCCTAGATCTGAAGCTCAACTATCCCATTGTTAGCCAGAGATCCAGAGAAAATATTTGTGAAAAATGCATTTTCAGTAAAATAATTTTATCTGAAGGTCACTGCAAAATCATCTGTTTTAGCAAGCTTGAGCTTGTGAGATCAATTCTCTTTAGCTGCATCACCCAAAGGAGAAGAAATAGGATGCATACCACTGTTACCTTCAGAGAGATTTCACAGATGTCTATGCTACTTTAGTACCTTAGCGCTGCGCCACACACCGTTTTTTCTTCATGAAATGAAACATCAAATGAGATTTTACAATGACAAAAAAGAATTTTATAGCTGTACTAGCTGGCAAATGATGTACTACAGTGGTTTTACACTAGTCTCATTGTTCTGAGCTTTGAAATTCCTGAGGCTAAGCTGACATGTGCTCAGAGCATGCAATCCAGCTCATTTTTTTTCAAAAAAAAAATGTTATCACACATCAAAGCTATGGCTTAATGAACAAACCATGTGGACTTATGAAACTGCTAAAACTCCTAGAGTGTAGATCAGTCTCTTTCTCTGGTTTAAAATCTTAACCTTAACTCTCCCAAAAGCATTGGCCTGGGATAGAGATGGGGGGCGGGATCAGGTTGTGGGGAAGTCTAAAATGCTCCAAATGGAAAGAAATAGCATATATCCTTTAAGCTTGTCTGCACAGATACCTTATTGTGCATCAGACTCTCTTTAATGTGTATTTAATGAGCATTACTGCTGTAGTATCTGGACTGCACTGCACGCAGCTGGGAATATGGATGTACGCTCTTAAAATGCCCAGGATTAAAGAGGAGAGTGTCTTCATAAGCATAGTAATCAGTGGATCTGAGAAATTGCTAAGACACGTTGAAATGCTTAGCAGGCATCAACATTCACAGTGGCTTTCAAATTCTGATAATTTCAGGCACATATAATCTCGCATTTCCCTCTTGTTAAAAGTGACTTTTATTCCTTCCTACTTCTGGGTTAATTACAGTATCATTTATCTATTTATTTACCTTTTTTCACACTCTCCCAGCTAGTGCAAAGTTCCCCTCTCCTTTACTTTCTCTTGTGCACTCTCTCTCTTTTCTACTTTTGCTAAATAATACATGATAACGCTGTGAAATCAAGTCTGAATATAATATATATGAACAATTCGCTGGCTACATTTTTTAATGGTAACTATTCAGTCTGTAGAAAGTTCAAACTACTATTCAGCTCACATTGGAACAAGCCCATTTAATTCATTCATATTAGCGAATGTATAAATGCAGGTAAGAGGCACAGATACTCCTTGGTAGATTAAAAAATGTCAGAACGGCCCTGTATTTTTAATATTGAGTGCTGGAGGCCCATCTCCTGACCTAACATTTCTCATCCAGGTGCTTGCTAAGCAGCTTTCCTGTGGCCATATGAAAGATCTCCATGTAATGTTGTTGTTTAGTCGTTTAGTCGTGTCTTACTCTTTGTGACCCCATGGACCAGAGAACGCCAGGCATTTCTGTCTTCCACTGCCTCCCTCAGTTTGGTCAGACTCATGCTGGTAGCTTCGAGAACACTATCCAGCCATCTTGTCCTCTGTCGTCCCCTTCTCCTTGTGCCCTCCATCTTTCCCAACATTAGGGAGTCTTCTCTTCTCATGCGGTGGCCAAAGTATTTTAGCCTCAGCTTCACGATCTGTCCTTCCAGTGAGCACTCAGGGCTGATTTCCTTCAGAATGGATAGGTTTGATCTTCTTGCAGTCCATGGGACTCTCAAGAGTCTCCTCCAGCACCATAATTCAAAAGCATCAATTCTTCGGCGATCAGCCTTCTTTATGGTCCAGGTCTCACTTCCATACATCACTACTGGGAAAACCATAGCTTTTACTATAAGGACCTTTGTTGGCAAGGTTATGTCTCTGCTTTTTAAGATGCTGCTCCATGTAATAGCAAGTCCTTAATTTAGCAACAGGCTATATTCTCTAAAGGAAACATGGCATTATTTACCAAAATAGCATTAAGCAGTCCTTCTATAAATCAAACCAACAGAAAGCAAATATTCTAATATCCTGCTGAACCATGGAAAAACACCACAATATAAAACCCATAGTGAATAAATGAAAAGATACATGTGTATGTGTTCTGTCCATTTCCAAGCAATATCAGTATGACTGCTGTTGAAACGACAGTCTTGAAATTATTCTTACTTTTCACACCAGTCCTAAAAACATTTGTCTGAAGGTACGTCCCGTAGTTTACAGCACCGGTTTTATTCTGGGGGGAACACATACCTCCAAACATTTTGTGAATCTAACGGAAAAAGAAGCTAATTTTTAAAACTTTTTTAGTTTCTTCTCTAGCACAGTGAATCGTCAGTTCTGTTGCTACCCCCGATGGCGACCTCATTTCCTGTCATGGTGTTTCCTGAGTCACAGACGGAAGGAGAGTACATTTGGGGGGGGGGATTACAGTAGAAGCTGCTTCTGAACAAACAGGGTAAATTAGAAATCATATTGTGAACTGTCCCGTGATCTTCAGATGAAAGATGGTATACAAATTTCAAACATATATACATATTGCATAGCAACCCCTTACCAATGGTACAATTGCAAACTTCTGTAGAAGACAGCAAAGAGTTTCATAGTCCTGCTCCTGGATATTTTTTTTTTAAAGTACTTGTAAAAAAAAAAAGAAAGAAGCAGTGTCTTTCAAGAAGTGTTTGTGCTAGGTGCGTATATCACATGGCATTTTATACTTCGTAGCTATAGTGGAAAGCATAGCTATACCCCACAGCCACAGGTATTTATCTAGTAGGGGTGTACTTGAGGGATGATGTCAAAGATGTCTACCCATTTTTGTCAAATATTATGCAGGTGGGTCAAAATCAGTCTAGGATATCAGTTCTGCGCTACTGCAACCACTGGTGAACCAACTGTGAGTAATGGAACAGGTGAAGAAAGCTTAAGTCATCTCTGGGCTGTGAAGCAACATTGAAGGGTGTCGTGAGGGGAAACTGAGGCCTCTTGAAATGGCCCAGAGGCTCTTTCTTCTGCTTTAGTTGAATGTGTTTAAGGTTTATATGAAGAGGTTCACACAATAAATAAGAGAAAGCTTGTGCACCTTGAAAATGAGCATTGCCTTGAAAAGCCTTTTTATTAAATAAATGCTTCTCTCCCAATAAATACCAATCTTCAGAACAGCAGCAAGCTGAGGAGAAGCCTGAAGGTACCCTGAAAAAAAGAAGCAGCTGCTGTCATACCACAGGTGTGAATCTTCAATTAAGAACCATCATGCTTTTCTGTCAACACTAATGAAATTCAGATGTGACAGGTAAGAGAGCTGCTTTAAGAAAGTTGTTGGTTTTTTAAAATATATATATATAGGTTTCTTTTTCCCCATAACAACCACAGTAAGGACTGCTTGCCAACAGGAAAGTAATGATGCGATGGGAGTGACAAAAAAAATGGGTTTCTAAATGAGGTAACAGCAAGGTAGGGAAGAAAAAGGGAACAAACTGGTCCCTTTCGAGCTCTGACAAGGTAGATAAGCCCAGAACTGCCATATTTGAAACAGGGACTGACAACTTTCCATGGAGGATGTTTCAGTGAAAATTTATGCCACCCATGCTGGAATTCAATCTAGGCTTCAAATGCTGAGTTGAAGGGGAAAGTCTCATGGTAGTAAGTGAACAGAAACAAACAATTTACATCACAGATATAAGTTAAATCCATTCACTTGGAAAAATTCACTTGGAAATAGGGAATATTTTCCAGCTCCCCCTTTTGTTCAGGCAATGTATGTGCTGAGAACTCCCATAAATGAGAAATGAGAAAACTAAACATTTTAGGGGGGGTAGACTGAAGCATGCAAAGGCAAGCTGAGGATGTTTTTGTGAGATATGTTAAAAGTAAACATGCACACACAGCCAGGCTAGTAAAATTCTCTCTGAAGCTGCCATTTAACATCCACCCTGCACAGGGTCCTTCCAAGAAAATTTGGTAAAATATATATGTGGGCAAGTTTTAGTGAATCAAGTCCAATCAGTGATTCTGTGCCTGAGAAACCTAGACCATGGAGAGATTTCTGAAAAACTGGAATTCTGACCAGAGTTCTTAGGGAAATGGTTGCAAAACCAAAAGTTAGAAGGTAGCTTCATGATTAGCTTCAGAAATAAAGCACTGAAGTTCCAGAAATGAGGACTTGGTTAGCACATGGCATTAACTGGAATGTAGCGGAAGGAGGGATAAAGTTTTAACTTCCTTGACTATTTTTTCCTCTTCCCTTTTTCCTGTTCTTCCTACTGATTATCATGCATTATTACTTGAACTAGGAAGATGAGATTCACCAGTTTCCAAGCCACCTTCTTAACCAGACCGCTAGGAAAGGTCAGAAGCAGGGCAGACAGTTGTTCCCTGTGCATTGAATGTGCCTGTTCTATTCTAGAGATACTTTCTTTTGCTCAGGCACCTGCACAGTGTGAGACCTATTACAAATTTATAAGTCTCAATTCTGTCATGCAATTTACTTGCTCGCTTCCCAGCAGAAGCCCACAAAGAAATCCTCTGCATTAGAATCCTAATTCATTGAATATCCTCACTGCGATCTTTCCCAACAAATAGGGCACACACAAAAATGAAGCTGAGTTGCAATTGCAGAAAATACTCAGCATATTAGACCTGATGAAGTGTTTCAGCATTCAGAATGGCTCTCTAGTGAGGGGAGAGAGACCCTGTCAGATAGCTTTGCTTAATAAACTCAGTGGTGGCCATAAAAATAAGGGCCTATTCACAGGGCTCAGCCTTTGAGCTTGCAGCAGATGAATTTTTAAAGTTATTGTCAGTCCACACTGACTTTTCAGCAGCACTACCAGGCTACATGCTTATGGGAGAGTCAACAACATGCTTTAAACTTAGCAAATAGTCCATTGGCAAAGTTGCAGGAAACCTAATAAATGCTCTAGGAATTCTAAGCATTGCTCCTTCGAAACTGTCATCTTTAGGAAAGGCAAAATCAGTTCCTGACTTTCAATTCGGAGAAAATACAATGTGTTCACCTTACATTTAGGATGACAAAACAAAAAATGAGGTGGGGGAATTAAACATCGCAAATACAAGGGAATAAAAGAGGACTGAATTCTGCATTAAAATTACATTGTTTTCCGAGGGCCAGGGACTTATTCAGCAGAACCTCAGCAGTTAGCATCATTCCAGGGGTAGTCACAGTAGATTAACACACATCAGACTGAGGTCACATCCACACCACACATTGGAGAGTTTCCTAGGAAGTTCAAATAGTCAGATCAGGCACTTCGGAGAATTTCTAGTGAGTCTGGTCTGGCTGGGCGTTCTGCCAACATGAGGAGTTGAAGCAAGGAGATGGAGCCATCAGATGCCCTATAAATGCACTTAACTCACCAATACTTTATTATGGAAACTTCTTTCAGGTGTAGTTCAGAGATTTTGTAAAAAAATAGTTCAGTTAACTTTGTTGAAATGAGCACATTCATTACAAACACTGGTCTTGAAGCAAAGACAGGTGGCAAGTTGTGGCACCAAAATCCCGAAAGTCCTTTCAGCTGTTCTTTGGCTTCCACAGCTACACTAGGACTGAAACATTGCCTGTTCACAGCTGTCACTGAGATACAAACAGCATTCCTTCTAATCTGCAGTACAAAGAGAGTTCATGCCTTCAGATGACTCTGGTATAGAAGATTCGGTCACGATGCAGGAAAGAATTAAATAACCTAGAGGGTCTAATGAGAAAGGAGACTAAAAATGTGCTCCCCATTCTTCATAGCCCATTGTAAGGTGAATTTGAATAGATATAGAAACAGTAGATACAGTAGAAATAGGAAAAACTTTTCAAATCAAAAGCTGTTCAGAGCTTTCCAGAGGCTCAGCAAAATACAATGGGAAGTGATTTCTTGGAAGTTGATGCAAGTATAATTGTGCAGGAATGGGATTACTACTGAGGATCTAGCATATATATGACATATATGTTAAAAATAACAGACACAGAAAATGTAGTCAAGCAGACAATGGATTTGTTGAGAAATGTAGTATAGTTATAACATATTGGAACATGGAAGTATGAGCCTCTTTTCTTCCTTATGTGTTTTTTGGTGTAACTTCATGTGTCGTTTGGGTATGTTTTCTTTTTCTGGATTATTGTTGATGATACCTTACAATTTATTTTATGGACATATACTAAGCCTTGTTAAGCATTGTTACCATTGGGGGTGGGGAGTACAACCTTGCAAAGGTGTGGGATTCTCACGATGAGGCTTCTCTGGAGGTTCATGGCAGATTAATCCTGTTACCTCCACACAAGATGGGCCTACTAAACCATTAAAGGTGAAATGTTGACCATGGGAACATTCAACACACTTGAGGATGGAACGGCCACTTCTGATGTGAAGGTGTGTGAGGCGAGAGAAGAAAGAGAAGAAAGGAGCTTGTTGTTGCATAGGCTTGTGAGAGGTAGCCCATTTTCCTTCCCCTCCTGGGAAGAGATTTTGACAGTGAGCAATGGCTGGGCAGTTGGTGGGCCATGGATCATCCTTCCCACTTCTCTGTCAGTCATCCATCCTCTGAAAAGCAATGAGAGAAACAAAGCAATAACCATCAGGAAATATATATATACTCACAGCGTATTTATAGATTATCTGCTGCCGTTAGAAGTTGCCTCTGGCTGCCACTTAGCTGCTGAGCCAAGTTCAAGCTCTTTGTTTGCCAGTGCCAAGCCCTATAAAGCTTGGGACCCAGGATATCTGAAAGATTGTTCCATCCCTTATATACCCAATCATTGTGCTGTGCAGAAGATGGGCTCTTATGAGTATCATCTCATCTGTTCCATATCATACAGGAATTGAATTCCTTCTCTTAACATATCAGACAAAGGCCATCTCTCTTGTCTTTTCGGCACCTACTGAAGTCCTTTCTTTTTCGACAAGTCTTATAAGTGGAGATCTTTCTGCACTTAAAGAACTGTGTCTGCATCTGTGCTGGATTTGAAATGCTTCTTACATACAGAATTGTTTTTGTTTTTCTATATGGAATTGGATATATATATATATATATATATGCAGGTTTTGGTATCTTCTGAAGAAAAGGCACACTAATCTAGGAACTTCCTCTCTGCCCAGAACGTTGGAGGCTATACACCACACCCCTCAACAGTATTTATAGGAACTCAAACACCAGATTCTGCTCTGTTCCAGTAACAAGAAGCCGAAAGCACCAGCCTGAAGATGACGAGTGAGACCTCGTCGAAACGTCGCCCAGACACCCCTACTCTTACACGGGAAGACACCCGAAGATACCAAAACCTGCATTCCTGTACCCGTGAAAATCTACGAAAGCATATATATATATATATATATATATATATATATATATATATATATAGTTGGCGATTTACTGTGAAATTGCTTCCTGATATTTTATGGGAAGCATTTCATAAATGGATTCCGATGGATAAATAAGGAGTTGTGGGTAATTCAGAAATAATGTCATTTGACATGTGTGGTAGATGGTGGCGAGTAAAATGATGCTTTAACAATCAGAAGTAGTCTCCTTTTTTCGCCAGGGGAAAATGCATAAAAATTATCCTTCGCAAATCTCCTCCTTATAAGATGTCAAAATACTTCACACTGCATATTAAGGAACATGGAAATGAGCACTGACATGGCAAATAATGCTAAGTGAATAAATGCTTCAAACAACCGAAAATAAACCAGTGTGCCAGTGGAAGCATAATTTAACCCAAATACCAGAGGAGTATAGTGGTTGGGAGGTTTATGGAATGATGTGTGTTTATGTATGTGGGTGTATTATAAGAGAGGCCTGCTATAGATTCCACAGTTCCCAAGCTGTTGTATGTAGGCTCCATGCTCCATGCATAAAACTGCTGAAATTTCAAAGACTCCAATGATATGCCATTGTTTTAGCAGACTCTATGGCTAAAGCAAGGCGGCTATTTGTTTTGCTTTGTGGGGCAATGGGGAGAATCATATTCCATTATGGGCATCTCACAGTATTTGGCAGTAGTACTGAACTACAATACTTCAATAGAAATGTAGAATTTTCTCATAGAAAGAAGCAGCATTCAAGAGCAATAATTATATGGAATAAAGATGGAAAGCTTTCAGCTTTCACTGTGGACGCTTATGCCATATTGTGAAAATGGGTGGAGAGAGACGTTAAATGGTTAGGGATCTTGAAGTGAGCCTAATTGCACACAGCTGTGCTGAAAATGCAAGCAATTAGATGAGCTTATCTTGGGCACGTTCTGAAGGGGGGCAGCCTCTCTAAGTGTCTTTTGTTTTGGATACCCCAAGATAAAAACAAGAGATGGATCTATAAAAATAAGAAATATTAATAGTGTTATAATGGTGCATTTAGGAGCACTGTAGATGAAAGTTCTTGACTGGATTATATAGCTGGAATAAAGGAGACCGACTTCTGCTGGAGACACCTGATATTGAGAAGGAAAGTCCATTCAAAACTTAACATAAGTGTTTAACAGCAGACTCAAGCTTATTAAGCACTAAAATGATGAAACACCAATAATAGCACAAATTTCTCACAATGGTAACTTCTTAAGCATGAGACCCACTTGGAACAAACTTGAAATTGATTGAAATGAAGTCATAGAATGGAAGGAAAATGCACAGACTGGGGTGCGGAAGCAGCTGTTGGTTTGGAGAAACCTTTGAGTCCTCTTGTCTGGTTTGTTGCATCTGATCTGGATCTAAGCAGGCTTACAGCCCTTTTTCTTCTTCTTGGACTCTACCCATAGTCACTCCAGTAGACTGGTGAAAAAGAGAACCATGGTCCTGCAGCACAAATAGCTATGAAGATGAAGAAATTTCAGCAGGCAGAGTTGGCATGACCAGCAACATCTGCCAAAATTCCTTCTTCACTCTATTAAAGGTGCAGCAGCCCTGTCCTCAGCTTCACTTGGCTACCTAATGTACACTGAAGAAAGTCAGCCTGTCTACAATTTATAAATCATAAAGACCTGCCCCGGTCCTTGCCAGCCAAGTGGCCAGGAAAGAACAGTGCAAGGTAAAAGCAGAGGTGTTTTGCATCTATTTTTATGTGATAATCAAAAGTAAGTGTTCAACTGCCTGAGCGCATTAGGCGCATATGTTATACTCAAGGAAGTGCATGGAAAGATATATATGATGTGTGTACCTGAAAGAGGAAAAAGGTTAAGTTAAATCAATCACACCCATCTCCTGTAATAATCAGCAAGCTTATGTTGTTGGGGACCTGTATCGAATCTTCCAGGTATGAAAAAACACGTTCAGAGATAGTTCACTTACAGCAAGTTACAGTCACCTGGAGAGCTGAGCCCCCTGAAATTAGCTCATATTGCATCAGGCAGATAAAAAGCCAGTATAAGAGGGAGAGAGGGGGGGGGACACATAATTGCAAGACTCCGATTGTCAATGTTATAACCTCTGGGCTCTACATTTTACCATTGAACTGAACAGATAACATTTATGCATATGGAGCTGTTGTATTGCTAATTCCCGAAATAATGTGTGCAGCATGGCATATCATTCCACTGACAAGCAATTGGCAGGTAGCTTTTACAATAGCAAGATGGATTCACAGCATGGAATGTGTTGATTGCTCGTGTCAATCCCTTTGCAATTTTAAACTAGTAGTAATTAGAGCTATAAATCTCTCCCAAGTATAATTAGATTACTATTTATACCTATTGTCATTAAAACCAGCCTGAGACAATTACTTTTTTTGGTTCCATTGCCGGCAAAAGTCTCTTTAAAAGCAATAATCACAGTGTTTAACGCAATCCATATTCCTAATTCTATAATGCAAAATATCAAGGAAATTAGGCTGCCTCCCTCTTATACCCAATGAGATGATATGGCAAATTCACTTGTGTGGGTTTCTTAAATTACACTTATCAGTGCTGGATTAAAGGGCATTCATTCACATTGAATAACACTCTAGACTACATTTATTTGACAGATATGTCATTCCCCTTTTCCTATCCATATATGTAACGATGCAAGCACAGTCCATTTAGCTTTCCTCTGCTTTGCTTCAAAATGGGCAGGCTCTGGATATTTTCATTTTCCTCTCAAGTCGAAGCATACCCACTGCCTCTCTGTCACAGGAAAAGGAATTGTGTCACATTCTGAGTAGGAACACACCTTAATTTGTATTGTCCCTTTCAACACAATAAGCATGATCATTACCCTCATTCAGTACTTGAGACTTCTCCATATTTTTGTGGTAACATGGGGCCAGCTTTTCCCATCCATAGTGTGGGTGGATTCAGCCCTTGCGAATTAAGCTGCTAACCCATTCCTATGATTATTTTGTCTTATGACCAACTGATCGCACACAAGTTTTCTTCCTCATATTGATAAAGCTATCACAGAGAGCTCTATCCATCATACAAGCAAATTTCAGCAGGTTAGATGAACTATAAGCACTGCATGAAAAACACAGGAATGAGAATTGACATGCAAGATCTTGCAAAGATGGCTGTTGGATTGGAGGCCAGAAAATGTGCATCAACTTGGCAGGAGCAGGGACCGAGCAACGGGAGCTCACCCCGTCGCGGGGACCTTCTGATCGGCAAGTCCTAGGCTCTGTGGTTTAACCCACAGCGCCACCCGCATCCCATTTTTTTAATGATACAACACTGCAAATTACAGCTTTCTAGACTCTTTATCTGAATGAAGAACATACTACAAAGTATGCAGAGTATGCATACTACAAAGGGCAGAGCAGGAGGGGACAGCCGTGGTAACATCATCTCTTGCTGTATCTGGGTGCTCAAATGCACACTTTGTGAAGCCGTACGCTGGCTCCCTCAGCCAATAAAGCGAGATGAGCGCCGCAACCCCAGAGTCGGTCACGACTGGACCTAATGGTCAGGGGTCCCTTTACCTTTACCTATCATTAAAAAACATTTTAATGCAGTTGTGAGGAACTTGTGGGCTTCTTGTTGGGCTCCAACAACGTCCCAACAGCTAGAATAGCCAATGGTCAGGGACAATGACCATTAGTTGCAGTCCAGCACCATTTCTGGGATAGGGGCTAAAGGTTCCCCACCTGTTTGAAAACATGCTTAATTTTTCCAAACTAGTTTTATAGATTAAACTGCAGTCTGCAGCACATTCTTTCATTACCTGATAAAGTACTCATCCCTTCTATTCCCTTACACACAAATAATGTGAAGAAGATGCCATGCAAGGTATACTTGAAGCTGTGAGTTTCTATTTTTCTTGGATTAACCATAGGTATCTTTTGGACATGGGGAAAACCAATCACTAGACCATTATGAAATTGAATGTAACACAAATGGCTGCTCCCAGCATAGAGGCTGGTTAATGGACTGTGGGATAATCCTCTTCAAGCACATTTTTAGCAAGTGGTCGAAAAAGGCGATAACAATTCCACGAACCTCTTGTGTTTCCAGTGCTGCAATGCCAAAACTTTCACAAGCACTCTATTCACTAGGGACCAGGGGGGTTATAAAAGTATGAATTCCTTAATAATGAAAGAAGAACATTCAAACCTGATGTTCTCAACCTAGACAGGCTTTAGAATAGACTTTCCATGTTGTGTGAGTTTTGACCATTTAAACTCCCTTAAATTGATGTTCTTGTAGTGCTTTCCCAAACTTATCCAAGAGCCGGCATGGTTTCTAGCAGTCCTGTGTGTATGCGCGCACACACAAATATGTGTGCACTTGCATGTGTGCATGTATTGAATTAATATTATTTACAAGCTTCTAAAGTCTGCCACAGAATGTTTGAATCAATGCCATTCAGCACATCACAATTATAGTTGTTCTATATTTTAAAAAAAACACTGGAAAGTTCATTTCTTCCTCCTGGATCTATTTATATTCCCTGTAATTTTAGCTTATGTGGAAATGATGCCTTAAAGATCAATGTTACAGCTCCACCTATTACACTAATATTTTTAAAAAAGAAAGGCCACCACAAGTATATACCTAGTGATGGACCTCCCAGAATTATTAAAGGCTACAGGGAGCCTGGATCTAACTCCCTGAATGTTGGATTTGAAGTGGTCAAAAGCGTGGAACATTATGGCCTCCTGGAGGCACAGCCCATGAAAAATATAGTATTTGTACATCCAGCAAACTATATGTGTATAAAGATTAACCATGTAATGTAAAATGGTGCAGACTCAAATGGATTAATTGGTCCAAAATTAAAATACAGTCGTACCTTGGAAGCTGAACAGAATCTGTTCCAGAAGTCTGTTCGACTTCCGAAACGTTTGACTTCCCAAGTGTGGCTGCAGGAAGCTCCTACAGCCAATCAGAAGCAGCGGAAGCCCTGTCAGACATTTGGCTTCCCAAAGAATGTTTGAAAACCAGAAGACTCACTTCCAGTTTTCGATCATTCGGGAGCCGGAACTTTCAACTCCCAAGGCGTTCGGGTTGCCAAGGTATGACTGTACAACAGTGCTGTTAATATTAAAAAGGCAGGGAGGTTTTAAAATTGCAGAGTCATTATTTGAAATGTCTTGTGTATATCTTATTCACAAATGGCAGTGTTTTGGAAGGTGCTAACTTACAACTGCTACCAATTTCCAATTCTTATGCTCCTTCCATTTTCTAGTGAATGGAACAGGTGGACTTTCCTAATTACGAAAACAAGATTCTTGTTCAGTGGAACATTCTTCCCAAAGCTCATCTTTCTATGCTAGGGAGGGACACTAAAGATAGAGATAGCTGACACACAACAGTATTTGTAACCGGTGTGAATATTGTCTGTGTTTCAAGGGATGAAGCAGTCTATGTACTGTATTTATTGGTAGGAAGGAATTGCTCTTATGTGGATTCTCACCCCCCCCCCCTTTATTTTTCTTGTGGACCCAACACAGCTGCCTTTGTTCTTTGCGTGACTTGGAAAATACTGAAATACTTGGAAATACTATCCATTCAATAGTTGGTTCCGGAAGTGGAGGAAGAGGATCTTAGACCACCTGGTCTTGGAACTTGATTCCCTGAGGAAACATCCCCTCCAACTGCTAGGTAAAGCAATCTGGCTTCTGCTTTTTACCTAGTGCTCCAGCTAAAATTAATCTCCACCTCTGTTCATACGAGGTCTATCTAGTTTCTCTGTTTTCCTGGTCAGCTTGCAAAATAATCTGTGTATATCACCTAAGGGTGAAATATAGATCTGGGTATGTATCTGCATATTAGATATGAGAATAGCTGTTGTATATTTCTGCCTCGGTGCAACTCGATACTTGACTATCTACTAATACAAGAACAGAAAGCGCTAAAAGACATACAATTGTGACAACAATATGTCAATAGTGAGAATAGATTCCTGACAGAGTAGACAAAGTAGCGTTAAAGTCACAAAAGTGTACGTTTCCACAAGGCTTACAAATAACAATATAGCACAAAAACAATGATTATTGTACTGAAGAATGCTCTGAGCAGTGGATGACTTCTGGATATGGCCCTGTTTCAAATATCTTCCTTGGGTGCTAACACCTCGAAAGTGTTTCGAAGGCCTCAACTGCAACTTTCAGAACTGGGAGGATTTCAGGAATGGGTATACCCAGGGCTTTTTTTCAGCCGGAACTCACCAGAACTGAGTTCCAGCAGCTCTTTAGTGCATTCCAGCATCTCTGTAGCATTGCCCTATCACAGCGCTCGGGGCTGTCCTACAGAAGCGATCGGAGCTGTGTGGTGGAGGTCGGTGATGCAAGGTGGCAGTTTATGTTATTTAGCCATGGTGGTGGGGCAAGCGGGCGAAGAAGAGGTCTTCCCTCCCAAGAAAGCTTAACAACTTTGGTTCTGGCACCTCCTTTACTAGAAAAAAGCCCTGGGTATATCTCCAAATAAGTTACCGTATTTTTCGCTCTATAGGACACACTTTTTCCTCTCCAAAAATGAAGGGGAAATGTGTGTGCGTCCTATGGAGCAAATGCAGGCTTTCTCTGAAGCCTGAAGAGCGAGAGGGGTCGGTGGGCACTAACCCCTCTCGCTCTCCAGGCTTCAGGCAGCTATCCGCAAGCCTTTGGAGTGCTCCAAAAGCTTGCAGATAGCAGCCTGCAGCCTGAAGCCCGGGGAGCGCAGTGCCAACTGCTGCTGCGTTCCCCGGGCTTCAGGCAGCTATCCGCAAGCCTTCTGAGCCCGGATATTATTTTTCCCCCTAAAAACTATGTGTCCCCTATGGTCCAGTGCGCACTATGGAGTGAAAAATATGGTACTTGATTCCAAGATAATACTGCTATGAGGGTCCACAATTACAGGCAGGCTTGTTTGTGATGTTATCTACTAATATGGCCTCATTTGAACGTTTTCTGCCTCATCTATAACTTCATCTTAAGACTCCTACAGGATGGAGACAATTGGGGGGGGTCTTCTCTCCCCACTTCTGCTTTGGATATTGCCCCTACCATGTTTATTTTAAGCACTAAAATCCAGTATCCAAGGGTCTGTGCAGTGTGCAAACACTGCCAGATTTGCACTGCTTTAAATTTTGACAACCCTGATCACCTGCTTGGGGAGAGGTTCAATTTAGACTGAATTTCCCTTTCCCCAAGATGAAGACAGCACTGATAATCTGTTCAGCTTCAGAAAAACCTCCAAGGCACATGTGGCTTCAAGGCCTAGTCTATACTCTGGAATTAAAACACACACACCAGATAAGCAAGGCGGTACATGTTCAAAACCATGTCCCTAAGTAAGCATTTAATTAATATAAATAGAGGAGTCATTACTATTTAATCAGATATCTGAACAACCCCTATTTAAATTATGTACAGATGTAATCACATAAAATGAGACTAGGGTGCATCACTTCCTCTCCCGCCCCCAAGCCACCACTTCTGCAAGCTCCGCACACTTTAATTTTACTGTGGCAGCTTATTTAAACAGGATCACATTTATTTCATTACATCTGACTTGTTTGGGAGGTTTCTGATTAATGTAACTCTGTTTTCGGCCAAGCAAACACACATCCAGTTACTGTTGCTGTTTAGGATTTATTTAACTCACAAAGTGTGGCGTAATCTTTATTGTATTTGCTCTGAGCAACCTTATAACCCTATGTGGATCTTCTAACAAAGGGCTCAGGAAGATACGGAGAGGGGCCGCACCCCAACCTCCAATTATTCATAAAAATGTGTTGCACAGAGGCTCTAAATGCACAGTCTGTATCCTGAAACAAATGAGGACACATACCATGCATTGATGTACATTGGGCTCCATGCATACAGGCCTCTGTGCACAAGTTCTGATATTCACATGGGGGTCAGTGGCAGGACCAGCAAGCGCAATCCCATACTACAACTGTATGTGTTCATTTCCATCTGTTTCCTGTTGCAGCCAAGCAGTGAGCACACAGGGTACTAAGACCAGACCAGGCAACTCCTGGCAGTCAGCTGGAATGAGTCTTTCAGGGATGAGGAACCTATTGGACTACAACCCTCATTATCCCTGACCACTGGCTATGCTAACTGGGGCTGATGGGAGTTGGAGTCAAACGATAACTGGGTGGGTCAATGATGCTATTCAGTGGCCCAAAATTATGTATTTATTTGTTTTATTAAGCTAATATATCACCCTTCATCTAAAGATCTTAGGGTGGGTCATAAAATAAAATAAAATACAAGCTAAGAAACACAGGAAAGAATTAAAAACAACAAAACAATACCCCACCCCAACAGACAAATTTAAAAAGCTGTAGAATATTAATCAGACAAATGCCTGATTGAAGAGAAACATTTTTTGCCTGGTGCCTAAAAATATATAATGGTGGCAGGCAAACCTCCTTGGAGAAATCGCATTCCACAAACAGGGAGCCACTACAGAGAAGACCCATTCTCGTGTTGCTCCCCTCCAGACCTCACATGGAGGAGACACACAAGGAAGGGTCTCAGATGCCCATCAACTGTGTGGATAGTTCAGTTGGTTAGAGTGTGGTGCTGATAATGCCAAGTTTGCAGGTTCAATTCCCCTACGCAACAGCTGCATATTCCTGCAGGGGTTTGGACTAGGTGGTCCTCAGGGTCCATTCCAATTCTACGATTCTATGATGAATGTAGAGCCCTGGGTGGTTTCTACAAACTTTGAGTGGAGATGGCCCTGTTCAGACTACATAATGTGAGCTACCTCTCCTGGGCTCAGACCATAGCTATAAGTGCCAGGCTCCTGGTCCATCTAATTTTTGGTGACTATGAAATCACCACAGCAGACAGTCCTAGTTTAGCATCAGAATCTGAGTCAATTAACCGAGGGGAATAGGAGCCAGGTCACAACAAGAAATTAACCATTCAGGGCCCTGGATTTGTGCACAATTGTGGAGTTGCAAAATGCCATCACTGTTACCACCTGCACTCTAAATGCAGTTGGATCACACTAGAAACCTTTAATGGCTACCTGTACAAAGCTACAGGAGTGTTTATCACCACATCATCATATGTGAAACTCACATTAGTACAGGGATATGAAGCACTTAAAATTGCAGCCGCTGAGTTAAAACAGTGTATCTGAGACTAGCCAGTCCAGGGTAGTGTAATTTTTATAGTTTTGAGTAAGAATTAGGAGGCCCAGTGTTCAAACCCTTACTTAGCCATGAAGCTCACTGTTAACTCTGAGCGAGTCCCCTGTCTCAGCCCAACAGGGTTGTTTTTAAGATAAAATGGGGAGTGGGAGAGACATGTGTGCCAGCCTGAGCTCTTTGTGGAAGAAAAGTTGGCTATAAATGTAATAAATAATTGTCAAAACTGGACTTTTGAATTAGAAAAGAAATCAAATGGAACCTGAAAGCCTCAATAGAACTTAAACCAGTTTGACTCCTTGCTCACCAGCTCCAAGCAACTGGTTCTGTTGTTCAATGTGTATACAAAAATGATTAATTGCCTGCTGCTTGCCTCTGATACTAATAATAATAATAATAATAATAATAATAATAATAATAATAACATCTCAGCTCCTGCTGCTTGATATACTGAAAACAAATAAGCTGCATCTTTTAAACAGAACAACAAAAATTATTACACAGGAACACGTGTTAAAGATTAGCAGCGGCAGCCACTGAGTGCTCAAAAGTGGTCATGACCTAGCTTCAAGTTGTGAAGTGTCCATAATTTACTGAGCATTTTAATGCACATGGCATTTTAAAATCTATTACTTGATCCATCCTCTCTGCCAAACCTAGGGGGCAGGCCCTCGTTGTATTCTATTTGAACTTAAACTGAGAGAAGGGGGGCTGTTTTATGGCACTGGATATTACTAGATCTAGGAAACACAGCAGTTGAGAACATATTTGTTGAGCACAGAAGCGGGTAAGAAAAATACAGCACATCCAAAGAAAGGGCTACATTACCCTCTTCTTCTGCTCCTAATAGGTTCAGGAAAGAGCATCAATTTTCTGATATTTATGACCTCCTCTAAACCTTGTTTGTGCCACTGCTCTTAACATTTTATCTGGATGATGTGTGTTTTACTTTATTGAAAGTGTATTGAAAAGCAATGCACTGTAGTTTATAACTGGCCTCTAGATGATGCTAGGATGCTTTATACTCCGTTCTGTTGAAGCACTACTTTACTTCAAACAGGACCTTGAACTCAAATTATTTGGTAGGCACTTTCTTCAGAGTCAGTGCTTCATTGTCTATCAGCTGAAAAACAAACTGTTCTCTGGAAGCCCCTCTCTGGCACTGCTTCACAGAGTACTGATGTTGATGGTGCTTAAATGGGTTTCCTGCAACTGTCGTTCCAGGGCTGCAGACACACTGTGGTTTGGATTCAGTAGCTGGCTCTGCGGGGGCCAGTGAAGCATGGTTGTGCCTACTGGGCAGAGGGTAGGCTAGAAAGTGTTTTGGTCCCTTCCAACTCTATGGTTCTAACTTCCCACAATGACCATCTGTATCCACAGAATTCACAGAAGCATGTATTGTTCCTCGCAATGCAAAATGGAAATAGCCCTGATGAATGGAAAAATCTAGCTGGCATCAGTAGTTATTCAATCTGGCATAAGTAAGCCATAATCGGAGGGCTCCAGTTATGGAGGTTGGGAATGTTGTTGCCACACTCCCAATCCATAAAGATAAGGTTGGTCTTTCAATTTTCATGGGGCCTCCAGATGACTGACAATAAGAACTGATCAGGAATGAGAGCGACTGTAGAGTTAACTTAGCTGGTCTCTTGCTTGGAGAGAGGCTACCCTTGAGGAGAAGGCCTCCACCTTTCCCCACCTGGAAGCTACAGTCTGGACAAGCTCTTAAGTGCTCTGTGTAAACTGCTAACTCACACTTTTGTCATCTTCCATAAGTTGAACAGCTTTACTGCACAAACCAGTCAGTGTTTCTTCAGAAGGAAACCAATTGTGTCCAATGCAGTTTGCTTCCTAGTTCAGCCGGATGTTTTACACTACAACCCCCACCATCCCTGACTATTGGCCACACTGTCTGAGGCTGATGAGAGCTATAGTCCACAATATCTGGAGGAGCACCATGTTGGCTATTCCTAGTTTAGGTGACTCCATTAGATGAATCCAGCAGAGGGAACTACCGTTGTATGAAATTACTTCTATTCAGCCAATAAAGCCAAGAAGCAAAAGCTGATCTGCCAAAGCCCAGCCAAAAGATCTTCTCAGTCTTCTGGGGCATTGCAGAGAGAATAGCTGAGCAGAGGCAGTTTCTCCTCTGTAACAAGACCACAGTGAAAGGAACAGCTGCATGCTGAACTTTTCTATCACAAAGGTTTTAGAAATAAAGGAACAAGCAAAACTGGCCTGCTTATATGTCCCAGCCGTTCAGGAAATAATTTGCCCATGTTCTGAACCTGAACAACAATAGAAAGAAATGGCAGCTTGGGAAAGGTTGGGTATGCTAGATCTGACACAGAGAGAAACAGTGGACAATCAGGAAAAAAGACAGTCATGTTCGGGATACCTCAATGTGGCTAACTCATAACATCTCTCTTTGCTCCTATCCCTTATAAAGTAGTTAAAACTAAGATTTCTAAGTGTGATTCCAGAGCCTGGAATAGTACATTAATTATACTAATAATTAATTATAACAGACACTACCTGTTTCCCATACTGCTATTGTCTAAGAACAGGCTGGTTGGTGCATGTAGTTCTGTTAACTATGAACTTCCCAAATCTGGTTCCAACCCGCCCCGCCCCCCACAAAAATATATATGCCAACATGATGTTTTGTGTCACAAGCCACAGGTTTTATGTCCCCAGCCACAATTGTATATTGATACATAGTTAATGCTCCACCCCAAAATTAACATAGTCAATTCTCTTCCATAACTTTGGCATGGCTTTTGGGGGAAATCCAGATCGAGAGCACCAAAGATATATATTAACATAAACAGAACATTAGATACTTCCCAAGAAACTTAAAACATAGTACATGAGCCAATATCAGAGTCATACAGTATCTTATTGCATATCTAAAACTGACAGTATTTATTAACACTTATGAAGAGTGTCATGGTGACACAGACCACGTTAATGCTCACATTTTGGTTATTCCACATTATAAACTATGACTCTTTTGTGGCTGCTATTAAGATCCAATATCCCCCCCCCCCAGACATATTTGTGAACACACACATCTCATGCATGTACTTTTATATAGATGAAGATTGGTGTGCAAAGACTACAAGTCTGTGGGGAGGGATAAAGGTAAAGGTAAAGGTACCCCTGCCCGAACGGGCCAGTCTTGACAGACTCTGGGGTTTGTGCGCCCATCTCACATCTATTGGCCGGGGGCCAGCGCTGTCCGAAGACACTTCCGGGTCACGTGGCCAGCGTGACAACGCTGCTCTGGCGAGCCAGAGCCGCACACGGAACGCCGTTTACCTTCCCGCTGGTAAGCGGTACCTATTTATCTACTTGCCCCCGGGGATGCTTTCGAACTGCTAGGTGGGCAGGCGCTGGGACCAAGCAGCGGGAGCGCACCCCGCCGCGGGGATTCGAACCGCCGACCTTTCGATCGGCAAGCCCTAGGCGCTGAGGCTTTAGCCCGCAGCGCCTAGAAAAAGAATTCAGAGAGTTTAATAGACTGAACTTATTTTGAACCCACATATATTTTGGGATTTCATGTGAGGAACTCCAGCATATAGCCACTTTAGGAATTTTCATTATTCATACATCCATACTGGCTGAATTTACAAAAGTTGCTGGCATAATATTTATGACATTCAGATGCTATTATGTATAAAATACCTTGCAACTGAGCTAGTTAACCTAACTGTGGCTATAAACAGACATTTGGAAGAAATCTCCCCAAGATTATTGCTGGATTACATTTGCTTTTAGCTGAACTTCAAGGAATCAAGGGCAATTGTGAAATGTGTCATCACAGGCAGGTCTTAAGCCATCACACAAAATTCATACATTAAAGGCCTGTTAGGTCATCTGGTCTGTTTTGGATTCCATGCACTTTCCTGCTTTTTTGAAACTTATCCTGATAATATCTGTGCTGGGCTTTAGGCAAATATACTGGTGTATCACACAGGCATCATTTCCATAAAGTTATCTGTTATATTGTAGATGTTATATTGTTATGTATGTTATATTGCTATATGTTAAATTGTATCCTCCGCCATCTATCTGAGATTTCTTCAGTCTCATACTCCACTTTCCAGGAAGAATCTGGTGCCAAGATTTGTCTCTAAAACTGGCAATTGTAGAAGCCAGGTGGCTTCAGCTCAGGGGACTTGGACACCATCACTGACTGCCCAAGAATATGGTGATCCAAACTAGACAAAACACTGGTGCATTCCAGGCTCTTCACTGTAGTACTGTTATGATGATCTCTCAGCCTGCTGTATGTTGTCCCAGACTAAAGATTCATTTAGAGGGCTGCCAGTTTCCACTGTCCCTGACCTTTGGCCATACTGACTGGAGCTGACAGAAGTTGGACATATGGAGGACTACATGTTCCCCACCCAGGGCTGCAGAACCTTCAGTCCACATGCCTATTTAGGCCATTTTGGCCAAGTATATTCTAGAGCCTATTTTACATAGCACTCAAGAGAGATGCTGGCACTGTGTAAAGCAGGAGCTAGAATATACTTTTGTGGTTCCCAAAGACATATAATTGATGGGAAGGAATATTCTGTAGCACATTTGAATAGCTGGGAGAGCACTTTCTCACAGAAGGCCACCACACCCACCCTGTCTGTGCTGGATTCCACTCCTGCTCTTCCAGGGAAAGAACACGTCTACCATAAATAAATAAAAAAAACCCAGTATAGGACAGTGCATTGAAATACTGTATTGTAATGTAATTCCCCACTAGTCAATGCTTCTTTCTTTTTCCTGTATTAGTCATACGGGTCATAATGAATGGATTACCATTGTGGCTAATAAAATCTGGCTATGTATTCAAGTTACTGGAGGCAATAGAGGATAATAGAGAGTGTCAGTAAGGAAGAACATTACTTCCTGGATGTCAGGGATGGGTTGTGGGCAGAAGTGAGATGAACTGGGAGCCCAGAGCCAAAGCAGGAAGTGAGAGTCAAGGGGCAAAGAAAGGCATCAGGAAGCAAGTCAGGAGCAAAGGACAAACCTGAAGGCAGGACCACAGAGCAAGCCGGAACTGAAGAAAAGTCAAAAGGTACAGCAACACAACAAACCTCAGGAAGACCCCACGGCTCAATCAAGAACAGGAAACAATCTGGAACAGGAAATGCACTTATACTCCTCCTCTGTCCATGAGGATCCATTAGCCTGCCTGGGTGTGCAGAGTCAGCCCAGGGCTTGAAGGAACTAGCTTTCCTAATGCATCAGGAAGTAAGGCGCCATTTTAAGTTTTTCTAGATTTATAGAAGGGCTTTAAGATTGGCCTTTTTCTGAACACAAAAACATATAATCACACAAATTAGTCACAGCCTACATTGCCTGGCTTGCATATGGATTCACGCTTGGTGAAATCATGGAGTTCTTCCTGTAAATATTGGCTGTAAAAAAAGGAAAAGGAAAAAAACGCCTTATGCAGGTGACATTGTATGAATGATGAGAGAGATGCCAAAGAGCCATCCAGCCATGAATCTTCTTAATAGAATATGCATCTCTCT
The DNA here is from genome assembly GCF_965113315.1 of Podarcis vaucheri. Classification (NCBI taxonomy): domain Eukaryota; kingdom Metazoa; phylum Chordata; class Lepidosauria; order Squamata; family Lacertidae; genus Podarcis; species Podarcis vaucheri. The sequence continues at coordinate 35,311,898 of NC_138766.1, read as the reverse complement.
CTCTCTCTCTCTCTCTCTCTCTCTCTATATATATATATATATATCTGTTTATCAATTGTCCTTTTGCCTTATGTGTTGTTGGATGTTGTCATTAACCTTGGTCAGCACATGCTGCAGATAAATGTCATTCAAAGTTAAACAAAAGATTACTTGTGAGAAATGAGACCACGTTTCCTTAGTACACACATACAGTTTTTGTTATGAGCCGTGTGAAGCTGTTATAAGCTTTGCAAAAAAGGGAGGAGAAGAGAGAGATTATCTTATACTTTCAGGGCACATTCAAATGTCATGCAAACAGCTTATCTAGACATATGGATCTGAAGCTCCATACAGTGTTCCATAGAACAGTAAGACAACAAAGGCTCCTTTTTCAAAGGAGGTGTGCAAAAATATATATCAACAAGCTTGATATATCAGCAGCTTGAGAGGCACCATTTCTACAGCTTCCAACAGATCCACAGGCTGGACAGGCACTTTTCCAAAATCTATGTGCCTCTTGCTGCTTTCCTACCTAGACAGTGAATTAACAAGGTGTCCTGGGTGCTGGCCACATTTTCTGTTCAGCTGACTGGAGGTAGTTCAAGAATGAAAAAGGAAAGATTCCATAAAACGCATCATCCTATAGGATTTACCATAACAATTCAGAGTGGCTAATGAAGAACACGAATTTAGATCTTTCAGAAAGTTTTGGACAAAAAGATTTGTCTATCAATGGCTGTATTCGCATGTCATGATAAACCATAGTTAATGGTTTAGTCTTGAATTTGCAGGTGTTTCCCACTTTGCTCCTTCTCTGCCATAAGTGGGAGCAACCATGATCCCTGGCTTAGTATTATACCTCAACTGGGGGTCATAATTTGTTTCACTCAAACAAACCATGGTGTGAAGGCAAAGTTTGCTATTGGCTTATAAATCAAAGATTGTGTTCAGATGTAACACTAAGCCAGGGATTGTGGCCTGTTGCTCTTGCTGACTGGAGGAGAGGAGTAAAGTGTGAATGATCTCTGCATATATGACAAACCATGAACTAGGCCTACCTTGAGGCGTGAACACAGCCAATGGAAGAAGCAGAACAACTCTGAATACCAGGTGCCTTAGAACTAATCTCTTAATTTAAGTTACTCTCAGTTTCTCAGTTTCCCAATCACCCCATTTCCACATACATTTGCAATTTAAAGAAAAAAAGAAGTCCGTGTGAAAATAGCTATATATTTTGGTACAAACACATACACATATATTGGTGCACATACATACATTTTCTGGTACCCAGTTTCACCTAGTATATGCATTTTTGCAAGCATTTTTTACTGAAACATGAATTTTTAATGAATTCTTTGGTTGGATAACTACATTGGAAAATTCTTAAAAGTGCCCATTTTGAAGGGGTTCAGTACATGTATTTGTTCAGGAAATATGAATTTGTTAGAATCACATTAAAATTAGAACCAAACACCTCCCTATCCATACAGAATAAACAACGGAACAAGCAACAGAAGGAGGTATAACTTTTACGTCTCACGTGCGCAAACAGAGGCATCTGGTTGGCCGGTGTTTGAAACAGGGCTGGGCTAGATTAACTCTGATCCAGCAAGGCATTCTTACTGGAAAAGCTCTCAGTGAAGGGGGGAAGAAGGAAATAATGTAGCATAACCTCAAGCACATTTCATGCAAACTATACAGGAAAGCGTGCAATCTTCCTCATAGTGCATTTTAAAAAAAACCAGCAGCAACACATAAATGACATAATATTAGTTAGCTTCCTATGAAACTTGTTTGTGGATTAACACTTTGAACTGAGCCAAAACAAACCAACCTTTTTTTGAACCATACTGTACCAGCATCCGTCAACATGGCTTCAACTAGCATACAATACCAAAGAAGCTAACATATAAAAGCAGGGAAAGGAAAGAGCTGGGTGTGTATATAATTAGCAAATTTAACAATAAGCACATGTTGTGCCATCCAAATGCCCCCCTTCCAACTTAAAATGTAGAAGCAAAATCAGCAAAAACAAGGAGATTATACTGATCTTGGCTTTTTCTCTCATATATTAAAACCAGATTTGGAGAACAAATAGACATTGGTTTTCACATTCCAGGTCATAATATCTTTTTTTTCCTTAAGCTTACATTTATCTTATCCTTTCAACCATTAAGATTTCAAGGACAAGATTTGTGAGGTAATGTGTTTTTAGACTCCCCCCCCTTTTCTCCTTAGGAAAAAAATATACTCTGCTTTGGCAGTTCAATCCTCTTTCTCTCTTTCACTGCTTTTATACTGCTCATGCTTTGTGTTAGAAATATCACTGTAGTCCCACCAGAGTTCACAGGAGACATGAGGTAATGGGAATGTTAACAGGAAAGCATGTCAAGGACTTCAGATCAAATAGAATTGATCAGAAATAAAATTTACTGTTGCATCTCAGCCTCAGTGAATATAACAAAGCAGACCAAACAATTTCATAGTAACAATTTAAACAAACAAAAGAAAAGAATGGCTTGACCAACAATTATATCAAATTGCAAAACATCTCTGGAAATGTTTCCAAGAGGAATAAGATCTCCAGAAAATTAGAAATAAAGCGACAGTAGCTTAATATCAAATCCATGTTGGTACCTCAGGGTCCAAGTGGTGCTAAACCAGATGGAGATGGGGAATCTCCAGATGTTGTTGAGCTCCAACACCCATCAGTTCCAGTCAGCATAGCCAATGGTCAGGGGTGATGGGACTCACGGTCAACCCATGACTGAAGAGTCATGGGTTTCCCGTGTGCGTGCTGCAAGTATCTGATGAATTGCCACTATTGAGACATATCCTAATCTGCCAAACAGGACGGTCTGTCCTGTCCAGCTTAATGACTGTCAGGAGCTTGTCCTACACTCAAGTAGGACCCTGGCAAAGACACATGCCCGACTGGCATGTTCTCTCCCTCCTGGTCATTCGTTCGGGAGCTTCAATAGCTTTCTTCAGCCCGAACATCACAGCGACTGATGCCACAGACATCAGCACACTTAGAAGAAGAAGAAGAAGAGTTTGGATTTGATATCCCGCCTTTCACTCCCCTTCAGGAGTCTCAAAGCGGCTAGCAATCTCCTTTCCCTTCCTCCCCCACAACAAACACTCTGTGAGGTGAGTGGGGCTGAGAGACTTCACAGAAGTGTGACTGGCCCAAGGTCACCCAGCAGTTGCATGTGGAGGAGCGGAGACGCGAACCCGGTTCCCCAGATTACGTGACTACCGCTCTTAACCACTACACCACACTGGCTCTCTCTCTTAGGGATCCGCAGAGTCTTTGCAGCTTGTGTAACAGACCTCAGCAACTCAGCATTTTGGCTAACTTACTTTATTTACATATAAACACACACGGAGCACTGCAACATGGCTCCCTCTCTCTCTAGCATCAGACAGCAAAGAGAAAGAACAAAGGACAATAGTCCCACTTCACGGACCACAGTAACACAAACATCCTGTCTCCATCACTTCCCACTCTGTGGAGTCAAAACATACACCGTCATGTGATAGACAAAAATCCCATGACTGCAATCATGGAGCAGGAATTCTAACAATGACATGGCTGACCCTACAGAGTCAGTGCCATAGATTAGAACTATTGTAGGGCCACAGTAAAGCAATATTATGCACAGCCAAAAACCTGGAGATCTTGCAGTCACAGGTAGAGAACTCTGATGAAGATGAGGTCCATGGTACTTCCCTGGGAGGAGAAGAGCCAGCGCCTCATTCAGGGCCTTCCTGGCTCGAGATCACAGCCCTGCCACCATCCTCCCACTCAGGCCAGTCTCCTGCAGTATCTCTGTCCCCACCAAGCCTCACAGAAGCCAAATATGATAAAATACCGTGAGCAAGCTCCTCCAGGGAGGCAGCGCCTACCAGGTGTCAGGTTTCAGGGAATCTGCTCCCTCCCACGGCCAAGAAGCAGATAAACAAGAAGAATTCTTACCAAGTAATTTATTCAATCATTCACAGAGAGAGACGAAGGAATGCAGTCTCCCCTAGATAATGGTGTTCTCCAAGTAATGTCCCATCCCCTCCGTCTCTCCTATTCTATGTCACCCCTGTGTCAGCTAATCTGAGCTTTCTTCCTCTGAGCTTTCTCTTCCACTACTCTCAATGTGCGCCTGGTCCTGGGAGCAGGTGGCTCAGGAATGCTTTCCAAAGACACTGAGTCTGTCAGCTGTCTCTTCCCTGGTGCTGCTTCTTCCTGCTGTTCCTCTCCCAATATTTCCCAGCTTCTCCCCTCTGCAGCCTCTGAACTATGCCCTTCCACAAACCACTGTTCTAAATCTATGTTACCCTCCTGTTCTCAGGAAGGTTCAGGAGAAGGGAGGTGGTCCCCTCCATTCCTCCTCAGTCCAGCCCCTGACATCAGATCTGGTCAACTTACACAATGCTTCAACTTTGCAGAGGCAAAGTCTCTAGGAGCTTCTTAAACCGGGTGCCATGGACCTGTCCAAGGTGCTGTATGGTGTGGGGTTTTTATTGGTTTTCTTTTTTGTAAAGGGATTGATTTTCTATAATTTATATTACCATTTCTGTACACTGCCTTGTGAGGACACATATTCTCAAAAGCGGCATAGGTAAAGGTAAAGGTACCCCTGCCCGTACGGGCCAGTCTTGACAGACTCTAGGGTTGTTCGCTCATCTCACTTTAGAGACCGGGAGCCAGCGCTGTCCGCAGACACTTCTGGGTCACGTGGCCAGCGTGACGAAGCTACTCTGGCAAGCCATAGCCGCACACGGAAACGCCGTTTACCTTCCCGCTGGTAAGCGGTCCCTATTTATCTACTTGCACCCGGGGGTGCTTTCGAACTGCTAGGTTGGCAGGCGCTGGGACCGAGCAGCGGGAGCGCACCCCGCCGCGGGGATTCGAACCGCTGACCATGCAATCGGCAAGTCCTAGGCACTGAGGTTTTACCCACAGCGCCACCCGCGTCCCGCAAAAGCGGCATATGAACCTTTAAATTAATAAATAAAAGAGGGCTTTTGTGGAATTTGAAGTAAAGTGTTTACTATGACCTTTGAGGAAGAACAGAAAATCCCCCAAGTCATTCTGACCAAATCTCATATTTATTTGAATCTTGCAGCATTCCTATAAATAAAGCTCCACCTGAGTCTTTCTGCCATCAAGGTCAGATAGGTTCCCGTTGTTTGAGGATCAAGATGTGTATGGATAAAATAAAAAAAAACTCAATTCAGAAATGATATTTCTTTTCACTTCTAAACCATAAATCCAAATTATGTACAGCTACAAATATGAAGATCCAGCTACAGGAGAGAAATATTCAGATATATCAAAGCCAAGATGCATTACAGAATCAATAACTGACACCCCAACCCCCAAATGTAAATGTATATTGAGGGGGGAACTTGAATGAAATAAATTTAAACCATCACATTCTTCCACTCCCCCCACAAACCCAGGAGTGTGAAGAAAAGATGGTTTGGAGTTTCTTCGGCTGAATGAAAATCTTTGTGTCCCAGATGCAATTTGAAACATCACTCCTGCTGCCAGAGAGGGCCAAATCAGTTAACACTTTGCCACAGCCTTGTAAGAAAGGCACAGGAATGAATGCCAATAAAGGCAGCTCAGTGGCCAGATTAAATAGCTCACCTCTTCCACACCAAATGCAAAACAGGCTTTATTTCCATTTGCAGCCGTGCTACATGAAGCAGTAAGCTTTCTGTACCCTAAGTGTGCAAATTTAACACTGCTAGTATTGTACAAACAAACATAAATTTTTAACAGCTTAAAAATCCAAGTGGGCACATAGAAAGCTTAACAGCGGCTCAGATTGGGAAGACAAGGAAGTCAATGGAGAGCTGATTAAGGCTCCCTGATCCTCAGCCAGACTAACAAGAACATCTGTTAGTTAGATCCATTTAAACAGAAGATACTTGAATTTGAGCCTTTAAATGGGAACACCAGGCCACAGGACTAGCCCTTATTCCACAATTCTACAGGAGGCACCTAGGTACAAATTTACATGCAGCAGAATTCAAGGAATATGTGATTGTTTTTGGCAAAGGCAATCCAGTAATTTGTTTATTTTTAAGAGCCGCTCTATACCACTTTTCTACTAAGAAAATATAAGGCAAGGAAAAAGGAATGAGGACTGGGAGCTGGGAACCTGTATGGGGATTTTGGATAGGTGAATTGAAGGATAGAATCAAATACAGTGGTACCTTGGTTTACAAACTTAATCCGTTCCAGAAGTCCGTTCTTAAACCAAAGCATTCTTAAACCAAGGCATGCTTTCTCATAGCAGCGGGAGACTCAATTTACAAATGGAACACACTCAATAGGAAGCAGAACATGTTCTGCTTCCAAGGCAAAGTTCACAAACCGAAACACCCACTTCTGGGTTGGCAGAGCTCTTAATCCAAGTTGTTCATAAACTAAGCTGTTCTTAAACCAAGGTACCACTGTAGTATCTATCAGCCAAATTTGTTTATTGTTTCTACCAGCTTGGATACTGAGGGCCATAGATAATAAAGGAAACACATGACTGCATTTTAGCATCTGTTTCTTTTAAAATATATATCTAGCCACAGGAAGGGGGCTGACCAGGATTGGGGCTTCAGTGACCAAGAAAAGTTATGGATGCTCACAGCTCAGAGAGTTTATCTTCTGTTTGTTATGGTGGCCACATTACTGGCTCTGTTCATGTAAGACCAGGCAGTACAGTACAGAATAAGGCATGTCTTGTTTGCTCCCATCAGAGATTGCATGCCTTCTACACATGCTGTCCTGGAATACTATTAACCTGCACCACCCATCCCACCCCACCCCATTCCAGCTGAGCAGCTGGGTCTGAGGAATTGCCTGTCCCTGTCCCCCCCCCCCCATATTATAAGAAGTCAGTTCTTAGAAATACTTAGCAAAATGCTCACTAATTAGGCATTTCTTAAAAGAACTCGTGCTTTGGAGACGGCAAGGTCATGCCCTAATTATGCACTACAGCTAGTTTGCAGTTTTTATTAGCTAATCTTCACTGGCTGGCTTTAAAGATGTAAACAAACTGCTCATTGTGATTTTTCCCCCCTACATAAGGCAAAGTACTATGTTCAAAGAAATCTCTGGCAGGCAGAGAGGGGCAAACCTTTAGTCTCTTTAGCTGACGAACAAAATAACAACAACCACTAACCAGCAAGAGTAAGCCTGTTTAAGAGGTTGCATCAGTCAGCAAGTTTCCATAAAATGAATACAGTCATATGCCAAAACCCTCAGAAATGCCATGTTAAAGCCATGTTGATAGAAGGCTGAAAATATTTCAAGTCAGTAAAAGCTTATTATCTGACAAGAGTATTGCCTCTGACAAGGTATGATCCCTCATAAATTTAACTTCTTAGAAAAAAAGCCTTAGTAATGATTTTATACTTTGGCTTACGCACAATTTCTTTTTTTATACTATTGTTTCGCAAATTTAACTTCTTGTGAAACAGGCACCTTGATTTCACGACAGCTTCTATCAATTCTTCCTGTACTCAGACTCTCATACCAAATACATACATTCTCTCACACACACACACCCTGCTTCTTTTGCAAGGAAGTGAACCTAAATGGACTTATTGCATTTCTGCACTCCATGTTTTCTACCCTACCCTAAGGGCTATTGGCATATATGATCCTGCCAGCCAGCCCAGCAACAACTGGAAGTGCAGGCTCCCCTCAGAGCTGTGGGGCCAATTCAGGCATTTTATACTTGGGCATGTTTTTGCAGGCTTGGGATTTGCCCCCCAAGTCTGCATTCCCAGACACAAACATGAAAGCTAATAGCAGACAGATCTCAGTGGCTTCCATGATCCCTAAGGATTTCTGCATCTGCAAAGAAAAAAGGCCTGAAGCAGGATCTGAACTGATCTTTGATCTAGTTCATTGTTTTAATGGAAGATACATTATAGAAGGTAAACAGTATGCTGTGTCAGATTTCTGGACTGTCTGAAAGATACATCCTCGGTTTGTTGGTTTGTTTAAAGTAGAACTATGGAGTGATACAGTTGTGCATACTCCTATATTGCTATAGGCAATGGGAAGGTGGTATCAGAAACCTACTAACTATGGGCCAACTACATGTTCTAGAGAAGCAGCAACTGGCAAGATCTACAGTATCTTGCGGGCTAAAGGAACAGTCCTGGGAGATAATATGTCTACCCTCCCATTCTGGTGTGCCAGTTTTACTGCTCTTATCAACAGAATCCCAGCCATCTCAGGAGAGCTCCTGGAAAGGAGGGGTGGTGTCATGGCTCTGGTCAAATGCCTAGAGTCAGAGGAAGATGTGCCAGCCCAGTCCATTGTACCAACCTGCAGCTAAGGAACTGAATCAAGACTTAACCTGATCCTTGTGATCAGCAGCCAGTGCAACCCAAGCCAGGACCCTGACAGACACCTCCTTCTGAGCCTGATTCACCTAAAACATAGGTCCTAAAGTGTCACGTACCTCTCATTCCATTATGCCTGCACAGCAGTGCAGAGAAAGTGGTGGGCACCAGGCCACAGAAAGAAGGAAGTGTTTGCCTTCAGGCCAGGTGGTTGAACCTTTAAGAATTTCCCTACTCTTCAGATGTGGGTGAGTGGGTAAAGCTGGATAGTGAGGGACTCAAAACAATCACCTCTAACCTTTCCTGGAGTTGCTCACTTGGAGCTTTCCATGGTGCTGCTTGCCCACCTTGCCCTATGGGCACCTGCTATGGATGGATATGAACAGAAACCGGTATTATCAACAAGTCTGAAGCTGAGCTATGGTCCTCATTAAATAGAATGAACAGGCTTGGTTGAGTGTTTAATTCTGAGTTACAGACAGGAGTGTTTCTTTTACAGTTTTAATTCTGTTTGCATGTGTTGTAACCTACCCTGGGATCTTCTGAGGAAGGCTGGCTAAGAAATAGCTGTAGTTATTTAGTTTTAGTAGCACACTTCTATGCATGTTTGGCTCAGAAATAATTCCTACTGTGCTCAGTAGGGTTACTTCCAGAATAGTGTGTGCTGGATTGCAGGCTCAGTGTGAACTGTTTGGGTTTTGAAAACCTCGTTCATTTGGGAATTCTGAGGTTTTCCTCAAACCAGGTGTTTTCTTATTGTCTTATTCCTCCAAATGCAATGGGAGAATGGGAATGGGAAAACTGTGGCCCTCTGGATGTTACTGGACTCCAACTTCAATCAGATGATGGGGGATGGCCACCGATTCCCCATCCTTGTTCTAAATGAGAACAGCATGAGAAATGAAACAGATTTGAGGAGGGTGTTCTGCATTCTTTTGTGCTGGTTAAAAAAAAAAAAAGCCTAATCAAGCTGAAATGTTGGGTTACATAGAATGTATATTCAAAGAAAGGAAAGCATATCCAACAATCCACTTTTCAGAAATATTGCCACAGTTTTTGACAGGAAATCAACCACACCCTCAGGGATAACAGAGCCTGTTCAAGACTAAATTATTCCTTATAGGTGCTTCAGTACCTATGAGAATGAATTAAATTGATTTGAGAGTGCTCTGGTTTATAATTTCCTGATTTTTATTAGACAGTACCCGAGGTTTAGCATTAAATCTATTTTTAGCATTTTAACATGAATTAATACAAATAAATCATAAGACCCATTTGCAACATGCATACATTTCTTGCACCCTAATGTATTTCCACTTCACATTCATCATAGCAGAATAATGTGTCTGACAGAAAAATGCATTCTTGACAAGTTAAAATTTTCTTAGACAAGATCCTCTTTTCCTAGAAGCATGTTCTAGCTGATTTATGTCCCAGCATGTTTTGAAAAACAAACCCCTTTTGAAAGCTTCTTAAATATATTGCTGCAATCCAGAATCCAGATGGCTGTGTGCTTATGCAAAGCTTGAGTGAAGAAGCTGGGACATTATGTATCCTGGGGCCCCATATTCCTGTTCTGTAGGCCAGAGGTATAGATAGCTGCAAGCAAAGAATAATTCAGAGATTCCTTTCCATATGTTCCCTCCATCCTTTCCTTTCCTTGAAATCTTCTATAATATACACAGCACTCTGATCCTCATACTGGCTTTCTCTCTGAACACAAACACAGCCACTCCCCCATATATTAAGATGGAGCAGCAGCATTATGCATTGCCAGCAAAATAATTTCTGCACTGAAAGCAAAAAGAACACACAATTCAGTTTTGAGTATAGAAGGCACTTCTCCATCTTATTTGATAAGAAACTCTTTGGAATGTCCAGGGCAAAAACGGGTGCAACGGAATAACAAAAGAAAATCCTAATCTCAGGTTGTCTTTTGGGCCTAGCCTAACACTCTGACCTCGAGGTGAAGAAGCAACAGCTACTGCCTAAAAGCAGTGGGTATCATGAGCAAATCCAAATGTTGCCTGGTTGCAGTACTACAGGCATGCAGTGTGCTGCCATAAGCACTCGGCTGAAAAATGTAACACATGCTTCACTTTGGGGATCCTCCCAAACAGATAAATCACAGCAGTGAGTCCACTTGGTCTCAGCATATTCCTCAGTACTCGACGGATAATAAATCCAGCCTCGCCTGTATCTTAGAATCTGGACAATTTATCTGCCCAGTTGGCCATTTCCAAAAGGACTCCTCCCCACCGCCTTGTTGCTGTTACTCTGTCCACAGAATTCTGAAAGTTGTGCAGGTTGGATATATATTTACTATGATATATGAATACACATGTCAACTGAGATGACTTATCAAAGCAAAGAATGGATTGATTTGCACCCCGCTCCAAAATTGACAGATTTTGCAGTTTTCCACAAAAGATCACATGAGCTCTAAAAGATCATAGGAAAATGGGAGGTTTCCTTAAACTGAGAATGTTTAAGGAACGTTCTAGCTAGCTCATTGTTGTCTACACCAACTGGCAGCAGTTGTTCAGGGTCTCAGACAGGATTACGAACCCTATAATTTACTGTGGATTGGATGTCACCATTGTCCTGTTAATAAAAGTTCTATGTAGGGACATTGTGGGGAGTAACATTTGGCACTTCTATGTCCTCCAAAGTCTGAGGAAAATGAGATGCTGGTAGAATCCAAGATTTCTTTTTTATTATCAGCCCTTCTGGAGCATTCAACACAGCCAAAGCATAGAGAAACAGACTGACAGGGTCATGTACCATACTGTATAAGGAACACATGTGCAAACGGAGTAAGTCTCACAGAGTTGGCTGACACAGATTTTGGCAACAGATCAGTTTCCAGCAAAAGATTGACACCAGCAAACACAACATCCATGAGGGAACTTCCTGTTCAGTGTTAACACAGCTAGTAGAGTTTCTATCTCTAGACAACAAAGGTGCTTGTTGAAAGTCATGCCATGGTGCTAGCCTGTGAATCAACTTGTAGAAACTGAATACCTTTAATTAGAAATTCTTGAGCTACTGCTTTGCAAGTGCAAGAAAAATACCATGTACTTTCCTGGTGTATTCCTGGTGAAGTTTGCATTTACAGCTCCAATCCTCTTCTGCAGGGGTGGCAGACAGATTAACTCACACTGTCAAAACACCTTAATGGTCTTTAATGACCATTCAATAGGAATAGAGAGAGAGAGATGGGGTGTCAGTTTGTGAGCATTGAGAACAATATCAAACATGGAAGCATGGTGGGTAGGAGATGCTCTGGTTCACAAAAAATGACAAGCTTAGTGTGAATGTGTGGGGAGCTTCTCTGAGACTTGATGTCCAACATAAAGGACTACCAACAAAACCGGCAGAGAGGGACTGAGAGAGATTTGAGGGCCTCGGACGTGAGGGATCCAGGCTGAGAACTGATAGACTGATGGATATTATTTGGGGATCGAAACCGGGAAAGGGGGGGGGGAGAGTTTTGGAATCCAAAGGGTGTATAATTATATGTTGTCTTTTTGTTATTTTGTTTTGTAATTAATACAAAAATTGGGAAATTTGTGGAAGGGAACTTGGGTCAACCTTAGAAAAGGACGTAAATGATGAGTATTGTGGCTTAATCGAGGTCTATAAGTTAAATTTGGTTAATTAAGAAGAAATAAGTAAAATATTAATAAGGTAAAAGTTGGAGATAAGAACTTGCTGAGTTAACTATTGGAATTGGGATGCAAGAAGGGGAGGTGTGGGGAAGTCAGGGAAAGTGGTTAAGAAATTAAGGATTTGAAATTATATATGTTTGTCTTTGTGTTTGTATGTCTGTATTGTGTATTGTGTGTGTTTATATAAATTGTGAAAACCCAATAAAAAAATTATTTTTAAAAAAAGTGAATGTGTGGGTTCCCGGAATTTGCAGCCACTTTGTTCCTCTGGTCCTGCTGCTGCTGCACTGCCATGAACAAAGCCAAGGTTTGGCCTAGTGTGTCATCCAAGCCCAGGTTCCTTTGCAAGACCTGAAGAGTCAGAAAGACTCACACTACGCCAGGGCGGTCCAGCTTTTCATACCAAGTGGGCTGCAAGAGTACTTTGACACAGAATCAGTGGGCCGCACACTGCCTTGTCATGTGAGAGGTGGGGAGTGGGGCCAAAATTTGACACACACACCAGCTTTTGCACTGCCTTCCCAAAGCCTGATAAGTGAGGCACCGGGTTTTGGGAAGGAGGCATGAGGCTCTGGCAAGGTCCTAGAATCCTCCCACCTCCTTCCCAAAGCTGGGAAAGCACTAACTAGGTTTTGGGATGAAGGGGGAAGAGCTCTAGGACCCTGTCAGAGCCCTCATACCTCATTCCCAAAGCCCAGCACCTCACCTACTCCGCTTTTGGAAGGCAACATGAGGGCTGGGGGGGCATCAAATGTTGCCAAGGGCCACCAAAAAAGGGCTTGAGGGCCACATGTTCGACTGCCTGGCCAGAACACTTGCTTATCTCACTGTGGTAACCAAGATTCATAGCCAAGTCACTAAAGAAACAAAGCTTCCCACAGGAAAGGAACCAGAGTTTTCTTCCAAACTAAGGAAGAATGTGATTAAAGATTTGGCCATGTGAAGGTTCCTATAAATTACCCAGCCACAAAGTTATCTAATTTTGGAAATAATAATTAGTTGTATACATTAAACTAGTTTTACGATCTGTGTTTTCCAAATAATTGCATATTGTTTTATTGAAAACATTGCATGGATTTGAAATAAAGGGCTGCATGTGACTCAAAGCACACAGGAATCGAAAAGGCCATCGCTGCTTAGCACAAATAAAAAGTAATTTGAATAATAGCTGACTGGAGGGATTTACATTTTATGGCTACCCAATGGCTTATATAAAGCTTGCATTAAACATTATGCATCTGAACGTTTGACCTATTGCATGCAGTCCATAAATAGAAGTGAAATAGATTTAATGGGTTTAAACCCAATTAACCCTGTATTATCACCAATACGGGAAAACAGATCCAACTTACAAGACAGTAAAACAGCTTCCATTCTTTCTCAATCAGAAGCGTACAACCTGAGTTACGTGGAATCTGTTCTATAAACAGCAGGAAAATATACACTGCTTATTTGATCCATTTTGTTTTGATTAAAACAAGGGGGGGGGGAGAGAACCTCAGCCATTAGCCCATATAACAAATGGTCCTCATTCCAGAGTCAAATGATAACTTCATTGCACAGGAATGGATTATCACTTACTTTTTGCCTTCCTGAAGTCAATAAACTGTTTCCACCATTTCCAGCTATATGGCATAGTAATAGCTTATTCGCTTTTCTAAATATTTTATGCTCAACCACCACTTTATTGATTGGCTATTAATGACTGGAAATGTTAACATGGAATAAAGGCATCCTCCAACCTGATCAATTTTGTGTATTTTTAAAAGGATTAACATTTGTGCGCGCCTTCCCCTGTTGATCATTAGTTGCCCCTGTGACTTCAGGGTTAAATCCTTTTGGTATAATTTGGCCAATTTATACCAATGAATGAATGGTGGTTATTAGGCCTGGATCCATGAAACAGTATACCAGACAGCACATTGACTACAAGAACACAATCCTATAGGATCTGAAGAAGCTGAACCTTCATAATGATGGGTCTCACAAGGACTGGAGATGAGATATGTACTGCCCAAGCCATCTATCATCCAGATCGCTTCCTCAGTATGCCCTTTCAGAGATCAACGCAGAAGAATAAGAGTTCTTTATCACCACCACCCTTATGACATATCCCAGCCTTCCCCAACTTGGTGACCTCCAGATATTGAGCAATACTGAGTCAGTGTGGAGCAGTGGTTAGAGTGCTGGACTGGGACCTGAGAGACCATGGCTCAAATCCTCACTCAGCTATGAAGTCCACTGGGTGACATTAGGATGGTCTCTTAGCCTACTTCACACGGTTGTCATGAGAGTGGAGGAGAGAGACATGGGCATGTCAACTTGAGCTCCTTGGAGCAAATGTATGCAATTGGACCACACATATTGCTGGACCACAGCTGTCATCATCTCTGACCATTAGATATTCTGGCTGGGGCTGATGGGAGCTGGCATGTAACAACATCTGGAGAACATCCAGATTGGGAAAAGCTGACATAAGTGTTTATTTTTATTTATTTTTTTAAAAAGAAGGCAGCTATGTTGCTATTGATTGGCTTCAGAAAAAGTAATGTTTTCATTTAATCACCAATGCTTCCTCTTCATCTGTTGTGGGTTCTGCATATACAATCTAAACCATGGGTAGGCAAACTAAGGCTTGGGGGCCGGATCTGGCCCAATCGCCTTCTAAATCCGGCCCGCGCATGGTCCAGGAATCAGTGTGTTTTTACATGAGTAGAATGTGCGCTTTTATTTACAGTGCATCTCTAGGTTATTTGTGGGGCATAGGAATTCATTCACACAAACACCCAAATATAGTCCAGCCCCCCACCAGGTCTGAGGGACAGTGGACTGGCCCCTTGCTGACAAAGTTTGCTGAGCTCTGATCTAAACAGATTTGGAGGCCTGCATAGTCGGGAGGGAAGGGAGAAGGAGACCCACACAGCCTGCATACCTCCCCTCTCCTTCCTTGCAGCCAGACCACCACCACTTCTGACAGCCCCATCCCACCCAAGGCTGCCTCAACTCAATTTGGCCAAATCCTGTGTCAATCCAAATCAGCCTGATTCACTTTGAGATTTGGTGTACAGTCCTATTGAACACTTTTCCAGAAAGAGAAGCAGAAGGCCATGCCTGGGAGCAACTGTGTCTACAGCAGTGGCCAAACTCCCACTCTCAATATAAAAAGAGATGTGTGCTGATTAAGCATATTCACCACCAAGGATAAATTAACTTCAAGACAATTTGCTAGTATTTTTGGCTGGCTCGCTACACAGTGTCAAGAAAATGGGAGGCAGTGGTCGTCTGGTGTTCTCTGCTGGGATAGCCTTTGTGCTACGTTTATCAGCTTTTTCTGGCCAAGGTTTTCCTGGCAAGCTGCCTCCTTTCTTCATGTCAGCACAAATCAGAAAATGCTGGAAGTGAGGATGTTACACTACAGGTAAGAGTGAAAGCTTGCAGGCAGTGGGAAAGGTTAAGTGCAGAAATGTTATTAGCTCACAGGCCAAATCTGAAACACATTTATTTTATTTTCTCCAACAATCTAGTTCAAGAACAGTTGAAAGGCTATGGCCTTGTCATGACAGATTAAACGGAGACAGGACAAGGTCATTTGGTACTAGGGATTGTTAGATCCATCCATGTCCATTATTGTAATAATGAACAATATGGGATTGTTAATAACAACTTCAACTTGGGTGCACAATCCTATCTCACCACCAAAAAAAAACAAACAGCTGTTGCAATATCCTTTCCTAGGAGGACCAGATGTCCAGGGCAGGCTGGGAATTGGGATGTATTGCCCCATCTGCTCCATTATCTCACTTTGCCTTGCCTTTACAAAACCCAAATCTCTTCCTATCATTTTGTTCTTTTACCTTTAATTCAGAAGTATTTTTCTTCTTCTTGTGGAATATAATGAAAAATACCAAAACTACTTTCAAAATTCTAGAGTATATCAGTAATTACAGATGCTTATTTCTCTTACCACAAGTGATTATGAATCACTTTGGGTTAGTTTATATAGCTGCCCCCCCTGCCCCCCAATGCCATTTTACCATGACTATTTCAGGACACAGTAGCCATAGAAATCTCCTGCAAGTGGCTTCCATCCTATGGCCAGTTCTTACATGTTTCCAGTTTCACAGGCAGGACTCAGCTGCTCACTTCTCTCTCTAATTCTCCAAAATCTAGGAACTGGGATGGAACTGGATGCAGAGCTCTAATCCATCTTCTGCCATGGGTCACGTGAAGAGGTTCTTGGTGCAAGGGGTTGCTTTGAACTCTGTTGCAATGCTGGTATTCCCAAAGTCAGATAAAATACTAAAGTTGTGTTAGCAAACTTTTGATTGTGGCTGTTAAACACTCAGCTAAAAGTAAAACTAACAGAGATTGAAAACCAAGTCATTGGAACATTGGAGGCCACCTTACACTGAGTCAGGCTATTGGTCTATCTATCTCAGTACTGTACTGTCTTCAATGATTGGCAGTGGCTCTCCAGGGTTTTGGATATTCCCAGTCCCAGGGAAAGCATATACCGTACTTTCATTGAGCTAAGGACCTTTCATTGAGCTAAGGACCTTCCCTGCTTTGTTATGGGAAGGCAGGGAACAGACAGGTGAAGAGAGGAAAAATTTACTGATGCAAAAAACATCAGTATCAACCTCTCAGTTGAGAAGTGTTATTTTACACTACAGAAGGTTTTTGAATTTGGTAAAGTGTTTATTAACTTTTGCACCATTCTATTCAGACTAACACATGCTATCAGAATCAATAGCCTTTTATCTGCTCCATTTAAGATGAATCAAAATGCCTCCAAAATATACTCGTTATAGTCATTTTTTGTTTGATTCAGTATTGGACACCTTGGTCATTTCTGTTGAGTGACGAACAACCTTCCTTTCTGTTATGTCTGTGATGCATGGCCACTAACATACTGTAATAACTTGGTGAGTAGCATTAATAATGGTATAGTACTGCAGTGTCTTCCATTTCTGCTTTACTAGCCTTAGTGGGGGCTTTTTAATTTTTCATTTGGTTATAAGACACATTGGCATGCAGAAAGCTTTAGGAAACAGCAGAACAACTCATCAAGAGACATTTTCAGCAATGGCATGTCAACTGGCAAAAAGAATATTTAGTACAGAAAGGGGTTACAAGAAATCTGCTGTGTTTATTGAATGTCAAGTCAGCTACAAACTGAAAATTCTGTAAGATTTGCTATATCAGCCTGCTGCCACAAAAGAATTGCCACACAAGTCCCAAATATATATGGTCCTCTCTGAGCTCACAAATTTGGGAGTAAACCCCATTAAATTCAATGCTCTGAGTAAGTATCCTTTGGATTGCCTTCTTAGTTGAAGGATTAGTAATCAGGAGCCTGGATCACCAGAACCACGAAATTATTTTGCAGGTAGTAAGTTTGTTCCAATAGATCTGGTAAAAGGAGACCATAATCTGAAAATGTTAAAAAAACACATGGAATAGTACTTTCATATAAACATAGATGGCACAAACAGCTTCACAGAAGTTCCACTGTTGATTATAGCAGTGCTTCTGAATCTGGGCTCAGAGCTTAAATATCAGATTTGATGAGTTGTTTGTCATGGATAACTGTCATTTAGAGTGGACCATGGTGGTACCGGCTACATTATAGCATGAACCAAATCTTCTTAATAATGTATAAACATATAGTTCTGTCATATCAATCAAGGCAGAACAAATAGATTCTCCCAAGGGTATTAACTTCTTATAGCGGCTCTCTCCACACACACTCCCTCCCGCAAGGGATTGAAATAATCTGCACACAGACATGAGGCTGCCACCCATTTCCAACTGTTTCAAAGATTAAGAGAGATTCTGCTGTTATTTAATAATTGTCACTGTTGGTGGTGGTGTGTAGGGGGGCTAATGCACATATTTAAGCAGTGTATTAAGTCCATTGGCTTTTTTCTGCTTGGACCGGATCTCTAGGACATGGGGAGCTAAGATGTAAACAAATGTATATTAAGCTCTCCAGTGAAAGAACATCTACCCACTGTGGTCGCTTGCTGATTAACAAATTCTCCCTAGTCTCCACTTTAGTCTGGTTTTTCCACCGATCAATGGTTTCAAGTCTGATCAATGTAAATTAAGAAAAAAGAAAGCAATAATAAAATATAGGCAAGCCCTTTGATCATGAAAATGCTCAAGGTTTCCAGCTGATCTGTTCTGTAACAAGCGACCAGAGCAGGCATTTTCCAAATTAAGCCAAATGAATCAAGAGATCTTTTTTCCATATGGTCATAGAAATTGGCCTTTTGTCTACATGTGGAAAAGGGAGGTCAATAGGTTTGTGTAAGAGGGAAAATGGGGGTTTGCTGTCACACAGTACAGATCTGTGACTGACTGTTCTTAATGCTGTGCATTGTGAAAATGTGGCCATTTCTGTAATAAAATTGCCTTTTGCTTTGTTGCTTGTTAGCCCATAAAAATAACTTGAACAGCCCTTACTACAAAACATCAAAAGTACACCTATGGCTTAAACTCTGACACAATCAGAGGGTGTTCTGTTCACATGCAGAAAGTGAGAGTTCTCACACAGAGCTGCTAGTATGCAGTCAAGGACATCCCCATTCATTTAATTGCTGGAAGCAGCTCTGATTCTGCACCCTCGGCTCACACAGCATCTGCACAACATTGAACGCAAGGCAGAAAACAACTTGTTTTCAAGTAGACAGACACATCTTTGGACAGGAGATAATAGCACTATCCAAAACACAATGGAGCACACTAAAGCTCATAGAAATCTATGGAACAGCTCTGATGGACTGCAGACCATATGTTTATTTACACTTCCCTGTAGGCACAGGTTTAAGCTGAAGGGGTTGGTTGGCAACTGGTACTTTAAGCTCAGAATGAACTCTGCCATGATGTGGTGTTCCTGCTCTCTATTCCTGGCAGAACAGAGAGCAGTTTTCTACTCCCTGCTACTTCCTTTCCTCTTTTATATAACCTGCCTTTTGCTCTTTCTTAAAACTTGTTTCTCAGATGCAGACACATATAGGCCACGTTTGCAGAGCCAAGAGGAATCCTCACCACCTAGAAGTCCTAGATTCATTGCTCACTGAGATTGTAAATGCTGCTACAAACATTAACAATTGATCAAGCAAAAACCCCAAAATGGATCTGTGAATACATAAAGCGCCGCACAAAGAAAAAGGCATGGCAAATGATGGAATCAAGATATTCATCAAAATTATCTCTGGCTCTCTCTCATACCCTATTCCAAAATATGTACACTAGAATCTATGCCAAGTTCCATTAAAGCAGTAGAATTCCATAATAGCAGGCAAATTTCACAATTATGGTTCAAATCCTTAACATTATTTTTTTTAGTGTCACAACAACAAACATTCTGTATTTGCACAATACTTTTTCCTTGTGGTGTTTTAACACTTTTCATCAATAATCTCTGGTAATCCTATCAAATTGCACCATAGCCTTTCACCAAGAGCCAAACTGTAAATGCAAAATGGACCGGAAGGACAAACCTGATTTTAACACAATGAAACCCATAATGCAGTGCAAATGCAAGCAAGCAGCAGGTATAAAGGAGTGACACATAGCTTTTCACGATGCCTTAAGACTACAAATGTACAATGCAGTGTGACTTATTAAAAATGCATGAAGCACCCAAGACTTTTGTGGGCAGCAAGAAATTTTATTTTTGAATGAAAAGTTGTACTGGACAGAATTCAAACTGGCAGATGGGCTTCCTACACAATCTGCTAGACTACTCACTGGTATAGGTGGAAAAGGAAAGTATCTCAGTGATACACACACAAAGTTCCCAGAGGTATTTGTTGTCATTTGTATCATACCCTTGCTGTATATGGCACTCTGCAAAGTAACTTCGTCATAATGCAGATCCCTGCCCTGCTGACAGCAAGGGGGAGGGACTTCAGAAGGAGGGGAAAGAAGACCGAGACATGGTAACAAGGGATGGATGTGAACAAATTCAGTTAACGCAAACATATATAGATATACAGTAGTTTAAGCTAGGAAACAGTTGGCATTAGCTGACCCATCTTAGTGAAAGTGGGCATATGCCACAGAACGTCATCATTACCAATTTCCACCTGCTGCTGTGACTGTTATGTGTGCTCTATTGAGTAGTCACGTTGGGTTCAGTCACGTTGGGTTCAGTCACAATCAAATGTGTGGGTAAATAAGATCACTTTGGATTGAATATCCATCTGACATGTGATTGTCTTGACCCTGGGATCAGACTCCCTTATTCAGACAATTCAGAGTGGGAGAAAGAATTGCAATCTGAACCAGCCACAGATATATAGCAAACCAGAATCACTTCTACAAGAGGAACTCGTTTTGCCAGTATCTATTTATCCCATGGGGGTGGGTTGCCCTCATCTGACTCTGAGCCCTAGTGAAATCACAAGTCTTCCCCACTGCACCAAAGTCAACACTGATAAACCAGACTGAGTCCCCTAAAATAAAATGATTCCTCTCTTGGAAGGCAGAACTAGCTACTGAGACAAAGTTGTCAGAGTCTTCAGGATGACTGCTGCTGAAACAACATTTGAGCTTTGCTCGTAGAGTCTTCAACGTGGGCTCTGCATGAGGAGCTGTCCAGAGTGCCAGAGAAGCCTGGCCTCACTCTTGTGTTGCTGAAGCCACTGCTCAAAACAAAATCAGGATGCTTTTCGATATGCCAGCTGTAACGGCATATGCCAGATTATTTTCACAGATGCTTGAATCGAGCCTTTTCTGTGTATCCTACAGACCTTTGTACCTTTTGGCTCAAGTTTCTCCAAATGGCTTGCTTCATTTTATAATATATAAAAAAATAAAACAATTGTCCAGGAGCACCTTAGAGACCAACTAAGTTTGTTCTTGGTATAAGCTTTTCATGTGCATGCACACTTCTTCAAATATTTTATAAGTAAGACAGCAGAGCAGCAGGAAACGCATTGAGGCCACTGGAGAAATATTTTGTCAACTAACTGGTTGACATCATGGTTTTGCTTCAGAAGGAATAATATGCAGCATTTTAAACATATCAACCCTCTTCAACTTGTGCTGAGAAGTACTGCAAATCTGACAAACCCTGGTTCTTTGTATTACAATGACTTGGCTTCATGATTATCAATGACATGGGACATTTCTGTAGATGGGTCTGACACTGTAGTTATGAAATAGAAGTGGGTTCTATAGAACAGTGTGGTCTCTATCAATTAGAATATTTTAATTTATGCTTAAATTGAATGTCTTTATTATTATTTGTGGTTGATTTCTGATTTCTGTTTATATTCATTGTGGACGTAATGATTCACATTCGATTTGGTGGAATTACCACAATCTGCCCTGAGTCTATGAGATGATGACCTTTCTATCCACCTTATTTTTCTCAATGAGCTCACTATGGACTTCATGATCTCCCCTTCCCTATTTCATCCTCACAGCAACTCTGGGAGGTTAGGTTAGGTTGAGAGATAAGTGAACTTCATGGCTGAGTAAGGATGTGAACCCTGGTCTCCCAGCTCGTAGTCCAACTCCTCTACACCTCCCTCACCCACAGAAATGCAGCAAGCAAAACATATTCAAGAACCCTGAAGGAACATGCACTGGAGAGCATCTAGTAGGATTGGGCACAGCTCTTCCACACCCAATCCATTTTTGGGACCACTTCAGAGCGGCCCCAATCCAGCTCAGGATGATCCAGATCCAGACCCTGAACTTATTTCAGGCCTTGCATAGTATTAAAAGTTTTAAACCCTAATGAAACAGGTAGTTGGGAGGGCGATAGAAGGTGCCTCTCTTTCTTCCTGCTACCAACCACATGTTTAATTAAGGTTTCTAACCCTGCTTTTGATAGTTCTGGATCACTCTGGAAAAACTTGATCCTACCCAGGGTAATCTGGAAGTGCACTTAACCGCTGCTTTTTTAATATACTTTTGTATGGTTGTTTTGATTTTTGCAAACCACCTTGAATTTTCTTCTTATGTAAGGCGATATATAAAGGTTTTTAATCAACCGATCAAAGCCAAGAAAGCATATGAACTTGTCCCTCAGGCCATGTCAGCTTACAAATGCTCTTTGCTGACCTACAGCCATTTAACATGATCAAATTGCAATCTGATTTAAGGTAAGGGGTTTTCCTTCCTCGCTGCTTCGGTGGCAGAGTCTGCCAGGTCCATGTGCCCAACATATGACAAATACATTTTCCCCCTCAAGCGGGCTCCTGACAGTGTGATCAAATGATTACCCCACCAGAAGATCAAAGCAACATCCCTGCCTTTTGTATCACCTTGCATTTGGAGGGATAACATTTTGGCCATGTTAACTGGTCTCTCTTACAAAAAGGAAAACTATAGAAAACTTCAAAGAGGAACAGGGATGTGAAAAATTGCGTTACCACTTCCCCACATTTCCTTTCCATTCTAGTTATACAAAAAGAGCTTGGAGAGGACTGAACTCAGAACACTCGAAACTCCTTTATCCTGCCCTGAGTGCCCTTTCCCCTGATTGCTGTCTAATAAAAACAGGAACTTCATTTTATCTGCATGTGCATAAGATTAAAATATCTGTCCTCCCCTATCATCCTTCTTTCTCTACATGCCTAATGTCCAGTGAGTTACCTCTGGGCATTCCAGCTCCCCCCTCCCTTTGCCACAGGATCTAAGCACTACAAAATGTTCAAAAAATAGCAACAGCAATAACAGCCTCCCTTCTCTTTTCTGAGCCAAGAGAGAGAGACATAGTTTAATTAGTATAGCGTATGTTTTCATTTGCATGGATAACCACGTGTGGGAAGCTGTATCCCTTTGAAGGGTTTTAGGGAGGGAAAGGTAGATCAAAGAGCTGGGGCTTCTTTTTAGAGGTAGGGAGGGGGGCGAGGGAGGTCCCTCCCACTGAAGGAAAGCATCAAGGACCCCGTCAGCTACCGATCAGCTGCACAGAATGGTGCTCAAACCTGATATCGTGAATCCTAAATCCCCAATCTATTAGGCTTTTATTAAATGCATCTGAACTCAATTTCCTGGGTTACTGCAACAGATTAAGAGGCTGTCCTTTGATGTGTCTCCCACAAACCTTCCTAGTCACCACACCCTCTTCCTCTCTCCACTCTGGGCCCCAGGACTCCTCTGCACCGAGCCATGCTATTCTGCATGCCTGCCCAGTCACATGGAGTTGTTGGAGGAATGAATCCAAAAGAAACAGCCCATTAAAAACAGAAACAGCTGTAACAATTTTACATGCCATGGTTCTGATTTCCTTGATTTCTGGGTCTTCCCCTACACACACACACACACACACACACACACCCTCCCCCCTGCTTTTTTCCTATCCTGTTCCATTTTTAGAGATCAGTTTTCAAATATTGGGTGGGGAGGAAGCAGGTTGGTTCCCCCACTGTCGCTTACCTGGTGATTTTTGAAGTTTGCCCTAGGTTTCTCATAGGTGGTGGCAGCTACCCAAACCAAAGTGGGGGGGGTGAGAGAAGGGGGGGAAGAGAGGGGGAAGGAGGGAGAGAGAAAGAGAAGGCGGTAGAGCAGGAAATAAAGGAAGGAAAGAGGTAATTCTACAGCAGTGGAAGAGACTGACTCTTCAGTACAGGTGCAGAGTTTTATATTTGGAGGAAATGGGTTCTGTTTTTTCCAATCTGTTAATGTTTCTCTCCCTGAAATCATGTAATGGATCAGTGCATTTTCATTCTGTTTGAATAAGTACCACCCAAATCAACTATTCCTTAAAGTTGTCTATGTTAGTGCCTTGAGATTTGCAGCAGCCTTTATTGAAGCTCACAAGCCAAGCAAGGCAGTCCTATAATTGCAAGTTAGTAAACATCAGAGTTGCTAAGGAAGAGTGAAGCCAGCAGGTGGGGTAGAGAAAGCAAGGAATTGTCCCTACTGGGACCAACTGATGGTCTACTAAGTGTCTGTGCCCTGTCTTCCCTCTCTGAAGCATGACTTTGAACATGATCCCACTTTAAATTGGATAATGATGCAGAATGAATTCTCGGACAATGGATAGATTCCATGCCAAATGACCATTAAAATTTTCATTTGTGATAGGAAGGTATAGGTTATGACAACGATGGTGATATTTTTTGCAATGCAAAGAAAATTTTGGATACCTAAACTTTCTTGTAGAAAATGCTATGTGTAAATGTCATGGCAAACAGATTGTCGCAACTTACAGCAGCATATTGTGCTCCATGGAAGGGATTGCAAAGGTCTTCTGGTGCTATCCTTTGCCAATGCTGGAAATTCATTGCTACAGCAACCCTCAGAGGTGGCTTCTGCTTAAAAGACTCTAACGAAAGAGAGCACAGGTTGATGCTGATGTCCGTTGTCGAAGAAGAAGAAGAAGAAGAAGAAGAAGAAGAAGAAGAAGAAGAAGAGTAATAGTAGTAGTAGTTTGGATTTGATATCCCGCTTTATCACTACCCTAGGGAGTCTCAAAGCGGCTAACATTCTCCTTTCCCTTCCTCCCCCACAACAAACACTCTGTGAGGTGAGTGGGGCTGAGAGACTTCAAAGAAGTGTGACTGGCCCAAGGTCACCCAGCAGCTGCATGTGGAGGAGCGGAGACGCGAACCCGGTTCACCAGATTACGAGTCCAGCGCTCTCAACCACTACAACACACTGGCTCACAACTAGCAGTTGAAATGTGTGCTTATTAATGGTGGTAGATAGGCAAGTCGCCTTCAGACCGTCATCTGCACTCTTGTAGCACTACATTTAAAGCAATATCATAACACTTCATACAGCTAAAACTTCCCCCAAAGAAGCCTGGCACCTGTGGTTTGTTAAGGGTGCGCTGCTGAGTGCTGTTACGACCCCTATCCCCATCCCTGGGCTGCAGTTCCCAGACTGGTTTAACAGCCAATCCCTCCCCAAGCAACTCTAAGAATTGTAGCTCTATATGGGGAATAGGGGTCTCTTAACAAGTCTCAGCACCCTGAACAAACTACACTTCCCAGGATTCTTTGAGGGAAGCCTTCATTTTTAAAGTGATGCTACTTTAAATATATAGCACCGATGGGTCCTTAGTCACTCTAACTACAGAATTCTCCCCCACTAAACCTACAATTTTCCTGGGCTTGGTGTGGGTACTTGTACTGTCAGCACAGCAATGGTGAGTGGCTGTATGGAGATATTCCCAGACAGAGATGCGGGCTCCTAAATCTATGGTGTGTGTTTCTAACTCATACGCAGCATATAAACATCATATAGCAAACCTAGGAGCACAATGGGGCTAAAGCAACTGTTTTAAGTAAACTTAAACAAGATGGCAAATCCCCAGCTGTGCACAAATGTCTGATCCCACATTCCATTTTGGAACGACTGCCCATAAATACAGCAAGTTTCCTTTGTGGCTTGCAGTCAATTAAATAAACACCACACATTCCTCTCCCCCTCACTTTGCTAAGATAGCTTTATTCAGACCATTAGTTCATTAGAGCATGCTACGCTTTACTGTGGTGGATTCCCAAACTCTGCATTTAATCATAAAATCCACTAAAAGCAAAAAGATTGCATGTTAGCACGTAAAGCAACAATGCTGCCCATATGACAAAGCAGCTAGGCCAGTGATATGACTTGTAGGGTTTGTACAATCTGGGCTCACATCAAGTATAAGATGAACAAACAAGACTACTATAGTGGGCTTTGTTAGCACCTGGCCTTTTAAGAAGGCCACCAGTAGGGGGTGAAAATCCTGAGGAGCCTACCTGGAGGTTCCACTTCTGGCAGATGAAGGAGCCCAGCTGCAGTACCTCTGGCAGAATGAAGGATGGAGGAAAAATATCAAAAGCCTCAAAGAGAGGGAGGAGATGCCCTTCTATGGGTGTATTCAGACATGAGCTAGTGATAATAACAGTAGCGCTTCTGTCCCATGATAACATCAGGAAATAACTATATGTCACTATACCAACCCAAATTTCATCATTTTACTGCAACAACTTTCCAGGTCAGGGGGGCTGCAAAAGCATTTTTCTTTAACCGTATAACACAGAAATGAATGCTGAACATGCACTATTTCCATCAGTTTTCTGGAAGCAGCTTTCACATCATGTGAAAGTTCAGTTGTAATGTAGAAATTAACAAAGCCTTTGTTTAAGGCACACATGCCATCCAGGTTTTGTCTTCTACAAAGGTGGGGCGGGTGAGAAACTGATATCCTGGTGGTTGAGATAAAGTGGCGCTCTTTTTATCTGTAGTTTCAGTCTGTCCCAAGCAGAGTGGGAATACTGGTGACATACAGACACTACAGAGATGAATATTCTCTGGGAAGTTTTTTCTTTAATAAAAGCTGTGGTTGATGAGGGTTGGGGGTTTTTTTTATCGTGAACCACACAAGATTAATCTAGAGCAAACACACATGGCAACTAAGACCTCAGTTGCCATGTCTGCTTTTATAATCTATAAGGTTGCTCATCATGCTGGAAGATGACCATAACAAGTCACAAAACCCTACACATTGCCAATGGTTTGTCTGTCAATGTGCAGCCAAACAACATGATCAAATTTTCATCTCTTCAAAACACAAAGCTTCCTCATCATCAGCTACTGCTCTTGAGCGTCTACATTAGCATTTACCCGTGGCTTTTAAAATACTTTAGTTATATATATGCATGGAAATACCTCTGTTTTGCTCACCTAGGTTGTTCAGAAGCTCTGCTGGAATCTACACACAAATAAAAACTGTTCTGAAAATGCTTTTTAGCATCCCCATCTAGTGTCACATTGTATATTGCACACTTAAAACAAACTTAAAACATTTTATTTGCAGCTGTATAACTGAGTCCTCTGACACACAGAAAAACTTCTGGCTTCTTGAAACATGTTGCTCTGGGTTTAATGCAGATGAGGGATTAAAAGTAGTATGGTTGGAAAACCTAACTGAATTCAACAGAAAAGGAGTTCACAACTACAATGAACTCAGCACTGGCATGACATTTTTTTACACATTTGTCCCCCTACAGTGATTCTGGGAATTAAATCCACGTAGAACCCTTAATAACAGTCTCTGGATCCATGACAAGCAGGTCCATTGATGGATATACCATTCTCTGATTAACCTAACTGCTGGAAAATGTGCTAACCCCTGGAGAACAACAGCCTTGAATGTGCTAGAGACCAATTCTGCTAGCAGTTAGAATCTCTTCTACAGAGAAAACCAGTTATGTGCCAGGTGTCACAGATGAACTTTGATGTAGCTGCTCTGGGTTTGTTTTGATCCTGGGGAAGTTGTGCATCTTGTGATGTCACAGCCTTTGTGTGCAAAAAGGATCCTGCAGCTCACGGAGGAGGAACATGGTTTCCATTTGGCAAGCAGCAGGAACTTATATCCAAGATGCCAATGGGACCATGGCTGTATGGGATTTGACAGTGAAATCCTGTTACAATGCTACTTAGATGAAAACTTTGTTCCATTCCATGAGACTTGCTCCTAGGAAAGTGTGGATAGGATTGCAACTCTTAAGTGTGTGTGTGTGTGTGTGTGTGTGAAAAAGATGATTTTAAGTTAACAAAACAGGCTGGAGACCAGGGAGGAAGAGGGTTGTCCTTGCGAACAGACAGGAATCTAAACATAGCTCCCTTGGTCCATGCTATACAGACTGAGAGTGCCAAGTATGTGTGTCACCCAGAGCCATATCTGGAACTATGACAGTGATGTAAGATTCCAACCACATCCTGAAAAACATCAACTGCCTTATTCAAAAATTCCACTCGTTTCCAGTGCCAGATTCCATAGGTGGTGGTGGTGGTGTTTTTTTTATCAGCTGGGATTTTACACATTTTCCATCTGGCTAAAACTCCTCCGTGCTCTTTTCTCACAAAATGCAGCAGGATTTCCTTGCTTTACAACATAAAGGGATATATCACTTTCAAGGATATATCACTCTCCCTCTTTTACTGGATGCAAGGGGGGGGGATTGCGTTTCACCAAAGTTTTCTGCAACCTTTGTGAAGTTGTACAAATCTGAAGCTGCGTCCAGGCTGCAGGCTCACGGAATTGACTTCTCAGCCTGGGGCTTTATTTGTTGCATCCTTTGGGCATGCCCAGATTTCAAGGACCTTCCTAGGCCCTTTAAAGTTCTACCACAAATGTGCATGTGCTACTTTGCGTGAATAGATCCCCCTACAGCTACATTGTAATCATAACAGAAATACATATAAAGGGCAGGAGATCTGGAGCCCACCACAAAAGATCCAGGATTCTGGGCTCTTAGGTCCCTAACAACACCCCTGCCAGGTAGGCAAGCATTTCAACACTATTGGTAACATACTGTTCCTCTCCATTTGTCTTATTAAATAATGATTTTTTCATATTAGTATTGATAATATGGTATATATTTTTAAAAATCTGATTAATTTTTTTAAGAAAAGCATTTACATATATGGGCAGTTCACGATAGCTAGCAACACATTTAGAAGATTATTCCCTTGGCATTGGTCTCTATCGGGGGTGCTGCAAGGGCAGGATTGTCAGAAAGAAATCCAAAAGCCCATTCAGCAGAATGAGAACAGCTGCCCCACCCCCAATGCAACAGGGCTGGCTTACCGCATCTTGAAGTAATAATACTCATGACCATCTGAAGATGGTTGAAATGAAATAAGGCCATTGCATCCAGAATCTAAAATTACAGGCCCTTATGAGAGCAGCAAACATACCAGGAAACTATGAGCCAAGCAAATACTATGCTTGCCTGATGGTATTGTGTACAGGCAACGACTGATGAACGCGCATCTGAATGAAGTGCAATCGTGCACACATGCATGGCGCCAAACTCAGATGTGACCCCAAAACGCCACTAAACACATCACAAAAAGGGCAGAAGGGGAGCGAGATGGAACAGGGAATGGAACTCCCATGCAAAATAGTGACCAGCTGTACATAGCATTCTTTGATGTTTGCCTCTTTTGTATTTTATTTTCTGTGTACTGCTTACAGACAATTGTAGTTCAATAGTATAAAAACTGTACACACATACATACATATGGGGGGGGGAGGGAAATGAGCCGACATTCATTGTAATCATAATAAACAACTTTTATTCAGCCTCTTTCCCATTCCTTCTAATTTCTGAGATTTTACCAAGCATTTCACACATACACACACACTTTGAAGTCTCTCTTTCCAGCAAAAAGGGCTATTCATGTCATTTTAAAAAGAAAGAATGGGAGAAAGCTGCAGTGCTCGCAACGCTGAGTACTTTTGAATTCGGCTCCAGAATCCAGCCTTGAGTAGAAATCCCCATTAAATGATCTAAAAAAAGATGAAGTTAAGGACCCCTGACAGTTAAGTCCAGTCGCAGATGACTCTGGGGTTGTGGCACTCATCTTGCTTTACAGGCCGAGAGGGCCAGCATTTGTCTGCAGACAATTTTTCCAGGTTATGTGGCCAGCATGACAAAACCAGAGCAGCGCATGGAAACGCTGTTTACCTTCCTGCCAGAGTGATACCTATTTATCTAGTCATACCTTGGGTTAAAGTTGCTTCAGGTTAAGCATTTTCGGGTTGCGCTCTGCGGCGACCCGGAAGTAACGGAACGAATTACTTCTGGGTTTTGCCGCTTGTGCATGCATAGACGCTCAAAATAATGTCACACGCATGCGCAGAAGCAGTGAATCGCAACCCGCACACGTGTAGATGCACAGACACAGGTTGTGTTCGCTTCAGGATGCGAACAGGGCTCCGGAACAGATGCCATTCGCATCCAGAGGTACCACTGTATTTGCATTTTTGGGCGTGCTTTTGAACTGCTAGGAGCTGGGACTGAGCAACGGGAGCTCACCCCGTCACGGGGATTTGAACCACTGACCTTCTCATTGGCAAGCCCAAGAGGATCAGTGGTTTAGACCACAGCGCCACCCGCGTCCCTTATTAAATGATCTAGTCACACCTAATGCTTTATCACTGTTGAAGGAGAAGCCAAGCGGGATAAACCTGGCCACTGAGAAACAAGAAGACCCACACACACAACCCATGGGTAGGGACCACTGGGAAACCCATGTGAGCTACTCTGAACTTTTGAAAGAAAGAGTGAAATATTAACACAGTTTTTATTTTAAAAGAAAATGGAGAGCACATGCCTGCAGCTTGGTCCATGGCCTCCTTTGTGTGTTTGTGCACTAAGTACAACATAACAGAATGGGGAAGGCTGTAGCTCAGTGGTGGAGCCCCAAGTTCCACCCAGATGGGGCTGACAGAGACCCCAGTCTGAAACCCTGGAGAGCCAATGACAGTCAGTGTAGAAAGACAACACAGAGCTAGATGGACCAATCAATTATTGACTCAGTGTATGGCACTTTTCTTGGGTCCCTGCAGTACAAGAAGTAGCTGCATCTCAAGGCAGAAGGTCAGATCCACGCTACCAAACTTCACAGCAAAACTGCTCACTATGGTGAAAATATCCTCCTCTGGCAACACAGCCCCCATCCCCCAAGACCCTCTTCAGAATGCACATAACCAGATGGGGGAACCTAGGTGCAGTAAATAAATTAAATGAATGTAACAGTGAAGTGCTGAGTCCAGTCATTTCCCCCAAGAGAACAAGAACAGCTCTGTGGCTTTATTGGTGCTTGTAATTAACACCTGGCTCAAACACGTTTATTGGCAAAATAGGAGAAAGATGGGGGAATGGAGGGGAAATCAGCCTTGAAATTAATTGCCTGCCATTTCTATGGGCTCCTTTAACAATGGCATTATTAAAATGCAGTCCTGAAAATAAAAAGAAGCTTGCAGTTCCCCATCTCTGTATTTCTATAGTGAGCCACGGTTTATATTAAAGTAATGGATTTCCTCCAAACCCAAAACACTGTTTAGAATTATTCTTACTCAAATGTTTATAGGCTGTGGAATTATTTGTCAGAATGGTTCTTTTAACATAACATCTTTATTGCCTTACTGCACCAGAAGACTTCATTGTAGGTGAATTTCAGCATTATGCGCACCTCAAATCCTCTAACAATACTAATGTACAGTCATACCTCGAGTTATAGATGCTTCAGGTTGCTTTTTTGGGGTTTCAGGGGTTGCACTTTGCGGATGTGCAGAAATGCTGAATCGCAACCCATGCGTTCACAGGCATGCCACTGCGGGTTGCGAACACTGCGGGTTGCGAATGTGCATCCCGCACGGATCACGTTTGCAACCCGAGCTTCCACTGCATCTACTGATTTTAAGTGGGTTTTAAATATCATTTTTTAAAGGACTTTGATGTTCTGTTTCATCAGCGGCAGGCTAGAGGTCAAAGCAACAAAGGGAGTTAAGTGCACCTTCCCTTTGTTTTCTCTCACACTAAGATTTTGCTTTTGCCATGACTTCATTATAGGCATGTATTTAAAATAAGTATTTTTCAACTGGCTTCATTGTTAAGATTTGGGAAACAAGATATTTCAAGAGAGGGAGATTTTAATTTATTCATTTTTAAATAAAACTCTCCCTGGGAATGGAATGGAGGCGGGTTGGAAAGTCATGTGGAAATCAAACATTTTGACTTCCATCATCTTGGGCTGCAACCGAGCAAATCTCAGAAAATCAAATACACTCATCTAGATTCCATGTAGCACCCAGAATCAAAACTGTATGGGAAGCCTTAAATTGATTCAAATTCTCAAATGCTGTAGAGTTTATTAAGGTAAAGGTAAAGGTACCCCTGCCCATACGGGCCACTCTTGCCAGACTCTAGGGTTGTGCGCTCAACTCACTCTATAGGCCGGGAGCCAGTGCTGTCCGCAGACACTTCCAGGTCCCGTGGCCAGTGTGACAAGCTGCATCTGGCGAGCCAGCGCAGCACACGGAACGCCGTTTACCTTCCCGCTGGTAAGCGGTCCCTATTAATCTACTTGCACCCAGAGGTGCTTTCGAACTGCTAGGTTGGCAGGCGCTGGGACCGAACAATGGGAGCGCACCCCGCCGCGGGGATTCGAACCGCCGACCATGCGATCGGCAAGTCCTAGGCGCTGAGGTTTTACCCACAGTGCCACCCGCGTCCCTGTAGAGCTTATTAGTTCATTGCTAATATTATGCATAAAAATGGTTCAGAATGATGAATGGTGATGCCCAGTCAAGATGCATTTGGAATCTTGTATTTAGGTACAATTGTTGTCATATTGTTGTAAATGCAAGGAAAACTAAAAGAAGAAACAAAAAAACCAAAAAAAGGCAGGATACAGCACTCAGGCAGCACCTGGGGCCTGTCTTCCACTGTGTCAACAGTTTGTCCAGATTATTCCAGCAGTTCTGAGGGCATCCTGTTTGTTCCACAGTGCATTGTTTTATAGAATTTTAAGCACCTGCTCTTTTTCTGAAACCCCTTTGTCTGGCTGGTTTTTATTTTTATTTATAAATCAGATATGTTCTCGTTGTCTTTCCTCGGGCTTATTAAAGTGCATGGGAGTCATGACAAAATATTTCCAAGGAAAACAATAACAGAAAAAATGCATAGCTATTCTACTCAGCCCCTTTTAACCCATGAATCCACGTGCTATGGTCAGAACAGCAAGTTCATACATCATAATTAAACCATTGTATTTTTTTTCCCTGCTGAAGCTTCAGAATGCCCCAAAGATTGTTGA
Organism: Podarcis vaucheri; assembly: GCF_965113315.1. NCBI lineage: Eukaryota > Metazoa > Chordata > Lepidosauria > Squamata > Lacertidae > Podarcis > Podarcis vaucheri. The sequence continues at coordinate 35,279,319 of NC_138766.1, read as the reverse complement.
CACTTTGTTGGTGTTTTTATTAAGTATTTTGTGTCCTCAATTTGTGTTTTTATGTTGTGAACCACCCTGTGATGTTCGAATGAAGGGCGGTATACAAATGTAAGTAGTAGTAGTAATATATTATTATTATTATTATTATTATTATTATTATTATTATTATTATTATTATTATTATTACCACGCCCATCTGGCTGGGTTTTCCCAGCCACTCTGGGCAGCTCCCAACAGAATACTAAAAACATGATAAAACATCAAACATTAAAAACTTCCCTAAACAGGGCTGCCTTCAGATGTCTTCTAAAAGTCAGATAGTTGTTTATTTCCTTGACATCTGATGGGAGGGAGTTCCACAGGGCAGGTGGCACTACCGAGAAGGCCCTCTGCCTGGTTCCCTGTAACCTCATTTCTTGCAGTGCAGGAACCACCAGAAGGCCCTCAGCACTGGATCTCAGCGTCTGGGCTGAATTATGGGGGTGGAGATGCTCCTTCGGGTACACTGGGCTGAGGCTGTTTAGGGCTTTAAAGGTCAGCACCAACACTTTGAATTGTGCCCGGAAACGTACTGGGAGCCAATGTAGGTCTTTCAGGACTGCTGTTATGTGGTCTTGGTGGCCACTCCCAGTCACCAGTCTAGCTGCCACATTCTGGATTAGTTGTAGTTTCCAGAATTCTATCATATGGGAAGCAGTTTAGAATGAAAGCAACACCATGATCAGAGGGCAATGGCAAGGAAAACGGAATAAATGTCCAAGGCCTTTTTCCACAAAAAGAAATCCAAGCATAATAAGAAACGCAGTGGCTGAGTTATTTTGCTGCTGCTGTTAAAAACAGAGTTAATGCTCCACTGATTTATATTTTTTTTAAGTATACCAATCTGGTATCAGGGGTCAAATGTAACCCAAGAAAGCCTTGCTAATTAAATATAAGGAAGTTATTAAAGCTTTCACCGGGAGCTCTGTTTCCAGTAAAACAATATAGTAGTCCATATAAGTCAATCCCTCGGGAGGTTGCAGACTCTCTTTCCTCAGAGGTTTTCAAGCAGAGATTGGGTGGCTATCTGCCATGGATGCTTTAGTGGAGATTCCTGTATTGCAGAGGGTTGGATTAGATGACCCTTGTCCTCTTCCAACTCTATGATTCATCATGGTTGAAGACTACCTGGAATGTGGAGCTGAGAAAGACTGACCCAAAGATCTTGTTTTTATTGTGTGTGTCGTCGTCGTCCCCCCGCCAGTGCTGCCAGGAAGCATTTTGGCCTCATCTGTCGATGGAGGGTTAACCACAACTCTCTGCAACTTTAAACTGATAACACATTTCAGAAGTGGGGGCGGGGATGGACAGAGGCAGGTGCTGGGGAGATCAGGTCCGGGAGGATTCCAGTAGCACAGCAGCTCTTGCAATTCAAGCCCTCCCGACTGAGAAAGCCATTTCCAGTTGGATGAAGCCGAGTGTTTCTTTGAGCTTAAGTTGGCACTTATCTGAGGCATTTCATTCATTGCCAGGAAGCACATGCCATGTGTCAGTCAGCCTCCTTTTGCGGCTTTAGGACCAATTAAAACAAACTTAAATCCACAGGCGAGGTATCCTGCCCAACAGCTGCACTTCTGCACTCTAGCTCTTCTGAAGACAATAGTGAGAGGGGAACATCGGAATAAAGGATGCTGGGGAAAGTCCTCTGCTTTCATGAAAGCTATTCTGCATGTCACGGAAACACAGGCAGTGTTTATGTACATCAGAAGCAACCCAGCTGGCAGAATAAGGACCAGCATTTACGCTGCCAATACTTAACACTGTTTAGGTTGAAAATTTGAACATCTTCAGAATCAGGTAAGCTACCTACAGGCTGACCTTGTGCACATGAAGCAGCGTGCAATAAATTACTACCCTTTACTGAGATAAAGACCACCTGTGCCACCCGCGCTGCCCTTAACTCGTGGTTAAATATGCCAAAATCTTGCCCACTAATCCTATACAATTAGATTTTCTTTTGTTTTCAGTTTAGAATTTACTATATAAAACCCATTGCTTATCCATACAACCATAGATTCTGGAAGTGGCACTAGACCTGTCTAACAAGGGGACTGACTCAGGGGTACCTGTTGCATACATGAGTTGACTAGGTGGGGACTGTAGATACTATTGTGTCATCGATACCTTCAGACAAACTAGCTCCACTTGATTCTCAACATCATGAGATGACTGTAAAAGGCAATATATGTTGGGAAACAAATGGTTGTGAATCTACTACGTCAAGGCCCATGCTGTGTGAACTAAAACTACTGGAAGGCCCCCTTTCAAGTTCTACTGATAAATACATTTACTAAAATGAATTTCTTGAAATCCATTTGCATTAATGAATTGAAGTTCACCTCTTCTTTGGTTTTTTTTGGGGGGTGGGTTAAATTAACATTATTTTCCTTCCCTTCCCTTTCACTCTGATGCATGTTTGAGCAAATATCTAACCTGTTTATGGGCATGTACTGCCATACTGGGCGGTTAGCAATTATTGTGGAGGGGGGAGGAGCAGACAGAAGAGGAGCAACATCAGAGAGGGGGGAAACAAGAGAAGCAGTATGCTTCCAATGCTTATCTCCCACCAATTCCAATGATATTTATACATCCATTAGGCAATTCCCACATCTTAAAAAATAAATAAATCAGGAATACTGTAAGTTAATAAAGTATAAGTATGGTATCTGACGTATTCAGTTTAGACCCACTGTGAATTTTTTTTTTAATTCAACTATTACATTTGTATCCCAACTTTCCTCCAAGGAGCTCAATTAAGTAATAACTGACTTATCATTGATTTCAGTAGGTATATATCCTATTAAAACTGAAAATAAGATTTAACCTCATTACATTAACTTTCTCTGCTGAAGTGCTGCATCTGAACAATCAAGAGGGCAGAGCAACACATGTGCATTTTACCTTTGCACAGTAGACTAGTTTCTAAGTACACTTTCTTCCCTGTCCTCCATCCATCCAAGCCTGCAAGAGGCATTCTTAGAGTCCAAGGGCACATTCCAGTCAAGCATAAACACACTCCAGTCAAGGAAGATGGGAAGCAGGGCCCAAGGGCAAACAGAGAGGTCTGCATTTGGCTAGAAGTTCGTCATCCCAAGTTTACACTGTCCTTGAAAAAGATTTTTTTTTTTAATGAAATGGTGCCGAACAATTTAAATGAATCAATAACTCATTTTTTGATACCAGATTGTGCCTTCACTGCCCTCTACTTCTCACATTCACAGGAAACAGTCCCATGGAAAACTGTATCAGAACATTTTTAATAAAAACAGTAGCCATGATTTTAATGCTGTGAACTTGAACAATCCTGAGTAACAAACTTTCCCTCTCTTTCCCACCAGATGCAGTTACTCTCAAATATATTACCAGGAATGTATGGCCCTGTGCACAATCCAAGCTGAGATGCTTTGTGGGAATCAAAGTAGAATTTACTAACAGATCATCTTGTTTTCCAGTTTCTAAGAACTATTTAATCACAGAGGAAACCACTTACATTGGACATGATCCAACCAAAGTCAAGCGCTCTGGCATTCTCTTGACTCCAACAGGAAAGATAAGCATGCGCTTCTCTCTCTCTCTCTCTCTCTCTCTCTCAGCAATAGGATTTAAAGATGCTTAACTCCAGACATTGTGTTCTAGGCTACATTATGCTTTATGGGGTTTTTTTGCAGGCTTACCCCCACCCCTACTTAATATGCATTAACTGGATACACCATTTACAATATTTTAATTCTAACAGTGCATTAATCACATATCTACCAACTATGATAAGGAACTTGAGTATGTAACCGTCTATAAAAGGTAAAGGTAAAGGTACCCCTGCCCGAAAGGGCCAGTCTTGACAGACTCTGGGGTTTGTGCGCCCATCTCACATCTATTGGCCGGGGGCCAGCGCTGTCCGAAGACACTTCCGGGTCACGTGGCCAGCGTGACAACGCTGCTCTGGCGAGCCAGAGCCGCACACGGAACGCCGTTTACCTTCCCGCTGGTAAGCGGTACCTATTTATCTACTTGCCCCCGGGGGTGCTTTCGAACTGCTAGGTGGGCAGGCGCTGGGACCGAGCAGCGGGAGCGCACCCCGCCGCGGGGATTCGAACCGCCGACCTTTCGATCGGCAAGCCCTAGGCGCTGAGGCTTTAGCCCACAGCGCCACCCGCGTCCCTACGTAACCGTCTATAATTTCCATTAAATAATGATAATGATAATAATGATAAAGATTTGGGGGGAAATAAATTAATCCGTACACCACTCCAGTGTGTTATATGTAGCAATAGGATCCTTAGCTGTGTTTTGCAACATAGCTTTAGCCTTGGGTCTTTCTTTAGACTTCTGTGACCATCTATTTCACAAGTAAAATAAATCACAAATAAGCCTCAGGTTTTCTTTCATTTCAGCTTTATAAATTACCCACATGGGGCAGGTATCCTTTGCACTCGTCATGCAAACCCCATCTTGAAAGCCAGAGGGGCCTCTGCCTGTGGATGACACTGATCACTTGATAGCTCCAGCAGCTGGGGGAGAACTGCTTCAGGGGCTGGCTTTCATTAGTCTTGCCACCTGGAGAAGACTGAATCGAAAGAAGGTTTTACTTTATACATATGGAATAAAGGGGATAGGGATATGCATCCGTTTATTTTGGGTTTCCTTCACTTATCAAAGGAGGTGAAAGTAAATTGTGGCTGTGGGTTAATTCCCCAAAAGAACACCCCATATTATATCTGTTCCTACCCATTCTTAGCACTGATTGTACAGGGTTTTGTTTAGCAAATGCATCCAAGTGATAATAATAATAATAATAATAATAATAATAATAATAATAATATCTTTATTGTCATTGCCCCCTCTCGGGGACAACGAAATTACTTGGCTGCTCCATCCACCCAGGTAGGGCACTCCACACAAAATCAAAACAACTATAAAAACACTAATTAAAACAATACAGTATAATACAGCAAGGAAGATTAGATGACTTTCAAAGTCCAGGCTTCCCATTCAGGGCCAAGATCACTCTGGAGAAGAAGCTGTTCTTAAGACAGCTCATTCTTGTCTTCATCATCCTGTATCTCCGTCCCGATGGCAGGAGCTCGAAGAGACAGTGACCAGGATGCGATGGATCTTTTACTATGTCCAGTGCCTTCCTATGGCACCTTGTGGCATAAATCTGTTCTAAGGTGGAGAGTGGGCAGCCAACAATGCTCTCTACTGCCTTAACAACTCTGCACAACCCCAACCTGTCCCGGGTAGTACAGCTTCCGTACCACACACATAAGCCATAAGTGAGCACACTCTCAATGGCACAGTGATAGAAGGCAAGCAGCAGTTTCTGCGGAAGATGATTTTTGTACCCAGCTAAGTGTTAGGGCAGTATCTTAAAAAGCAGAAAGCAGAGACATCACCTTGCCAACAAAGGTTCGTATAGTTAAAGCCATGGTTTTCCCAGTAGTGATGTATGGAAGTGAGAGCTGGACCATAAAGAGAGCTGATCGCCGAAGAATCGATGCTTTTGAATTATGGTGCTGGAGAGTCCCATGGACTGCAAGAAGATCAAACACATCCATTCTTAAGGAAATCAGCCCTGAGAGGCACACTGGAAGGACAGATTGTGAAGCTGAGGCTCCAATACTTTGGCCACCTCATGAGAACAGAAGACTCCCTGGAAAAGACCCTGAAGTTGGGAAAGATTGAGGGCACATGGAGAAGGGGACGACAGAGGACGAGATGGTTGGACAGTGTTCTCGAAGCTACCAACATGAGTCTGACCAAACTGCGGGAGGCAGTGGAAGACAGGAGTGCCTGGCGTGCTCTGGTCCATGGGGTCACGAAGAGTCGGACACGACTAAACGACTAAACAACAACAACAAGAAGTGTTAGGGCTTTTGTGCTCTTACCATTTCTAATGATATAGTTGCTATTGTTTTCCTCCAGCTCTTTTTCTTTTCTTTTTTTTTGCATACTGCCACACAACGTCGTAGCTAGTATTCTGATTTTCCTCCCATCGCAATGGTCCTATTCTGAGAAGGATTAAGTTGGATCCAACCCTCACAGCCTGTTCACATGATCTGTGAGCCACTTTGAGGATCTCAGGAGAAACAGGATACAAGTCCACTAAATCAATCAATCAAGCCATCCAAGCCCTCTCCACAGCAAAACATCCACTTTTTGAATCACAGCATACCCACAACTCAGGTTATCTGTGTGGGTGCTGATAAACAATTCCTTTAAAGCAGAAGTGGTTTCTGCAGTGATGTTATCTGTATGCTTCAATTGTAGATGGATAGCCCCCGAGGGTATATCACACCATCTGAAAAAAGACCTGAGGACCCAGGTCTGAAGGCACACAGTACAGCCATTTGCTGTAACAAAGGAGGTCTTGGGCCAAAATCATGTTGTGGTGGCAGATTTGTATCCCTTTAAATGGAGTCCTGTCCCATTCACAGGTAAAACAAGGTATGGAATGAGGATGCTGAAGCCAACGGGACACATACCGCTTGTCCATACATTACAACGAACAGAAATAAAAGCTGTCTCTACATATGTACAAGTGTTTGTGTGAAGGAGTACATACGTATTGATTTGCACAGCTCACCTATTGTGTATACAAGTACACCAACGATACACTTGTTGAATCTTACATGTATAAGTGTACAGCTTAACTATTTGGATACACAGATTGCACACTCACTGAACGAAACGTGTGAGAAACCCTATGAGTGTGCAGTTCTGAAATGTCCCATCGTGTCCTGCTGTTGACAACCTTTCACTTACAGCTTCTTTCCACAAGCGATCCAGCCTGGTAAAGAGGGAAATGTCTGGAAGTTGCCCCAATAGAGAGTTAGATACATATATCTTCAGGCTTCCAATATGAACAGACGCTGCTACTTATTAATGGAACTTAACTGTTTTTTAAAATAGAAAACACAGTTGAGACCTAAAGCTTCTAACAACAGCCAGCCATCTTAATTGATGGCACAAACAACAACCAGGGCCCCTTTTTTAAATAAATAAGTATATAGCATTTGTGTGTGTTTAGGTTGTTCTACTATTGCTTTTAATGTTCATTTTTGAGCTTTTTTTCCATCTGAAAAATCAACTAATAAATAAAATAAAATAAAAACTTAAGAGTAGACCCGTTGAAAAGAATGGACTTTAAAGTTTGGCATGACGTTAAGTCAATTTATTTCAATGGAGCTACTGAAGAGTATGACTTGTCAGATCCAGGACCAAAGAAATAAAAATGAGGATCTCATTAAAATTAGGATCTTGCTATAAGGCTCCAACGCAAACAAGAAGCCAAACAGCAAAAGACACCTCTGGAGGCTGGCTGCCCTTTCTGCACTTGTTCTTTGCCTCTTCCCTCATAAAAGTCAGAATCATTTGCATTCCAAAAGCAGGAAGAGCCGGTGGGCTGTTTGCAACTCCTGGCAACCTTGTCTTTGGTGATAGTCACAGATGCAGGCAATTAACAAACCTGCCCCCAAGATGCGGCCCAGCAGGGTCTCCCTCACAAAACAGTAAAGGGACATCCTAGAACCCAGCTGGCTTACACAGAACTGAGGGGAGAGAGGCATTTGCGCCCATTTCTCTCTTTTCTAGCCCCCATTTTCTTTTGAAATTGAGAACACACGTCGGGAGTCACTTTGAAGTCAAAGTCGCAGAGGCTGCTTGAATGTGATATTATTGATTTCCATACAGTCCTCCTTTCCCGCAATGCGGATGTGCATTTTTGAAACCTGTTTAAGAGGGGGGCCTTTTGATCTGTCTCGTTTGCCAGAGCGATATATATATAGATTTGAAAGTATACAGACCTGGCGGGTGAAAAGGGATGGTTTGCCTGGCTCGAGACCATGAACCAAAGTCCAGGCCTTGAAAGCTCTTTGCAGCCTCTCTCTCAGCCGAAAGCAATTTTCTGGAATGGGGGAGTCAAAGGTCACCAACTGTCCAAACACAACAAGAATGACATTGTGCTTCTATGAGTTAACAAGAGAATAGATATTGTTTTAGGGGTATTTTCTCAGAGTGGACCCCTTAGAGTAACTAACAAATCCTTAAGGGATTGGGCTGTTGTTTTTCTTCTTTCATGTTTAAATTCTCACAAGCCACAGAGTAAGCAGCACAGAAAGATCGATGCATTTGCAAAATCCATATATATATATATATATATATATATATATATATATATATACACACACACACACACACACACACACACACACGCACACACCTCCAGATCCTGAACCAACAAAAACCAAACTCTGTGCAAACCCCAGTTCTCCAGATGGTTTCACAAATGTAGAAATCCATAAATCTTCCTTTCATGTTTCTCATTTCTGAAAGCGTTTTAAGTATTTATCTATCCCTTCCCTCTTTTCGGCTAGCCTTTGGGTATGGGGGCTTGCAAACCCCCAGCCATCTCTTTTTAGCTTGCAGTCTGTACTTTTGCACACTCTGTTGGAAACAGCCCATCTAGTCACCAGCAAGCTCCAAGCATGACTTCATCCTTCAGAACAAATTGCTGTGAAAAGCGCTACACAGGAAGGAGGGCTGTAGGTCTATTTTTAAACACACTGCCTGTCTCATAGCTCAAAAGAGTGGTAAGAAAAGTTCAATCATTCAGGGCCTCTCAGTGTATCCTCTCTCCCTTTTGACTTTGCTAGGAGAGCGGGGGTGAGGAAAAGACAGAGAGAAATCCTGAGGAGGAGACAGAGTCCAATTATACTCCATGGCCATAATCCAACATAAGAGGACGGCCTGCCTAATTCTGTTTGGGGTTGGGCAATTCAAGCATGCAGGTGCTCATATTCTACAATTTTGTTGCAGAGCAGGGCTGCCTCAGTGAGGATTGCTTGTTTGAATTCTACCCTCACATCAACCAAACAGAAAGCCAGCAGTCAGAAAGTTTATATCCCACCTCATGCCTGACGACGTAAACCACATACTGATTTCTACACTGAAGGGCAGTGGCATAGCACGGGTTGCTGGAGCCTGGGGCGGGGCAAATGTTGCGCCCCCTTGGTGTACTGGGCAGCTGGGGTGGAGGCGTGTGCCAGGTGGGCACATGGAGCCCACGTGGAGGGTGAACGGAGCTTGCCTCCAATGGGCTCCTCACCCACTGCCTCCATCCACCTGCTTGCTAGACAAACCCACCTGCCACCGTGCCTCAGCTGCCAGGGCTCTGTGCCTGCCCTGGGGCCATGCACCCCTTCAAAAATGTGTGCCTGGAGCCATGCCCCCCTGCCCCACCACGCTATGCCTCTGCCAAAGGGTGATGTAACATTCGCATTTTGTAGACGTCACAAATGCAAATCACAGAGCATTATCCAATGCACTCATTCTATTAGGATTTCTGTTTGTGGAACAGAACTTGTGGATGTCCCAAATCTACTCCAGAAGGCTGCCCAAGTGGGGGGAGAGACCCAGAACAGATGTTGGAGGGGGGAGAGAGAGAAGGAAGGAAAGTCCCAACGTGCAGCCAAAGTCCTTGTGATAAGAGAACGAGTGAATTGGATGCCACCCAATAGTTTTCAAAAGTCAAAATATTTTGAACATGTGCTTGGGGGAGGTCATTGCTCATAAAATGACTTCTGCTGATCACTGTGTGGAAGTGATGTGCTGAAACGAAAAGCAATAAAAGGCATATTTTAGGGGAGAAGAACTGGGGCTTTCCAAACTCTATCAGCCCCAGCCAGTGTGGGGGTTGCAGTCCAGTAATATCTGAGATGCTACAAGTTCCCTATCCCTGCTCTTAGGGCAAGGATATAGGGAGAAGCCTGGTGTCTGTTAGGAAACCCTACCTCACGGCACACAGTGTGAAATGCTGTCCAAAAAGCATGTGATATTTACATGTTGATAAACTATTAAGGGAGCAATCCAACAGCAAGTTCTGCTGAGGTGAGTGAGGGTAAGATCTCTGGTTGAGCCAGAAGGTTCCCAGCACAACCAGGCTACACTACCAAGACTCCCCATCCTCTGCTCAGACAGAGAAACGCCAACCTATCTCCACCATCCTGCCAGATGGCTGAGCTGTGCCTGGTGGATATTAAGCTGGTGCAAACCCTGAAAAGGGGGTGGGAAGGGACTTAGGTTGGATCCTAAGTGAGGTTTTCCATGAGGTTTCTGAAACAAACATTGCACACATGCATTTTGATATGTATGATTGGAGTGGGACTGTGCTAAAGAAGTGGGTTAACAAGGATTTGGAATGAATAACATAGTTAATGACCTGATATATTTTCAAGATAGTGGAAGGGATGATCCCTAGGGATTTAGTGAGCTGTTTGGAAAAAAGAACATCCTAAATACTTAAAATGAATCCTTAAAGACCAACACATATACAAAATGGTTGCTCTGCACCAATCTACCCCCAGTAAACCTAGTCCATGATTACCATTAGGTATCTACTTTACTGGCCATGATAATAACAATACTATTGCATTCCCTCCACAGCATCACGCTTTCAATGTTGCAGGCCTCCCCATCCAAGGTCCATACAGAGGAAATATGAAATGTATAAGAAGATTGTGAAGGTGAACAAACCCTGCTTTGATGAGATGCAAAAACATTCATTAGAGCAGTGGCTGAAGACGTCGACACTTATTTAATGAATTTTTAAACTCAAAACGGTTAAGCAGCAATCCTATTTAATGCCATTGACCTTTAAAAGAGTAGCTAGCTCTGGGTTATGCTCTTGCTAAAAAGGACACTGTGGTTTCTATCATTTCCGTGTCTCCTTATATGCAGAGACATTCTTGCCTTAGACAGCAATTATGGACTCAGGGAATCTCGATTACCATTTTGAAGGCCCACCCTATGCGTACTTTGCAGTGATTATTCTTTGCTAACAAAAGGATCAGGGAAACCTGGACCACACAGCTACTGCACTTGGAGGAATAGGCCATTCTCATATCTGTCAACACTTGAAAAACCAGAAGAAATTGATTAGGCTTCTCCTTCTGACTTCAAGCTGGTTCCAACTTCACACTGCACAATAAGCCAGTTGTTATGCACTTTAATAAGTTAGGTATGTTTTTAGTGTGCATGTACTCATATATGTTCTTGTCTTATAAGAGACCTTTATTGCCTCCAGTCAAACTTCTAAGTACAAATGTTTTTTTTTATCTTTTTTCTTTTTCCATATAAACTGCTGCTACATTTCTATGTACCTCTGCTTTTCAAAGCATGCCAGTCCTTAATGTACTTAATCATGTATTACGATTCATTGTTGTGCCCACACTGAGAGGAATCCTCTTTTGATTCCTCACCAAAGTAAACATCACAGAGCAGCAGCCCTTGGCAAGGCACCAACAGCCAGAACAGGGGAATCTGGGCACCTCAGAGAGCATGGCAACTCAACCTCCTTCTCAAAACACAGGTAGCACCTTTAGAGAACTGAAGGTGGCAGCTCAGCACCCAAAAGTCCTAGGAAGCACAGGCACTTAAAGGTGCAAGCTCAGTCAGCTACCAGATAACAAAGTGCCCATATGAGAAACAAGTGCTCCTCAGGAGTAAATGGATGCTCATGAGCAGGCATGCCCAAACTCGGCCCTCCAGATGTTTTGGGACTATAACTCCCATCATCCCTAGCTAACAGGACCAGTGGTCAGGGATGATGGGAACTGTAGTCCCAAAACATCTGGAGGGCCAAGTTTGGGGTTGCCTGCTCATGAGTATGCTACTCCTTGTGAGTGGATCAAATCCTCAGGCAACCACATGGCCTGCAGCTGTGTTCTGAAGGATCAGGCTCAAAAGCCTTTAGTTCCAGGCAAAGAGTTCCAGGACAATGGGTTGGTACCAGCTCTCTGACTTGTGCATGCCTGCCTGGACACAGACACATTGATTTTGGCCTTTACCTAGATGCTTGCGCTACCCCTGCATCAGATGGCATTTCTGGTGTGGTTCATTGTTAACTTGCAACTGTTCTTCCTGGGCTCCTCCTGCACCTGGGATGAACGTTTAGCTTAGAAAAGAACATTCTGCTACTAGAAAGATGCAACAGGCAATGCTAACTTAATCACAGGACTTGGCATTCCAACACTTCAAAACAAAATTGCCTGTAGACGTATGTCAAAGCCCGAGATGCCAAATTGCCTTGGAACTGAAGGGAACAGCACTTATCCAGCCGGTTTCCTATAAGTGTGACCTCAGTCTGGAAGAACACACCAAGATCAGTACCAACCCAACCACAGGACTAACGTCTCTCTGGGCATGCGCTGGCAGCCTGTATTCAAGATAACAAAGGGGGTGAAAGAATCTTGAGCAACTGATTCCATGATAGCTGGGGGAGGGAGAATACTAAACAGTTATCAGGATATTTGGGCTAGATTGGGTAGAGGGTATGCATCCACCTGGAGCTACAGAGCATGTACAGTTCCAATACCCTGTTCCTTTTTCCTCATTCTGAATTCCTAGACTGGCCATCTAGCTTTTAAAACTCCCATACCTCTGAAAGTAATCCCTCCAGCACCACCAGAGAGTTACCGTAATTGCTCTACTGAACTTTATTCAATAAACCCAGTGTTTTTGCCTTTTCATCCATAGGGGAGTCTCACTTGTTTCCCCCCTGCTTGTTTAGTTTGGGTTTTTCGCACAATGCAGTTAGAAGACTGGTTAGCTGAAATCAGCAAGGGGCAAGGAGGTTGGAGCACTGGCTTCTTTGTAACTTCGGCTAACATTGTCGGTGGCCTTGACCATACTGACTGTGGCTGATGGGAGTCACAGGTTCTCCAGCCTTGCAGCAGAAAGAGGTGATGGAAGTCTTTGGAGTCTCTGCACTCAATGGATGAAGAGCTTAATAGTGTCTTTAACAGGTTTTCCATTAAACCACCACCCTTGTCACTGGAACACTGCCTTAAGAAAAGGAGATCAGAGCTAAGAACATGGTAGGAAAGATCTATTACTAACTTTTAGCACTTATCAAGTCAAGGCTGTGACAAGGGGACAAGCAGCTTAGAAGACAAGAAAAGTTCTGCTGGATCAGGCCAGTGACCCATCGAGTCCAGCATCCTGTTCTCACAGTGGCCAGCCAGATGTTTGTGGGAAGCCCGTTCCCAGTCAGTTCTGCAACACTTACACCTCACACCAGGTTCTGGACGCCACTTAAGATTACATTTCCAGATGCTTCCCGTCTGCACAATTCCATGACCATCTGTTCTAGAGCACACTCCTCCTCTCAAATGCTGTGCAAACAAAGATCTCACTTAATTTGGCCCAAATGGACGTTCTTCCCTAGTGACTACAGTTTCAGGGCCTGAAATGGTTTGGCTAGAGGAGTTCCCAGCCAAACAGGGTCCAGCAAACATTGCCATAAGAGTGAAACACTGCACTGACATTTTGTGCTGGCTGAATGGTCAAAGCCTCTGCTTGTTTAGGAATGCGGAACTCTCCTTCCCTTGTAGTGAACGCAAAAACTCTTGCACTTGGTTAAATCCCTTGTACATACGACGCCTGCCTTCAATCTTTGATTTGTGTCCCAGGAATGACCAACAGGCTACTTTTAATGTTAATGAATTAAGATCTAGTTCTCAGTTTAACTTTGTACTTTAGTAATTTACCTCTTTGGTTTGCAGCATGGTATAAGAGACACACTTCAGTACCAAAAAGGCAAGAAAAATCTGAATAATTTCTCAACCTCTTTAATAATAATAATAATAATAATATTCAGCATACCACTGTATTTCCTTCGCTTGGGGTTTTTTCCCTTGAGTTGTCGCACTGACCTTTGTGTACAGCAGCAAAGTATTTATTTATTCTTTATCTGTCCATTCTGTGACAATCGTTTTGAAAAGATACTTTTAAAATGTCAAGATTCTTTATGTGGAGAGGGGGGAAACAGCTACTTGCTTTATTTACCAACACACACACGTACACACATAAATCAAACCAGTCCCCCCACATTCATTTTTTATGAAAGACCCAGATCTCAGAGATTATGGTGAGCAATTAGAATGGAAGAAGCAGACATGACACAGCTGGAGTTGTTTTAGATAAAATCAGAGTAAAAAGGTTGGTATAACTCAAGGTATATTTCCTACTGCTTACATGTAGGGTTCTTTAAAACCAGTTCCTGACCTTTATTCAGTTCAAATTATTTTATATTCTGAAAGCTATGTGGAAAACCAGCCTTACTGACAAAGTAAGCAAATCAGGGATGAATCCAAAATAAAGGCACAGATTATTAATCTTCTGTCCTATGATAAACAATTGTGTAAAGGTGATGCGTGGGAGATCATAAATGGGAAAACACCTCAGCTCTGTTCATGCATCGGACATTGCTGTATTCAGTTTGGCAGGGGAAGGGCTGGTTTTAGGCTCACGCCAACATCATATCTCCTTCCTTCCCAAACTGTATGGGGAAGAGCTCAGTAATAGAGCATATGCTTTGCGCACACAATGCCCCTGGTTCAAGCCCATCATCTGCAGGTAGGGGAGATCCACATCTGAAAGCTGGGAAAGCTCCTGCCAGTCAGTGTAGGCAACCCTGAGGTTGATGGGCCACAGTTGCCTTGGAAAAGGCCCAAATGTGGGATTAGATGCTTGCTTGTTGTGTCAGCTATGCAACCATGCCAAGGAAAGGATAGGGGACCCTTGGATCTAAAGACATCTTGTTACCTAGACATGCCCACAGATTTAGCCCTGGAGCTGATGTCATTAATTTCCCTTCCACTGAAGTCAAGGGGAGAAGAGTACATGCTTGACATGTACGGTGTGGCTGTGGCTGTACCTTCCAATGCCACCTCCTGTTCTAGGGTTTAACCCAAGACATCAACTCTCTTGGCCCACTAGCTTTTGCTGACAGGTCCAGAGTTTCACCTACCTGCGCAAGCAGTTACGAAATCACTACGGATTCACAGAGTTCTGTGTATCCCCATTACGTAGGACCAGGTGGAAATATTCATTAAACTATCTGAAGCTCTGGACATTAATTAAAACGATTGCTTATTCATTTGATTTCCAAAGCTCTTTCATACGTACTGGGAAAGAAGATTTGGAAACTGGATGAGAGGTGTTGCTGGCTGATATATGCACACAGATGGCTCCTGCACATTAAGGATGCAGGAAGGGATGGGGAGGGGGGAAAGGAGTACAACATCTTAATAAAGTTTCACATCTGGCAATGAAATATATTTTAAAAGTTCAAATATTAAAGTGGCAGTTGTGTTATTTGCTGTAGCACAATGTAACATGCAACACAAATCATTTCCTGAGGGCAGGATCCAGGAACAGCATTCTGAATGACTAGGGTTGCCAAATAATAATAATAATAACCCTTCCAAAATGTTTTTGCCTACTATTGTGCCTTTTCCAGCACAGTTTCAGTGAGTTCCGCAGCGAGTTGGGTATAAACCCCACAAATACCTTATTGACTTCTTTCTAGCATCTGCTTTTCTTGCCATATACTACACTCTTCTTGTTCAATTTGCACTGACTTCGGATTTATTTCTGGGCCCAATATGAGGCGCTAGTCCTTGTTAGTGTACTTGTGGTTCTTTATTAGTCATCCCCCCCCCACACACAAAGTGACTAACACTAAAAAAAAGTATACAAACAAAAGTAAAACAAAACAAGAAAACAAAAATCCAAGCTAAACTGCTCAACAATAACATGTGTAAAAGGGCTGATCCAACTCAACCCAACCCACTAAAAAGACGAACAGAGGAAGAAGCCACGCTCACACTTTAGTCTCAAAATTAACTTCCAAAAGCAAGCTAAGGTGGAAAAAAATGTTTTTGTCTTGTTGTCACTAAAAACAGATAGTGATGGTGCTAGGCATGCCTTATTATATCTGAAGCATTTAATAGTTGAAGACTACAATATTTGAAGGTCTGCTTCCCTCCAAATGTACCTGACCATCAGGTAAGGAAGACTGTGACATGGGGCCTTTTCAGTGGCAGCCCCCCCCCCCGCCAATTGTGCAATTGCTTCCCAAGCAAAGTTAGACTTGCTCCTTCTGAGTGGTCAGTTTAGATACTGTAGTTTTGCCTGGTCTTTAGTGTGTGTTTGAGTTTTAGCTAGTTATGGTTTTGTCTATCTGTTTTATTGAGTCTTTTTAAGTGTGTTGGTGTTTAATTGTTTTCAGTTGACTACTTGGACTCTTCTTAGAGCTAAAAGGCAGTATAAAAATATATGTATACACAGTACATACCTGTATACATCTATATATACATATACATACACACTGCATCACATCTGGTATAATATTAAACTTGTTTGTGGTTGCATACAGTGTCTGACCTTATTTCATCCTGGCTCCTCCTAAAGCTGCCCAATTCTTCCGTCCCATTAGAGTTTCTTCTTTCCTGTTCATTTCCTCCTTATTTCCCCCAGCTTTCTAAAGCGGTTTCCCTTCTTTCCCTCTTTCAATAAAAAGGGGCAATATTTTATTTTATTTTTAAAGAATGATTTACTTTTTTCTAGTTGAGTGCCTTACTTTCCCCCCAACTGCCTGAAAGCAAATCGGTAGGCTTCTGCCAGGTGTGTGTGTCACTCAAGGACATTACTTTCACTTGTTTTCCTGAGCTATATTGGTCTGTTGCGCAAAAGAAAAGCCTCTGCAATCTTATTTGAGAGTAATCTCTTAAACCCAGTGCATAGGATGGAGAATATTCTGTAGGGAATATTGAAGCAGAATGGCCTTTCTTCTAGATTAGTTGATCTAGGATACCTTTGTCTCTCCACCCATTATCAGCTCTCACTCTAGCCACCACCTGTATGCTGCCTCCAACAGATTATTCCTCAGGGAATGTGGCCCTCAGAAAAAAAGGCTGACCATCCCCGTTCCAGACCTTTCACATAGAGAATCCAAAGACTTGAGTAATGTTGGCCAATGGCAGCGCAGCTTTCAACTTGTAACAGATATGTGTGTGATTCCATCTTATCTTGATGCATAGACATTACGGGTTCAGCTGCAATGACTAGTTGAAAGTTGAAATGATGGCAGGGCAGGCCTAGTCCTTCTGAACCCCAAGGTAATTAGCAAGTTTAGTAAGTGTGTGTACACAGCATAGTGCTTCACCCACCATGCCTGAAAAACATCATTCGATAAGAGTGTTCAGCTCATGTGAAACAACTGCTGGGCCAGCATCACAATACAGTCACTTTGGACAGCACATTCAGAGAAGGCACCATTTTCCGTACTTCACTTTCCATCTCTGTATGTCATTATAAAAACTGTGTTTCAGTATAGAAAAAGGGGGCATCATTTTATGCTTTTGGGTCCTGGTGTGAAATTGTCTAAGGTCATTATTTCAACACACACCTTTGTTCACGATCAATATTATTTTCTAGTGGGTTTCTGTGTGAGGAAGGATTCTTGTGAATGGCCTAAGTCATGTGACAAACTAGTTTGAGTCAACCCACTGATTCTATGATTTTTCACTAAGTGTTCATCTACCAAGCTTGAATGTGCAAATGGTTGTGAGCACCCACCTTCATCCTCACAGATTCTGCTGATAATATTTGCTCAGTTGTTAACCCTGCACAAGTTCTGTTTAGCCTGGAAAGGAAGAAGAAACCCAGACTATGGGACATTGTTGTTGTGTGCTCCTGGTGACACCCCACATACAGTCATATACACCAAAAGATAGATTGCCCTGCTGTGCACCAGCTGCAGTTTTGCAATGGACTTCAAGGGGAATCTCCTGCAGAGATCATTACAGTTGTGAAGGCCTAAAGCTCAAAGGCACAAATTATGGCTTCAGTGTGTGGTTGTAGAACAAGAGACTGTCACCTTCTCACCACACAGAAGTGATGAGAAATAATTCATCTATTCCATATCCTGAAATTCCCTGGTGAATCCTGGCACAGCCATCCCACACTGAAATTCCTTTTTAGCCAAATCTTATATTCACTCTTCAGTTTTATTATTGGATTTGGCTTCACTGAGCTCACACACTTCAGTATCCCGGCTATAGCTAGAACCTGCATAAGAATGCAAACTGAGAGATAGAGACACAGGGCTACTAGGACACAAGACACGTCCCAGGAATAAATGATTCCTTACATCAAGTTTTTTCCTGCTCATTTAGGACAGTATTTGACACTAGTCCTACACAGAGTAGACCTGTTGAAGTTAATAGACATGCTAAACTTAAGTTCATTAATTTGGATGGGTCTACTCCAAATAAATAGGTACCGCTTACCAGCGGGAAGGTAAACGGCGTTCCGTGTGCTGCGCTGGCTCGCCAGATGCAGCTTTGTCACGCTGGCCACGTGACCCGAAAGTGTCTCCGGACAGCGCTGGCCCCCGGCCTCTTGAGTGAGATGGGCGCACAAACCCCAGAGTCTGTCAAGACTGGCCCGTTCGGGCAGGGGTACCTTTACCTTTACCTTACTCCAAACAGGATCTAGCTGAATACAACCCTCACCTATCACATAACAAATAATTATATTATTTTCTCTTAATTTTTATTAAAAATACATCAAGAGACACATCCTTCTCTTGATGTGTTAATCTTATAGTCGATTATAGTTGACCCCTCAGAATTTGACTAAGAACATGTTGAATGGTTATCAAATGAAGATCTAAACACATTGCTAGTTTAGGTTATTTTTTTCTTTCCCATTTCTTAGTAGAGGGTTAAACTTCACTATTTTAGTGTACAGTGTTATTATGACATGTATATTTTAAAGCACATCCTTTGCATTTCTTCTTCATAAATATTCTATGTTCCCCAATTTCTAATTTCCGTCACCCGTCTGATCAATTTTGGCAATGACGTAAATTTTAAGGTGAAATATCGAGGACAGTTATAGTTTACAGGATTTTTAAAGCAGGGCATGTGTCTACTCACTCTTTTAACCAGCTTAATTAACTAGTATCCTTCCTGGAGCCCACAAACTTTTGATGAATATGAATAGACTTATTGATGTTTGTAATTATGAACTTTGAATCCTGTTGATGAGCAAAGAGACCAGCAAAGGGGGAGTAAATCTTGCTGCATTTATGGATGGGCATCAAAGTGTATATAAAGATGGAACCTAAAGGTGACAGCAACTAGATATTCCATCTTCTGTTTGATAAAGCAAGTCAGCAGAGATGGTTTCTACCATGACCAACAAGAAGTTTTCTCTGAAAGGTACGTGTTTTGCCACTCTTTTGGCCTTTCTCTCATTTAGATTAAGGGGAAACTTTAAACTGAATAAATTTAAAATCACTCGTAATAGGCATGCATAAGCACACTGTAAATCATTTTGCAGCCTCTGTAAGAACACAGGGAGGGAACCTTCTTAGAACTTTTGCACAAACTATTCTAAACATACTGCACAATGTCACACTGTGCACTAGAGAATATTCTGGTGGATCATGATTGATTTAGACCCTCACACTAAACTTGATGCATTTTCCACGAAGGAGAGCATTGATTCTTCTCAATTCTTATAGCCAAACAACATATTAAACCATAATTTGCTACAATTATGCTCTTCCTTGAAATTTCATGGGACATAATGTAGCATCATGCCTTCACCTTGCTGCAACCCAAGACTCGTCTGGTAACAGCAGCAATCTAACGTAACGAACCGTGCACTTCTATGCATCCCAAAGTTAAGTCCCGCTGAGTTTAGTTTCATTTACTCTTATGTAAGTATGCAAAGGAATGATCTGAGAGTATTAAAAGTGCATATGGTGTGGCTTTTCATTAGGCTCAGCAATGTCTCTCACCTTCTTTTTTTACTCAAAAAAGATTTCTAGTGAACCCAAAAAGTTTGTTCACAACTTGATGGTGTTTGCATTGGTATTGATAAAAGCATAGCACTACTGTTGCTGTTTGGATCATAACTGTGCAGTTGATCATGACCAATCAGTCCCAGTAGAAGTCTTCCGGATTGAGGTCTAAGACTGGCTTCACACAAATAGCCAGAACACAAGATATTGAAAATTGTGTGTGTGTACTAATATCAGCAGAAAAAGGTTCAGAGCAGAGGAAGCTATTTTATAGCAGGTCAGCCTATCTGTCAACACAGACCAGTATTGTCTTGTTTACTCTGACTAGTTATGTGTTTTTAGAGTCACATTAAAGGAAAAGGGACCCCTGACCATTAGGTCCAGTTGTGACTGACTCTGGGGTTGCAGTGCTCATCTCACTTTATTGGCCGAGGGAACCAGCGTACAGCTTCCGGGTCATGTGGCCAGCATGACTAAACCGCTTCTGGTGAACCAGAGCAGCGCACGGAAATGCTGTTTACCTTCCCGCCGGAGCGGTACCTATTTATCTACTTGCTTTTGAACTGCTAGGTTGGCGGGAGCAGGGACTGAACAACGGGCGCTCACCCTGTCGCGGGGATTTGAACCGCCGACCTTCTGATCAGCAAGTCCTAGGCGCTGTGGTTTAACCCACAGCGCCACCCGCGTCCCAGAGTCACATTACCTATACCTTAACTTTCTACTGGCAATGCCAGGGGTTGAACCATGGGACCTTCTGCATGCACGGCATGTGCTGTACTCCTGAGCTATGGCTTCTCCTAAGAATGGACCCATATCACAGTACATTTATTATAGACTTGTGCCTTAAAGCATAGTTTAGGCAAATATAAAATCAAAACATTTGCGTTTCACCGATCAGTTTCTTTGCTGCACACTTCTTGCATAGCAAAGGTATGGGAAGCATTTTTAAGCAACATACAGATTTATAAGATATTAAAGATTTGGAAGGGGGGCGGGTCCTAAAGTATAAGCAGTGTTTGCAGAACTACCTTCCCAAGGCATCCAGGAGTCTTTTGAATGCATTCCAGTGTGCTAAAGTTTTTTTTGTAGTCCCGTTACATATGCAGAAGAGTTTAAACGGCACAGCTGCTGAAAATTTACAGACATAATCCCAGGACAATCAAAATCTTGGGAGTGACCCCGCCACCCTCCTTCAAATTTAATTTAAACGCCATATGTTTGTAGGGAAGGAAGCAACCCTTGGGAAAAGCCAGAAAGAAAGGGGCGCAACCTATCTTTCCACACTCTTACATTTATGCAAACACAATTATATATCTATAAAAAGTTTGCTTTCCTCACATATGGTGGTTTAATGAAGTTAAGCATTAAAGGAGGAGGCAGAATAATGTGGAAAGTTTCCCATTCACTTTCTGGACTTGATGGACATCTGATGTTGTTGTTCTTGTTTACCTGAACAGGTGTGTTGCTAGCCATCCTGGCGATTACTAACGTGTACCTGTCAAGGAAGGGTGTAACATCATCACCTATTTGTCCCAATGGGTCTGACACTTGCCAGGTCTCTCTTGGGGATCTTTTTGACCGTGCTGTCAAACTCTCACACTATATCCACTCCCTGTCTTCGGAAATGTTCAATGAATTTGTAAGTACCCAAGCCTTTCTTGCCACATACTTTTCTACAAAATGAACTCCAACTAAAAGATGACATGAAGAAATAGGATGGGGGGGGGACTCTCTAGCAAAGGCGAAACTGTGGCTGCCTTTCTGTTTGCCTCCCTTTCAGAATAGGAAATCGCACAAGTATGGTGCTAAGTACTGTTATGATTATTAGGCGGTGTTTGACTAAGAGGTGCTCAGAGAAATCAATGGGCTTTGTATGCTATTTTTAGACAACCTTTAATCCTGTAGTACCCCAGTGATGTTCAAGTAAGAATATAAAAGCAAACAATAACATTAAAAACCACAATATCCAGCCATTCAGCAGTAGATATGGAACTGGACATAAAGGCTTACGCCACCCTCAATATACCAGAGTGAAGAACATCAGTGCCTACAGTCACAGGAAGAGAGTTATAATTACCTTAAGTCCACCAATGCCAATGGGTCTTCTCTGAGAATGACTTGGTTGGGTACCACCCATTATTTGGAAAGGCCAGTTGGATAAATCTACCTTGAATGTAAACTGTAGTACCTTTGTTCTCAAATTTAATCCGTTCCGGGAGTCCATTTGACTCCCAAAACCGTTCGAAAACCAAGGTGCAGCTTCCAATTGGATGTAGGAGCTTCCTGCACTCAGGAAGCAGAATCCGCGTCGGACGTTCGGCTTCCGAAAAATGTTCGCAAACTGGAACACTTACTTCCGGGTTTGTGGCATTCAAGCCAAGGTGTGTGTGTGTGTGTGTGTGTGTGTGTGTGTGTGTGTGTAAAACATTTCTTCACCACCCTTCATCTGAAGATCACAGGGCAGTTTATAATATAAGACCATACTCATATGGTAGCCAAGTATGATTGAAAAAGGAATAAAGACTCACAGATTCTTTTGTGTATCATCACTGAAGCCATATAAACTGTCCCAACTATATTAAGTCTTAATTAATAATCTTTAATTTTTCTAAAGCAGTATTAAGGATTGAGGAGAAAGCTATGCACACTTGAAATGAATTTCAGCAAGGTAGTGTATTTAAGGCTTCAATTGCAGATGAGGGAATGCAGGAATAAAGATTCAGGATTTTACTTCAACATATACCTCAGCAAGCAACACTCCTACACACCTTAAGACACCTTAAGTTTAAGAAGTGGGAGTGAGGCAGGTTAGGAGGTCTTCTTCAATAGGTCCAGCGTACCAAAGGAAAGAGACACTCTTAGGAGGCACAACAGCAGCAACAGATGGGCATGATTGAATAAAACACTGCCATTTATACACAGAAACCATTTAGAAGAGCAAAACAAAGTAACAAAGGGTTTTCTGAGTGGAATGCTTTGTAGGAGAGAAGCAATTAAAAGACCCAGGCACTAGAGTTGCTTTGGAGTTTGGCAGAGAGATATTGAGAGAGAAATGTTCATCCCACACTACTCAGTGGGATCACAGTCTACGGATCACTTTACAAAGCAGAGACCCTCTTATTTATAAGCAGATTACGGAGAAACCTGATCCCCAAAAGTGATTCTTTCCACAGTACAGTTTAAAGCAAATTACATTTGACACAGTCTTAGAGGGGCGTGTAATAAGGTTCTGATACGAAATTAAAGTCCTGCATAACTGAAGGATACATTTCACATGAGCAGCAACTGCAGAGAAGAAGTAACTTCTGATTATGATTTCTTCTTACTACGACTTATTCTTCTTTCCTTGTTATCTACTGTACTAAGTCTGATTTTTCATATCTTCAGGATGAACGCTATGCTCAGGGCCGAGGGTTTATTGCAAAAGCCATTAACAGCTGCCACACTTCGTCCCTAACCACTCCTGAAGACAAGGAGCAAGCTCAGCAGATTCATGTGAGTTCTGCCTATTTGAATGCAAACAGAACAAGGAACAAACACATGAGTAGCTTAGATTAGAAGGTCTCAATGACTCAGTCCAAAGGCGAACAGAAGGAAAGGAGGGCACATTAAGTGGCCATAGGAAGTCTTGCAAGGCATCAATCTACAAGGCATTAATTCTTGGCTGGATCCAGGGCCATGATTATTTTAATTTAGTCCCCACTGTAATCAGTGGGACAAGTTAGCAACACTTTGGGTGGGTGGAGCCAGAGGCAAAGTGCAGGTTTGATTTTGATTTTATTTTGATTTATTGAATTTCTGTGCCGCTTTTCATTCAAATGGATCTCTAAGCAGCTTACAAACAATAAATAACAATAACATAACAGAGCATCACAAACGCAGCATTAATAATACAATTAACAAATCATCAATGAAATATTTACAATTATTTAACAAAACGGCAACTAAAAAATAAGCTAAACGCCACAGTTATAGCAAAAGTCATATTATACACAATCACAGCAAAAGTCATATTATACGCAATCACAACAAAAGTCATATTTTATTAACAAATCAATACAGCATTTAGAATCCATAAAGCATTAACAAAATAGCAACTAAAAACAACAAAAAGCTAAGCACTGTTAAATTAGTAGACACACACTCCACACCCCCAACATTCTATTCAGTTCACTATAAAAGACACATCATGCCTGTTGTTAAGCCAGCTTTGCTGCATGCTGTGCTAGCTGGGGTCCTCAGGTAGTAAGCCATCGTGGAGATGGTGGGCGTACTGCAAGGTGGATGTTAACTCCAGGTAGCCTGCTCTGGCTCTGTTGCCCACGTCGCTCTCGGTAATCGGAAGATCCATTCATAGTCAAGAAAATCTGGGGTGAGCCTGTCCCTCTGGAGTGGCGAGGTGGAACAACGGATGTGATGCCTACCTCTCTACAGTCAGCTATATTCTAGCCATGCAAACGTCATGTCTCAATCTTCCATCCTGACAGTAAGCAAGAGGCATAATCACAGTGCAAGGGGACATTCTTGCTAGGCAAAAGAACTTGAGGACATGAAAAAGTGATGGTGAGGTTGTGGACTGGGGTAGATGTGTGGCCTGTGGGAAGTCCCAAAGCCTGTTCTTCAGGCCTGATATCTATGCTGTTCCAAGGAAAGAGGTGTGACTTTCTGGTAAAGGAAGGCAAGAGTACAACTGACAAAGGCAAAGAGAGAGGAAGAGTAGTGGATACCAACTGCCAAAAGTGTATAGTGTGTCATATAATTTCCCCCAGTATGTTAGCTTCTAAAATTTAATGAGCATCTTATTAAAATAAAAATTATTTTTTAAAGTAAGTTTCTAGTCCATACACTTGTCAAGGTAATTAGAATTCATGGGAAAATTTCTGGATGTATTTGTAAATGCTGAAGTAGCACTTAGCACCAAAGCTGTATCAATTCCCAGGCCATAGTTTTCTTTCTAAGTTCCCTTTATCCACTGAATAATCTGCCTCCTCAGAAACCAAGCCATGAGACACAGCCCTCTCGCTATTTGTATTGGCTAGAGAGCTGATGCGTGAGCATTTGAACTTCGCAGTGTTGCAGTTCTCCCGACCTAGGGAGCGCAAAAGGGTTCAGCCGTAGGGTACGTGTATTTTGCCACAGTAAGCAAAGTGAAAAGTGTTGGTGTCGACATTAGAGAGGTCTCAAGGGCAGCAAAATGTCTAGGAGGATCCCAGGAAAGAAAAAGCCCCTTTGATCTTCCGGCTCACCCCAAGCAGTGGCAAAGTTTCAAAAGAAATCTCCCCAGAAGCAAAACACTTCAAAGGAGAATCAGACCCATGCCTGGGCATGTTTGCCATGCTATACGTAGACATAGAAATGCTTTGGATAAGGTATTAAGTGGCCTACCACAGATTTCATCTTCCATTATGTTTTCAAATATTTTCCAGATCCCGTATTTCTAAAACTGTCTCATTAATGCTTAAACTAATCATCAGATTAAAGGGCATTCCATTCAACAAGGCTGAACAGAGCAGTGTCTACCAGCGCTGGAGAGTGCATGGACAGTTTATTGATAATGTGTACTTAGGGGATTCTGTCACCCAGTTAGCCCAGAGATATTATTTCCATTTATTTATTTTTAAAAATATTTCTCTACCACTCTCTCATAGAATATCAGGGAGGTGCACAGTGTGGATATGAAAACATGCAAAATCCATGAAAAACGGAGTAATCGTTAAAGTAACTGGCTAGTCAAAAGGATTTAAACAGCTGCATAGGCCTGTCAGCATTTTAAAAGTCACCAGGAAATGTTTGGAAGTCAAAAGCAAGAATGCCTACTGAATCTCTCACAGCACTGGACCAGTGACACTAAATGCCCGACTTCTGAAAATACTTTACAAAGTCTGATTTATTGGTTCTAGTGCTATCTGGAAGAACAGCGAACAGACAACAACAACAACAACAACAACAACAACAACAACAGTTGCTGTTGTTGTTTTCTATCCTGCCCTTCCTCTTGGAGGAGCCAAGGATGACAAACACCAAAACGATAAAACAATTAGTTTAAAATTAAAAAGCATTATTTAAAACCATTTAAAACCACTAAAATATGTAAAACAGTCACATACACTCACAGCTTATAATTTCAGGGTTGCCAGAATACTTTCCACCATCAAACGCCTATGTAAACAGGAACAGACACATCTCACCAGGAAAGGCATTCTACAAATGGGGAACCAACACTGAGAAGGCCCTATCACACCTCAACATCAACCAAGCAGCAGCCTATAGAGTGTAACCACTAATCCAGCCTCCCCTGTTGATCATTGATGCCAAGGTGGTTGGTATCGAGGGAGATGGTCTTTTATGTACTTGGATTCCAAGCTGTTCAGGACTTTGTACACCAGTATGAACACCTTGAATTGGGCCCAGTAGCTCACTGGCAGCTAGTGAATGATACATGGTCCCATTGGGCTGCCCCACTTACCATCTTAGCAGCTGCATTCTGCACTAGCTGTAACTCCAGACAGTCTTCAAGGGCAACCCCAACCAGGGTGCATTACAGTAGTCCTGGCAGGAGTCCAGGACAACTGAGGCCAGGCTAGAAGACTATCAACAAATAAGTTTAAAAAAATGACTTGCTAGGATTATCTATCTCCTGTGTAAATCTTGTGGCATTGTTTAACAAAATATAATTTGGTTTTCTAATGTGCAGCATGAAGACCTGCTAAATTTAGTGCTGAGTGTTCTTCGTTCCTGGAATGACCCTCTGCTACATCTGGTCTCGGAGGTCCAAAGAATCAAAGAGGCTCCTGACACCATTCTCTGGAAGGCCATGGAGATTGAAGAGCAAAACAAACGGCTTCTGGATGGGATGGAGAAAATAGTTGGGAGGGTAAGTAGGAAGGACCTGGGAATTCTTCTAGCTGCATAGGACAGTATTCTGCAGAATCCAGCGTTCTAAATTACTCAATGAGCCTGGACAAGTGCTCCAAACACACACTCTCAGATGGTCAACCTCCACGAACTGGAAAATGACAGAAATGACAACAAGGGGTGATAAGCTACCATAATCCCTAGATTGCATATGTCCAAATGGGGGCAAGTTCTATCATTCATTCTGCCAGTTATCCAGGCTTCTTCTTCTTCTTAACACCTTTCTCTATTTCCTTCCCTTGAACTAATTACACAATATCAGGTGGAGCACTACAGCAATCTTATTCTTTCCTTTAATAATAGTGTGTTCTAAGAAAGGCTATACCCCACTATTCTATAATTAACACGTCTCTTTGGAACTCCCCCCCTTGGGTTTCTAAATCAGTGTTTTTAGGGCCTATTGCTCAATTTGAAAAGAAGCAATACAAGTTGATCGTAACTTCTAGATCGGTGGCCCACCAGATGTTGTTGGATCCACCTCCCAGCCACTGCTCAAGGGTGGTGGAAGCTGTAGTCCAAAAACATCTGGAGGGCCACAGGTTCCCCACCCCAATTTGGATGGTTCCCTTCACAGGAAACAAGGTAATGTTTTCATCTCTTCCCTACTCCAAATATTGGCTTCAATCCAACACAGTTGAGACTATTCAAGCCTATAGATTTCAGGAAATTAGGAAAGCTGCAACCATTTGAGTGCACAAATGCTGCTAGCTCCCAAAGAAAAGTCGGTGTGCTTTCAAAACAAGGCAGCTATCCTTTGGACAAAGGAATTCTAATTTGAGTGCTATATTTAAAGTTCTGTTCTCATGCCTGAATACTTCCATATCACCCTAGGGAGTCACTGTTTCATCATGAAAGCTAATAGTACGGCATTCTATTTACAGATACATACATATAAATCCTGGGAAAGCACTTTGCACAGCAGAGTTGCAATGTAAATGAGTAATAATCATGGAGATCAATTCAAGTGGTTGAAGCATGAGCTGTTTCTTTCTTTTACTGTCTGGAGCAAATATGTAGTTCTCCCTGTCGAGATGGGGTTTCCCCCCGCAATTCCATTTGGCTTTCTCAAAACCTAAGCAAGGATCTTCTCTCATTTCAAACAAATACTGGGCAACTCTTTAAGTGTTAATGTTGTAATTCTCTAAATACTGATCTGATACAGATCAATACTGATCTGATACAGACATTGTCTCTGGGATGCTTGCTAACAATACTCATTTTTCTCTTCTTTGTTAGGTTCACCCAGGTGACCTGGGTAATGAAGTCTATTCTAGATGGTCAGGGCTGCCATCTCTGCAGCTAGCTGACGAAGATTCTCGCCTCTTTGCCTTCTACAATCTGCTGCACTGCTTGCGCAGGGACTCACACAAAATTGACAGCTATCTGAAACTCTTGAAGTGTCGCCTCATCCATGACAGTCACTGTTGAGCAACTGGAGCTAGCACCTAACGCCTTCAAAAGGACCTGCTCTTAGCCTCATTGCTTTTCAATGCCCATTGCAGGCCTTATGCAAAAATTCATCCTGCGGTACAATATTTATGTCCATGTTATTTTTCCTTTTGTGAGATGCAAACCATTTGTTCGTGTCTGAAAACTCTCAGAAAAGCCATTCTTTTCTGTTAAGAGTACATTACTGTCTGCTTTAATTACAGTGATATGCAAACCATGCAATAAAAACATAAAAAATACTGAAATATAAAAATATGTTTGAAATTGAACTTGGTTTTGCTTCCTCCTTTGGTTACCAACATCTGGGGACTTGTGGCCAGAGACTATGGAGCTTGTGTACAGCTGATGCTCCACTCAGCCAAGGAAACTAAGTGCAGATATTTTTTTCCCCCAGAAGTTGTACTGTCTACCATCAGGAATATTAGAAACGCTTCTTCATAAAGAATCTGGGTGACCAACAATTAAGGCAAGAATAGACTGTGCTCAGTTAAAGTATATTTTTAAAAATTGCTACAATACCTACAGAGCGTTTTCCTGCTCTGTACTATATGGAATTGGATGATAACAAACTATGGAAAGCAGCTTATCAATATGTCTTGGAGTAGACTATTATTACTATCCAGAACAGAGCTCTGCTTTGACCTTGAATAACTGCCAACAAAGGGATTGGCTCTTGTGGGTAGAATCCAGGAGGGACCTGCAAATAATTAGAAACATCAACTTTCCCCCTTGGTATTAGCTCTTAAGAACAGAGCTTTTTAGAGCTAGTTATCTGTCCAACTCTCACCAACTTCCTTAAGAAACACTTTTATTGAGGTGTTTCCAAGTGATGACCACTGCAGTCTTGGATAGCCACTACAGTGGTACCTTGGGTTACAGACACTTCAGGTTACAGACTCTGCTTACCCATAAATAGTACCTCAGGTTAAGAACTTTGCTTCAGGATGAGAACAGAAATCACGCAGTGGCGGCGCAGCAGCAGCACGGCAGCAGCGGGAGGCCCCATTAGCTAAAGTGGTACCTCAGATTAAGAACAGTTTCAGGTTAAGGACGGACCTCCAGAACAAATTAAGTTCTTAACCCAAGGTACCACTGTACAAGGTCCCATACACAGACAGATTTTGCATTTGTGGTCAGCCTCAGGTGGAAGACATCACTCACCATCTGTTAGCATGCCCTTTACATAGAGACCCAAGCAATCACTTTCTGAAATCTTTGTTCACAAAACAAGCAAGCTGGAACACCCCAGCACAAATGATCTGGTATATTTTGAGTGACAATAAGAGGTTCGTAGCACAAGAGAGTGGCCCTCTATGCATTGATGGCCCTCTATGCATTGACTGCAAAAAAGAGGGGGGGAAACAGGAAAAAGGAATTTGATGAAATCACTATAAACTGTTGTGATGATTCAGTGATTCAGAAGTTTAATTTGAAATCAAGCTGGATTTGAGTTTCCTTGCGTCTCTGGTAACTTCTCACTTACATCATGGATGCTGCTGGCCAAGGAAACTCTCTGGGGATTATACTGAGCTGGTTGGATCCGGCTTCCAGTCTGCATCTCTGAGTTAACCATGGCAGGGGATGAGCATCATTTTGACCTTTCACTTTAACTGAGAAAATATCCACAGTTTATAACTAGCTCTGTGCCAGACTCTGGACTTACTCTAAAAACAAATGGGCTGTCCAGATACCTTTGTGGATTGTGGCTGGATCATTTTGCTCCCCCCAAAGTCCCCAGACAGGGTCTTTGAAAATCTGATTCCCACTACCCAGGCATATTGCACTTCAGCCTTCATACCGGTGAAGGACTAAGGGGCAGGAAGATGTACTGCATGGAGAGACCAGGCTTCCAATTCTACCAACAAGGCTGTCTTGTACCTCGGTCACTTCACCCTACTCTACCACCCCAGGCAGCTGTGTGCCAGTTTTATTGCAGAAATGCATACAAAGCAACCTCAGTCATGTGCTGGAAACAGTTTTACTGGGAGCTGTGCAAACAGCTAAATTTAGTTCCCGTACTAAAGGAGCTTAAAGCAGGCAAGCTTCTAAATTATTCTTAATGAGACCACTGTAATGATCCTATGCCTATACCTAGATTACCTAGCTCTGATAAAGCTAAAACTCAAATATTTGGACCAAACCTTAAGCTGTATCCTCTCTTAAATTCCAAAAAGGTTGCCCAGACTTTCCATTTCTGCAAGATTTGCACGTCCTTCTGCATTCCACGGCATAAAATAAGACCAATAAATGTTTGTACCGTGCTTGCAACATGGATAGAAGTAGGAAGTCCTGATAATCTTACCAGAGAGGCCCCTTTCTTGGGAATTTCTGACCTGTTTTGTGCAAGCAAAGGAACTTGTGGTAGTTCAGACCAAACGTCTAGATGCTTTATCATCCCAGTCCTGCCCTCTGAATGGTTTTGAAGTGTGTGCATCGTTTCAATGTGGCTTATGCCATTCTACAGTGCAAAGGCTGCTTAATTAATTTGCCTGCCTATGGTACTTGCAGCAGGACCAGTGGGTCACAGAGATTCTGGTCCCTTCTGCCAGACTTAGTGCCAACAAAAACCACGCAGGAAATCTTTAAAAGCAGACCCAGTCAGAAGCAGATAGCTTAAACGGGGCTGGTGTTTTTGTTCCTGGTGTATCTAAAGGATGAAACAGAAATAAAAAGCAATGGTTTGTTCTTTGTAATATTGAAATGGAAGACTTTGTCTCGTCACATGTCAGGAAAAAAACTACTTCTTAAGTATCACACGAGCACAGAAAGTGCATAGTGACTTCTGAGTTTTCTGAACAACTTTTTGTGTGTGTGATGGATGATACTAGGGAAATGTTTTAAAATATTCATGTGAAATTATGGGGACTGAGGTTACTTTTCTTTTCATCAGAGAGTCTTCCTGGTCAATGTATTGAGTACAAGACAGCCCAATGCAGGGGGGGTGGAGGAGTTCAAATGTACTTATTTTTAGCAGATGCTAGACAACAATATGATGCTGCTTTCATCTAAGAAGAGAAAGATGCAAGTTATGTCAACACATAGCTGGGTATGGGCCACATGACAACCAAAGCCTTTAACCCGAAATAAGGCACTGGCATAGCCAGAGCAACAATGAGTCCAAAGTGAAAGTATGACATAGAATTCTCACAGTTGGCATTTCCGAGATGTGAAGAACGCTGGTAGGAAAAATGGAGATGGCAGAAGAGAAAACGGCCCTGCAGTCCCACTTTGATGTGTGATGCCTGAACCAGCTCCTGAAACTGTTGTCTGTAAGGACCTCGCTGGGCAGCCTGCATGGAACCACTCTGTACACATGCTTGTTAATTATTTTCGTTTGTATTCTGTTTTTACTCCAGGAAGCTCAAGAGAATTTTACACGGCAAGCCTAAGAAGTTTGCCAATCTTGACAGTTCGGAGTACGTTCCAGGTTGCTGCTGTTTTAGTTGACTACTGTTTTAGTTGACACAGAAGTTATGCTTGTTGTATCTGAGCTCTGATTCCTCATCCACACACGCAGGTCTTCGCACCATGTTGAACACCTGTGCAAACAAGCCAACAGCAACTTGCTCAAGCAGCAGAATGAACCTGGGCTCCTGGGGCTGCCTTTGAAGACAGTATGGAAGCTTAGATAATAGACTCATAGAGTTGGAAGAGACCCTAAGGACCATATTGTCCAACCCCCTGCAATGCAGGAATATGCAGTTGTCGCATACAAGGATCAAACCTGCAACTATTAACAGGAGCAGGAAGGCATGAATATATAACACTGGTGTACCGGCTACTAATAAGTTTCTGGCTCAATTCAAAATACTAATTTTGATGTTAAAAGTTTTATATGGCTCAGGACTCTGATGCAAAGGACTGCCACTTATATCCATATAAACCTGCATGGGGGCTGCAATTGTCACCCAAGCTCCTTCTCAATATGGAGGAGGATGAGCAGAGCATGTGTATTTTCTCTTAATAGTCCCTCATCTTGAAACACTCTCCTCAAGAAGCACACCCATTGGCACCCGGTTAAAACTTTCATAATATCCTGGGCATATTGGACAGCTTCAATTATACTGATACAGCAACTCAATCCAGGCTTCAGGCTACAGTTGTTCTTCTACTGACATTGCCTAGTGCTTGAATACATTTAAACTATATTTTATTGTATATTGTAAATTGCTTTAAGGTGCTTTTTTAAATTTTAGCATAAAATGATATAGTCCAAACAAATGAAATCATTACAAAGACAGTTCCACCACAGTTATGAAGCTAGAATCAAAGGCAGTGTTTGTACAGTAGTTGTGTGCCTACAGCAGCCATTGTTCACATAGAGTAAAAATTTCACTAAACCTTCCAAATACACTATGCAAAATAAGGTTAGATGGTACATGCAATTGTAAACCTTCACAAGATGCCTGAGGGAGAAAATTTGAGCAGTCGGCTCCTGCAAGCTACCAACTAAAGACGGAAGAGGAAAATATAGCATTTAAAAGCCTGGTTAAAGATTAACACAAAAAGCTGTAAGAAGGTTCTTAGGAAAGAATCAGGACAGCTGCAGCTGTATCTCAGCTACCTGCTGAGGGTTGCTAGGCAACTCAGGCCTCCCACTGCCCCAAGGGCCTTTTATTTTACAATTAGGATATCTGAAGGGGCTTTTTTGTTTTTTGTTTAAAAAGGATTTTTGCTCATACTTCTTAGACGTGAATAAACATTTCTGTTTTTAAATCAAGAAAAAATCGGAGTCAAATAGGGCCCTCTAATATTTGCTGCGTATGTGGTTTTCTTATAGAACTGACACACTCTGGAAACAATGTACACTTTTTAAATTGTGACATTTTGACTCTATGGGAGGAATTATTTGCTATTTGTTTTGAACAGAACCTTAGCTCATGTCAGATATGAACCTCCAGACAATCATTAGTTTAAACTGCCTGCTATGTGTTGAAAATTTTCAGTCAATTTAAAACTGATCTGAATTGCAAATGTGACGGTAATAAGCCATTAGGGAGCAAGCTACATATCTCTTTTCTCTCACTTGCAACCATCCTCTTTAAGGGGCCTTTGGTGCACTGAAATATGAAAATGCCAGTTCAACCCTGCACATTGTCAACAAACATATAAATGGGAGGGGGGCGAGTAAGGCTTAGTAGTGGATAAACACATCCACTTAGACTAGAACAAACTGGAAGATGCAACCACAGCAGAAGCCGTATGTGCTTTCTCTCCCAAAACAATTAGGCATGTTTCTAATAAAAATTAATCTCCATTTCTGGAATCTGACTGTAGCTAAGTTCTCCTTTCTCTCTTTTTGGAGTAAAGGCATAGTTTAGCTGAAGCATTTGGGAGGGAGCGCTCTAGAGTTCCCGTTCAGAAAGCCACATATTTGAAGGTTTTCATCCTTTTCCTATTCAAATTATTCATATACAGAAGAAATAATTCAACCGTCCATAGCATCACTGAAACAGCTATAGTCCCATCTCACAGAAGTGGAAGTTCCAGAATGTCACTTCTCATAACTTTGAATTTCACGATGTCTACAGCTGCAGCTGTGATATTGCACGTTGACTGATAAAACCAGACATCTGCTGGATTCACTCAGGATAATCATGATGCCACTGGATTTCACCTAAGACCAGGGGCAGTTCTTTTGTCATGTATAATGGAAAGCGAACCATCAAATATGCACATGTGGGATGTTGCTGCCTAACTCCTGAGATGATACGTAAATTCTCTGCACATGTGGAGGGGGGAGGGTGACCATGTTTGCCAGCTCATCCCCTCCTCATACCTGCACATTCACTGCATGCCCACCCACCTCAAATTCAGAAGGCCACCTGAAAGGAGACTCTATTGAGCACCTAGCTGTATATACATAGGCATTCCACCCACTGGGAACCCTGCACATCCTGGTTGCCCAGTCGGGTGGAGAGCGTATGCATGAACAGGTTTGCATGCATCAATTCTTCTTTCCAATGCCCATTCAACATATTGATATCAAGGTGGTGCAGCTGCCCCTCTCCTTGTGTTTGCTATACATGTACAGTCCTTATATTTCCCGAAATGCTGCAAAAGACTTATTCATCATCTCTGAAGATGTGTGCACCAAAGGACTACAGAGATATGAATACACAAATACATAATAACTAAAACTACATGTCCAGTTCTGTACGGATTGGGGAGTGCCATACCTCAATGTAGATTCTGAACTGAGGTTGCTTTTGATCAAATCTCCCATGTAGGCATGGAGTTTATAGAATGACCTTGAGCCAGTGAAAATCAGTCAATGTAACTTACTTCACAAGGTTTTTGTGATAATAAAATGGAGTAAACATAAATATGCTTCCTTAAGCTTTTCAGAGAAAAGATGGGGTACAAATGTGATAGAGCACAGTGTTCAAGAATCCCTGCTTTAGACACTACATTTTTACATCTTATCTTTCTTCTTGAAAACAGTTGCAAGAGTTCAATGGGTCTCACACTTAAAAGAACAAAACAAAACAAATTTATTCTAAACCAGCATGCAAAATTTCATTCTTGTATCTTGATGCTCAAGGAAAATTACACTATATTTTGCATCTTTTCTGGCTTCTGTGAAACTGGAAGCAAAACACAGAATAGTGTCCTGAACCTGCAAACCAACTTAATTTCTATTATTTCACCTTGGACATTCAGCTTGAACTTGAAACTTAAGTATGATGTCCTGCACTTATGTGCCATGATTCATTATAACATCTTAATAATTAAGAAAGTTTTGTTACAAATAGAATGCCACACTCTCAAGTTAACCCAATGATATCACTTTGCCTGACCAATAAATCCCCAAATCTGTTCACTGGAACTCAACAGGTTTTCTACTGTTACGTGTTTGCACAGGTTTGATTACTGTAAATTCACCTAGCACCAGTTTGCCTAAAATATGGCCTGATAAGGGACCAGACATGTAAAGAAAAGGTTGCTAGTATTCCTAGAAAGCTAGGAATCTGCTCTGAACTGTGCAATATAAT
The DNA here is from genome assembly GCF_965113315.1 of Podarcis vaucheri. NCBI lineage: Eukaryota > Metazoa > Chordata > Lepidosauria > Squamata > Lacertidae > Podarcis > Podarcis vaucheri. The sequence goes on along the minus strand of NC_138766.1, from coordinate 35,244,276 downwards.
ACCTATCAAGGCCTGAACAAGAGTAATGGCTAAGCAGCTCTACAGAGGGAAGTGGTCATCTCAGGCAGACGATTTTGGGTGCCATGGAGGAAAAGAAATTTATTACTTTTTCATTTATTGTTGTTGCATTTTTACTCCAAGGGAAAGGTGCTTGTGGGATTTCCTCTGTCAGGGATCACCCTTGGGTACTCCATAGTTTCTTCAGGGGGCCTCAGGCAACACAATGTCTCAGACTGAGAAACCAGTCATTCAGTTTTCAAATGTGAGTGAAAGTGTCAAAGCTTGGCCACCAGCAGCTCTCAGAGGTCAGCCAACAGCTAGGAATTGAGTCTGTGACCAAGCCTGAGAATCACACCCAAGGAACACAGAAATAGTCCACAGACAGGGAGACCTTGTTGTTACTCCTCAGGCAAAGACCTAACCCAAACTGAAGCCCTTCACAGCCTTTCCTCTCTGTGAAGGCCCAAGAGCCAGCCTGGATGAAAAGACTAGTTCAGTGTCCAAGAATACTTTGCTGCCAAACTGCAGTAATGATGATCTGTCTCTCTGTGTTTCTCTCTCTCTCTCTCTCTCTCTCTCTCACACACACACACACACACACACACACACACACACACACACACGACTGAAGTAGCTCCTTACCGAAAGAGTATACTCAGGAAATTTCAAGCTGGGTTTAGCTGAAAGAGGGGTGTAGTTTGAGGGATAAGCTTATCTCTAGGGATAAAATACAAGGTTAGTGTATTTCCTGTTGAGAGGGTGTTTATTTGCTTTCAAAGAGCTCTGCATACATATTAGTAAATAAAACAAAATTGACAAAGGATACCATTGACATATTTATTTATTTTGAAAAGTTATACCCCATGTTTCAATCAAATAACTTTTAACGAGCATCACAGAATGCATACACACAGCCCACAGACTCTTAGATCATCTCACCAATGCATATGACCAGAGCACAGGACTGCCTCAAGGATAGAGATCCATTTCCACACAAAGTGAGGGGAAATTTATGTATCTGTGATTTTCTTCTAGTGGGGACAAGGTCCTTTCCTGTGAAAGCTCCAGAAACTCAGGATTGGTACAACCATCTCATTCCTTCTTTCATGAGATAGTAACCACCGAGTCTGAACCTTTCTACTTTCCAATCCCCAATTCCACACCCCCCCCCCCAATATTGCTCTAATCCAGCTCTCACAAAACAGGGAGACTGCCACTTTGCATGTAACTTTCCCCCCTTCCTGGCTCTCTCTCTTTCTGCTGGTGACCTCCAGATACGTTGAACTATAGAGCCTATCAGCTCCCTTGCCCAATGGCAAGGGATGGTGGTGAAGACCAAAAATGCTTATGAGTACGCAAACACTTGTAACTGAGACTCCACATTCTGGGATTAGGAGGATGGATTTGATATCTGACACCTGTCTTTAAAACAGGCTAGCACAACCCACCCAGTCAGGTTGTGCTCGCCTTTATGGGCAACAAGTTGTGATGCCTTGTTTCAGAATTTTGTATACAGCAGTGACCACCCTCTGGAATTCTCAGAGATGAGCCTCTTTTCTCATTTGGTAGCACATCCCATTTACACTTCCAGAATCGCCTTTCAGGGGGGTGAGCAGATGCAAAGAAGACTGCAGCTCCTGAATTTCTAGTAACTGTGGGGAACAAGGAATTTCAGTAGATGCAGCTTGTTAGAAGGATAATAAAAGAGCAACTAGTGGGAAGTCCCTCTTCTATGCAACTATTCAAGCTACAAAAAGCCCAGCCCTCCTTTGCACCTGTTTGCCCTAAATATGACCTGGAAGATGATACCACCAGTGGGAACTGAAGCTCAAGGTACAGGAGGGATGCATCACAGAAGGCTGTAAAGATGTACTGGGAAAGTTTTATTGTCAAGGAGCTAGATATAGGGTCTTGAGACACTAGGCACATGCTGGGTGAAGAGAAAGAAATGAACCAGGATGTTGCTGTTTTAAGGGTTAATGCCAGACATATTTTGCTGGCACATGCTCATGCAATCAAACTATTCATTCAGCTGGTGTATGTTCATGATAACAACAAAAAAACACATGCCTCCTTTTTATTCATACTATGGATTCCATTATTAGAATCAGTCTTTTCATCAGTAACTCCCACTACGTTTCACTGAAGCTCATGATTGCACATATTTACCCCTTTATCAGATTTCTATTAAAAAATAGCTTTACTCATCACAAAAGATCAGAATTAGAAAGGTGGCAAATCTGATCCTCCAGCTTTAGTATTTCCTTAAAGAGAGGAAAGGATGCTGTGAGATTAGCTCGACTGACAACTTGCTGCCTTCCTGCAGTTTTCCTATGTTAGACAAAAAACACCACCCAGCATTTTCAATTTCTTTAAAAAAATACAAAGTGAAAAATATGACAGTCGGGCTAGTTAATTAGCTGACTTGATTATGCAAATCCTTTTTTTAGATGTACAAGCCATATTTTTCTAAAGAGGCAAGTGAAGACAGGAGTTTCAGATGTATCCTTAAACTTCCTCCAGTACTGTCAAAATTATAATTGCACTTAGAGGAGATTAGCTGGGCTTGAAATAAAAAAAATATAAAGTTTCCATACCTTTAAAAGACAGCTACTATGGCTGTATACATACTATACGTGTAAAAAACACACACATTTAAATCACATTGCTTCCCCTAAGTATTCTGGGAACTGTAGTTTACCCAAACTAGAGAGCTAAAGGTGATGTGAATCACAGCTCTGAAAAGAAGAGAAAATAATACCAATACACACCAATACACAAAGCTGCGTACAAAACTTCACCACAGGCAATGACTCACCTGTATCCATTGAGCTGGTTCTTGAGACTCTTCAAAATTTAAAGACCCCACACTGTCTTCCATCTGCGGTTGTGCAGACACTCCCACTGGGACATTCTGGATATACCTCAGGGCTTGTTCCCATAGAACTAAAAATGGTTTGGGCATCATGTGTGGATGCTGCCACTGTGAAGGCCAAATCCCATCATCCCATCAATGTGTGACTGTCATCAGAAAACACTCAGCCCACACTGAGTTCTATAGCCAGCAGTGCATGTTGAGTCTAGTCATGTGACTGCTACCAGTCCTCCACTTTTCGCATATCACGGTGGGTGGAAATAAATGGGCACATGGAATAGCATGCTAAATGCCAATCTGCATTAATTTCAGCATTGTCAGGCAGTATCAGAAAACACATGAACACACACACACACACGCTCAGTGGTAGCTGTGGACTAGGCAAGAGTGTCTATGTGAACTTTCCCATGATCCCTACAGCCACATTCTGAAACATCCCACTACTAGACAAATGAAGTATAGAAAAATAGCAATAATGAGGAAAGAGGAAAATGAGGGCTTTTCGGTGTTGAGAAAGGACAGGCAGTGTCCCACTGATTTGAGACAGGGTGCTGCTTTAAACTTTTATAGCATCTGACTCCACTTGGACAGAAGATGAAGTGTTTATTATTCACTGAATTTTTATCCCACCCTTCCTCCCCAAGGAGCTCAGAGTAACACACAGGATTAAATTTCACAACATTCATTTCCATTTATCATTAATGTCACCATATCTGAATGCATAAATCTGATTATTAATTATATTTTGGTTTGCTGAATTGATTAATTGGCAGGTGCCAGGTCCTGATCATTTGGAGAGCTCTTAATTTTTTGAGTATATCCAAGTGTGTTTTTGAAATAACCTTCTCAGTCACAATGAAGAATTTGCTGTTTCGGGGAAATATGCCAATGCAATTCATCAGCTTTTGACAATGAGATTGCTCTGAAATGCTTCTCTCTTATAGCTAAAAATATGGAGGGAAGAGGGAGTCATTCAACCAATCAACAATTAATTTAAAATGTGGGACCAGAATCCAATTCTGCATGGTATATGAACTGCACGCCTTGCACTGCAGAAAGAAATATTACCCTGAACAACCAGAATTTTGCCTAAAGAGTCACTGAAGCCACTGAAGGCCATTTTCTCAAAACTAAATGAAATCCCTCACTTAGGAGTGCCACATTTCTCAGGCTTGGATTCCCCATTCCACTTTATTTCGCTTTTCTCCTTTTAAGAGATGCTATAGAAGCTTATGCTTATGAAAGACAGCAGCATTTCTCAATTATAAACACAGAAATGAAAATACCGGTACTGCGATTGGCAGGAGTAGATGTAGAAGCATGCTGGAAAGGATAATTTTGTGCTGTGGCGGACATCTCAGAAAACTTCAAAAAACTTGGAGTAAAAATGTTTAAAGTGAGAATCAACTAGTATACACAGAAACTTCTGACCCAGAAGTACACCCCTTATCGCAACTAAACACACTGTTATGAGGGAGAAAAGAATATGCAGCCAGTTACCAGAATACATGTTCTTCTTGCTATACATTTATTTCTAAGGTGTGGAACTACTTAAGTTATTTTGCATTTAGCAGCTGTGAAAGCCTAAACCTCACAATCTTCTCAGTTGTGCCTATAATGAAGACTCAGATAGGTTTTCTTTAAAGGCTTAACAGGAAAAGGGTTTGCATCTGGCTAACGGACAAGATCTAATCTTTAGGTGCTAGTAGACTTTTGTCAAGTCTATCTCACTCAGCATGCACAAATTCATGTTTACTGTTGTGCAATAAGTAACCTTAAGAGTAGAGGAGCCACTTCCTTTTACAGGAAATCCCTTTCTAGGCAATGCTAGTAAGCAAAACTCCAATTTTTCAACAAGAAAGCTGTGTTGGTATTTAGGCAGAGATTGCCTCATGGCTAGTTAGTGATGGATAGCTCACCTTTAGCTTCCCCACAGCAGGGTGACTGTACTCTCCTCTTTCTACACTTGGCTCCATTAAAGAAGAATTGTATAGGACATTGTCCATTTTAGTGGAGGCACAATCTGCAGGAATCTGCAGGAAGCTAAATAAAACCCAACTGTCACTCCCCTTTCCCCACATCAACCATGATCAAGGAGATTTGTGATAATCTTTTTATCCTGATCCAACCCCCACCCCAACATGAGTTTACCAGAGGCACCTAAGAGAGAGCGCTAAATGAGGATAGGAAGGTGTGAGTTACAACTCCCATCATTCCTGACCATTAACCATGTTGGCTGGGGCTGATGGGAGTTGGAGTCAATGACATATGCAGCATGATAGGATCCCAGTCCCTGGATGTGGATGACACAGTTTGATCTGTCACTTTTGGCTTTTCAGACTTTCTAAATGATCACCTCCAATATTCCACTGAGGTTGAATATTGAAGAAAGGGATCATATTTTAAACCTAGGGTATGATCCATCTTAGAGCATACCTGCATACGGTGAGGGATTAGCATAAGGATCAATAGAGCCCTGTTGCTTCCCTTAGTGTGTGAATCCTGCAATGGCTAGGTCATTATCAAGAACAGAGGGCCACAGTTTCCCCATCATGGATGTAATCCATTTGCATTTCAGATTTCACCAAACAAAAACTCCGCCCTTTCATGTGTTTAGCTCCATCACTGTCAGATGAAGCCTCTGGTAGGAGGGCTGAGATGGGAAAGGAAACACTAAGTATATTTTCTTTATGCAAAGAATAGATGTAAGAACAAATTTTGGCAATTGTGGTTTTGGCAGTCATAGCTGGTGACTTGACACACACATCTCCTGGCAAAAAAGGCTGATGGCTTGCCCCAGAGAGGCCTAGGAACTGCTGTCTCTACACCTCTTCCTTAAGTTTTGCCTTGCCCCTCACCCTTATGTATCACACGCTGGAACACACTGGCTCAAAATGAATCACGAAGCACCTAGAAATTGAATAATTATTCCAGCTCTACTGAGAAGTATGTGGTGAGTGCATTTTATTCCAAACCCAAGACAGAATATGAGCACTATACCAGGGCAATTTGTGCGTCTTCATTTTGAAAGAAGATGCTGTGCCTATTTATACTGAGGTTCCCTGCGCTACTGAAGGCATGGAATCAAAGCATGGTCAGGGTTCTGACCAATATTAGACTTATTCAGAGGAGGCCCATTGAAATTAATGAAGCTGAGTTAGGTCTACTCTGAGCTGGACTGGCACCAGATGCAACCTGCAGAAATGTGTACGTGAGCGCAATGGCAGTTTTGCTGTAGGTTTAGAAGCAGAAGCAGCCTTGGGATTTGACAAATAAGTGTGTCAGATGTAAATGTGCAGGTATTTGTCTTGAGCAGGAGAGCTGACCCCTGAACAATTAATATGCTGTGTGTGCACGTACATTTATCAAGCCTCCCCAGAGGAACCCATCACTCTTCCTTAATCCTTATTTTAATCTGTAGTGTAACAACAGTGCATTTTCAGACCAACACTTCACCATGTGTATGTTTCTTTAGTCAAAGACAAATGCAAAAACCAGCATAGTCATAGCAATAATAGGGTACCCAAGGTAAAAAAAATTAAGCAGGAAGCTTTTAAGGAGTTAGCTTCTTCAAGTGCAAGAAGAGTTTGATACTAATGGTAGATAAAATTATATATTTTATTGGACTAGCTACTTGCTCAAAGTAAGTATGGGTGGGGTATAAATAATAAATTATTATTATTATTATTATTATTATTATTATTATTATTATTATACAAGCTTTCCACTTCTTTTTCTTCATGGAATCCTGGCCAAAAACAGAAACGAGCAAAATCAGATCTTGCTATAGCCTGGGAGTCAGAAAGATGACAGCAGGCTATAATCTGATTTGGGCATGATGAGTTAAGCTACCCATCTGATTGCTGCCCTCCACCATATAGACTGGTGATTTTGTGATGTACAGTATTGCACCCTTTCTCCATTACATTGCTGGCCTACAGTGCCATAGAAAGAAAGTCTAGAGGCCCTATACAGTGGTACCTCGGGTTACATACACTTCAGGTTACATACGCTTCAGGTTACAGACTCCGCTAACCCAGAAATAGTCTTCAGGTTAAGAACTTTGCTTCAGGATGAGAACAGAAATCGTGCTCCGGCGGCACGGCGGCAGCAGGAGGCCCCATTAGCTAAAGTGGTACCTCAGGTTAAGAACTGTTTCAGGTTAAGAACGGACCTCCGGAAGAAATTAAGTACTTAACCCGAGGTACCACTGTATATAAGATGCAGTGTAGAGGGGTGCACTTTTTAGGTTCTATGTTAGATTGCAGGTTCTTAACTGGGGGGGGGGGACACACACTAGGCATAACCCAACCAGGATTAAGTTAGGAACACTGAACACCTTCAATAGAATATACAATGGTGCCCCGCAAGACGAATGCCTCGCAAGACGGAAAACTCGCTAGACGAAAGGGTTTTCCGTTTTTTGAGCTGCTTCGCAAGACGAATTTCCCTATGGGCTTGCTTTGCAAGACGAAAAACAAAACGTCTTGCAGGTTTGTTTCCTTTTTCTTAACACCGTTAATACAGTTGCGACTTGACTTCGAGGAGCAACTCATAAAACGCGGTGTGGTAGCCTTTTTTGAGGTTTTTGAAGACTTTGGTGATTTTTGAAGCTTTTCCAAAACTTCTTTTAAACTTTTAAAACTTTTTTTGGGGGGGGTGGATTTTGGGTTGGGGTGTTTGGAATTCAAGGACTTGGTGTTGGGGAGGGGTTTGCAAGAATCTGGAAGCTTGTGGGTTTTTTTCCTGCATTTTTATGATTTTCTGTGACCATTGGGCCACTCTGCTGTTTTTTTTAAAAAAATCTGGATTTGAATTTCTGTGTGGTGGGTGGCTGGGGGAACAGTTGAGGAGGGGGTTCTTCAGCAAGAAGCAAAGAGTGGAAGAGGAACCTTTTTCGAGTTGTCCCCCAGAGTCTTAGAAAATGTACTGTACACTTTGTTGATTTTTAAATGTTTTTCTGTCATGTTTAGAAACTTAATTTATTGTTCCTTCAATTTTTGAAATGCTCTTTACAGTATGTGTGACTTTAAAGAGCACTTAATAAACTCTTGTTGCACCAAATTTGGCTTTCTTTGGACTTTTTTTGACCATAGGAACGCATTAATTGGATTTCAATGCATTCCTATGGGATTTCGTGCTTCACAAGACGAAAAATTCGCTAGACGAAAAAACTCGCGGAACGAATTAATTTCGTCTTGCGAGGCACCACTGTAGTACTTTAGTGATTGTGCTCACTCTAATTGTCTCCCTTATTCCTTAAGAGAGAATCAAAAAGCACAATTGCCCCTTTGCATGAAAACTGATATGCTTGCTCTATTACAAGTCTACTCAAATAGTTGAATTCATTTCAGATTTCTACAAGCTGAAACTATGCTGTGTAACACAGCATAATGTATTCAAGCAAGGGATTCCAATTTTTCATAACTCTGAAACCAAGCTCTAGGACAGTCCTTTGAATTAGCCTTGGAAACTTTTAAAGACTGACATTCAACTTAATTTGAAACAGTTTTGCCTCAACACATCCTGCATTGTTCCAGACTTTACATAGAGGAGGGAGGAGGGAGTAAAGAGAGATGACGCTGATGGATCTAACAACTCAAGATGGATATAGGCATGATTTCCTAAACATCATAATTGGAAACATTTAAATACAAAACAAGCTCTCTCTCTCTCTCTCTCATTGGAACTGGGATAAAAGAAAAGTGGATCTGGGTCTCCCTGACCCCACAATCCCCGAGTAGAGCACTTCATATCTAGACCTTTTTGAAAGACATAACAATTCATTTTATAACAATTTTTAAAAAGTACAGTGTAAAGAGATGAAGGAAGTGTGGGCCCCTGTCTTCCAAGCTCATCCCTTTCCTCCAATTTGGTACCAGATGAATTTGTATGCTAGTTATAAGGCCCACAATATTTCACAGTTGATGTGGCTTTTGGAAGGGGATGAAGAAAATATCCAGGCCAATGTCCCTTCACTGCTTTATCTTCCTTTCCCATAGCACTCTGCTCTTCGCTCTCCCATTGCTGGAAAACTACATGCCATAGATACTGGTATGCCACTTAGCTTTCTCACCTGATTGGCAAAACACCTCAAAAAACTTTGGGACACAGTTCTAATATATGCTGCCCTAGAAAAGCAACTAAACTCTTGTCCATTCAAGGGCAGCAAATGATGATAAAAGGAGTTGATCTCTGCTGAAGTGGTTTTGCAAGAACCACCCATCAGCCACCTGGTGGTGCCTGGTGAAAATTTTCCAAGTGCAGCCAATTGCTGCCTGAGCTGGGATTGCAGCTGGTGCCAGTTAGCTGGTGGGCAGGGCTTTCAAAGTCATCGTGACATCAGAGGAGGGAGGCACCGCCTACCTATCTGATCGCCACTTCCTGGATGAATAAGCAGACTAAAACACAGTTATCCTTCAGATTTCAGACTTCTCCAAGTTCTGTGGTGCATTTTTCATCTCAAAGACCATACCAAAATGTGTACAAAGAAATAGAGATTTTAGAATAATACACAGTGGTGCCTCGCAAGACGAAAAGAATCCGTTCTGTGATTCTCTTCGTCTAGTGGTTTTTTCGTCTTGCGAAGCAAGCCCATTGACGGATTAGCGGATTAGCACTATTAGCGCTATTAGCGGCTTTTAGCGGCTTATCTGCTGATCAGATCAGCTGATAAGCGGCTTAGCGGCTTAGAAAAAGGGGGGGAGGGAAAAAAACCAGCAGGAACTCGCAAGACATTGTCGTCTTGCGAAGCAAACCCATAGGAAATTTGTTTTGCGAAGCACCTCCAAAACAGAAAACTCTTTCGTCTAGCGAGTTTTCTGTCTTGCGAGGCATTTGTCTTGCGGGGCACCACTGTATGTTTAAAAAATGTGGATTTGGTGAGAAGATATTTCAAAAATATGCCCTGAAAGATGAATGTTCATGCAGATCTTATTTTGTAAGGGAAGCAGATTAATACAGAAATGGGATAAAAATGACTTATGAATAAACACATGTGATACCAACGTATTCAGGAAATAGACTGAGCCATCACTGGTCTCAGCTCAACTGTACATAAAACATTTCATCTGAATATATGCACACAAGCAAGTGTTTGAATGGAAGCCCCGCTGACGTGAATTCCCCTTACGTGAGTCCCTCCCTTGCAGTGTCTTATTATAACTGCTATTTTTATCCTTCTATCCTCTTTAGCATTCTTTTTCAAAATGCCACCCCTTCTAGGTCACCTTTAGTGTCAATGGCCCTTTGTCATTCATTTGCGTACTTTCATAGGAGAAAAATGTAGGTGACTGATTTCCATCTCAGGCTTTAATCCCCATCTCTCACTGTCCCCTTTGATTTCTGGCAGGGCTCCTGGCTGCTCCTGCACCATCAGCTTTGCTTGAAGGCATGGTTTTTCTTTTGCAAAGCTGGCTTGGCAGCTCAGTAGCTCCTGAAGGACATTTCTACCTGATAAATAAGGGTGTACTGGATTTTTCCAGACCTTTACCATTCTACATATTGGATTTTTAATTCCAACCGGCCTCACTTTTGTTTGCCACACTATAAGTATACCTGTGTACACACACACACACACACACACACACACACACACCCATGCTTCCATCTTCTAGCTTAAGTAAGCATTAGGCCCTGGGAGACGGCATTGCTCCTAGTCCCTGCCTCTTCAACACATCCCCATTTAAAATGGATGCATGTTTAGCTTCCTGAGCCTTTGGGGTGAGCTCCTGCAAAAATAAAAGCAAGCATGAAGGAAATGCACTACTGGTCAAACCGTTTCCACATGGAGTGCAAGTTCCCCCAGGCTAACCACTGTGGGGATGAACTGGTGATGCTGAAATTCTCAAATAGCAATTCCTGCTCAAATTGTTGCACAAAAAAGCCCTGCTAATCACTCCTGCCTAAACAGTAGCAGCTAAGCAGAGTCAAAATTTATTCTTCTTCATTGGCAGTGCGTACTGGTTGTGTGTGGTTTACCATGGCAGCCAGCACACAGCCAGTAACAGGCTGTCATGGTGCTATTCCACGTGTCCTGCTGACTCCACTAAGCTTCTGAGCAAGATAATGCCCATAGGCTTTCATCAACCATCTTGAAAGCATGCTTACTTACTCCACTCAGAAAAGAAAACAATACACCACCTGATGTTATGCACTCCAAAAACCTTAAATTAAGAACTTCACAACTTCAGTACTTTAGTCATTGTCAGAATATATGGCGTGTCTTTTGATTGCAAAGTAAGACTTATATTCAGACTGTGCTTGAAGCTCTACCACTTCATCTTTGTCATTTCTCATCAGTTTGTGAGATCACACCAGCAGCCCAGCCACTTCATCTGCTCTGAAAAACACTTCTATAAATCCCAACCACAGAGTTTTGGCAAATTCAGTCCCCTTCCACTCCTCAAACTGCGAATGGGCATTGAGATCAGCAGTCTTTTGGGGTTTTTTGGAGGGGGGATTAAATTAACATTTCGCAGGAGTTGCCATTCACATTTGTAAAGAAAGCCTTGAAAAGCCAGCTCAACTTTCAGCAATGGAAACATTTGAGCATGGTGACTGTTTGCAAAAGTTAGTTTACTAACAAATACTGGTTTTCAAAGAGCGGCAATTTATTGCACATTTTATTTCCTCTTCTGGTTCTTGAAAAGTAGCCACTTGCATGAGCCCAATGTAAATCATAAAAAGGGAAAGGGAAAGGGACCCCTGACTATTAGGTCCGGTCATGGCCGACTCTGGGGTTGCGGCGCTCATCTCACTTTATTGGCCGGGGGAGCCGGCGTACAGCTTCCGGGTCATGTGGCCAGCATGACTAAGCCGCTTCTGGCGAACCAGAGCAGCGCATGGAAACGCCGTTTACCTTCCCGCTGGAGTGATACCTATTTATCTACTTGCACTGGCGTGCTTTCAAACTGCTAGGTTGGCAGGAGAAGGAACCAAGCAACGGGAGCTCACCCCGTCGCGGGGATTCGAACCACCAACCTTCTGATCAGCAAGTCCTAGGCTCTGAAAAGCAAAAGCTTTTCCTGCTAGTTTAAAAGCATTTTAACCATTTCTTTAAAAACCCATTACATATTGCCCCAAAATTCTTTTTCCCCCCCTTCAATGAGATTTCACCACCAGAATTTCCAAGACTGAAATATGTGGAAGTAGGACCATTGCTCAATAGACGAACATATATACTTTGCATACAGAAGGTACCAGGCTGAAACTTTGGCATCTCCAGGGACCGAATCCAGTCTGAAAGGATGGAAAGCAACTACCTATCAATTTGTGCTAGATGGAACAAGAATGGACTGATCTGAATTAAAGCAACTTTCCAAGCTTGATAAGATTTTGCATTCACCCTGTAGAAAAGGTAATTAAAATGTCCACATACCTAAGATTTAAGTTATTATCCATTCCATTGCAATGTCAACAGATGCCCCTTGTTTTCAGAGAGATCTTCTATTTTTAAAGCCTATTCCTTGATCAAGAACATTACAGAGGCTTCAAAAGCAACGTACCCTTTACTTCAACACACTGGAGTTCCATATTTGTCACATTTATGGACTAACTTTCCTTTTCCATAGTGAAACACAAGATCCTATTTTAAATGGACACAGGTTTCCTTAGTTAGTGGGCCTAAGTAAAATCAAATATATATTTCCTACAACTTTACTATATAAAGCACTGTCATCCCCAGCTAACAAAAGCCAGACACAAACAAGGAGCTCCTGAGAAGACTCTGGGGCCTTTCTAGGGAGTTTCAGTACCCTTGAGGAATCATCACCCTATGACATCTGACTGGAATGATTAGGTACACTCGTAAGCACTCTTAGGCATTTGTCTTCTCTATTCAGCTGTGGATTGGGACCACGTGAGACCTCCATGGTTTAAGCGCTTCCAAAAAAGATCTTTATTAAGCTAATTTCTTAGAGACTTAACCACAATATGAAACAAAACCAACATATTTTGAGAAATTAATTAGGAAAAATAAGGAACGCCTATTGTCAAACATACATAAATTGCGCTTGAAATATGGTAAAAGGTAAAAGGTTAAGTCCAGTCAAAGATGACTATGGGGTTGCGGTGCTCATCTCACTTTCAGGCCAAGGGAGCTGGCGTTTGTCCATAGACAGCTTTCCAGATCATGTGGCCAGCATGACTAAACTGCTTCTGGTGCAACGGAACACCGTGGTGAAACCAGAGCGCATGGAAATGCCAGCGGTACCTATTTATCTACTTGCACCGGTGTGCTTTTGAACTGCTAGGTTGGCAGGAGCTGGAGCTTACCTCGTTGTGGGGATTTGAACTCCCGACCTTCTGATCAGTAAGCTCAAGAGGCTCAGTGGTTTAGACCACAGCGCCACCCGCATCCCTATGATATGGAACCTGACCAAGTGAAGGGATTAATGATTATGTGGGTACAGAATATACCACTTGAAGTATGGGAAAACACACATGAAGAGAAAAATGCTATAAAGTGATGGCAAGGTGGCATATGATAATAAGCAAAATAAATAGAAACTACCCACACATATACTGGAAATGCCATAAAGAGAGAAAGGGTCACTATCATATATGGCAGCAATTCCAGTTACCAAGGATATACAGTAGAGTAGACCACCAATTTACGCACATGTAACATGTGCACATTCAGCTGTACACACATGGCAAAAATAAAAATAAAAAATAAAGGGGGAGGGTGTTGGGGGGGGACAAAGCTGTCAACTTTCAGATTTGAAAAAAAGGGATCAGCAGCCTCACCTGTCCCGGGGACAGTCTACGGGATAACTAACAATCCAGGATAACAGTGGGAAGCAGCGGGAAACAGCACTGGAATAAGGGAATTTCCTGCACAAAAGGGAAGGTTGACAGCTATGGGGAGGACTTTGACAATACCACCCACTATTGTACCCAATGTGTTTTGACTATGCATGATTTTGGCTTTATGTGTTATCCTTGAAATGTAACCTCTGCATAAGTTGCGGGTATACTGTACTGGAAAAAGATAAATTACCTAATATCAAAATTTCTAGGTAATAATGTTGCATTAGACCCAGTACAGTTGTACCTTGGATCCCGAATGCCTTAGTACTCAGACATTTTGGCTCCTGAACGCCACAAACCTGGACTTGAGTGTTCCAGTTTGCGAACATTCTTTGGAACCCGAATGTCCGATGTGGCTTCCATGGCTTCCGATTGGCTGCAGGAGCTTCCAGCAGCCAATCAGAAACCGTGCTTTGGTTTCCGAATGTTTTGGAAGTCGAATGGATATCCAGAACAGATTCCGTTCAACTTCCGAGGTACGACTGCATTCTCTCTCTCTCATTCTCTCTCTCTCTCTATCAAACTACCGTATTTTTTACACCCTAACACTCAACTTTTTCCTCCTAGAAAGTAAGGGGAAATGTCTGTGCGTGTTATGGAGGGAATGCCTACGGATGGCGGGGGGGATCTGCTGCAGTCGTGAGCAGAGGATCCATGGTTCCCCTTCCTTCCCTCCTCCGTGGCTCGCTTTGAAACAGCAAAGCGGGAGAAGAGCCGCTGAGTGGGGAGGAGAGAGGGACAGAGAGCCTGATTCTTTAAAGGAGCAAAGCGGGAGAGGAGAGGAGCCGCTTACACGAGTGTAAGCAGCTCCTGTCTGGTTGGTTCCTTTAAAGCAAGCAGGCTCTCTGTCCCTCTCTCCTCCCCACTCAGCTCGCTACATAGCAGCAAAGTTTTTCAGCTCGCTAAGCCAGGGTTGAGCGGGGAGGAGGGAGAAAAGCAGAGCCTGCTTGCTTTAAAGGAGCAAAGTGGGAGAGGAAAGGAGCCTTCTCCCCTTATACCCCTCTTCTTCATTATTAGCAGCATCCTTCTCCACCCACCCCACGCGTGCTCCTTGTCCCTTGAGTGCTTTTCCTTCCCTCCCCACTTAAAACGTGGTTACAAAGCACGGATCCACATGGATCCTCAGGATTTTTGCACTGGGTCACCCCAAATTCACCATCAGATCACATAGCATGTCCATGGCTACATCTTGCACCAAAAAAAATCACGCACCCACTGTTGCCTGGGGCCGCAGTGGTGCAAAAGCGTGGTTACAAAGCATGGATCCTCAGGATTTTTGCATTGAGCTACTCCAAACTCACTGTCAGATCACATGTCTGTGGCCACAGCATGAACCACAAAAATCATACATCCACTGTTTCGTTTAGAATTTTTTTTTCTTGTTTTCCTCCTCTAAAAACGATGTGCGTGTTATGGTCGGGTGCGTGTTATAGAGCGAAAAATACGGTATATGGATAGTGCTGTAAGGCAGGAACATAAAGAGTTAACTTCCTACCTGCCTAGCAAGTCAATGCAGATCCTAAATGCTAGTCTAGCATGTCAAGGGAAAAGGCCTTCTCCTTCTGCACCTGATACATCTTCTAGACACTCAGCAAGACCATTATTCAAAACTGTTGTAGACCTAAGAATCTGAACCACTTTTTAGTAGATATGTGTGTGCACATATGTGCATACATGCGTACACACACATGCCAGTTACTGAGAAATAACTTCACTTTTTTGAAGTGTGAATTCTAAAACCAGGTTCAGCCAGCGGAAACTGTACATGCAATAGGGTTTTTCTAAAATGGCAGTCAGCAAGAAAAGCAACATGTTTAAACATACCACAGCAGGTTTGATTTATGTAAACATTTATGTAATAGTTTAACCATTTAACATCTCCTCAGTTGGAAGAAAGCCACTATGAGAGTACATAGGCCACAGGTGACACTGAGTGTTATTGGCTATTCTAGTACTCTGTGAGGATATTTGGGAAATAGTCAGATAAGGCCATTCTGGATTTCACCAGATCATTCTTCGTTGCAGAGATGAGAGAGCTGAAAAGTCCAATCAGATCCCTTTTTCTGTGGCATAAGCCCAATTTAGATAATATAGGGATGTAAATCACTGCCATGCCTTCTTCATGGCCTGGAACTGACAGTAGCAGGCGCAGAGAGCCTCTATGTGTCTGGGCTGATTCACATGGTATGAAGTTCACATAATGAGCTGCTGCCAAAACAGACTGACACCAGGAGTATTTGCACCACTTCTGCTCCCCAACCCTAGACATTTCCCAGGAGAAACTGGCACTCTTCACTCCACATCCTGGGAGGCGAAAGCCGCTATTGGGAAAGGGCGGTGTTACAAAGATAATTAGATTTTACACACATACGTGTTTCGTTTTACAAATATTTGCATTGTTTTTTAAATCACTTGGAAGAAATACTGAGAGACTGACTATGGGCAGATCAATGCCAACTAGGGTCACTGGGCAGGAAAGTGGCAGATTTTTTTAAACCCAAAAGGGGTGTTTTTCTTTTTTCTTTCACCCTAGCAGATTTCAATTTTGAAACATAATCCCCATTGATATCAAGGTGGGGCAGATGATGGGCCCAATCATGGGGCCTCAGGTGACCAATGGGGTTTTGGATCTGCAGGACCCAAAGCCTTCTGTCCTGTTTCTGTTTTAGTGCTGAACGACAGCTAGCACCACCAAAGCACACCAACAGTGGTAGATCCATGCTCATGGGAGCTTTCCCTGGCTGTAGTAGGAGTCTCCGCAATGGGTGTTTTCCTCTCAACAGGTAAGGCTTCTTTCTGTTGGTGGAGGAACATCTCCCTCCCATCCAAACCTTCCTCCAGGCAGCATCTCTGTGGATTATAATTGTTCTGTTACTGACTAAATAACAGATGAGTAGGAAGACAAAAATCATCTCCTTCTATTTTGTACATCAATACTATTTTTGTACTAGTCTCCTTCCATTTTTTGATTTAGCCAACGGGAGGGGGAACGATAAGATGAAAAATAATGTAATGGAAGAAACCTCCTTTATTTCAGTGAGAAATCTCAGAACTCAAGATGGTTTTCCCAGTATGGGCAATTTAAGCACCTCAACCTCTTTAGATAATGCATCAAAAATGAGACTGTGCATATAAGCTTGGAATGGCAAGCGCTGGGTGCAATGCCCTGGGTGCATATAAGCATCTCTACCCCTGGCAACTTAGTGGTGCAAAAAGAAAAGAAAAAGAAGTGGCCCACAAACTTTTTGTACCATCACTTCATAATGCTAGTGCCTAATATTAAGAAAACTTTGGGTGCTGAGCTTTTGAACTATATGTTTTAAAATTATTTTGTATTGGATAAACCTATTTTATAATGCCACCGTGCTTCCATTTATTGTTTGCTTTCGTTTTCATTTAGAGTGCTGGCTTAAGAGAAAAGCAACCTCTATTTTTTTCTCTCTCTCTTTAAGAGAGACTGTCAAGAAAAACCTAGAGCAAAAGGAACACTTTATTATTTTCAGGGGTTACAGTAATTTAGTTTCCTATAAAAGGAAAGCCAGAGGGTAGAGGGAGGCAAATCATGCTACAAATAGAAGGCCATGTTCTTATCAAGAAGATGTTTGGCTCTTTCATAGCTATAGTAATATTTTACTTCCCAATTCCTTCATTTTCCCAATTCCTTCATTTTAAAAGCACTGAGTTTAGTGTTTCTTTTTCAAAGCAGCCCCCCCCTGAAATTGCTATATGATCAGTATTAAGATCTCTTAAATTGTCTTTCCAGTCTACAGAGAAACTGCTACAATTCCGATGAAAAATCAGGGTCCCCTAATAAATTTACTCTTATTTGAAAACATTCAAATAAAGACAAGAAGAAAAACACACATTCCAAGTTCTCATTGCATCTATCATAAAAATGTATGAGAGCTGTATGCTCCAGCTGAATCAGCAAGGGCCAAATAAAACCTATTAAAAAAACACATTTCTGTGAATGTGTGTTCTTTTGCTTAAAAATATGGGAGGCAGAGAGAAATCTCCTAGTATTCATCATTTTCCCCCTCCATTTTCCATCTGATGTAATTTGCAGCACTGCAAGCAAGTTACTGCTCCAACACTATGGTGTAACTAAGTTTATTGGTTGTTATTATTACATACACTGGAGGACAGTAGAAGTTTTATTGTGGATTTCCAGCCGTCAGTTTCTCCAGTTTGTTTCATAATTAGCTACTTCAGGGATATAAAAAGGCCATTAAGGAACAAGAGTGTGCACATTTTTGCTCCAAATACAATGGATTGATCCTTGATCCCATTGTTTTTCTCCATGGCCCCTGAGTTTCACAGTCGCTTCTGACTTTTCTCCTTGCATATAAGGGATGAATCACTGGCCACTAACATTGTGTTCTTCCACTCAGGACATTGGGAGAATTCCAGGAAGAATAGCCACAGGCAGGTGAAAACTTGCTGGCTACTTGGCTAGTCTGCAGGACCACAAGCAATGCTAGCTATAGAGGAAAAGGCACTTTACAACTCGTGGAAATTGCACAAACTGTTAAAAAGGAAGTGAGGGAGGCCTGGGGGGATGTGCAGCAGGGACAAAGCCCATTACAGATCCACTTCAGATTGGTGTAGGCTCCTATCAAAAACTGTTCGTGGCCTTTCATGCACCACATAATTGGCCACTGATGAGGCCAACATTGAGACCAAGAGCCAACAGCGTATATGTTGGGGGTGACTGAGGTGTGGACTGCAACTCCCATCATACCTAACTGCTGGCCAGGTTGGCTGGGGCTGATGGGACCAGGTTAGCCAGCCCTGGTGCATATAGTTTTTGTCCTATATTTTTTTGTCCTGCCCATATCAAATCTATGTCTTACTTTGCATTATGTTGATAGCTTTTTGTTACTAATGACAAGGGCATGGCTGGGGTGACTAACCTGTGGCCCTCCAGATGTTGCCAAGGTCCTACTCCCATCAGTCTCAGGCAGCTTAGCCAATAGCCAAGGACAATATAAGTTCAGCAACATCTATAGCAGCAGTTCTCAACCTGTGGATCCCCAGATGTTGTTGGACTACAACTCCCATCATCCCTGAGCTCTGGCCTTGCTGGCTAGGGGTGATGGGAGTTGTAGTTCAATAACATCTGTGGACCCACAGGTTGAGAAAGGCTGATCTAGAGGGTCATATGTTTTCTGCCTCTGCAAGAAAAGGTAATAGCAATAGATTGGGAATCTAGATTAAGGAGATGAGCAAAGATTAATGTTGCCTCCAGAGTTCCTTGCATGATGGTGTATCAAAAACCTTTCGAATTCAAATTAACTTCCATTGCATTATTCAGTCGAATGTATACATTTGTGCAATTTGTAAAATTCAAATGAATGTGCACACGCCACTTTTTCTGTTTGGAGAATTGCCATTCCTTTCTCAGTGATGCCTAAGAAGATAAATGGATGCTTTCTGTGTATTTTACAGATCTTACATAATCAGTAGTGGTAACAAAGGTAAGATCTGTGATTACACCCAAGCAATATTGACTTGGGTGTTTTATTTGCCCTTGCAGGGAGCTTGGAATTGTCACCAAAAAGTCAGAGCTGAGCTGGGGTGGGAGAGAGACACACTGAAAGAAGAAGACATGTGCTCAATCCCAGCCCCCCCCCCAATGTCTTTGACACAGAGCATTTAAAGATATACTTAAATCCAGGGACAGGGAAAATACAGTGGTACCTTGGGTTACAGATGCTTCAGGTTACATACGCTTCAGGTTACAGACTCTGCTAACCCAGAAATAGTGCTTCAGGTTAAGAACTTTGCTTCAGGATGAGAACAGAAATTGTGCAGCGGTGGTGCGGCAGCAGTGGGAGGCCCCATTAGCTAAAGTGGTACGTCAGGTTAAGAACAGTTTCAGGTTAAGAACGGACCTCCAGAACGAATTAAGTTCTTAACCTAAGGTACCACTGTATTATCAAACTGGTTGGAGGAGATTGAGGAAGCCTCTTCAATATAAGAATGTAATACGGCAAGTAATTTCTCACATCCAACATTGCAGAAATCCCTGTATGTGTCTTTCTGCATTAGGATTGAGGGAACTGATCTCTGTTTATGAACGAATGGAGGCAGCTCCAAAAATTGCCCAGGATTTATATCATGTATCAAATGCCAGTATACATGGCTTCCTTCGAAACTCAGTATCCTACCTATTCTTTCATGTCTTAACAATAAAGGAGTCTATATCTGCACAGAGGAAGGGGTGAAAAAGCTTGCTTCAGAAAAGCGCTATGTAAATCAGACGAGAAAGCAGTCAGTCCATACGAAGCATTCTGTGATGTCAAATGGCCTTTTCCCCCGTAACATAATTTCAAGAATTAAAACAGCACAAGATCTGCCTCCTCGTGGATAGGAAAATGGGTCAGAGAATACACAGTATTTTGTTCCTTTTCTCTGCTTCCAGAAGGAGAAATAAGGGAGATAAATCTACATAATGCTGAGCTGAATCTCTTTAATTCCAGTCAGCTTTTATCATTCAATCAGAGGCTGCATGTGGAAAAATTCATGCTAATTCCCCCTAGCAACAGCCTCGGCCTATCAGGACGCTCCATGCACCATGCAGCTGCCAGCCAGCCAGCCAGCAAGAATAACTCTAAGTAGGTCAGGCCTGTATTTCTAAAAATGCCACGGTCTAGTAACCCCACTGTCCCGTCTGTCAGCCCTGCCCCATAATAACCTCAATTGCTTGGCGACACAATGACATACTACGCTGTTAGAGCGCAATCAAATCAGGCTGCATTATTCTGCTGCAAGCATGGCTGCTGGATGGAGGACCCTTTGAAGGGCAGCATTAATCAGGCAGCCATTCACGTCCGCTAACGTTTTCACTCTGGAGATGGGTCCTGCATTAATGACCAGCTGTTTGAACTTACACACACGCAAGCCAAATGAAATCCTTCCAGCCTGTTTGGTGCACAGAACAGCACTATTCTGGGTCCAGGCATGGTATACACGTTGCCCAAATCCAAAATGCGGGGCTGGGAGAATGACGGCTTTTGTAAACTTCCAAGTAATTAAAGGATGTTTAAACGGCACTACATGCAGCAACAAAAGAGCTATTGGATTCATGTTAACACACAGCCCTGTCCTCCGAACAAAATGCGCATTTTTTCCCAGCCCAAAATATAACATGTTTGCACAATGCAGTCTATTTTGGGCATATTATTAAGGCGAGCTAAATAAACAAGAGCTGAACTGAGGCTGACTTCTGCAGGGAATCTGGGAAACCAGAAGAGGCTCCGAGCAATTTGGGCAGCGCAGAACAGGAGGGGAGAAACACAAACCGCACGTTGCAAAGGCTTGCAGATAAAAGCCAGGAAAGTGCTGCGTAAAAGGCGTCTGCAAAAGGCCAATCACGGACGAGGCACCTCCCATGTCCCCCTCACTGCTTGCATGCGGCAGGACTGCAAATGCATACCCAAAGCAGTCAGGCTCAGCTCCCGAAATGTTCCCGAAGAAGCTCTTTTCCCCCCCCCCCCAGGATCTGCTTTGGATTTAAAAAATGCTGTACCAAATTTGACACATTTGAAAGAAAACACACCCTTTGAAATAGAAAAGGCTGATTAAAAGCCATCTCACATTACTTGTGAAGCATATTTGAAAAGCCCAGCAAAACTCAAATCTACAGTAATGGTGCGCTTTCTCTGCCGTAGCCTTTCAGTGAAAGCGTCACACATCTGCATTTGTTGTTTTCTCCTTTTTGGCAACTGTGGTGCAATCATGTCAGCCAGCTGCGTGTGTTAGATGAAGCCTGAATAAAAAGCAAAGGCATTTGTTACGGGCAACCAGTGTGTTTTTTAAAAGGTTCACACTCTATACTCTGCAAATCTCTCCCCACAGCCTGCTTCTGCAGAAAACTTGACAACTGAGCCCTCAACTATGCAGAACTCAGCAAGCCCCACAACATGTGATCCCATCCATATTTGATTTATGAACACAGCACATTCATTAATCCATCTGCCCTTGTTTGAACCAGGGCTGATAACTAGGTTGTAACTATCTTCCTCACTTTGTGGCATGCATCACAGTTATTCTTGGAAAGATATGGTCGCTGACGTAACCATGAACTGCTAATTACAAGCTGCTGACATTTTGCTGGTCTGTGCAGCTTTGTACGATTTACACAAGTCCCTCCCTCCCTCCCTCCCTCCCTCTCTTCCGCCTTCCACCCCCATCTCTCTCCGTTTAAAATGTCTGAGCTGGAACCACAATATCTGAGGAAGAGGTGTAGCTCCCCTGCAGAGCAAAATGTATTTTCCTAAGCCAGATTTTCCCCCTTTAAAACAAGCAGAAAACTACATTTCTCCAACAGCTGGCTAAGATATTCCTGAGCAAACAGTACACTCATCAGCAAAAAAAAATCCTGCAAGGTATAGACAGGAGCCTTAGAGAACGACTACTGAAAAACTCCTTTGGATACACATGAAGAAAAATTATGGTCTCTGGATTTAAACACCCACACATACACAAAGTAGGCAGCTGCTGAAGAGACCGCCAAGCTTCTCCTATCTGTCTGCAGCATTTGTTTCCTTTCACTTCATTTGGCCCATTACACAGATATGACCACCTTCAGTTATTATTCAGAAGCAGTTAGCATATATATTATGTATATTATAGCAAGTTCAGCTGTTCTTAAAAACATCAACAACACTGTTCTTACTTCACTGCCCCCCACCCCAGCAAAACAAGAAATAGGACTTGCCAGTGAACATGTCATAGCAAATCTTTGCTAAAATTGAGCACTGTGCTTTTTCAGTGGGACTCCAGAGTCCCCCTCCCCAGCTTTGTTTTGTTTTTTTTAATTACAGGCTGACTTTGAAATGCATTAAAAATGTAAATACGTTGCCGATTTTCATTTCGGCTGCACATTGAGCCATCTGAAAATGAGGAGTTGCCAGCTGGGCTTCCAAAGTCATCTGGGATAATTTATTTTGATTAGACTGACCACACGTCTATTTACAGTATAGAATTTTTTCACTAGACTGAGTACAGCTGTGTTTATAAAGATTGTAAAGATGAAGCAAACAAAAATTCCCACTGTTCTTCCCTGTAACATATAGAAGATTCAAGGCTTCAAGGTGTTAAAGGGAAGAGGGAGAGAAAGAGAGAATTTCCAGAATCTCGCCTCCAAATATGTCTTTTTCAAACAAGCTGACTGCTTATTGCCGAAAAGAACACATATAAAGGAGGTAGTTGAAAATATGCACCATAACCAATCCTGACCCAGCAGCCTGAAAGGCTTCCTATGCATTCTCAAGTCAGAAAGCTGCCATTCCCTCAATGCACATATGTACAAACACAGACACACATACAACATACACTGCACACTTCTCCTTTCCCCCACAAGGTGCTCATGTCTTTTCAGCCACCTACACCTTTTGTTTCCTCCGTAACCGCATTAGGGAGTGTTCAGACTACAATTTAGAGTCCCTCTATCCAGATATGGGTTCTGTAAATTATGCCATCATCATCATCATTGCAGAAATGAGCAGACACGATCAAACGGCATGCCGTCTCCTCTTCCTCCTTTTCATTTGCTGGCTTGCTCCCTTCCACTCTTTTCCTCCCGTGGCTATGCTCTGACAGGCTCACGTATCAGATACTTTATTTATCCATCTCCAGCACAGCTCCTCTGAGGTGAAGCACGGCATCGCCATGGCTTTCCCCATAATAATCCCTTCGAACAGCAGTGCCTGGGATTCTTCTTCTTGATGCCCTTGCCATACGTACAGGATCGCTGCCGATGCCCTTGCTGTAAACACCGGATTACCTGGCATCGTATCTCTTTGACTCACATTTTTCACCCTTTAGGGTGGCGTGGGGGGGAATAAAAACCCAGAATCGCACATTTCTTCTCTTCCAGCAGGAACAGAATGCACTGCCCAGATTTTCCTCGCATCTTGCCGAGAATGTGCCGACGAGAGATTCTCCCGTAGTGCAAGCCAGGTTGAAACGCAGGAAGGCAGGCAGGCAGGAGCAAGCCCAACAGCAGCAGCCGCAGCAACAGCAGCAATAGCAGCCACCCAGGTAAATGGGGGGAGCAGGATATGCCGAAAGTGGTACAGCGTCATCGCTCTGAGAGAAGACGAAATCGCTCCTTCCAAACAGCACGGCTCGAATCCTGCAGGAAGTAAAGAGCAGGAGTTCCCCCCCGCAACGCAATCCCACCCAGCCCCAAAATGGAGAGAGTTAAAATCATCGTTTAAAAATAAAATAAAAAAATCAAGCCACTAAAATAACACACAACTTTATTTCTGCCGTTTTGGATTTGGATATCTGCGCTGCTGAATATTACTGCCCAGGAGTGCAGAGTCACGAGAGCTCTCTTTCCCCAAACTGCAAAAAGCCGAGCATCGCGTGAGGAGACACATGATGCGCTGGCAGACGGATGCTGATGTGGCCAACTAGTTCAGGGAAACAAGAGCAACATCGGCAAATAATCGTCTTGAGCCAACAAACGCTGCTCTCAGGTAGCCGCGGTGCAGTTTCCTTTCGGAAAATACAATCTGTGTACATACGCTTCTGCACACAGTATCGTGTCTGCGCCTATGTGCGTGCATGCTACTGTGAAGAGACGCCGAGGATGCTGTTCCACAGACACTAGCTGGATGGCAGCAATATTACTTCTTGGCTGTGTTATTCCAAGCTGATTCCACTTAAGTGAATTCCTGAAAAGCATGCTCCATGTCTCTGCAGCCTGGACTGGCGGGGGGAGGGGGAGAGATCCCCAATGGCTTTATCTCTCCCAGCAATCTCTATTTGAAACTGCACCCTGAATAATTTATTTCTGGCAAATAATATGTTCACCTAGGATGTTCCCTTTCCCCTGTTACCGTCACATGCCGGATTCATTATGCAGGTAAAGCGTGTCCTGCTGCAGTCAGGGAAAGAGAAGGCGCGTTAATCATTTCCCCCAAGTGCTGGGTCTACCAGAGACACAAACAATCTGGGCCAAGATGCTTCTGCTTTATTGTGCATAAAGTAGGTTTTGCTCACGTGTGACTGCCAAACAGCAAATATGTTTGCTGGTGTTATACGATGTGTGTGTGTGTGTGTGTGCAGAAATATGAGAGCACACACGGTTGAGAGGGAAAGAACAACAGAGTGTGCATATTTGTGTGTGTGTGTGATAGTTATAAATATAATTTTGAAGGCAAAACAGGAAGAAAATCACCCTTACAGTTTTGTTCCTGCATGCATGGCATGTCACTGTATTTCCTTAATTAATGCAGTTAATAAACACTGTACGTTCCTTAAACGGCCAGTTAAACCCCTGAGAATTCTCTCTATGGCTTGTTCTCAAGTCTCCAATAGGTTAATGGTCCCCCTCTGTGTTCCCTCTTGCCTGCAGATGTCTGGTAATGAGGGAATAGTCAGCTGGCCAAAAAGGGGTGGGGAGACCTGTAGGCATCACTATCATCAGACAAACCGTTAACAATTCTGAGGCTTGTGTTGCTCCAATATTGGTGCAAAATGACAGAATAGGAGGCGACCTGTCTTCCATTCCCTTTGTTTGCTTATCTGTGGCAATGCCCTTGCACCGCTACTTCTATATTTCCCTGGAATCTAACTGGAAGCTGTGTTTGGATGAGGCAATGGATTCCTAACGTGGGTAGTTGCATTGTACAGTAGCCTGGTACAAGTTCTGGCATTTGTATGATGCCAGTCAAACGTAGATCAACATATTAGCAACGTACACGTCACTTGGGATAAGGAAAAGAGGTGAGCAAAGCACAGAGAAAACTATTCCAGTAAAAAGCAGATGGAAAACGTGGTGGGGAGGAAAGCAGCCCCAAACAGCAGATGCTTCTTTTCATTGGTTCATTGGTGAAAGAGGATGCTCACTGGTCCAGTCTTGGGAGGCCCAAAGGACCACTCAGCAGATACAAGGGTGATCCAAATGCAAAACCAGTTTGCATACCACAGGCTATAGCCTTGGACACAGGGAAAAGAAGAAAAGGGTTCCAAAAGTTGATTTGATATGGAGATCCCACACATTGCATACTGTTGATATAAATTGCACACCTAGGCACAGAAAATATATATGCTGTAATACGCAAAGAGGCCTAGAGAACACTGGCTTGTCTAATGCTGGTGCTTTTAATGGTTTGAAGTGGCACTGGGAATCATGGCTTTGGCAATTTTGATACATCAGCTCAGTCTGTCTTAAGAAATCAGTGTTGTTTTATTTATTAAGTTGCAGGTTGTCTTGCTCTATTTATTTATTTTTAATTGCACCCATACTGAATTTCAGTAATCTGTAAATGCATTTAAATGTAATTGATCAACCAGTTGAAAGGTGATCAACTTTCACAGAGTATCAGATAAGTGTGAGTGTACATCCCAACACTCTTAACATTCCAATTTTTACATGCCTGTTAAATCCAACACCTGTAATCTATATAATTGCTATCTCTATATGTGAAATCAGAACCAGCTTTGCAGACTCTCTTGCGTCATCAACTTTTGCATGAGTAAGGTAACAAATTCCAGCACACAGCAAAGTAGAAATTCAGAGAAGCAATGGCTATTCCCAATTATTTCCCAAATCAAATAAATGAGACAAGGAGGTAAAAAACAGACTGCTATTTTAAAACATCAGTAGCCTTTGGCTAGTTGACTGAAATGAGTCCTCGATGGCTAAGCCAATGGCACTATTAAAAAAAAGATGTGATGGAATGCTCATGAACACTCCAAATGCTCAGAAGTTTTTAAAAGACATCTCAGCATACAAGGCCTAAGGAGAGACGGAACTGGGTGCCAATGGTGAGAATTGGTACAAGCAGAGAAGGGTTTAGGCGGCACTATTAAAGTATTGGTCAACTGTTATGACTTTACGAGAAAAAACATCTCTCTCAACAAACTTACAGGAACTGTGCGGGAAATAATATTTTTGAACAGGCTGTGAACTTTGATATATTGACTTCAGAAAAAAAATAAATCTGAAGCATGTCACTAAGCCTGTCCTGATGGGAAAGAGTAGAGTCACTATTCAGCTCACGCTCCCTTGAAAAGTTCATGAAGCTCAGCACATCTAGCCCTTTCCAGTGAACCGTCTCCTTTCCCTGTAGACTCTAGAGAGAAGTCTGTGGTTACTTGAGGTTTTAACCCCAAACCAGACAGAACTCTTTATTTTTCACTCAACATGAAACCTCAAAGTGAAACCTAGGGGTGCGAAGCCTGTGGATTGAAACCAAAACAAACATTTGTCAACTCTTACATAAATAGAAACCCAAGAGTTGCACATAGCTCCAGCAATGACCCCAAGTTGGATGTTGGCCAATAAAGCAAAACAAACATCCCTAACTTTGGTGTGACTTGCCAAGGGCTATTTAGTGGCTTTAGGCTCATCTGAATGCCATCCCTTTGGTTGCACATCTCTTTGATTGCATAGTTTATTCTCCCTGCTTCTTTATCAATACACTTGCATCAGCAAAGGCCTCTCAACACAAGTTTGCTCAGAGTTGGATTCCAGAAATATGCACACCATCACAATTCCAAGGTCAAAGGAACAACAGTTCTCATGAGCCTCTGCAATGGATTACAAAATATGGTACACAGATCAAAGTACTGACACTAAACTTGTCTCTGTGATGGCGCCTGGACCAAGCCATTTCCTATCCTTCTTTTAGTGCTAGCGCTTCACAGTGCTCTTATGCACCACAGCTATGAACCACAGCTATTGGAAGCAAACCTTTCCCCCGGTTTGCTCATTTTCTATGTAAAGTGAGAATCTATTGCCAGTGCCATTTTTCTAGAAAAAGAGGTGATGGAACTCACCATGAATGTCTCCCTTGTTCTCTTATAATGGCAATAGCACCCACCTGAGAGGTGCTAGAACTGAGTTCTGGTGACGACCAGCTGGGGAAGCTCTGTCTATTGCTATATTTTGGGTATGGTGGAACTCTCAACCATGTGACCCCCCTGCAATCTGAACCGGTACAGTCCAAATAGGCTCATTGCCCGTCTTCATGACAACAGGGCTTAACTGAGAATTTTTAGAACATATTTAAGATTCAGGGTGGGCTATTCGGTGCTGTTCATATGAATTTTGAATGAAACCTGCTATTATGTTACCTACTCGCTTTTTAAACTGACATGCTCTGTGTATAATGTATAGCTACAGTAAGAATCATAATAGAGAGTTGACACAATCATGCAACGTTTGCGTGTGTGTGTGTGTGTGTGTGTGTGTGTGTGTGATGAATTTGCACACAGCAAAAGTATTATCTATGATCAGTAAACAGTCCCTTCATAAAAGGTCAATTTTTTTCGGTTTTTTAATTTGTATACCACTCTGTACCTGTAGATCTTAGCGCAGTTCACAACATAAAACTACAATACTCTCCATTTGGTAACTTGTAGCATTACAAAGTATGCAGCCTTGGGTGCAATAATCTTACCTGTGTCATAAGAGGAAGAGCTGATATCAAGATAACAATGGAAAACAATCTTTGGACAAGAAAGCAAGCTAAGCTGTGTACTGCAAGCTTTTCAAAATATGAGCTCTGGAAGTGAATATTCTCTGTGCTTGTCATGCCAGGGAGGCAAGTTTAAACATGACAGGCATAACGGGACAGGAACGGGGTACCACTGACCCACAGGCCGGATTAGGTCCAGTAAGTTCCCTAATTTGGCTTTTGAGACCGTTTCCCCCCAAACCATGACCAGTTGTCCCACACCTGACATAATATGTGTGGGCAGGTGAGGAGCAGATGAAGATGTGGCTGTAAAGCAGTCACTGGCAGATTAACGCGCACTGCTGGTTGCGCCTCACTGACAGCATTGCTCAGCTGACAGGAAACCCTTGCAAGTGCAGTTTTTTGTTCAAACCATGCCTGCAAAGTAACAAGCTTCCTCTGCAGGTTGGCCCTGCAGCTTTGCCCATTTGCGGAGGGAAAACTGTCCATTTGCTGGTGTGGCTTTAATCCAAACTGGCATTGACCAGCTGATCAGGACCCACTCACTTGCCCAGCTAACTGAAAAGGGCTCCCCAGTTCACCTTAGGTGTATTTCTCAACGTAAGCTTAAAAGCTCCCCAAACAATCAAGAGTTACCAGTCATATCCTGAAACAAAGGTATATATAGGTTGTATAGTACAAACCTGAAAGAAAGTTGTGGTGAAGAGGCCTCATAGGATACAGGTCTGAGCTTCACTGTGTGATGCGCCATCTCTAGTTGCTTGCTGAGTTCTGACTTCTCCTGTAGGAAAATGTACAAACAAGAATTATATAGCCAAATGACTTGATGTTAGATGCACCGACTTTGCAGCTGAACCAGGTCATAGCCTAATGAAGTGTTAATATTTCATCTTGGGCAACAGTCCAATTTTCCTTTGTTAGTTTAGGACTGGGTCCTTATATGGAATACACTGCACAGGTTCAAATGCAAGAGCAATGTTTTTTCACACCTGCCAGACGCTTCACCTTAGACTTTGGGAGTACGGTCAGGAAGTCAGCTTTTCCACCCTTGTTACTGTAAACAAAGAGCGCTTGGCAGACATCCAAGTGTTACAAGTGGGAATGGCCTGAGCAGTAATAAACAAGAGCTGAATCCAGAAATAAAAGAAAGGCTAAACATTCAGATGACCATAAGCCAAAAATAAAAAATAAAAATCAATTTATTTGCAGCAAAAGCCACTTATTTTTGTGAGTTAAACATGTGAAAATTAAAAACGTTTTAGAAAGGACGCAGTAGTTGGTTTAGGAACACCCCATGGCTGTAGCATTATTGAAGCTAATCAAGTATGAACTTGGCCATGGATATGAAATCACTGGAAACCCCATATAAGTGTAGTATTTTAAAAAAACAGAACAACAACAACTTTGGGGCAGGATCCATGGATCCTATTGAACTGATCAATACATTATTGCTGGATAACCGAACTCTGAAAAAGAACTGAAATGGAAGCAGCAGTTACGAGTGTGGGCCTTCCTTTTAATTCTGCAACCATGGCTAAGATGTTGTAAGATGCCTGTCCCTACAATTTTTACTGCTACTTCATGAGCCTTAGGTCCAGTGGTCTTAAAATAGCAGATGGAGTAATAAAACTCTGTTTTCAGCTGTAACACTTCAAGCAGCTGGTGAAAGCTCACCTGGCTGAATGTTCCTCAATTCAAACACATCCCCGCCTGCATTTTAAACAGGCAAAGCTTAGGGATGGGTTGGTCCATCCTGCTAATCAGCCAAGTGTCCATCTTGTTAAGCTGGGGTAAAATGGTTGTCATCCATCTGTCTCAGGAGACAATGGAAGAGTGCGCCTTCAGGGGTGAAGTCAAACTGTTGGAGAGTTACATGCCACAAATACACACACAGGCAAACAGGCAGCTATCTCTGGGTAGAAGAAGAGATGTGGAAGGCAATTACCATGGCTGGGCCAAGGAATCAAGACAACAATGACACAGAGCTTAATTCTGGATGTAGGGAATGTATAGATAGGGGAGGTTCACAGATGCTCTTCATATGCCTTTGCCTTACTATGTATGTTGGAATTTTTACCAGTTCCATGAAGAGACCTCTGTATAGTGCTGCACATTGAACCCTACTTCATATCTACATTTTATATGACATTTACAAGGACACCACTGCACACTCATTAGCAGAGACTGGCCACACAAGATTCATATAACTATCCCATCAGTTTGGGAAGGGGACTCAAAAGGCCCTTAAAAGGCAGCGTGCAATGTTCATTATAAATTTGGGATTGCCCAAAGGATTGCCCATAGCAAAAGCAGAAGCTTATAACTAGTCAGAAGAGAATTGGGACTGATGCACCAGAGGCACCCTTATCAATCCCAGTGCGATAGCAGAACGAGGCCCTCTCACACAAAGGCAGGGTGGAGGACCTTTGGCCCTTTACATGTAGTTGGATTACAATTCCCATCATCCCTGACCATTGACCATGTTGGTGGTGCCTGATGTGAGTTGGAGTCCAACAACACCTGCAGGACAACCCTGAACTATAAGAACAAACTGTGTTCAAAGCTTCCTGAGTACAGTGAAGAAAACCTAGCCCAATGAGAGAGACTAGGGATGTGAGACAAAGAATTCTAAGATTAATCACCAATTACAACTCCCAGGATTCATGCTAGTTTGAATTTGGAGTGAATAAGTCTCGGTATAATTGTATTTATTTCATTCCTTCTGCCAGCAGCTCAGCAGACTTTTTCCCTGTTGGCATATAATAAAAGTGAAATAGCAATAGCTGTTGGTAAAATACTCTGACGTGGCAATGATTCTGGCACCCTACAACCATCCAATTGTTTAATCAGTTCAGTATCAACACAGAGGCATCTTAATAGAACAAATCTCATAAATAAGTTGGTCAGAATTTATCATAGCTTTGTATTTTTTTTAAAAAATATACACCCTGACAATGAACAGTTGAGGAAGGCTTTAAAATCCCAATAGGATGCAGGAACACAAATTAAATGACACATCTGCCAATAATCATCCAATTCTTAACAAAAAATGCAATTGTAGTCAGG
This sequence comes from Podarcis vaucheri, assembly GCF_965113315.1. Lineage (NCBI taxonomy): Eukaryota > Metazoa > Chordata > Lepidosauria > Squamata > Lacertidae > Podarcis > Podarcis vaucheri. The sequence continues at coordinate 35,213,082 of NC_138766.1, read as the reverse complement.
GGAGTCCAACAAAAGGCAAACAGTTTCTGCTTGCAAGACAAAGAAAATAAGAACACAACAACTGTATAAAAGAGATGAAACTCTTCCACAGTTGTATATGATTTCTGCTTGCATAACAATGGCTCTTTGTATGCCTGCAAATAGGCTTCCTTTTAATGAATGTATAACTGTGGCAGTTTTGAAGTATAAAACTTCTGTTTAATTCCACATCTGATCCTTTTCATGACAGTTGGCCAAGATTGCAAAAATAATTACTGAAAATACTGCACACGCTGGACCACACAGATGTCTGCTATAATAACTGGATTGTAATTTATTTCTAGCAGACAAGTGGTGTGAGGGCCTGTTCACACATGTACAAAAGTGGGCAAAAGTAGAACGCAGCCTGGAGAGCAAGGTCAAAGGGATTAGACTTGAAGTCCAAATGGTGGACCAATGAAACTCAGGACAACATTTTCACTCATTAGGGCAAGGCCTGCATGTTATCTGGTCTATATAAATCAGGTTCCTGGATGGTGCATATATAAAAGGAGAAGACTGTAACAGCACGTTAGCAATTACCTGTCAAGGACTGGCTAGATGAGGAAGAGTGGTGGGCACCACCTACCTAAGAACTGCCCAGGGATGACACAGAGGAAAGAGACTTAGACCCAGGACAGCGGTGGTGGGACACAGAGGACCAGTCTGCAACAGGCCAGATAGGCCCAGATGAGGAGTCCTTCCTCACCACAGTTTACAGCTGCTTGGAGGAGTTCAGATTGAGGGGGCTAGAGAGGGAAGGAGGAGCGAGATGCCAGATCCAGCAACAACTTCAACTAAGAGAGACTAGCCTAGATGAACTCTGTTGTGTTTTTACTTTTTGAATAAAAGCTTATTGCACTTCACATCTCGAGTCATTTCCTGACCTGTGGAGGACCCAGCATTCCTGACAGCCCCTTGACATTACCTGGTTTTGGGCTTCACTTTAGTTGGCAGGCTCTTCCCTCTGGGCTTGGAGAGGAAGGAATTGGCTTCAGATAAAGGGCTAGGTAAATATAGGGGTGGATAAAGAGATCCCTTGCGGGCACTTTAATGGAAAACCCCAGTATGTCAACGTAATGCCACTCAGCTATTATTGGAGTCCAACTCCATAATCTAGGGCAACTATCTAGGGCAAATGGGAGACAGGAGTTCAATAACTAGAAGGTACAACATGGTCTAGGTTAGCAGTGGCTCTTCAGGGTTTTAGATGAGGGATGTCTTTCCCATCCCTACCTGGAAATATCAGAGATGGAACCTGGGCCCTTCTGCTCCATCTAATCTGAATTAATTTTCAGGTGGGCTCTGGCTGCACAATAGATTCTGATTGTGTTATTTGGATCTACATTACACTCAGTAAAACCACATGGTATTTTCTGAGCAGTTCCTTGAAATCTGTATCAAGTGAATTCCAGTAGTTCTTGTGGGTGGGGGAAACTCTAATGGTATTCTTGGTATAACTTAAAATGAAAACCCTATCTTAATTAGTAACATGCTGTAAGAATGCTTTAGAAAACCTTAAAGGCTTAACCTGAAGAAGCCTTTGGACTTCTACATTTTTAATAATAATAAAAAAACATTCTCTTGTATTACCCATGAACTTGCATGAATTTGTCAAAAATAGGGAAGGAAATAATCATATTGTGAAAGAATGGGCAGAACTTTCTTCAGTCAAACAATTGATTATTCAATTCCTAAATTCAGCATTTAAATTGGGAATGGGTGGGTGGGGGAACTGAACTAGAGAAAAATATATATGCATATTTATTGGCTTGCTCCCCATATTGAGCTTAAGAAAAAGAATAAAATTAATTCGGGGAGGGGGTGATAAAAAGCTAGCACAGATAGCAGGAAAGCTTCAAAACCTCAGCCATTTAGACACAATTGTGATATGGCTTGAGAAGCCTAGTACAAACGACCTTGTTTCATGAGTGAAACTTGGGCTTGGCTTTCTCCCTCCTCTTTCACTTGTATGCTCAGATTTTATTAGTTAATGTTCTGTTTAGTGCAAACAACACCACACTATGGTTTCCATACAAGCCCATGGGTGGTCTTCAACTATGTTCTTCTTTGAGTAGACCCACTGGAATTAATGACTGGTTGCTCGTCCAGCTCAATGCAGAATTCTGAATTCAGGTAGTCAATGTAAGCAAGTAAGTAAGTAATTTTTTATTTATACCCCGCCCTCCCCGGCCAAGACCAGGCTCAGGGCAGCTAACATCAAATATCAAATACATTAAAACACAATCAAACAACTGATTAAAATACATCTTAAAAATTAGAATCAGGATAAAATTAAATGACTGCCCACAAATTACAACCATAGGGGGCAGGAACCTCAAGCATTGATCAGGGCCAGCTATCCATGTTGGTCCCACATGAGCCGATAAAAGGGCCAAAGAGGTAACCCATAGAGTGGGGTCAATGGCAAGATGGAGAGAAGTTAAAGAAATAATCAACCAGCAAATGAGTTTGCCATCTTCTGTGCTTGAAGGACACTCCTATCTGTTCAGTGGTGACTTGCTTCCCATATTACTGCAATACTGTTACAAGAGAAGCTGGAAAAGTTCTGTGCTCTACTATCTAAATTGGACAGGCACAAGACATCTCTTTGGGCTAGACCTATATATGTAAGTTGGGGGCTTAGCTTTGGGGGTAGGAAGACCATGTTCCTAGCATCTATGACTAGACAGAAGTGCTAGGCTGGCACATTACTACATTGTACTGCAAAATACACCATCATTTGTGACTTGAGGCAAACTGCTTCTACAAAACAAACATTTGTCTTCAGCTGCTTCTACAGAACAAACAATTGCTCTCAGTTTGAGGCAAGCAAACTCTATGATGAAGGACAATGCAGTGCGACCTGGATTTAAACTGTTCATTGACAGAGTCTGGTCTATTTTATACATAGGGATTCATAACACAATCAGATGTATCTCATACAATGCAGAGCTTTCATGGGTGGTCTACTCATACGAAATACTGTTTTGGCATTTCAACTTGTTCGATGCCAGAAGTTCTCCAGAAAGTAGTCAGGATAAAAGTTTTAGAAAGTAATAAATATTGCTGTGTTTCCTGATAAATGCATTTAGGAAACTAAAAACAGAAATAAGTGTGGGACAACTGCATATGTGTGTGTACCAACATGCTGCAGCTTACTTAAACACAAACCTCAAGTTTTTAAAACTAATGATCTGAGTTCATTTTGTGCCCCTGGGCCTGTCAGCACAATCCAGAGGACTGAGTTTTGAAAATCAACCTGGGAAACTCAATTTCAGTTCCTAGCTCGGCAATTGAATGGGCTCCCTGGGAAGCTTTGGGCAAGTCACTACCTCGCAAACTCAGCTCCCCATCCATAAAAACAGAAATAATAATGTTCTTTTTCATCAGGCTGCTGTGAGGAAGGAGCAGATAAGGGCTGTAAATTATTTGGCATGCCAAGGAAGTGCTTCATAAATGTCTAATAATAGCCATGTAATCCTATGTAAATATCATGACTGCTTATCTAAATGTTTGCTTATCTGAATGTTGTGGAAGTTTTTGAGACTGCTGGCCAGTACATATTAATTTTTGGTGACTGTATATATATAATTAAATTTCAATGCTAGAATTTACACTGGCTTTCTATAAAAGCTGGCGACCACTAGAGAGAGCAGAGTCAGTAAAGATACCCTCAACAGACAGATGCATAGTCCTGTCTTGTCTCCATCAAACCACTTACAGCTTTGGTGTCTCAAGAGGCCTGAGATGAAAGGAATGGCACTCTGGAAAAGAGGTTCCCTTAGAGTTGCCTTACAGCTGTGAATTCCTTGCCCAAACAGTATCAGGGCTTGAGTCAACAATGGTTTATGAAAGATATCAAGCTGGGATTCAGCTTAGTGTGCCATAACTCAATTCTGGACAAAAGAAGGAATTGCAGAGAGACAAGCTATAAGCGACAGATAAGACACTGTGCAATCAAATAGGCCATTGTGTCAGCGACCCCTATGAAAGCCACCACATCACCTTCGCTTGCTGTTCTAAGCAGCTAGGAGATCTGTTCCAGCTGACTCCCAGCTGCTCCACTGTTGGGATCACACATGAGCAGAGTGCTGCCGTGCTTGGATCCTCTGTGCTATTTGCATCTGGTTGGCTACTGTGAGAACAGAATGATGGCTGAGAGATGGGCCTTTGGACTGATCCTGCCCCAGGACTCTTCTTACGTTAGTATGGCTACAGGCTGTCTTTTGCACTGCTCCAACCTTGTTTTACAGGAGAAGGGAGTGATACAAAAATAACCCTGATAAATCTTATTTGATCCGGTCTCAAACAGTGGCCACCCAGGTGATTCCAAAAAGCATGTACCATATTTTTTACTCTATAAGACTGACTTTTTCCCTCCTAAAAAGTAAGGGGAAATGTGTGTGCGTCTTATGGAGTGAATGCAGGCTGCGCAGCTATCCCAGAAGCCAGAACAGCAAGAGGGATCGCTGCTTTTGCTGCGCAGCGATCCCTCTTGTTGTTCTGGCTTCTGAGATTCAGATTTTATTTTTTTCTTGTTTTCCTCCTCCAAAAACTAGGTGCGTCTTGTGGTCTGGTGCGTCTTATAGAGCGAACAATGCGGTAAGTACAGTGTGAAGGCCAGAATCTGGTATTCAGAGATATACTGCCTCCTTTTAGTTTTCATAACTAATAGCCACTGAAAGGCTTTCTCTCTATCTTCTGTTAGCAAATTTCATAACAGTTCTGAGTTCTGCAGAGAAGGAACAAGATGTAACACTGGGAAGAGAGGAGACTTCCTACTTGCTTCAAAACATGCATCATTTTATAAATGTCTACTGTACATCTCTCATCTTGTTTCTAATCTAAAAAGGTCCAAATGTTTTCACCTTTCCTTTCAAGGAAAGTGTTCCAACACCCTAAATCAGTGTTGATGCTTTTTCTTTTTCTCTTAGGCTGACCACATTAGTTGTAGCAGCTTCACAAAATGAGCTGTAGGTAACTCATCCACCACCCAGATGTCAAGCAAGAGAACCTTTACAGCTTGGGTTTCAATCAGCAGCTTTGGTGAATGCATCACATTCCTTGAATCTAACACAAATGTGGCCTGCCCATTTCAGTTTATCTGTTTCTCATTTTTTCAATATTAAACTCAGTTCTCCACATTTCAATATCAGTCTACATTAAAAAAAAAACTTCATGAAAATGAATCAACACTTTACTACATATGCTCAGTTTTTTTTATACAATTTTGCCTAATACCAATGGTTATGTAAGCAATTTCTCATGATACAATACATTTTTGTAACACATGGATTTTTATGCATATCATATGCATTTTTGTATACCTTAATTTGCCGGAGAACTGCATTGAAAGATTTGGAGAAGTGCGAATTTTGAAGGATGGTTATGTTTTCCTTTTTCAGATTGTTTTAGGAAGTGTAAATTAGGTTCACCTTTAAATGTGAACAACACCACATTTCTCCCCAATCCCTACTGCCTTCTCTCTAACCTCTGTTCCAAGAAGTCCCAATGTTTATGGTACTTTAAGCTCTGGACGTCCAGGTCAAATTAGTTCACTTGTTACAGTCATGTTTTGCCCTGGGCAAATCTGATTGAGGCAGTGTGAGTGTGTGTGTGCAGAAGGAAGAGATCTGCTTGACTACCACAGTTTACAACCAAAGCATGGTCAGGAAACTTATTCCAGCTGAGAATTGACTCCTGATCTCCACACACACACACACACACACACACACACACACACACATCTCTGTGTGTGTAGAACATAGACCAACTAAGCTTGTATATCTCGTGAAACCTGTGCCTACAAAATACTATAAATGTAATTTCTCTCTATCTATATATATATTTCCCTTTAATAACACAGTTTCCCTATGAAAAGTTGATTTGCCACAGAGGTAAAAACAAAAAGAATTTCATGTAGTGATTATCTGGGCAGTAAAAATCCCAATGAATATGCTTCAAAGGATTGCAACTAGCTACATGTAATGTGTTTAAACAGGGAATTTTCAGAACATCTCATTCATTTAAGTCCAGACAAGCCATGTAAGTTCCACAGTGGTTTGACCTATTCAAGAGCAGCAATTTCTGTTTACTGCAATATTGTGAAAGACAGACACCAAATGAAAATCATCAGTTATCTGCAAGTGCCTGCCTAATGTTTCTGCTTATTCTAATGTACTAGAAGCACTATCAAGATAACCTCTGATGTGATCCCAGGCAGTCTTCAGCTGGCCCTAATAAATCCATTCCTCGCTCACTGTGGAAGTCACTGACTTCTTTGAGCAAAGATAATGAAGGTTATTGGGATTCTACCACTGGATACAGAATCATTAAAGAAAGATAGTCCACAATTTATGGCCCTAGTCTGTGGACAGCAGGGCATTATTTTAACAATAAAATTGCAATCTGAAAGGGAAGTGGCCAAACTGAAGGAGCCACATAAAGACTTATAATTAGTATCAATCACTGTGACACTACTCTAGACATCTTTATTGCTTTAAACACACTAATCAAATACTTCTGCATTCAGATAGAAAGATTGATAGGCAGATCGACACGGAGAACATCCCCACAGAGAGGAATTTTAAATTATCAGTTGAAAAAGGTAACACAAAAGACAAAATACATTTAAATGGAGATGCAATGCAATGACTGAACACATTGCAAACTTAGCTAGCCATATACTTCTGCTATCATCCGTAACTTATATTTAAGAAGTAAAATGTTCTGCTGATCTCTCTCAGAACGCTGTACAACTTGCATAAATTTAAAGGCAGTGCCGTGCAGAGTGTGAGACCACAGAGCCCTGGGTTCAAATATCTATCCAGTCAAAAGGCCCATTGAGTGACCAAAGTCTGTTCACTACTTCTCAACTTAACCTTGCATGTTCTTGTGAGGATGAACTGAAGAATCCCTTTAATGCAACCTTTGCTCCCTGGAGCAAAAGCAGGATCCAACCAAAACAGAATCACCCTATCAGGAATTTATCGAACTGCCATTGTGACGTGCTAGAGTATCCAGTGCCATCCATATTCAATTTCACACAGCACATATGCTAAAATACACTGTTGTTACTGCTGCTCATATAAATAGTTTAGCATTCATGATCAAGAAATTCTGCAGCATCTCAACCACCCTTTAGGCCCAGATGGAGGGCCTTTGAAAGAAGAAAGGTCCCCACGTCACAGTCAAACAACAGTATCTTCAACCAGAATTACACACTTGCCTTCACAAGTACTTATATGAAAACATGTTTTGAATGCCACTGAATCAGAATGACAACGCTAATTAAAAGCGCTTATTGGGGTTTCAACACACACTCCAAAGCAACAGTTCTAAAATATGAGATGCTGAAGGAGCCATGACCCTCTGACAGCTGAATCCCAAACTCTTCTCCACTTCCGCAAGTTATGTTTATACAGTGGTGCCTCGCAAGACGAAAATAATTCGTTCCGCGAGTCTTTTCGTCTTGCAAAGCACGGTCCGTCGCAACTGCGCCTCTTCAAGCGGCTTTAAGAAAAAAGCGCAAGACGTTTTCGTCTTGCAAAGCAAGCCCATAGGGAAATTCGTCTAGCGAAGCAACGCAAAAACGAAAAACCCTTTCGTCTAGCGAGTTTTTCGTCTTACGAGGCATTCGTCTTGCGGGGCACCACTGTATTGGTTTAGACAGGAGATACATATTCCACCCTATTTACAGAGTCTTAAAACTGCACAAAACCAAATCATCCATCTAAAACTGTATGGCATGCTAATTGTATAAAGACTACACAATTTAAACAAAGTCATCATCCACAGCCACAAAATGTTTCCCAAGCTAGGGGTGACTGGACATTGCCTTTGGGAAATGCTCAGGTTCAGGCTTTGGCAGAACTTCTGAGGAGAAGATGTGACATGTCACACAGATGAATAAGCAGTTTTTCATGCAGATCATGACAAGACAGTCAGCTTTCAGCAGGGGTGCATGCCAGCTTGTGGAATGCCAAGAGCCAGGAAACCTGGCTGTTAGTTGGTGGTAGGGATGGGGGACAATTTTAAAAATGTGAATCTATCTAATTTGCAGCCCCTGAAAAGGTATTTGAACTGAAACAGAGTTATCCTTTAAAATTTGCACGTCGTCAATTTTGGAAAACAGTTCTCCAATCAAACTAATGCATATATTAGGGGGAAGGGTGTTTTAAAATACATTATATTGAGAAAATTGCTTGCAAATATGGGTATATTAGGGCAAATAAAACAGATAAAAGATAGTGTGCTCCTCAGTCTTTTATTCTTGTAAGATTATTTGTCAAATGTGGCATAAAAAGAAATATTTTTCAAATATTTTAAGTGAGTTAATAGTTCATCAACGCACACTCTCCTTCTGTAGTCAAACGGCTATATTAAAACTTTTCTAGTTATGCCTGAGAATGAATAAAACTGAAGATTTGAACAAGTCAGGAAAAGGGAGAACTCAAACATAATTAAAAAGAAAGAAAGAAGAGCCCCCGTTTTCATAATAAATGCTCTTGTTTTTAAAATAGCACCACACACTCAACCTGGCTACTATTCAACTTTGCTCCTCTTCTGAGATAAGATCAGTGGTGCAACACGATGACTACGAATGCTTTGTATCCAGGACTAACTGTCCAACTTCAGGCTGCTTGAGGGTTTCATTGTCATCATTCTTTTCTTGCTGAAGTCAATACAGAGAACATGCTGTACAGTAGCCTCCCTAAAGACGATTGTGAAAGCTCCCATGAAATGCTTCCTGCAATGACCTTATCATCTAGTTGAAAACAAAAACAACGACAGAAGACAGACACAGCAACTTTACTACAGATGAGTCAGGAACTGGCTCTGCAGAGTCAACGTTGCTCCGTCTCTGACAGAACAGATGACAGTAAACAAGGCTTGCACAAAAGGGAAAATGAACGGCACACGTCAGAAGACAGTCACTTCCTGGTCTGAATACTCCCGTTTTTACCAAAACCCAACCTTCTGCCCTCCCACACCTCCAATAAAAAAGGAAGACAATAAAAGCAATAGTCAGTCCTCTGGATTTGATGAGCATCCTTTTATGAGAAGCTTGGGGTAGAGGATATGACTGTTCACAGAAACCCATCATCTTCTCTCTGGCTGTGTCCTGCCAAAGCAGATAAAGGGGCTACGTATATTGCAATAACATTTCTAATATGAGAAGACAGTGGGGGGAATGGTCATATTGTGCTTTTCTGTGGGCTGGGGGGAACTATGTAGAAGTTAAGCACTGGATTCCATTCTATTTTGGTGTGTGGACGATGAAGCTTAAGGAAATATAAAGAAATGCAATGAAAGAAGTGGTTGTCAGTTTGGACACAGAGGCGCCTCTGTTCATGAAGCTGGGGCATAAGGGAAAAGAGGAGAGATTTAAGCTCTGCAAATCACAGGGCATACTCACACAAAAGCTCTGGCCCCATCTTGACTACATTCATCACCACTGCCAGACACTGGAAGCGAGAGTAAATGGCAAGCAAATTAAAGCAAGAATCCACCCTGGGAAGGAATGTGTTGTTGCTGCATCGCACTTGTATAAACAAGACACCTTGCACCAGGGGCCTCGTTACATATCATACACTTTGCATAGAACAAATGCTACTGATGAACATTTGCAAATGTCTGCAGTATACAGACACACCTGCAGGGCAGCCTGGAGTTAGCAGCCATTTCCACTCATATGTACACATAGCAGCAAGCCTGTTCGCTGCCACATATTATATAAAGCAGCCCAAATGTGCGTCAAGATCCTCGTGCCAAGAAAGGACCAAAAAGATGACAGAAAGTTTAATAACTCATCCAAGTGCTGGCATAGAAGGTGCCAAAGTCCATAATAGAAGAATTCATAAAGAATTCAGTTCCCAGCAGACTATGAGCCAAACTAGGGCTGCATTCACACAGTAGTTTATTCCATTTCCCTAAATGCTAATTTCTGCATTACTGTATAGCTGAACTTTCACATGATGTAAAAGTCCCTTTTGGGAAACGAATGGAATATAGTGCATGTTTAGTGCTCATTTCTGTGTTATTTGATTCCAGGAGGGGGAGGGACCATTTGCAGTCCCTTAAACCTGGATAATCACAAAAGTGACAAAATTTGGGGGAGAATGCCAGCATACAGTTCTTTCCTGCTGTTTTCATTTGGGAACAGAAGCATTTGTCTCCAGAAAGCATGGGCGAGTAGTGACAGTGTCCAATGACGTTCATTGTTGTGTCCCTGCACACCCACTGGTGTGAATGAAATTTAACACTACATCCTGGCATATCAGTTCAAAAGCCACAGTTTCATAACACAACAGATACTGTGGTATGAAAGGAATGTTAGGAAACAGGACAGAAGCACTAGCATTATAATAAGGAAATCTAATGCAATATTCTCCATGTCTGAATGAAGCCTTAATGTGGCATGACCCGTGCAACTATCTGAAGCCACTGCAAGCTTGAAAAGGCTTGGAAACTTTTTGAGGTGGGTGCTCCATTCACAGAAGACTTAAAGCATAATCCTATACATGCAGCTTCAGAAGAAAGTCCCACTATGCTCTGTAGTACTTAGTTCCAAGTAAGCGTGCTTAGGCTGCAACTTTAGAAATGCACTCCACATTGCTACTGTGCCTTCGATATCATTCACCCCTAGAACCACAAACTACAAGTAGAATGTGAACATAATACATTATTATAATGCGGTTTGTAACTAAAATTCTCTGAATCACAGAAGTGATTGATGATAAAAACGAGCCACCTTCTTTTCCTGAACCCTCGATTTTTCTTTCCCCTGTGCCACTGCAAACCAGCCCCCTTCTATGTACCATATTATAATGAATGCCATTGTTATTAGAGATGTGCAAAATTTATGTGACTGGAGCAAAGGCCATTTGCAATTGTCTGAGCCATGGAATTAATCATCAGCCAAGACTTTAAAATCACAGCTAAGAGACAGCAATCACAACCACCATGCATCATAATGACAAAATATGCAGATTGTCTTGGGAAAGAAAAGCACATACCCTATTCCATCCTTGAGTTTTGGCACAGCAGGAAGCATGTTAATAAACATGCTTATCTCAATCAGTATTTTTCTCTCTTACGTTTCAGTACAGCAGAAACGTTAAAGGCAGCAATGTCACAAATTATGTTACACATAATGAAAAGTCTATTACAGGGGAGATAATAGCATGCTTCCTTGAAGAAGAGAAACAGAAGAGTCCCTCAAAAAGTCTGGAAATCAGCAGAAAAGTAAAGAAACAACCGGGAGTACAAGCTGTTGAAATAACAGCCGAACACAAGGAAGAGATCACGAATAACTCCTGCTTACCCTTATCCCAGCACTGAGAGGTTGGTTTTATGTGTACACATGGATAAAATCTATAACCCTGCCTTACCCACATAGGGCATGTCTTGCTATGGCTTTTCTAACAGCAACCACAGCTGGGAAAGAAAGCATTCTGTCTGCAAAAACATACTCCCGGCTGAAAACACAGCTTCTTGAAGCCACTGTTTGTTGTCATTGATTTAAATTATGTTTCATTTATAATCCAATAAAAACTCTTCAAAGTTGCTTATAAAACATCCTAAATCACAAGGTATAAAATACACAGCTCTGGTATAGTCTCCTCTGAAGAGCTGTCGGGGTACGAAATGCATTGGACTTGAGACACAAACACACGTGTGTGTGTGTGTGTGTGTGTGTGTGTGTGTGTGTGTGTGTGTGACCCATCACCTCCTCTGTGCACTTGACACACCTGATGAAGTCAGCTGTTGCCCAAAGAGCTAACCAGTTGTAGGGAACCACATTATTTTGTTTTCGGATTTTCAATAAATAAATAAATTCAATGGCGTAAAACTGTCACATTCCAAAGGTCTTTCTCATTGGCCATCCTCTTGAAGCACACCATTCAAGGACTTTAATTGTAGTGTTCGAAATGTAACAGTACCGTCCTGTTGGGATCAATATAATGCTGATGGGGGGTGGGGCAGGAATTTCTGTTCTCATCCTGAAGCAAAGTTCTTAACCAGAGGTACTATTTCTGGGTTAGCGGAGTCTGTAACCTGAAGCGTATGTAACCCGAGGTACCATTGTACAGGGAAGGCCTCAGTCGACTGGGTTCAACTCCTTTGAATGAACCCAGCCAAACAAATACACAGCTGAATGGAGTACTGGATGCAAAGGCTCAATTAGGCATTGCATAAAACCTGCACATACCCAAGGTTGTGCCTCTGCATTCCTGCTTAGAAGCTCATAAAATCTGGCCAGCAGATAACGTTTTAGAGTAAAATAGCTTCTGACTGGCTGACGTGTTATGTTCCTTTAATGTCATGAACACACACTATGCCAGACAGACAACAATCCGACAAAGATTCCATTAGGTGCGATCAATACACACTTGGCAGCAGACACTGCAGATGTATCACTTAAGCTAATATTTCGTTTTGTATTGAGCTACACAATTAATTGATACAAAAAAGGGGGCAGTTTGTATAAGGAGAGAATTATGTGCATGTTCCTGTCATATGAATCACATTAGAAAAGTCTAATCTCATTCTAGTTTCAAAGGGGAATTCTTATATATTCCCATTCTTCTAATATCCCTTGTTTTTTAAATCAGGGGTGGCTAACCTGTGGCCCTGTTGGATTCCCATTAGCCCCAGCAAGCATGGAGAATACACTTCTGAGGAGCCACAGGTTAGCCACCCCTATTCTAAAGGATATCTCATTAGACGCGTGGTGAGGGGACTATTGACTAAAGCAGCCTCTGGGCAAATGGACTCTTCAAGAAATTTTATGGTGTCAGCATCACAGAGCTTTAATGGTGACTACAGCCTTTTGTCCTCAGCTGAGGCAGCCTTTGAGAAGTGGGTTCTGCTGTTCTGAAGTATGGCCCTAAGCCACGTTACACTGTTTCAGCATTTTTTTTCAATTCAGATGTCGGCACTATCCTATAAGGAAGTTAGACTACACATACTATAACATCCTATTCTTCTAGGAATCTAGAGCAGAGCTTATCCAACTAGGAGTGAGTGCTCAGGCTGGTCCACACTTATGTGGGAGAAACCAATAGAGCTCCCCATGGATATTCCTCGCTTGTCTTAAAATATGTATTTTTTTTCTCTCTAAGCTTATTGGTTGGAAACTTTTCAGTTATATATTGATGCTGGAAACTATTCAGCAGGTGGTGCAAGAGTTTTCACGATCTTTGAATACAAGGGGGCTTCTTCTCTGGATAAAAGAGGACATGGGGCCTTCTCAGTAGTTGTGTCCTCCCTGTGGAATGCCCTCCCTTCAGATGTCAAGGAGATAAAGAATTACACAACTTTTAGAAGACATCAGGAGGATTTTAACACTTGATGTTTTTAGGTATGTTGTAAGCCACTCAGATGGGTGGGGTATTATTGTTGTTGTTGTTGTTAAAATCCAAAAGACTGGCCCCACCTTCCAAACAGGTAGTAAATGTAAAGATAGCTGCTGGACACTTGGAGAAATGGGTGACCTGTTTTGCCAACATGTAAAACAAATGTTTATCTGAGTTAGAAAGCCACCTCTGCTCAAAATGGGGCCATCAGCCCACCATTCCACACAAATCAACCCATACAATCCTTTTTACAAATTCATATTCACATGTCAGTCCTGCCAACATAGAAGTAGGGATCCTACAGGAACATTCACAAACACACACATATTTTTATGTTGCCATTTCCAACCTCAGGCCTGGGGATGGAATGTTGCCCTCCCAGCTCTCTCTCTACAGGTCCTCTGGAACTCTCCCTAAGCCACACACCAAAAACACACTCTGATCACAATCCTCACTTGCCCTGCTTTGCACCCAATGTATTTTTTGCCTGGCTGGAAATATCCCTCAGCTTTTAATGTCTCTTGCTTGTCAAGATGCAAGATGTGAATGGGTGTGAAGCAGGTGAATGTGTGTAGAAAACAGAGTATGGTACAAAGGTGAATTTTGCTTTTGCCTTTGGCTCAGTCACAAAGAAAGGAATCTTAGTCCATGGGCTGAAAAAGGTCTTCTACTCTAAATAATCAAACTGAATGGCATGGTAAGGTGAGCAGGGGGACAGATTCGCATAGAGTTAGGCATTCCTTTATGACAAAATGCTAGAATCCAAACTATATTTATTCTTTTCTTTTTCCTTTTTCCTGGTGCTGGCATCAAAGCCACATATAAATAGGAATATGAAATCTGATTAGCATGCAGTGGTAATATCTCACTGCCTCCAAGCATATTCAGAATACAGTGGGAATGAATGGAAGGTATATAAACAGAAGATGTATAAACATAACTCTGTTCCAGCTGGAATGCAATCCCTTTCTCTGAAAACCCCTCTCATGAACAAAGTCATGAAATGCAGATTTCCAATACAGCTGACAAAAGCTTAAAATAGCTGTTTGGGAGTTTGTAACGAACTCCCAAATAAAAAGGCACAGTTCGGCAATAGAGTTGCACACTTCCTCAAGGATTCTTGAAAGCCAACAGAGGACTGCGTGGTTGAAAAATGGATATAAAATAAGGAAACTTCTGTCTCTGTCTCTCTCTCCCCCCCCCCCATTTGCTTACCTGGCATTACTATAGAACTATAAAAACCTGACAAATCTGAACACATATTTGAGAAGAACCAAAAGAGATCTAGTGAGAGCCAACTAAGAGCACCTCATAACGCAAAGTGTACTGGGCTGTACACCTCCAAAGAATCTTATTTTCATTGTATAACCAGGGTTGCTCTGTTTTCTAATATTTAAATACACTTAAAGAGCTGAAAGGGAATGAAATAGAAGGGGTCAGCATAGGTCTGAGCAGAAAAGCATCCTGCAGATAATTATTTTATAGGTGTGGAAGAGAAGGTGGTTCGTTAGGAAGGAAAACAGCAACTTGCACTGACCATTCTCAGAATGATCTTGCCTTTGAAGGAACTGAACCTCTTATATGGCCTAGTACTGTTTTGATAGGCCATATAAGACGTTCAGTTCCTTCAAAGACAAGATCATTCTGAGACTGACCTCTTATATGGCCTAGTACTGTTTTGATAAGGGACGTGGCTGGCGCTGTGGGTTAAACCACAGAGCCTAGGACTTGCCAATCAGAAGGTCAGCGGTTCGAATCCCCACGATTGGGTGAGCTCCCATTGCAAATGTCCCTGCTCCTGCCAACCTAGCAGTTCAAAAGTACGTCAAAGTGCAAGTAGATAAATGGCGGGAAGGCAAACGGTGTTTCCGTGCGCTGCTCTGCTTCGCCAGAAGCGGCTTAGTCATGTTGGCCACATGACCCGGAAGCTGTACGCCAGGTCCCTCGGCCAATAAAGCAAGATGAGCGCCGCAACCCCAGAGTCGGCCACAACTGGACCTAATGGTCAGGGGTCCCTTTACCTTCAGGTGGGTCTAGGAGAAGAAAATGCTGACCCTAAACCTCCACAGCCTTGCATTCATACCCAGAGGAAAAATCTGTGCCTGCTGCCTTGTGGGACATCTTAAGTAGCAAACCTGAGACAAATCGAGAATGGAGTCCCTAAGACAGTTGGATGGTGTATTTTATGCCTCCTCCTGGCAACTCCTGCAACCAAGCTGGTGTCAAATGTATTACTCTGCTCTCCTTCAGACCACATCAGCAAAGGCGAACAGGGAGTCTTGTTATCCGGGCAGTCCAGGACCTCCATTGTACTGTCTAGGGTTGCGCCCTGGAGAGGTCACTTTGGTGTTAATGCAGCAAAAACAACACTAGAAGCAGCAGTTAAGTGTTACCAGTTTCTGCAGTCACAGCAAGCGCTGTGATTCTCCAATGGTTTGACTTCACCCTCCGAGGCACACTCCATTGCCTCTCAAGACAGATGGATGCCAGCAAGGTGGTTTTGATAATGATTCCTCCAGCCTCCAGAAATTACATACGTAAATCAGTCAAGTTTTCCACTGACATTTGGTGTTGTTGCCTAGCCACTTCCTTCTCATCCTAAACTATTATTTCATAAATACGACTACATTTTCAAAAGCTGATTGATGATATAGATGCACCAGAAATATGAACAACTAATGGATTGCAGAACAACTCAGCACTAAGTTTTGTCCTGTAACTTTACTAATTTCTCACTGACCGAGTGGCTGAACTGATCTTCTGCATTGTATTACCAACACTAAATAGGCTGTATAGCCCCTTCGCTCACTTGCCAAAAAGGAGGAGCAAACCAACTAGGAGGTTTTCCACTAACTATAGTTTCTTGGTTCAGACAAAACAAGAAACTGTAGTTAAAGCAATACTGTTTTGTTTTGCTCTCACCAAAGAGATAGGAACTGCATGTGTGGCTAAAAGACTAGTATGCATCTTGGCTTATTGAGATATGATTGTCCCGAACCCAAATTGTACACCCAGAATTATTCAATTCATGACAAGACGGATTGCAATCCAATCCTTCCTTGTAAATGAAATGAGCCTTTTGAGCTAAGCTTTCCTGAATGTTCAATACATTCCATTCACAACTATCCCCACTGCCACACTGCGTTACTTTCGCCTTGCACTTCAAACAGATTTGCTGGTGCTCTGAAACTAGATACTTTTTAAAAAGTCATTAAAAGCTACTTAATGGTGGGGGCTTTTTAAAGTACAGTATTTCATTCAAGGTCAAGAGGCTATCTCACACATATGTATAACCATATGCTGTTTCGTTTGCACATATCACTTTGGGAGTTATCCCTCTAGGATCTCTCTTTCATGGGAATAGTTGGCCACAGTTCACTGTGGATTTGTGAAACACATTCCAGACTGTAAAAAAGAAATGTTAATCTGGGATCAATTTTTCATCAGTTCAAATGTACTTTCCAATCTACAACGATCTTCATTCCTGGAACAGTTTTAGAGTCCACTCAACATTATTAGCTTTGATGAACCAACATATTTTTAATGGTCATATGCTTTTGCTTCTGTTAAGGGATATAATTTTGAGAAACACTTTCTTCTGCCCTGAAGAAAAAGTAATTTGTACTTCGCACAATCTGCATGGTAATTACAAGCCTACACACGTATACTGCATGATAATTCCTTCATGATGGGTAAAAATAAGGCTACAGGGTTTCTTGCAAGGCTCAGGGGCCTTTTTGACAGTATTATTTGTCCCGATTCTAAACAACACTTAGAAAAATATTGGGAGTAAGCAAGTGAGGAAAGAGAATATTCTACTCCAGCTTTAATCAATTCAGTTGACAGAGGTCTCCTTCTGAAGACATATACAGAGAGAGAGAGAGAGAGAGAGAGAGAGAGAGAGAGAGAGAACCATTTCAATAAATGCAGACATGCATTCTCACAAGTCAAAATGCCTGAGCATGAATGGGAAAAAAAATCAAAAATTACAATACATACTAGGGATCCCCAGCCTGTGGGCACATTTGGAATGTATATATGCATATATAATTTACATGGGTACCAAGAAATTCTTTCTGTCCCCCTGAAGGGTCCAAGGATATCATGCATGTTCCCTATTTTATGCCTGTGATTTAATGCTGTGATTTATTTATTTTTTAATGTGTGAAGAAAAAGGGATGAGAGATAGGTGCCATATTTTTCTGTGTATAACATGCCCCCATGTATAAGAAGGCCTCCTATTTTTTGGGACCACAAAAAAAAAATTTGGCAGGGAAATTGCCCAAAGTTGTTGACCTTCTTTTGGGGGGAGATTGCACAGAGTTGTTGAGCCTTTGGGGGGCACTGCCGCCAATCGCTCTACAGCCTGCCCACCAATACAAATCACATGCATCGCCACAACCACCAATCGTCACACTCACTGCCCAATGCCTACCTGCCCACTCGCCGCAACCACAGCCGATTGCACACACACCTCGCTGATGCCATAAATCACCTGCCCAATTGCCACAGCCGCAGCCAATCGTCAGCAGGCCTTGCCACAGCAACCAATCACACGCCCAATCACCACTGCCAATCTCCTGCTGGCTGCTGCCACTAATCGCCCATCCCCCCTCTGCTATCCGTGTATAAGACAACCCACAATTTTTGCCTATTAGTTCTAAGGAAAAAATACGGTCTTATACACGAAAAAATACGGTATGTTTTTGTAAGCTTTCGCACGGTGAACACACAAACACAATCTGCCACATTCTGAAGCCAGGAAAAAGATTATGATGCGGCTGCAGAAAAGGTGGGTCATACTTATTTTTTCAAAATGAAATTTACACAGGATGATAGGTGTTGACCAGGAAAGAAAAATCAATGCTACAAGGCATATATTCAATCTGTGATTGAATGTGGAATTCACTTACATTGATGGCACAAAGAAAGAGAAGGAGGAGGAGAGAGAAAGAGCTGACACATCGACGGGCTAAACATACATTTTCCCATATTATTTCCGGGCCTACTTATTACAGGGTTTCTTTGACACAAGTCAGCCAACTGCATGCAGTAGGACTGTGCTAGAATTAAAGCAAGAAAATGATGCTGAAAGCTTACTTCCTTTCTACAAATAGCGTCCAGCCTTTCAGTCACTTTAGAAATGTGAACTGGTCCCAATGCATATGGACAAAGCAATTCAACATTATGCCAGGACTGGAAATATGCTACCACAGGACTCTTGGAATGGCCGCCATACTATTGGAATGAATTCAATGCATACAGAGCCTGGGTGGGGTGAGGGGTGGGGAGACAGACAACATAAAAATAGGAAAATGGTGTGAAAATGCCAAACACTCCCGCAGAGACCCTCTAAACACAGACACAGTCCGCTGATCAGGGACAATGTCAGAACTGACACTCATATGCCACACATATCACAGAAGAAGCCAACCCATGCCGGCTGAACTGGGGCCAGGCCTGTCTTCTCAACACACCTCCAGCATGCAAGGGAACTCATGGAACTGGGCAGTAGCCACAGGCAAAGTCAGGAAAGGTTCTGGTGCCACGACGAAGGAAGGGGACTATGCTGGCCTCCGAAGCAGCTTGTCCCGGTCCCGTTCCCAGACATGCCAAAAGCAGGCTGGTGTCCAAAGTGATGGATACATGTTGCTGTTAGGTCAAAAATCAGCCAGTAAGGCAGAACAGAAATAGCAAAGTGGTTGACAATGTCACTTAATAAGGATCGGTAGCAATGCTTTTGTCAAAAGCTTTTTGAAAGTCCAAATATGTCTTATCTACATGGTTGCTGACACATCAAAAGAATCATCAGTGAGGCAAGACACCCTTTTGCAGACGTCATACTGATTCTCTCTCAGCATGGTTTGTTCTTTCATATGCCTAATATTTATAGCTTTAATTGTGCTTTCCGCAAGCTTACGAGGGCAGAAGTAAGGTTGACAGCGGTGTAGCACAAAGAATTTTCCATAGATTCTTTTTTTTAAAAAAAGCACAGAAGTGACCCAAACCTTAAGTAAAAAGATTTAATTCTGTGCTTAGTTGCATCACTTTGTCAAAACAGTAACAATTTTACGTTTGAATCCTTATTAAGAATTCTAAAGGGGAATGCCCATCTGATCTAGTAACCAATTTTTACATTGTCAGCTAGTTCCAAGGTTACATCTTTTGTTATGCCTACTTGAAAAAGTTTGAAATATTGTACCTGTCTCATTTAACAACAATTACATGAAGATGATGAATAATAATAATAATAATAATAATAATAATAATAATAATAATGACTTTCCTTCTTCTGGTTCTCATTATATTACATGGGTGGCAAACCACAACTTATTTCCCTTTACACCTATAACATCTACCAATAATACCGCTGCTTCATATAATAATAATAATAATAATCACATGAAGTAGGATGGAATTACAGCTCCTGAGTATGACATGGCAGAGAGCCTCATTACACATAGTGACAGCTACCCTAATGTGCATCACAGATTTCTCCGTCAAAGAGAAATAATGAGCTGTCCAGGGCCTACGGTGCTTTTTATAAACATCTTCAATGTTTTTTCCTGTGCTTCTGGCACGCTCTCTGTTAAACAGCAGCCAAAACAAACAAAGCAAACCTACAGAATCCTAAAGCAGCACAAAGATCACAATTCTAATGTTGCTGACAACACCAATATATTGTTCCAGCCGTGGAAGTATAATTTTCATTCAACGCTCTTCTTGGAAAGACTGCGATGCTCTCAGGGCCTTCCTTGCACAAGTCCCTCCCCATTAGCATCCTGTCCAGTTTGCTGCAGGCCATAATGTAGCCATTGATAATAGTTTTGGCATATGTTTCCTAGGGAAAGGCCTGGCTGGCCTTCTATTGAACGGATGTTGATTGTGTTAATGCAGAAGACGCATATCTGCTACCTCCTGCTGCGTCAAGCCCCTAATGACCACATGACCTGTCAATATCACTTAACACAATCCACAGGAAAATACTGATGCCAGGAGAGCGGACTCTTTATATGCACCCACAATGCACAAGCATTTCACACGCGTCTCATTAACGCCATGCAGTATTACCTGTAGACCTGGTAAAGAAATGCAGCTATGCCGTGTCCGCCATGCCAACCACAGAGTGATAAGACAGTGAAGGCAGGAAACCATGTGGGTTAAACCAAACCACATTTTTGTGCCTAAGCTCCTACCATGAAGGATGGCCAAAAGGAATGAATGCAAGATTGCATTGATGTTAAAAGTGGCCAACAGCAAACCTGTTGTAAGAAGTAAGAAACTTACTGGTGCAAACACAGTTCTGGAAAGAAATGTACCTGCCCACAAAGTTAGATAATACAAAGACAAGAAAGCTGCTCATAATCCTATTTGCCTAAACTCATTTGGAAACATATAATCCCAAATGGTTAAGTAGCGGGTGCTGTTTTCATGGAAACTAAGGAGCATTTAAAGCAGAGTGGGGTGCTGTGTGTTCCGAGACTGAGTTTAAGGTACATCAGAATACCAGTTTGTGTATTCTCAGGCAAAACTGCATAGCCCACAAACAAAAGAGAGGTACTGACTTTTCAAGTTATGGCTTACAAAGATTCCACCAGAGAGCAGCCTCCCTGCTCCTCCCAAGTCCTTTTACTGCCACACCAACCTAAGACAAGGTTTGTTTTAGTGTGATGTACAAAGCAGGACTTGTGGTTAAGCTCTCTGCTCTCTTTTCTAACTTGGCAAATCCAGCGTAAATAATCAGCAGCGGCCTTACAGTCATAGATAGTGGTGTTCCTCAAAATCCCCTTGATGCTCAGCAAGGCAACCTTTGGTTCCAAAGGTTCAGTTGTGAGTGAGGCTGGTCACACTCTCAATCCTTCCCTTTTCTACCCCACTAGCTTTCTGTCACTCTTCAAAGCTCTCTCATCACTTCCAAAATGGGGTGAATGCACTCCGTTGAGCAAATTTTTATATGACAGTCCATAGGTTTGCTTCTCATCTTTGTTGGTCTACCATGCACTCAAGCAATTCACATTCAATAAGCCCATCAGTTGCAGAACTCATAATGCAGTTATAAAACAAAAAACAAAAAATTTAAGGATGCCAGACAAGAAAAACCATATAACAGTGCCCTTGCTTATTCCTGAAGCCCTAATATTCTTCAAAGGCTTGACATAATTTATTTTAGTTTTAAAATTTTATTATTGTTTATTATTCTTCATAATAATAAATTTGATGCCCACCTTTCACCAGCAGATCCCAGGGTGAGTTACAACAATTTAATACAATTTAAAATGCATAATTAAAAAAACAACAACAGCTGGAACAGATTCTGGGTATGCACAGAAAATGCACATCTCAGGTATCAGAGAGCAAGGTAAAGAAGTGCATGTTCAGTATTCACCAAAATCTGTATAGTCAAGAATTTAAGTGTATCTGTGGAGAGGGAATTCCATAACACCCCTCAAACTACTGGGGGAGGTGGAACTACCAAGAGTGCTAACTCCACCCATGCAGTAGAACTATAAAGCCTTTACAGAAATGCAACACAGGAAACAAGAAAGGCATCAGGCAGAGTGGATAGGAAAAGGCAAATGATTCAAAGCAACATCCACCAAACTGTACAACACATAGCCAGGTTAGTTTGCAGCACAGCAATGGGCTGCGTCTGCCAGGGTCTTCGGAATGCCTAACCTAAAGCAAAACCTAACGATGGCTCACCATGATTCAGACTTGAGCAATGTCCAGAACAGATTGTGCTATCTGTAGCAGTTATTCAATTTCTCGCTATGTAAACATGAGGTAATAGTGTGGTAGGGTTGGTAAGTTCCTGGAGTCTGAGAAGAGTAAGGCACCAGGAATGCTGAGTCTAGGTCCAAAGGAATTGTGAGTAGAAGCTCAAATCTAGTGGCTTCCCAGCTAATTCATACACCTGGACTGCACTGCACTCAGCGTACCATTGTATCTGTTCATTCTGGGCAGGTCACATATTTAGACTGCAAACTTATCCTTCACTTGGATGGAGCTATGGACATGAAAGCAGCTGGAAGGAAAATATAAATTAACTTATAGCAGACATTTTATTTATTTATTCAAAGATGGGGTTTTTTTTTAATCCCACTTCAGTTGAAAAGGTCTTGCCGAACAGCTTAAAAAAGCCAGAAGTCAGTCAAATGCTGCATCATCAGAAATATAGTGTCCCAATCAAGGAAAACCATAGTCCCGTTCTAATCTGCCTTTGTCAGACCACACCTGGAGTACTGTGTCCAGTTCTGGGCACCGCAAGTCAAGAATCACAGAACTGTAGAGTGGGGAGGGACCCGATGAATCTTCTAGTCCAATCCTTTACAATGCAGGAATCCTGCCCACAGCCCTCCCTGGGTGGACTTGAACCACCAACCTTTTGGTTAGCAGCCAGATGCACTGACTCACTGAGCCGCCTGTGGATTAAGAAGGATATTGACAAGCTGAACCGTGTGCAGAGAAAGGTGACCAGGGTGAGGGAGTTGAGTATGTTTAGCCTGGTAAAGAGAAGACAGGGAGGAGATATGATAGCCATCTTCAAATATATAAAGGGCTGTCATGTAGAGGATGGAGCAAGCTTGTTTTCTCCTGCTCTGGGACCCAAACAAATGGATTCAAGTTACAAGAAAGGAGATTCTCAGTAAACATCAGGAAGAACTTTCTGACAAGCAAAAGCTGTTTGGCAGTGGAACAAACTCCCACAGGAGGTTGTGGACTCTCCTTCCTTTTAAAGCAGGGGTTGGATGGTCATCTGTCATGTATTATCGAGTTGAGATTCCTGCATTGCAGGAGTTGGACTAGACAACCCTCAGGTCCCTTCCAACTCTACAGTTCTATGATTCTAAGATTAAATGACATGACACAGAAGGAAGATGGTTTTGGAGAGAGGAGGAAAAAGACAAACACAGGAACTAGCCTCAGCTACAGATCTGATTAGCTCCCACAACTGAAATGTTGGGTGTTGAACTTACACGGCAGGACTTCAATCTTCTCACATCTAGCAGAAATATTCCAGCATCTTGCCAATCCCTCTATGGAAAGTAAGACTCGTGTGTGGAGGTATCTAGTTGATGCCATCCTCTCCCTAGAGCAGAAGGGTCTGATGCCACAGGTGGGTCACATTTCCAAACAGGCTTTGACAGGCCTCCAAGAAATATCCTGGTATCCTAGCCTCCCTGGAAGTGAGTATAATACAGGCAGAAGCTGCTGGCCTTACAGGTTGGGCCCTTGTCAGAATCTGCCAGTGACTCATCACTCCAGCTGCTACAGGAAAGGCTCGGGGAGGCTCAAATGACAGCCTCTCCAAGAGCAGATGGTCCTGTGGCTCTTCCTCAGTTGTTTCTGATGGCCTCTGCGAGGGGAAGGAAGGGACCCAGCCCAGCTGATGAAAGCAGGATCAAGCGGAGATGTTATTATTCCTACTACTGCAGAAATGAAGAAGAATGGAGCAAAGGCGGGTGTTACAACGCTGTGATTTTGTAAGAAGCTGAATTATGCCTCTGAAAAAGGGCAATGTCACTCAAATGGGAGTTTATCCTAATGAAGGGGAGCATAACCTTAGCTATACAGTTGCCACTTCATCTACTGATGCAGAAGAGTTTGTGGCGAATATCAAAAAATCTGCTAAGCGAACATTTGGCAAATTGTGCATGAGTTATCCTGCTTGCTGCAAGTTGCTTTTCTCACCAGGTTCCAGAATACCAAATTCTTACTTTCAGGCTTGTAATGAGCCGTGCATCTAAGGTGAGCAAGACTTGCCTCTAGGTGACCAGGCACTGGAACCTTACAAAACCCGCCACCCTTTTAGACCACAAATGACCAACATTTGTTACTAAATCCATTGTTCGTGGAATTATTTGCAAGGATAAATTAAGGTCTCCACATCTTAAGCAAAATTAACTAGCAAAATGCCACTAAGATAGGCAGGTGAAGATAGAAGACAGAGAAACACTCTGTGTACATATTTTTCATGGAATCCTTCTCAGAGGAGACTAGGTTAGCACCAACCTGGGTGGTGTGTGGGGTTTGCCCCTCCTGCAACACGGTCTATGAATACAACACTTTACTTCTCCCTCACAAGAGTGACTGATAGATTTATAAGGCAGAAATGAAAGGGGTTCAGCACCCAAGTGCAACACAGAGATGTGGACAGAATCTACCCTGGTTAAACCCCAGTGACTGTAAGGTCAAGCTTTCCCCCGTTCATTTGGGTCCAGGGTTGCAGCCCATCTACTCTGACTGATTGGTACTTAATGTAAATTGTAAATAGGAAAAAGTCTAGACAGCACTGCATGTATAGTATAAGGCCATGAACAAGACAGAAATTATTGTTTTGTGCCTTTCCTCCCCTTTTTAAAGTGAAGGATTGTGATTTTAGCTCTGTCATAAAGAATTCCTTCATGCTAACAACTGCATCAAAATAAGTTCTCTGCGCCAGTTTGCAAATGTTAGCAGCGCATGAGAAATGTCACTCAACCCGTCTGTTTTACTAACATTTCCTATCAGCAAGCAGACAGGAAGCCTTCTCAGACGCACTCACAAAGAGGCAAACAGAAGCCAGAGCTAAAAGTAGATTTTTCTTTCTGTATGCTATCACCCTAAAAGAACGGAAACCATATGGAGGTTAGGCTATTATTCATCTAGTTAGAGTCTTCAGGTGGCTTCAGACTGAAAAGAAAAATTTTCAATAGATGTACTCAGCCACCACTTATTTTGTTTTTCACCGTGTACGCTACTACAGTATTACAGATGTTCATAGCTGAGCAGCTACAGTCAAAAGTGTATTAGCATTTCAGTGTAAGAGTATACTAAAGCTGACAACTAAATTGTAATAATTCACTCTGGGGTGAACCTGTAAGCTTTCAGGAATGCCTAATAGTTCTTTCATCTGTTGCAAAATTGCTATAAAGTAAGCCCAGTTAGCTCTGACTAGAATACTGGCTTGTTCACACATCAGAAGCATGGAAGCAATAGTCTGGAATTCTGGGGAAAGCAAGATGGTCACTGATTTGTAGTGAGCAAAACTCTGACAAATGAATAGAGGTGCAGAAATAGGGCTGTGCCAAATATTCTCTGTTTGCTTCAAAAATAGCCAGAGTCCGAACAGAACCAAAGCTTTCAGATATCAGTTCTGAATGAGTGGGTTCACTCCCAAGTAACCTTTTTCCATACCTCAGACACTTGGAAAAGGGCATCCATACATGTTATTAAGTCATGGCTGTGTGGAAATGCACAGATTATCACAAATGTTACTTTTTAAAGACTGTATTTAATACTGGCTTACAGGCCTTAGAGTCACAATGACCTGTGGTGAAGCCTCTGAGGGGTTCATTGCAAAGTGGGCATGGTCAATGTGTAACGGTGGGTATGACTAAATTTTATTTTTAAAGGACACACTGCAGGGGAGCTCTTTGAGAGCCAGTGTGGTGTAGTGGTTAAGAGCGGTAGTCTCGTAATCTGGGGAACCGGGTTCGCGTCTCCGCACCTCCACATGCAGCTGCTGGGTGACCTTGGGCCAGTCACACTTCTCTGAAGTCTCTCAGCCCCACTCACCTCACAGAGTGTTTGTTGTGGGGGAGGAAGGGAAATGAGAATGTTAGCCGCTTTGAGACTCCTTCAGGTAGTGATAAAGCGGGATATCAAATCCAAACTCTTCTTTGGAGAGAGGTCACAAAAACATTTCCATACCACAGCTGGGAAACTGTGGGACTGGTCAATAAATATTGAAAAATGGAGGACCTTTTAGCAAAGGACACATTAGAACAGGAGCCACCCCTGTTTTATTTCTTATATTTCTTATAAGTGGTTGCTTTTATTTGTGCTAACCTGCTTTGAGAACCAATGGTAAAAATTAGATTATCTTTTCTGAAACAAACTAACAAATGGTCCACTTGAACCCCCCAACCCAAAGGAGACATGAACAAAGCCAGGCATTCTTGACTGAATAAATAATGAAGAAATGAAGCCCACATTCATAGTTACTATGTGGCATGAGACCATAAGGTTTTATTTTTGATTAATATTTTACCGCATAAATTAACCGTCAAACCACAAATCTTTCTGTGCTCTGAATTCTTCACTGCTAATTTGGAGCCAGATTTCTAACATGAAAAGACCGTCTGTGACACTGAAGAGTTTATTTGTGTTTATTGTGAAACAAATGTCATTCGATGAGGAAGGCTTTGGCAAACAGGGCAACCTACCAATACAGTGGTACCTCGCAAGACGAATGCCTCGCAAGGCGAAAAACGCGCAAGACAAAAGAGTTTTCCGTTTTTTGAGTCGTTCCGCAAGACAAATTTCCCTATGGGCTTGCTTCGCAAGACGAAACGTCTTGCGAGTTCTTACGAGTTTGTTTCCTTTTTCTTAAAGCCGCTAAGCCATTAATAGCCGCTAAGCCGCTAATAGCCGTGCTTCGCAAGACGAAAAAACCGCAAGACGAAGAGACTCGCGGAACGGATTAATTTCGTCTTGCGAGGCACCACTGTAAATCTCTTTTAAGACACTTGAAGTTAACCTGCGTGTACTATAAATTAACACCTCTTCTTCATGATCAATCTGGAAACCTATTGCAATTTTCCAAATGCGTTACATCAAATATCTCACAAACACTCAGAATTCCAGTAACCAGATTCTCAAATAAAAGCACATATTCATGAGTTTAATCAAATATAAAGACGCTTCTCACTTGGGGATCACTTCATCTAGCAGATGCGGATCAAAAAAGTTTTTTTATTAAAAAAAAACTTTTATGTTTAGTTGTGAAAGAACGATGCCACATAATAATGTATCATTTGCTTCACCAAACTGGCTCCGTTGCTACTCCATTGCTGTGCTAGACGTACCACCAACACAACTGGGCCATTCATGGTAAGTTACAGCAACACTTCCTCTATAGGCATCCAGTAGCCCACTTCATTGCATCATCACCACCAGCCAGTGGTGGAACACATCAGATGATGAACAGATACTGTAGGAAGTCTGTACGCTGCAGAGAGTGGGCATGAATGAATGCCAGAGCAATGGCACAGGACTGGTGCAATAAGCAAAGGGAGGCATGTCTATGAAGACCCCTCTGTTTCTGGCTCTGGGCCTCAAAGGGGCTGGATTATTCCCATTGTATTAGGTAGCTACTAAACATCTGTTGTTTTCCTCTAGATTTTTCACTTAACTGAGCTTTGGTGTTTCCTTAGCTTGAAAGTGGCTTTTGGGAACGTTATTTTCTTATCCATTTAAATTATGGGCATTGCTTCTCCAAAAACAGTGTTCAGAGCAAAAGATGAGAACATCAAGTTAAATCCTGTTCTTTAAACAAAACATTCCAAACAGTATGTTACTGAGAAATTAAGCTAAAGACACAAAACAAAAAATAGTTACGTAGGACCTTTTAGCCTTTCAGATACAGAAACATCCTCTTTCTTCTCTCGTTACCCTCACAATCATGAAGCATAGCCGTGAACTAGAGCCAAAGATAACAGAGGCAAGCTTTTTAACTTTATTGGGTTATTACTAACTTTTACTTTTAAAGGAGGGTTGTATAATCTTCTCAGTTAATACTTCTAGGATAGACCAGCTGTTCTGAGTAATTCAGACAAACTTCATTAAGTGTGCTTTAGGGCTCCTCTAGACAATCTGTTTATTGATCATGCTTCCTGATTTGCTTACGCAGAGGTTAGACTATGTCCTGTTTTTATTGAGCATTCAATCTGTTTTGTTGCGGGGAGGAGAGTTTTACAGCTCTGAGCATTCAGCCTGATTTGCTTATGTGGTGTTTATGTCTTCCCATTAATCATTTCTTCGTACCACCCTTTTCAGTGTTTCCCAGTCACCTTCCTTACTGCAGTAAGTCTTTATTTCTTTAAAGTGGATTGTTGCTCTAAACCACTTTAACCCACTTTAATTTTGCAAACCTGAATTTCCAGTATGCACTTGGGTCCCTCCTGTAAGATACTGGCAGTCTGGAGGCAACTTTGGTCTTCATCATCCCATCTGTATTATTTTTAAATCAACTCCTTACCACTTTTCACCCAGGGAACATAGGAGCTTGCCTTACACTAAGTCAGACCACTGATTCATCCTAGCTTAGTATTGTGACACCAACTGGCATCTGCTCTCCAGGGTTTCCAGCTGGGAAGTCTCCCAACCCTATCTGGAAACACTAGGAATTGAACCTAAGTCTAATTACATGCAAAGCATGTGCTCTACCACTAAGCTATGGACTCTTCCACAAGCAGCCCAAAAGCAAACTGTATGTATACCTGTTACAGATAGGTAGCCGTGTTGGTCTGCCATAGTCAAAATAAAAAAAATTCCTTCCAGTAGCATGTATGTATACCTCAACAGGATGTCTGCCTGTCTACTCCACCTTCATCCCAATGTATTATTTTGACAAATGGTAGGTCTCATCTTCTTTATACACATCCAATGGGGACTCAAAAGCTGGTTCCCTATCTGGGAAACCAAGACTATTTTACTTGGGAACAGGAAAGCTGGTTATACTTGTAACCTGAAGACGAGCTAAACATTGCTCATGAAAATATGACCTTCCCTTCCTTCCCTCTCCCCGCATGCTCCAAAATCTGCTCCAAGGGTTCTCCAACCTTCTGGAGTAGTTTCTGAGGGAGCACAAGCACTGCAGAGACAAGGAGATGTCACAAGGAAGGGCACTGCTGAGGAAAAAGGGGTTGATTATTTTACCATTGCGGTCTGACTCTCTTCACCAGACCTACTCTCCTCTGTGTGACAATTAGGCTTGAAGGAAGCTTTCTCTTGGTGCAAATGGAAAAATTGTTTTTAAGCCTAATTGTTGCACAGGGTGTGAGGCAAGTGGGTGAGCTTTGTGGAGAATGCAGGTGGGGAGGGAAAGATTAACCAAATGAAATTTCCACAAGCCCCGCCCCCAAATAGGCTTGAAGAAAGGTAAGAAGATGTTTAAACTGGGTTGGCATCCGTCTGTCTCGGGACACAATGGAGGAGTGTGCCTTTGGGGATGAAATCAAGCTGTTGGAAGGTTGCAGTGCCTGCTGATGCCTAAACTGCTGGGGATGTGAATGAGAAATATGTTTATGAGAAATATTTATGGGGTGCCCCTACCCACACTTGCTGCACTTGCTGCACTCAACACTAACATGCATCTTTTGGAAAGTTAGCTGCGAGGGAACACGACCTGAGAAAGGTTCCCCACCCCTGACCTAAGACCTCCGCCAAGTACAATGAAGGTAAACATTGTGTTGGTTTAAAAAACTGAATAGAGATGCATATTTCCTTTTGAATGCATCTTAAGTGACTCATGCATTCCAATTGGGTGGAAAAAAAGACCCCAGATGAGATTCTTTTCATATAGCTAAGGAACAAAACAGTCTGGGGGAACGGGGAGGGGGCATATAATCAAGGGTGAGGGGAGAGGCAAGGAAACTGATTAGTAACTTTAAAAGAATGATGATCTGTAACAATTGATATAGTGTAAGAATCATTTTCCAGCACAAATGTATTGCTTGTACACATTGTGTTTATCACTGTTGAGAAGTAATTATTTTTGAGTTATATCAAACGCAAACAATGAAAGCAGCAAGTCTCTGGGATTATTTTTTATTATTTTACATTTAAATAGTACCCCAGCAGCTTGGAAGTTTGTAGGAAGCATTTTGCTACAATAATAGCTCTATGTCGCATGTACCATTTAGAGGTGGTTGCAGCAGCACCAGTGCTCGCTGCACAATTCGAGAAAATAACATGGCAAGTGCCCACAAGGGTTGCACCTTTTGAATGGATCCTGTGCGCACAAGGGATTAATTTGCCAACGCCTAATGCACAATTGTGGTGCAACAGAAATGGGGCTCTTCTCTAGACTGTCCTATGTATTTGGCAAAACTTACAATATCTAAAATATAAAATACAGCTAAATTAATCCACTGCTGAAATTGTCCTCTGTTTAGCATGAGCTATCAAACAGAACAACCGTTCCAACAATGGGGAGGAGGGATTAGAAAGTGAACTTGCAATACAGACGAGATCTTCAATCGGCACCAACAATATTTATGTATCACAGGGCAGTATTTAAGGTGCTTAATTAATAGGACAGATCATTATCATCTTACCATTCCCTCTAGGACTGATCTGTTACTTTTGCAGACAAGGTGCAGGTATCAACAGGCTTACAGGAACCCCAAGGTTTGCAAAAGTGGAAGAGGTTAGGTTATTGAAACACATTATACGTGAGGCTACCTCTGAAGACGGTTCAGAAACTTCAGCTGGTGAAGAATTCAGCGGCCAGGCTGACCAGCAGGACAAGACGCTTTGAGCATATAAGGCCAATCCTGGGCTGACTGCACTGGCTGCCAACTAGTTTCTGGGCCCACTTCAAAGTGCTGGTTTTGACCTTAAACGGCTTAAGAGCCACAGTACCTCAAGGACTGCCTCTCCCCCTATGAACCGACTCGGACCCTGTGATCATCATCTGAAGCCCTTTTTCATGTGCTTACTTCATGAGAATTACCAATAAACAACAAAAGGTAAAGGTAAAGGTACCCCTGCCCGAACGGGCCAGTCTTGACAGACTGTGGGGTTTGTGCGCCCATCTCACATCTATTGGCCGGGGGCCAGCGCTGTCCGGGGACACTTCCGGGTCACGTGGCCAGCGTGACATCGCTGCTCTGGCGAGCCAGAGCCGCACACGGAACGCCGTTTACCTTCCCGCTGGTAAGCGGTACCTATTTATCTACTTGCCCCCGGGGGTGCTTTCGAACTGCTAGGTGGGCAGGCGCTGGGACCAAGCAGCGGGAGCGCACCCCGCCGCGGGGATTCGAACCGCCGACCTTTCGATCGGCAAGCCCTAGGCGTTGAGGCTTTAGCCCACAGCGCCACCCGCGTCCCCTAAAACAACAAAAAGTAAGTCTTAAATAACAAAATAATAATATATGGGGGGGGGGGTAAACATACCTTTAAAAACTAACCAAACTTCTTAAAAAAACTTCATTTCTATCCCACATATGAAGAAAATTAAAAAGGATCTAGAAAACTGGGAAACTATTAAATTAACATGACCAAAGCAGAAAAGCAGTAATGCAGTAATGAAATCAAGTTTCAAACCAAACCTTTATTTTTATTTACTGCACACAGAACTACCCAAAGGCAAATTGAAAACATGGCAAAAGCAATTCAACCTTTTTTTTCTCTCGAGGGAAAAGATCTAGTTTAAACGACAAAAGAATGTAAGAAAAAGAGTGGACTTGGGATTCCAAACATAGCTTGGTAGCATGAAGCTTTTCAAATCAGTTAAATGATCTCTATAATTAACAAGGATGGTGATAATAATTTAAAAAAAAAAAAAATCAATAAATCGATCTGGAAAGAAGATTGATGCCTTTAAGTGAAATTTCTCCCCTTTTTCTACCACTCCTCTGCCCCATAACTATTTTTTTGCAACCTCCCAACCTCTAGCTTAAATAATCATCACCATATTTAGCATCAAGGTGAGCTCAAAGGATGCATATACATTATGTTCAAAATGGCAGCAGCTTGAGGCAAACTGTAGCAGCAGGGAGAAAAATGGAGGTTCAGCAAGAGGCAACTGGTGCACCAGGTAAGAACATACCTTGGGTAACCTCACAGACCTAGATGCAGTGCCCTTTTGCCTAGCTGCCAAAGTGAACAAACATTCTGGGATCCCATACTTTTAAGGGCAGCAAGAAAAGAAAGTCAAACCATTTCCCAACCTCTTAGTGCCCTTTGAACTCATAGGGTACAACTGAAAGGAATATGAATATACTCACTTGCAGACAATCAGAGAGGCTGAAACGGCAAGGCTAAATTTCCTATCTTGAAAGGAAGTGGAGAGCCCTGGTGACACCTGGTGAACATTAAAGGCAGCTTTGGGTTTCAAAGACAGGGACTCAGGAGAAAAGCAGAGGTCACACTTGTCAGAGCACTTCTTCCTCTCCAAACACAATTCTTTTTTTCTTTTCTTTCATGTTTTGACTAACATTATTAATCCTGGAAAATATTTGTCTTCCCTTCCGAGTCTTTCCTGATGTATGAGCCAGTCTGTTCTGCCTTCCCCTGCCCCCCAATATGGAGAACTTGAGTAACTGAGATAAGTAAGTTGTTCGATGAAGCAGCAAAACAGGCCAATCATTCAGTGACCCCTGAATGACCATCAACGTATTTTCTGTCCTAGGCCAAGAACTACTTAATTCCAGACATCAACACACATACATGAAGTTACTAGAACCATATGGTCACCAGAAGTTGCTGTTGAGTTAGTGAAACCAGAATCCATTTTTCCATCACAAATGTTGCTATGTAATAAATATGTAGATGCAGACACAAATCTATACTTCCAAGTTCAGAAACAGAGCACCGAGTTCAGAGTCCAGAGCAATAATTCAGCTGATTGAGCTTCCTGCCTCCCAAAATGGCCAATACTTAAGGAAATGCAATAAAACTGTTGATGGGCAATTTGATCCCTGAGTGCTGAACACATTCATTTAGAAGTAAATCCTACTGTCTTCAATTAGTAATTCCAAATATTTTTGCTCAAGCAGTGTTAGAAATGGTAAGGGCATAAGAAATCTATCCAGGATTGGCAAAATAGTAAATCTCAGCTGGATTATTTATTTATTAAACATTATCAGTGTGCATGGCACGTTCCAGAGTATGTTCTTGCCCCCAAGAACTTGCAGTCTAAAATTTAACGCGGGAAAGCATCAGAGGTGAAAGTCAGAGAAGGAAGTAGTCTCTGCAAAAAATTGATCTCCTTGGTTAGCATGCTTTCCCAGACCATAAGATATGGGTTGTGTTTGCCTACCAACCTCATGGATCAGGGAAATGGAATTTATTTCAGCCTTAGTGCTGTATTCTCACTGGCAAACATTCAGTGGGAGGATGCCTGAATATGGTGGATGTGGCTAGAAGCAAAATTGGATGGTGCAATGGATGTGGCTGTTTCCTTTGGGCTATATTCCAGCCATGTAAAATCAGAAGTTTCTACACACCCAGCTCTCCATTTAGGCAAGCAAGATGCATTATTCTAGTGCAAGTATAAGTGCCGATGGCCTGGCCTGGTGAGAGGGAGCATAGCCTAGGGGAGTCCCAGGGTCATGAGGACTGGATTGGAGGGTCACATTTGGCCCACAGGCAAATGGTTCCCCACTCTTGCCATTAAAAATCCATTCCCCCCCTTTTTTCCCCTATGCAACTTAAGAAAACCATGAACATATCACAACTCATAAAGAAACAACACACAAAATCGTGCAATTGCATCCAAGCATTAGTCCAGTTTTATAAATTATTGCATATAACTAGCACCTACAGTGGTACCTCGGGTTACAGACGCTTCAGGTTACAGACTCTGCTAACCCAGATATAGTACCTCAGGTTAAGAACTTTGCTTCAGGATGAGAACAGAAATTGTGCGGCAGCGGGAGGCCCCATTAGCTAAAGTGGTTCCTCGGGTTAAGAACAGTTTCAGGTTAAGAACGGACCTTCAGAATGAACTAAGTTCTTAACCTGAGGTACCACTGTACTTCCCAGGTGGAAGGTTTGGTAAGCAGTAGAAATTTAGAATCAGAGATCCTACTTCTCCCAAGCCAACTAGTCATTATCTGATGGTCACAACTACATAGGCAAGCAGGACTTGCATGGATAGCACAGAACAAATAAGCAACTGTGGGAACTTAGGAAGATCCCCCATATCATGTCAAACTATTTGTCCATGTCTCTAGGGTTTCAGAGGCAGAGGTCTTTCACATCACCTGCAACCTGGTTCTTATAGCAGGTGATGGCAGGGATTCATTCTGGAATCTTCCTCATGCAAAACAAATGATCTGCCACTGGGTTACAGTCCTTCCCTGTGGAGCTAAACAGGGCATAGGCAAACTCCGGCCCTCCAGATGTTTGGGGCTACAATTCCCATCATCCCTAGCTAACAAGACCAGTGGTCAGGGATGATGGGAATTGTAGTCCCAAACATCTGGAGGGCCAGAGTTTGCCTATGCCTGAGCTAAACCCTTGTTCTTGCTGGCAGCTTCTCTTCAAATGTACCATCTCCCCCACTTCCAGTTGAGCATTATAGTTGTTGTGGGGAGCTGCCTTAGTTTTAATGGAATTTCTATCCCTCTTCACAAATTAGCTTCTGAAAGGCACAACTTCCAGTGGTGTCTACACTGATGTCCAAATGATTTCAATGTAAACACCGCTTAAAGGAACCTCTGACCTGATGTCAGACACATCATGCCAATAAGCCTTTAGCTGGCAGATAGGTTCATGCCCTAAACATTAAGGATTTAAATTTATTTTTTTAATCATCAAATGTAATTATTGATGTTCTCATCGTGCATTCAAAAACTATTCACAAGAGCATGATCTCATTCTCTTTCATGTTTTACACAGCAGGAAATGAATGCTGATTTTTTTAACCCCAACACATCATACAGTCCAAGAGGTCAGCTTTAAGATAGAAATAAAACATTGTTAAAGTAGTATTTTTTAAAAAGGATTATTTGGAAAGACTGACGATGTCGCTAAAACAAAATGTCAGGGTACATCCTACTGGCACAATCATCAATAATCTATCCCTAAGGACAGTCCAAATCTTTGGGGCAGGTTATACTGAGTTATGCTGCTTGTAGGGACAGAAATCACCTCCATGGTGGGCTGCTGCAGAAAAGTGGTTTGTTGTATAGGAGCCCCTCCCATGGAGAGCATCAGCTGTCTTAAATGTTAATGTCCAATGGTGTCTTACTGAAAGTCCAAAAGGAGAGGCTGCCTGAATTCATAAGCAGGCAAACAATAACACAGGCATAGGCAAACTCCAGCCCTCCAGACATTTTGAGACTACAATTCCCATCATCCCTGGCCACTGGTCCTGTTAGCTAGGGATGATGGGAATCGTAGTTCCAAAACATCTGGAGGGCCGGAGTTTGCCTATGCCTGCAATAACACTAAGCCAGATAGTTGCAAAAGTTAAAGATATGTAAAGCTGTGCAAGATAAATCCTGATGCAGCTGTGGATGTTTTCACAACACTTAATATATGCAATGGAAGGTGCAGAGACACATCAATTGCTGACCATTCCAACTATAGGACCTCAAGCAGGATCTCAATAATATGAATGCCTACTGCTGACCAGAGTAAATCTTATTGGGCTAGGTGGAGCCATGCTGTGGCTCAGGAAAAAGAGCAAGAGTGGGAGAAAGGAAAAGGTGGTCTTAGGTCCCCATAATCTAGTAGGGAAAGGAAAGGTGCTATCATCGAAAAATATAGAAGTTGTCTACTTCCTTACCTCTACAAGACTCAGAGGACATATGGGTGTGGGGAAGGGACATTAAAACACCGAACCATCAAATGCTTTCAGGATGAAAGAACTATGGCTCTTTCATGTCATAAGCCCTTTGAAGTCTTGGTATTCCTGTACACATTCACAACTAAACATGTTTGGCCACAGCTAGAGATGAGTAGATCAGTCTATTCTCAGTCTACGGTTCCCCCCCCCTAATATATCCATTCAATCCTGCTTCTACCTTAATCTGTGTGGGTTTTTTTGGTTTTTTGTTTAAATCCACACGAAAATTCTCATTTAAAATTTTAAAATACGTAATTATACCATATTTAATCACAATATGCACACTTTCTGAATGTATCTTTATGTTCATCTTTAATGCATTTCGGTACATAATTTGAGCAAAGAAACACAGTGCAGAGAGGTGCCAAACCTAATGGATACTTGTGTACATATGAGGCCAAGTTATAAGGCTCAGGTCTGCCTGCATCAGGATCCACAAAGATCAAACTCCTCAAAGATCCCTAGCGACAGCAAAACAGCACAGGCAGGTGATGACCTCAGAATATATAACCATTTCCCTTTGCCACTCTGCCTTCCCACTATAAAACACACAAGATGATTTAGTTATTTTGGTGTAATTACACCAGGGCACCCTTAATTATGGTGAAAACGCTCCGAATTATTGTACCCTGCTTTCAGTTGCTTCCTCTTGCCCCCACATCACCCAAAATGAGAGAAAGAGTTACGGAACAACCTACAGAATGTGTAAGCGTCGCACTGCACTCATTATAAGGTCAAGTGGGGATCTTGACTCAATAAGAGAAAATGGTAACAAGCATCAGTAGCTGATGCACTGCAGTGAGGTTGTCACGTGACAAAACGAGGAACCCTCGTGCACCTGCTCCAACGGCATACAATCTGAGGGTTTCCCCCTGGCTGATGTTGCTGCACCTGCTCCACGAGCTCTTTGGGTAAAGGATGTGGGCTGGCTGCAAGCAGTGTGTGCTGCTCTAATGCACACCTGACATAAGGAGGCAAAAGGCAGATATGTGCCCACACAAACAGACGCAAGTCTATAAATAATTGACCTTAAATGTCAGCACACAGGAAGAAGAAAAGGAGGGAAGCAGTTTCTCACTAGTGGGTACAATGTGGAAGGGGAGGCGGTCTTAAAATCACAACCACAGATAGTGTAGAGCTCTTTTTTTAAAAAGAGGATGATTGTAAAAGAAAACAACAATAATGGTTTAGCTTTTTAAAAAAAAAAAGGATTGCTTGTACATAGTGTAAAAGTATGTGTGCTGAGCAGGCAGAATACAATAGCATATAAATAAACCAACCGATTTACTTTGATGAATTTGTTGCTGTTGTTTATATGCAACGAATTCAATGTTTGGTGCTTTTTTTAATGCCATTGTGATTACTGTGAGAGGCTTTGAGTGCAACATTTGTTGTTGGAAAAGCAGAATACAAATATCAAATCAACTCAAAATAAAAAAGCTGACTTCAGAATAAAAGCACAGAATTCTGAGGAAACGGAGCTTTACATCCAATAGAATTTACTTTCTCTCTCCTTCTCTCTCTATGGTTTTCTTCTTGTTCTGTTGCTGCACTTCTGCAGAATCATCACACACAGTTCCAGTGATAACACTTGACTCTCAGCTGTTTACAGCCCTGTCTTTTCTGAAATCTATGGGACAGATCAGCCTTCCCCAATCTGGTGCCCTCTATATCTTTGGACTACAACTTGCATGAGATCCAGGGAGCACGGCCAATTGGTCAAAGATCACCAGTTTACAGCCCAAAACATGTGGAGGACATCAGGCTGGAGAGGCTAGGACATATAATTATATAATATATTATGTTAAGCAAGTTGGGACAGATCATAACAGATTATAAAAATACTCCTTTCAGATGCTATTAAACAAGCTGGGACAGATAGTAATAGATTATTAAAATACTCCTCTCAGATGCTATTAAACAAGCTAGGACAGATTATTAAAACACTCATTTAAGATTCTATTAAAACTCACAAAAATCATAAGAGATGTAGACGCCCCAAATAATAATCCAACTTCCTCAAAGAGAAAGTGTAACAGTCATTGAAGAATGCCAAATTACAATTGACCAAAATGGCGATAGAACATATCCTGTTTGTTCAAATTCACAAAAGTTCAATGGGGTTGACTTTCTGATGCTTAAACTTGCAGTTTCAGACACAAGAGGGTGTAAGCAGGCAGTGCATTCAATGGTCAGGACATGGAGGTGCTCCACTGCTTTTCACACATCTCCTTGCTTTTTCTTCAAGGTGTCAGTTCTCCACCCTGCTGCATCTAGATTCTAGACCAACCAATACTCTTAGATAGAAAGGAATAGGTTAGGATTTCATGAAGACTATGCTTGAGTTTTAAGGAAGGCCCACAGATAACTCATAGGTTTTCAAGCTCTAGGCTTGTCAATTGTTTTAATCTTTTAAGTCCCCGAGGAAAGTTTGCTTATCTGTTTGAAAGACACTTAAATGCACTGTTTTGCACCCCTACTAAAAAAAAACAACTTCTAAGAATAATATTTAACGAGCATTCTAGGGCAAATGAGTTGCTTCTTACTACTGTTGCAATGCTGAGGTTTAAGCAATGTAGCTCTATTTTCTCACATTGACCTCAGATGAACATTAAGTTGTACAGATCTTCAGACAGGGAAGTTACACTAAATCCAGACCCTTACAAACTTCCCTTACAAACCCTGACAGAAGTTCAAAGAGCAAATGCTGGCTCCCTTCTCTAGCAATAAATTTTATTTGTTGATTGTTACTGGGAAGCTATTACACTTAATTCCTGGTGAACTACTATGTCCTCAAAAGACCCTGCTGTGACAAAAACTCTGCATTAGTACAGGATATGAGGATTCTGTGTCAACAAAGAAATATAAAAGGTGGTGGTGGAAATTGTTAAGTTCCATAGCAAAATAAGGATTCTAGAATTTTGCCCAAGATGATTCACCTGAACTGATCTTTCAAGAGAATAGTGCAACTGTTACTATTTAACAGTGCTGCACTTCATGGACACTGCAAATTCCCCGATTCAGACCATATTTTCTACAAGAGAAGTAATTCTCTAAATGATTTGAATCCCAACATGGTTTCAGGACCAAACCTGCCTCAGTAGCCCTGGTGGTGCAATCTGTGGCAGGAGTTGATTCCTTAAGATCAAATCCTAGGATGCGGGGCGATGAAATTTGCTGCCCCAAAATGTGGCTTTTGGGTTCCAACTCACCTGCCCTGCTTTTTAACATCTTCATTGGGGCTGGGGAGCCTGTGGCCCTCCAGATGTTGCTGGACTACAATTCCTATCATTCCTGATCATGAGGCATGCTGGAGAGCACCAGTGAAAGATGGCCTGCAACATCTAATGGTCCACAAGTTCCCCATCAATGATCTACACCAAACTGCTGACTACATTCAGAGATTTGGGTTGTGACAACTCTATAAATTCTTTCTCCCTTTTCCACCAGATTCTAATGAGGTGGTGGAACCTGTAAGCTAGCATCTCACATCACTGATGGAATGGATGTGGGCATACAAATGTGAAACTTTCAAATGTGAAACCATATAACATGAAAATATTGTTGCTTGTGTGTTCTGCTGAGCTGGAATTAGGTGTGAAGACTGCTTTTGATGGGGGTGTTCTTTCCTGGGGAACTGGGCTCACAGCCTGATAGTTTCCCTGGATCTGGCACTGATGCCTGATGTCCAGGAGGCATCTTCAGCAACAGAGCCTTTGGATGCCTACTGCTCACCTTGCCTATCCCATACCACAACCTACAATATGATGTTCAATAGTTTCTTTCCATCTACCGCAGCAATTATAATCTAGGCCTACAATGTCATTGAGACAAGGGTGGCACTGTGGTCTAAACCACTGAGCCTCTTGGGCTTGCCGATCAGAAGGTTGGCGGTTCAAATCCCTGTGACGAGGTGAGCTCTGTCCCAGCTTCTGCCAACCTAGCAGTTCAAAAGCACGCCAAAAAAGTGCAAGCAGATAAATAGGTACTGCTCCTGCAGGAAGGTAAACGGCATTTCCATGCGCTGCTCTGGTTTTGGTGTTCCGTTGTGCCAGAAGCGGCTTAGTCATGCTGGCCACATAACTCGGAAAAACGGTCTACGCCGGCTCCCTCAGCCTGTACAGCGAGATGAGCGCCGCAACCCCAGAGTCGTCTGTGACTGGACCTAACTGTCAGGGGTCCTTTACCTTTTACAATGTCAATACATGGATTCTATTTACCTCAGAGGAAGGGTGATTCACTAAAGGTAAAGGTACACCAGGATAAAAAAGCATGATCTCTCTATTTGAAGTATGATGAACACCTTTGTTTGACTGTTGCCTTTTGAAGCTTGGGCTGCTGTTGGCATCCTGTTCTTCTCTCCTCCAGCCAAGCAGACCTCTCTAGTTAATGAAGACCAAGGAAGAGGAGGCAAACTTCAGCACATCCACTCTCGAGTCATTCTTTACAGTCAGATTTTGATTCAAGCATTTTCTGGAAGGCTGGGATTGAAAACAAACAGCCGTGTTCCTTAGGAAGGAAATATGATCTGA
Source organism: Podarcis vaucheri (assembly GCF_965113315.1). Lineage (NCBI taxonomy): Eukaryota > Metazoa > Chordata > Lepidosauria > Squamata > Lacertidae > Podarcis > Podarcis vaucheri. Next base: position 35,172,823 of record NC_138766.1, on the reverse strand, counting down.
CTGTGTCAGGAAAGGGAAACTGTTTGGAAGTCTAGACTGTCCCCTTCCCCTCCCAGCCTCTCCTCCTCCAGGGTGTTTTCATTTATTCCTATAAAGGGCGGGGGGGAGAGAGAGAGAAATTGAGATAGTGCAAGACCGTTTCTGCCTCCACTTGTCATCAAGAGACAAAGCTGTTTGATGCCACTGCAACTCAGGTGGAGCTGAAGCATGAAGAAGGGAAAGAGGAGGCGAGTCAGGAGAATTGAGGAACGAGGCCTGGAATGAATGGAACTTAACGTACAGAATTGTGTGAAATCAAATGGCAAGGAATCAAACCAAAGACATCAAAGGGAAGAACCAAGTCAGGAAGCAAAACAGGAAGCAGCTAGCTTGCAACTAAAGTAACGTAACAGCAAGTTGGTTTGTATTCACAGCACAATAAACAAAACAAGGCTAAAATCAGCCCTATGGGATAGTGCAGGCTAATGTGGGTGGGAAACCCATGCGAATGAAGAAATCATAAATTCTGTTAGTGAAGAACAAAAATCACCAGTGATCACAGACAAGGAGAGTAAATACAATAATATCCTGCACTTATATAGCTCTTTATTGCATCCAGATAACTTTCACATACATTATCTCAGTAAGCAACACAACAACCCTGTATGGTTGGTCCTCATTAGTGCAGCTGGGAAACAAGGAAATAACAGTTTGTCTTGGGCCAGGAAAAGAATTCTTTACTGTAGTGAATTATAATCACTGTGCTCTATTAACTTTCAAATCCAATTGCGGCAAAGAAAGGATGCTTGATGCTGCCAAGGCAGGCGCAGAGAATAGCAGATCAATAAAATGGATTTAGCAGAGTTTATGAAAAATCCAGGGAGAGGAGAACACAAGGCAGAAAGGGACACTTGAAGGCCAGAAGAAAGTTGTTGTTGTTGTTGTTGTTGTTGTTGATTTAATCGCTTATATCCTGCTCCTCCTTGTGTTGAGCCCCAAGTGGTTGAGAGATGCTCAGGAGAAAAGAACAGAAAGGCCAAAGTATCTTCTAGGCAGAATCTCAAAGAGGACGGCAAGTAAATGTTCTCCCAAGGCAAAGGACCTTGGAAGACATATATAGTCACACATGAGTTTCAGACCTAAAAGGAGAATAAGCAATTCAGCTATTAACTGTACTGAAGAGAGAGAGAGTCATTCAACAGTTGTTTTTGTCATCTTGTTAATTCTTTCAGGAACATGTGAGGAGAGAAAACTGAACATACTATTCTATTGGCTCATAGCATTACAGTCATTTGTAATGCCCCAGATTAGCTTCCCAGAAGCAGGCACTGGAATCGGGTACTTTATGAGACAATATCATACTATTGCAACATGTATTTCGTTTAGTGGCAGATCTCAACCAAACACCTAAAATATTCGCTCTAAGTAAGCAATGCTTTAGAACTGCTTTGAAATACTGCTCTGGTTGCATGTGTCTTATCTTCATGTGTTCAAACAAATGCCCTTAAAATATGCTGCCAATGTGGCGGTTTCGTGGAAGTTGTAAAACAGAGTGGGGAAAACATGGTTTCTGTTACAGACTAGTCTAGCCACATTAGCAGGCCAAAACATGCAGGCATGTTTATACATATTACAGACCCATTAAGCTAACTGCTGACTCTATCCCCAATTGCCCTTTGTCTTCTGGTTCAAAATAAACCAAGGGCTGAACTTCACGGTACCACTGCAACACTGAGAATTCTGTTTTGTACTGCCATTATTAAATGCTATGGTAAAGGTAAAGGGACCCCTGACCATTAGGTCCAGTCATGGCCAACTCTGGGGTTGCGGTGCTCATCTCGCTTTATTGGCCAAGGGAGCAGGCGTACAGCTTCCAGGTCATGTGGCCAGCATGACTAAGCCTCTTCTGGCGAACCAGAGCAGCGCACAGAAACGCCGTTTACCTTCATACCGGAGCGGACCTATTTATGTACTTGCACTTTGACGTGCTTTCAAACTGCAAGGTTGGCAGGAGCAGGGACCGAGCAACGGGAGCTCACCCCGTCGCGGGGATTCGAACCGCCGACCTTCTGATCGGCAAGTCCTAGGCTCTGTGGTTTAACCCACAGCACCACCCGCATCCCCATTAAAATGCTATGAGGCTGTTTCAAATCTGGGGCATCTTCAATTAATTCTGTACTAGGAAACGGCAGAGACAAATCCTCTGCCCGTGTGCCTGACAATACTGTGCCAATATTTTTTTTTAATATAAAATGTGTAAAAATGGCACACAACTAAGTCAATGAGGTTTAGGATGTCAATTTTCGTTTGGTAAACAAGGTTAGCAAATTGCAACAAAGCTGTCCAACCGCAGTAATCAGCATCTGGGTAAATGGCACCCGCTCACTCTCTCTCCGTTGATAGGCTATTAAATAGAAATAGCTATTTAACTGAACCGTCTTCTGAAGAACAGGCTTAAGCATATTCAGTTTATACCACCATTAAGTCTTCCTGTCAGGTCAAAAGTACAACATCATATGTATATGAACAAATACAGAAGCTGAAGCTGAGTTCTTTGTGAGGGACTTTTGAAAAGTTTTATTACAAAATGCAATCAATGAGGCTGAAATCTGAGTTGAAGGCCAGTATGCTGGCAGGGGTGGGGAGATACACCATATTACTATAGCTTCCCTCCCCACAAATGCATTACCCCTTCTAGAAAAAAGATACAGGTACTCCTGGAGGTGGGTTTGTCATTTTCCACTTCAAATGACAACCACAGAGGCTGCATTGTGTAATGAAAGGAAAATAAATATGTCTCATACAAGCAAGCAGCTACACATAATGCATACTTCTGAACTTGCACATATAGGGCAATATTAGAAACAGAAGTAGGTGTGTATGTTTAACCTGGTTGTATGCAAAGAAAAGTGGAAAAGATGTATGGACAGAAGACAAATTTGTGGCCAGCGGTCTTTTATTACAAGCCAGGAGTAAGCCATTTTTAAAAGAAACAAACAAACAAATGGCACGATGTTTTCAATAATTTTCCAGGTTATGCTCTTAACTGGAAAAGGGCAGGAAATGTGTATTTTTGAACCACAACAGCCACAGAAAATTTCGTAGGTCATGGAAAAATTTTGAACTCAGAGGGGAAAAATCAGACCTGGTTATGATTGAGTAAAGCATTCAATACACGTTCAAGCAATTGCTTGGCTGAATCCAAAGGTCACTCTAAAGACCAAATTCCTAGAAGGAGGCTCAGATTCTTGTTGACAAAAAAAAAACCCCACACACCTTAAGCCCCAGGTCAAGGTTTATGAGAGGTTAGGCCACCTCGCAAGCAGCTCTGACAGCTTGAGGAAGGCATCTGCTCTTTCACAGTGAAAAATGCTGAAATATTTGTTGATATATATAAAATATGTGAAAATCTCTGGGTATTCTCCAAATTCATGAGGTTTATCAGCCGCATGCACCTGGCCATTACTCTAAAAAAATACCGTATTTTTCGCCCCACAGGGAGCACCGCCCCATAGGGCGCACCTAGTTTTTTTGGGGGGGGGAATAAAGGGGAAAAAATATTTTCCCCCAGGAGCGGGGCTGGCATGGGGGAAGCCCAATCCCCCAATCCCAGCCCCGAGAACAGCCTGCTATCCGCAAGCCTAGGGAGGCCAGCGGTAAGTCGCGCCGGTCTCCCCAGGCTTCGGAATGCAGGCAGCTCTGCACAGCCATCGGGAGGCGGGCTCGACTTCGCGCCCCGCTCCGGATGGATGCATAGAGCTGCGCTCGCCCCGGGACTTCAGGCAGCTCTGCGCAGCCATCGGGAGGCAGGCGCGAAGTGGCGCCGGTCTCCCGAGGGTTGTGCAGAGCTTCCTGAAGCCTGGAGAGCGAGAGGGGTGGGTGCGCACGGACCCCTCTCGCTCTCCAGGCTTCAGCGAAAGCCTGCATTTGCCCCATAGGACACACACACATTTCCCCTTCATTTTTGGAGGGGAAAAAGTGCGTCCTATAGGGCGAAAAATACGGTAAATAATTCAAATCCCTTATATTGTAGGGTCACACAAGCAATGATTTACTCTTGGCCAAGGAACAAATAATTCAATAAATGTCTTTACAGCTGGTTAAATGCTGAAACAGAATGAGGCATTGAGTAACTGCAACTGCAGCAGCCAAGGAGAACACTCTGTCATATGAGAGTTTTTACACTGCAAGACACCAGAGAACCCGATTGCTCGTCCATTGTTACTTTACCCTTTAATGCCATACACATTTGAGATCATCATATTCCTCAGTTTTCCTATGCTGATTTGATTACAGAGGATTTGTAGCTTGCGCAATTAATTAAACACAGCTAGGTTTGCGTGAGGTCAAGTGGACAAATGAATCACTGAACAGAAGGGAGTCCTGAGTGCAGACAAATTTATTCAGAGAACAAGGGTTCTCCAAACAGGAGTCTAACTTAGCCCTGAAAACTCTACCTTCCCATTTTTGCCCTTGCAAAACAGTAATTAATTTCATATTGTGGAATGCAATCTTAAGGTTCTCTCATCGGGGGAAAAATCTCTAATAAAACAGACAGAAATATTAATGCAGCTATTCTGGATAACGCTCCATTCTTCTGCTGAGTACCAGTAATTGGCTAGCATGTCTCTCCTGCAATGTTTCAAGAGCAGGGTGGGGGGAAGTATTGACATCTGAATACTAAAATGTTGTGGGCAGGATTCAGCTAACGTGCCCCATCAGCAGAAGTCCTGCACAAGGACTTCCCCTGTGAGCTCCCCCAATCTGACTCGGGGGTAGATATAACCCCCAGGACAGTGTGCAGGGGTAGCAGAGGGGCAGTAATTCTGCCTGGCAAATTCTTGCATGGACAGAACATTATAATAGCGTGACACTGAATTCTACCCTGAACATGTAATCTCTGTTTAGTTTTTACACAAGAACCTCAAAGTAAAAGCAACCAGATAAAACTGAAACAACATTAAAGAATACTGTAGTGCTGTTTATTTCTCTCTCTCTTTGAAAGCAACCAGTGAGATTTCAAAAGGCTGGCCCAAGCAATTTTGTACTTGCCTTCAGATGGAGACATGTGTAGACTTGACCTGCACAAGGGACAAGTCCCACATTAATCTTTGCTAGCCCAAATGGACTAACAGGATCCATTAGAGTAGTCCAGTTAAAATGAGGGACTGTCGAGTCAAAATACCTCTTTTGTCTTCCCCACTTCCTATTTACTACAGCAGTAGAAAACCATCACAGGTACATATCTTGGCAGTCAAGCCACTATAACATAGCATGTCCCCTAACCTCTTAAGCAGGTGTCATCACATCTCCACGCATGCAAATCCCTAACGGCACACAGTGGCTCTCACAAGCAGATATCTACAGCCCACCCAGAGAGGTTAGCAGAGGTTCTCAAAGTGACCAGATGCCCCATCTATTTCATGGAGCAATTTGAGAACCACAGACTATAACTTTAGAGCCATGTGAAAATTTCTAGAAGACTTAATTAGGGTTTTGTTTGGTGTCTGTTTGTTAACCCCATTTCAGTTGACTTTCTTCAAACAGCTCTTCCGATGATCTTCAAAAACAAGAGGAGTTAAACATTACAAGGAATCAGTTTTAAAACCAGCAATGTTGCACAACTCTTTCTCAGGCCCACAGCAGTGTAATGTGAACAGAAAAGAAAAAGAAAACCAGAAATTCGACGTTGTTTCCTTTGCAGTGGCGGTTTGAGTAACTAATATTCCACAGCTTAAATCAGCACCATAAATACTTAAAACCAGAAAACCAGAAGGAGGGAAGGAAATGCTGGAACAAAAATACACTCTGAAACATTCCCATCTTCGTGGCAGCAAAGTGTAGAGGGAGGATCACTACCTTTATCCCACCATGACAAATGTCATGTTAAACCCTTTGCTAAGGGAACAGGGGATCCACTACACCCCCGTTAGGGAGTTGCACACGTTTCCCCCAGTGTGTGACTCTACGGAGGTCATGACAATGAACTCATGCTCCCTTCTTTCTCTGCTTCTGCCTTAACATGGGAAGCAAGAAACACTTGATTTCCCCTTACTCCCTTCCCAGCTGACTTCCGAAGCACAAAGATAGCAGTGCAGGTTGAAATCTGTGTGTCCCACACATAACATTGCAGTAAAAGTGAGGAAATTTGTGTTCTCTCTCTCTCTGCAGCTTCTGTGCAAGGTGTGAAACAGTTCTGAGGCAAGTTGCATTTCACAGCTATAACAGTTGGTTTTTGTTTTCTTTTTTTTGTTGTTGTTTATAAAAAAAGCAATATATGATGTATTTTTTAAGGAATTTATCTCAACTAATTGTTATTTTGAGATCTTGGGTATTCTGCAGTTCAGAGTCCACAAGAACAAGGTTTCTATTTTAAACTGTGCAATCCTGAACTAGGGCTACTAAGTTCAATACTATCAGGAAAGCATTCATAGGATTGCTGCCTGAATGCTATCCAGGGGGAAAGGAAAATATCAATGGGATAGTGTGTTAGTAGGTTGCAAAGTATTTCAGGTTGTTGCTAATGTATTAAATCCATTTCAAACATTGTGCAAAATAGATCCCCAAGCAATCTGAGAGTATTACCTCCATTTTATCATTATTGCTATGGCACAGAAATCTCCCTTTAGTTGTTTGAAGCTGCAGACACTACCTCCATTCAGGTGCTAAAATACCATTATGCCCGTCTGTTGGCTACATTGGTTGGGACTGTAGAGACTAACACTGTATGCAAATTATATTATCTAGTTATGTTTTTAAGTGTCAGGCTGCTGTGGTTCAGAGGTGTTGAGTGGGTGGGTGTTTAAAATTCACGTTGTTCTTTGCCCTGTGTGTCCCCTTACCTGGCTTTCCATGATGGGGGGGGAGGTTCTACATTTCTGTTTTCCACAATATTTAGATTCCTGCTCTGAGATTCAAAAGTTTAAGAGACTAGACTCAAACTAATCCCTTGAATGTGTGGTTTCTGCCAAGCCCATAACCAAACTACCAACCTTTCAAATGATTGTCTCAACAAGAACTCTAAGGCTTTCTCATTTTTTAAATTTCAACAACTAACTTCATTCTATTGATGTGCGTGTGGGGGGGTGGGGGGGGGGACAACACAAAAAATAGTCGAACCAGAGTTTCCTCTATTGCTAATCATGATTTAACATAAATCTTCACATTGCCGTTGAACAGATATTGTTCACCAGAAGCCTCCATTTCTTTAAAATTAGTCTGCCTCTCTCTGTGTGTCTGTGTGCATACTCATGCTCACCTTTAGGCAAGCAAATTCTTCACATGGGATAGCAGTTTCCAGGATAGCAATGGGTGAGAAATGTGATTCAGTTCACCCAATTCACACTTTCCAAAACAATACATGTACATTACGCGGCCATCCAATAAAAATCATATTTCTGTGGATTTTTGCTTCAGCTACAGAATGTCTAGAAAAATGCATTATTGTGGGGCAAAATGTGCATAAAAATGCACATTTTAGTGAAAATAACACACAAGAATAAATTATATATAGGGAAATTGCTATTTCAAAATGGGTATATTGGGCAGAATTGCATACAGTGGTACCTCGGGTTAAGAACTTAATTCATTCTGGAGGTCCATTCTTAACCTGAAACTGTTCTTAACCTGAGGTACCACTTTAGCTAAGGGGGCATCCCGCTGCCGCTGCGCCACCGCCACACAATTTCTCTTCTCATCCTGAAGCAAAGTTCTTAACCCAAGGTACTATTTCTAGGTTAGCAGAATCTGTAACCTGAAGTGTCTGTAACTCGAGGTACCACTGTACGAAAATACGTATATTAGGAGAAATTCACACTGATGTGTTTTCATGAGGACTTTTATAAAAAGATAAAACTGATGCAGAACTGAGGACAAGATAGAGAAAACTTAGAAGCTTGAGAGAAACTGAAACTGATAGATTCACCAGTCCCTATTCCAGTATCCCTGACCTACAAGGATGGTGCAAGCAGTACATGCAGAATGATTTCAGCAGAATACGAAAGACAGTGCGGGGGGGGGGGTTGCCATTGTGCTGAATCCTCCAGCTGCCTTGCATGAAAAGCAACCACCAAGAATAGCATAAGGGACTTGCGGAAGGGAGAAAGGGATTTCTTTAAAAGCCTTCAGAGGAACTCCTACTAGGGAGACCAGAAGACTGGGTGGTTAACCACACGTACTTCTTTTTTAATTATAAAATACATGAGAATGCTTGTTATGTAGACATCCAATCATACCCGATTCTTCCAGCGGACAGATAGGAGAGTTTTTTGGCAGTAGGCATATTAGGAGCTTCTCATACAGGTGTTAGCTGCCTTCCCCCTATTGGCCTTCCTAGTGATGTTTTGAATTTCCGTATTTTTCGCCCCATAAGGCGCACTGGCCCATAAGGCGCACCTAGTTTTTTGGGGGGGAAATAAAGGGGGGATTTTTTCCCCCAGGTGTGGGGCTGGGGCGGGGGAAACCTGAGCTTCCCCCGACCCCAGAACAGGCTGCTATCCGCAAGCCGTGGGAGAGAGCTGCGCGAAGCCCGAAGCCTGGGGCGTGCTGAGCTCAGCGCGCCCCAAGCTTCTGGATGCAGGCAAGCTCTCCAGGCTTCAGCGCAAGCCTGCATTCGCCCCATAGGACGCACACACATTTCCCCTTCATTTTTGGAGGGAGGAAGTGCATCCTATAGGGCGAAAAATACGGTATTTAAGATGGGGAAGCATAACAGAATTTAAATTATTAGTAGTATTAACCAACAAATAATAAATGGAAGTTCTTACTACTGCCAGCCTTTGCAATCCAGAAAGAATTTGATATCTTGTTTTTGCAGCACATAAAGTCAGAAACTGAACGAAGCAAAACCCTTTTCCAGGGCAATTGTGCTGATGGCTTTCAGTTAGTTTAAAAGAGAATTAAAAGAGAGGGGAAGGGAAAATTCTAAATTCCACAGCTTCGCCACATCAAAACACAATGAGTGATTACATATATACTTGGCACTGAGCTTACATCACTGTTTGTATGGTTTAGATACTCTAGAGAACTGCCTACACGGTGCGATAGCTTGTTGACCTCATGTAAATGATCTCATCTTGCAGAATGAGATCACGAGAATGTGATCAGCTCTGCTGCATTCATGTAAGTGGTTTTGCAGAGCTGACAGCTCACCCCAACATTATCACTGCTTGGTCACACGGTGGGCAAGGGGGCAGAATAGAACAACACACGTAAACAAAAAGGAGATGTCTCAGCCTTTAAAGGAACCATTTGACCAGCACATTTTAACTACCATGATGAGAAGCCTCCCCCTAAGGGTCTCTGAGCCAATCATGTGAGCGCAGTTAAAACACAAAGTTTCAAGATCAGATCTGGGACTCTATATAAAAACTCGATGAACAACAATGAGCTCATTGTGACTTCATTTCGGGCTGCTAATTCTCTTCAGCCTATGAATAGTGAAAATTGGTTTCAAGGCAAGAGTAGTGGGGGGGGAATACCCTTGGTTTCTCACACCTAACTAATTCTCCGCCTCAGGCCTTCCATTGCTGGGGCTGCTGTGCTCCACTTTGTACTGCTGCAGCTTAATTCAGCATTTGGGAAGCATATGATTGAGGGAGCACTGAAGTCCAGTTTTCTTGTTCAAGGTAGGTAGCTGTGTTGGTCTGCCGTAGTCGAAACAAAATAAAAAAATTCCTTCCAGTAGCACCTTAGAGACCTACTAATTTTGTTATTGGTATGAGCTTTCATGTGCATGCACGAAAGTATTCTTCAGTGTATTCTTCAGTGTATCTGAAGAAGTGTGCGTGCACACGAAAGCTCATACCAATAACAAACTTAGTTGGTCTCTAGAGTGCTACTGGAAGGATTTTTTTTTAATTTTGAAGTCCAATTTGTTTTCCAAAACCTGACGAAGAGAGACTTTTTACCCAAGAGCAATTTACAGCGTTAATACTGCAGAGGTAAAAGAGGTTCCCTTTTCGTGTAAAATGCTTGACATTACAATGGTTTTCAATTCTCAATAGCTGAAGTCTCTCTCCTCCACCCCTTCCATACAACCACCATCCATTGCTGTAGCTGCCTATCATCTGTTCAGGAATGCATATACCTGGGAAATATGCAAGGGTAACTTCAGGGAAAGTATCAGGCCTTTTGAGCATGATATGCATGAATCAACTTTGTTTCTGGAAGATTTCCTAGGTGATACAACAATGCAGCGGACAATAGTTTTCACAGCGGCACAACAAACAATGACTTGGAAGGATCTTTGCATTGCAACAGTATGAGCAACTGAAAGGCATTGTTGGCTATTCTCTCCTCTGCTGGCCCCCCCTACCCATTTGTAGGCATCCTTTTACTGCCCCAACCCCTTCCCCAAATAAAGCTTGCTAACCAAAACAAGAGAAGATAGGTAACGTGAAAAGGGGAGTAGGAATTAAGACAACTGAAAAGGACAGCAGCACAGCACACATGCTTACCTGTGTGTCAGCCTCCTTGCTAGATCAACCCAGTGGGGGATGGACACTGCGTGAGATATATAAGCTAGGTGCCAGGTGACTCTTTAAAGCAGGGTTACAGTCGCCAAAACAAAATGCCTAGTTGCCATTTTTTCAACACAACTTTTTGGTTTCTGAAATTCATTCTGATTATGCAGATAAAATATAACCAATAGAATTCTACAGGATATGTGGCTAGAGTGTGAAAACAGTCAAGATCCAAGGATCCCCAGGCATGGTGGAGACATCAGGCACCATCCTGATGCACGGGCATCTTCACTTGGTCGCAAAGTGGCTAATTTTGAAAGCTGGGGGCACACCAAGTGAAGTTGGGGCAAATCCCCTGCTGCAACTACTATTCATACCAAGCCAGGGCTATGAATCCCGAGGAGAAGAAACCATCAATATTACATTAGTTGCATTACATTGGCTCCGTTTACCCTCATTCCAATTGTCAGGACCAAGCTGCTACTTCCAGTCTTCCAGCTCCCCAACCTAAGCCTTGTAAGTGCAGGATCCCAACAGTGGCTGTGAGAATGGCCCCATCCAATATCCCACGTAACCTTCTTTTCAAAGGACAGTCCTTATTTGAAGGGCTATCAGAGGACAGTCCCCCTTTAGAAGCAGAGCTTGATTTGAAGCTTTCCAGTCCAAGGCAATAAAATAATAATCATAAGAAAGGAGAACAGGAGTCTTGAAGTCAGCCATCAACAACACTAGGACACCAGACTGAGCAGGCACACAGATAAAAAATCAGTCACAGTCTTCCCTACTATAGTGGCATGCACTGTATTATTATTATTATTATTATTATTATTATTATTATTATTACAATTATTTCCAAATTTGCATCTACATATATATATTAGCACATGTTGATTTTATGGGAAGCTGCTTTCCTTGTTTGTTCTCTTTTCTGGCAATGCGTATGTGTCCCCCAATACTTGTCAAAACCTTGGAGTCCATTAGTGGCCAAGACAAGGAGTGAAGGCTAAGGAGTTACTGGCTAAGGACTTGGTCCTGGCTCTGAACCTGATGCTGATGGTCAGCGGACCACTGAAACCAATGCTGGCAGGCAAGAGCCACTGAACCAGAGCTCACAGCATTAGGGACTATAGAAGTGCAGCCAGGTCCCTCATGGGTGGTGAACCAAATGCCTTGCATGTCACCTTGCCAGAACAACAGGAAGTGCACCAGGTGGAGGATCATAGAAAGCAGAAGAGCCCAACCAGGCCAACCAAGACAGACCAGGCCCAAGTTTACTTTCAACCCTTGTTGGAAAAAGTTGCTAACTAGAAGCCCTCTTTTATGCCTTCAAGTAGACTTCAGCCACTGGATTACATTGGACTACATACTCTCAATCTAATCTTCCTCACAGGGTTGCTGAAAGGGTAGCATGGGGAAAAGGCCATGGACACTGCCTTGAATTTGATGGGGAAAACAGGGGATGAAATTGTGACACACTTATAAATGAATGGAGCAGCAAGGATTCAAGTTGCATAGAAGAGTCCTGTGCACACTGATGATCTACCAACGCAGCTGGTCCACTACAAATGGCATCACCTGAACCATTTTTATTTTATCCCAAATGAATAAGCACTGCACACACAGCTTCATGCACCACAGGGTGCTGTGACTTACTATTTCCAAATTGTAAAGCGGTTGAAAATGTTCAACAAGTGGAAAGAAACCTATTGTTTTCCCAATCTCCAGCAGTTCCCTTGACTCATGTCAATGTTATCATTGTACTATTGGAGCTGACAGGTATTGGCAAGAAAATGAGAGTATGGAAAGCCATTAGCCTGTGTCTGATTTGATACCCTTTCTTTTGTTGAATGGAAAAGAACAGCACAGCACAATTCTGTACTATTACAGTAAGTCAAAAACCTGAAAACAATTTTATTTTTTGAAAAGTACTTTCCCTAGGTTTTCCAAACTAAGAAATAATGAGACCAATTTCCATGGCACATCATGCTACATTTTCCAGAAGTACAACAAATATTTACTGTAAACAAGCAGCAGGCAAATTTCAGTAACGATTATTCAGGGAAGTCATAACCAACCTTTTCACCATTATTTTCCTTTTTTTTTTTTTAACCAAATGACTTTTCCTGTTGCCCTGAATCATGGTGTATAGAAAACAAGACTGAAAGATTTTAGCAACAGGAAAGAAAAAGATGCAGGAGGTTTGTTTTGCCAGCAGTGAATATGCAAACCTCACTCTCTCGTTCCCTACACCCAAAATACTTTTGCATATCCTGCCTGGTGTGGGAAATGTTCTGCAGCTGCAACCCTGCTTTATCCAAGACTTCTCTGCCTGTAACATCAATTTTGAGAGGAAGAAGAGAGTACCACATTGTAGGCACGTAAAATATGCCACATAGGCATATATGCCAAAGTTTATCATAGGCACTTCAGTTCTCACTGAAGTACTTAGAGCATGATGGGGATCTTTATGAAAATAATCTCCAAATTATTTCCCTCTTGGGGTATCAAACTATTATACACACACACACTTCCTCTCTTAATTCTGTATCTAGGTCTTATGCTTCCAAATGTGCCCTGGCAACAGATGCCTAGAAATCATACACATAGAAGCTTGCCTTGGTTGCTTTTGACTTTGTAGGATTATGGAAATGCCCACTGTCCAGGCATTTTCATTTGCTTGGTCTCACATTTCCAGTCAGATGGTTCTGCCACTACGTTGCACCATGCTGACCTCCCTGCCGCCTTGCCTCTCCACCTCTCCCTCTTGGTAACCTGCAGCAACACACAACCTTGAGAAGCCTGATCAAGCACTGCAGTCCCACCCGTGACACTGCTGGAAGTAAGTCTCACTGAGTTCAGTTGAGTTTACTGCAGGTCAATGGGTAAAGGACTATAGTCTTAAACTGCAGAACTTACTAACTTCCAGTTAGCAAGTCCTATCGAACTCAGTAGGACTTACTGCTAAGTAGATATGCACAGGATTGTGCCATTAAGTTTTGAAACTATTAAAACTTTCTGCTAGTTCTTTTTTAGCACAAACTATTATTTGTACTCTGGGGATAGGAGGAAGTAAGGTCAGGGGAGAATATGAACTGGGATTAGGAATGAGAGGGAAAGAGGAGTTGAGTCAGTCCCCTCCGACTGAATTCCCCTAAAAAATCCCAACGTTCCAGGGAACATGATAACAACTATTGGATTACACTACAGGGTTGCCATGAATTAGCTCTCCCACCAGCAATGTGGGTGTAACAAAACTGGGCTACTTTGCAGAGTGGGCTTAACCAATGTTCTCATGTTTCCTTACAGGAAAAACAACTGGATTTGTATTTGTATTGGCCAGGTGATTTTCTAAATATATAAAACTCACAAGTGTCAAGACTTGAATAGGAAACTTCCAACTTTGCTGCTATCTTTTGCATTAGGGTGGAAATGTTCCTACCCCATAACAGCTACACAAAACTTCTGGATTTCTGAATTGTTTTCTAGGAGCAGCAATCGCTTTGCCACCAAGGACAACCGGGCGGGGGAGGGAGAGAAATAAACCAGGAAGCCCTTTCTTCAGACAATGGGTGTGTCATGCTCTTGTTTTTATCTCTATGGATTACAAACATCTACCACTGTTGTGACTATACTCAGTGGCTAAGAACCCTGATAGTTGATAGCAGGCTCAATTCTCACAAAAGCACTGGAAAGGATACAGCCTGCACATTTTGCCTCCTGTTTCCGCTTCTGTAAGGGCTGGAGACTTTGGCCAGAAAATGAAAGGTGGGAATCTGTGGTATTCTAAGGAGCAAGGCTAGAAAATCGGTAAAACCCAGGAAATGAGGCAGAGAAATCTGCCTTATGCAGAGCCAGATCATCTAGCCCAGTATTGACGACCCTGACTTGCAACAGCTCGCCAGGGTTTTGGGAAGGGATTTCTCACAGCCCTACCTAGAAATGCTGGGGAGTGACCCTGGGACCTTTTGCAAGCAAACCAGTTGCTTCATCACCAACCTTTAGCCATTCCCCAATAAGCTTAAAAACACATCTGGAGGCAGGCCTGCCCAAATGTGCACACATGATGTCATTTCATGTCATAAGAGAATCTTCATGATTTCTCTATATAGGCAAAACCGTTGACTTGGCACAATGTGACCAAGCCAGTTTTTTAAACACCAGGCAGGTGTGGCATCATGCAGAAATGGTTATAAATCAGGCATGCACTATGCCTATCCTCACTGCCTTAAATCACCAACTGCACAGCTCTCCTAAAAACCAGGAGGTGAGGCAGGATTGCCTTCTTAGTGGAAAAAGAGAGGGGAGAACAGGAACATTGCCCATTGTCAGCTGCCACCCAAAAGGATGAGAGAAGTGAAGGAGAACAAAACTCAGGCACACTGTCATTGGGGAGCAGATGGCGGGGATACAGCAAAGCCTTTTAAGATGTAAACAGGGTGGCCCTCAGGATAAGAAGGAGGAGGCCTCCATCAGCAGCTGCTGGCTCTTCAGGTTGTGGCAGAGGCAAACTGGTAGAGAGAGGGGGAAGAGCATTTTCTATAAGCCACTGATCAAAGATCTTGGAGGGAATAAAGAGGCTACTGCACAAAAGGGAGTTTGTGTGCATGTGGCTGCCCTGGTGTCAACTAAGAAGATGCATCCATCTATACACATGGCCACCAACATTACCTGCTGATTTTTAATGATGCAAGCAAAACATCTCAGAAAGATGCAAGTCTTTCCACTGCATTTGTTTTGTCATCACTTATGATGTAACTTTTTGCATTAGTCATCCTGTTCAGTAAACACACTGGCCCAGGATAGAATGTGTGGTATCAAGGTCAGTCACATAGCACATTTCAAAAACACATCAGCAGTTACTGTAAAACACCCGGATATGGGTATCTGTTTACCTATGGAGAAAGTTTAGAATCAGGTCAAAACTCCCTTTTTGGTGGTACAAAATGTCGGGGGGGGGGGAGTTGGGGCAGGTGAGAGGGGGTTTGATGTTCAGTGAGAAAGGAGGGTTGAAAGCTCTGTGGAAATTGCTACTCCTAAAATATCAGGTAAGCTTAGAACTACTCCGTGTAGTTTGTGACAATGTGTGAGGTGGTGAGCAACATTCCCACACTTTTCTCACGCATTTTGAAAAAGAATATATGCCAATGTCTTCTCAGCCCCCAAGGTTTCCTCCTATCTGCCAAAAATAAGCCCATCATCCAAATAAGCAAATAAGAAAAACAAAAAAACATGGTTCATAAATAGCATCCCTCTTCATTTTTGAGATAATCCTGTGAATTTATGAGCTGGTTTTGGTTTTGCGTTTTGCTTACACTGGACATTATTTTGATGTTATAAAAAGAAAAGCAGCCTAGACAAATATTATCTCCAAAATAAGTTAAGATATCCTGAGCAGGCTCCTACTATACTTCATGTAAAAAACAACAACAAAACCACCCTCAATTTCCTTGAGCAAAATTTCTACCTTCTAAACTCGTGCTGGATAAATTAAGCAAAAAGTTATGCAATCATGTGTCCTAATAAAACTGCACTAGCAAGGTGCCTTTCATTTAGCATCAGTGTAATAAGGACAACAATCCATATGAGATGGCTATCTTTGATATTACTAACCCATTGCTAAAGGGTACGTAGTCTTAGTCCCGGTGCTCTTAATCGGATACCATCTTTGTTTCTTTAAGATTAGGTCTGAAACTAAGACAGCCCATATTTCCCCCTCTCTCTTGAAAGAGATCAGTCTCAGTTGGTTCAGATCTAGAGTAGCTTGAGAGCTACATTCCCCTGTGAGCAACCTTCTGGGGACTGCATGCCCATGGTGGTAAAGAAAGGTAAAAGAAAAGGACCCCTGAACAGTTAAGTCTAGTCAAAGGCGACTATGGGAGTGGCACTCATCTCGCTTTCAGGCTGAGGGAGCCGGCGTTTGTCCACAGACAGCTTTCCAGGTCATGTGGCCAGCATGATTAAACCGCTTCTGGCACAATGGAACACTGCGACAGAAACCAGAGCGCATGGAAACACCATTTACCTTCCCGCCACAGTGGTACCTATTTATCTACTTGCATGGGCATGCTTTTGAACTGCTAGGTTGGCAGAAGCTGGGACAGAGCAACGGGAGCTCACCTCGTCGCAGGGATTTGAACCGCCGACCTTCTGATCGGCAAGCCCAAGAGGCTCAGTGGTTTAGACCACAGCGCCACCCGCGTCCCCGTGGTGTCAGAAGTGGGATGGTGGGCAGGACCAGAGGCAATGGAAGTGAGACTCGTACATTTTGTACCATAAGCTACATCCAACCACACAGAGGTTTCTACACAAACACCCCTCCCCAGCATGCATGCAGTCAAGCAGGAGAAATCATCATAGTTAAAAGATACAAACTAGATAGATAAAAACACTCAAAAAAAAGGTGAGGGGTATGGCCTGAAGAGAGAGGGGTACATGGTCTGGGACAGTCACAAGGGTTGGAAAGAAAGGTCTGGAGGGCTGTATTAAACAGATACAGAGTGATGGAATTCCCAGATTTTGATGGGTACTGCCCTAGCACCAGCGTTCGAAATTCACCTGGGCACCAAGGTGGCATCTGATGTCTCCACCATCTGAAGGTACATTCCTTGGATATTGACTGCTTTCACAGAGTAGCAACACATTCTGTAGAATTCCATCCAATGAATTTCAGCAACCAAAAATTCATACAGTGTATCTCGGGTTACGAACGCTGTGGGTTGCGCGTTTTCGGGTTGCGGACCGTGCCAAACCCCAAAGTACTGGAAAACGTGTTAGTTCCTGGCTTCGGTGCTCGTGCATGTGCAGAATCACAAAATGACATCACATGCATGCGCAGACGCGGCGCTTCAGGCTGCGAACGTTGCGGGTTGCAAACATGCCTCCCGCACGGATCACGGATCAAATACGATTTTAGAACAGTCTGGCCCCAAAATGGCCAACTAGGCATTCCATTTTGGCGAATGTAACCCTGGTTTGAGGAGCCATTTGGCTCCTAGCTTATATATCTGAGTTTCTAACACTGCCTAGAACTAAGTTAATGAATGAAACATAGTTATGTAGTAAAGTACAACTACGCAGTAAAGTTGTTTCACAAGACATGGGGAAGGTAGCTTACTCAGTAAGCCAGAATACAACAGAGTCTAAAGATTCCTTTTGCTATGGGGTTAATAAACTCAGAACCATATGAGTAGTGATACACAGGTTATACCTTTACAAGAACTTACCATGATCCCAAGGGATGAGGAGAATGTTGCAGAGGACAATCCCAGTGATAATGCAAAAAGTGTATGCTACCATTACATGCTCTGTGTTCACCTTTGTGTGAGAAAACAAAGGCCTGAATGGGCTGAGCTTGGTGCACATGTGTTCAGTAAATACACCCAGTTCCTGAAAAAACATCCCATGTGGCTTCACTGCAGAGTTATACATGTACATGGAAATGACTCACAAAAACAGTGGGAGGAAAAACAATAGCAACAAAATAATCAACAGTAATGGGTTTTAAGCAAGTTGTCACATGAGCCTACCAGAAGAGCGTGGGGAGGCTGTTGCGTCAGAATTAAATTGTAAGGGCACAGAGAAACATGAGGTTTAAGACTATGAAGCCATTTCTATTTCCAACCAAGTAGAAAGGCACTATTCAGCATATTTGCACCAGAAGAGAATTCAAAACAAAACAAAACACCACTGTGCCATCTCAGCAGCAGACACAGGACCCTGATCTGTGCATGCATTAGGAAAAGTTGGTAGAGTACATGGTACCACTACAGGCTGCAGGTGGGACATACCATTTTGAACAATCTTGCAAGTAAAAACAAAATAAAACTAGTCCATCAGCAAGTTCTACCCCAGGCTGCTCCTTGCTGGTTTCTGGTTGCAGGAAGGCTATTTTTTTATTTTAAGCTAGGGGACCACTTAGAAATGTAATCTTTCACCTGCAGACTGAAGTGGCACAGAACATTCCACTTTGTTCTCACCTTGTTCTGATGCAGACCAGGTCAGAGTTTGGTGCAAATGCACTGCCTAATCCACAAACCACTTAAAAGGTTTTAATTCCAGACAAAGGGGAGGGGGGGATCCCTTGTCTTACAGAAGTTGCAAACATTACAATATTTGTTTCCTGAGTAACAAGAATGCTCATGGACAAGCTTCTATGCTATCACACTGTCCCAAACAACTGGAAATTTCATTTGCTCAAACGCAAGGTAGGTTGAGGTAACAGTGATCTGCAGTCTTGCTTGCAATCATAGAATCATAGAGTTGGAATAGACCACAAGGGCCATCGAGTCCAACCCCCTGCCAAGCAGGAAACACCATACAATCAACCTCATTCAATGTCTTAATGGTCTAAACACAAAGTGGCATATATAGGCAGGACCTGCCTCTTGTAAATGTATGTTACCCACAACAGAAATAATTCTAAATAATGTTTTCGCTGCCAACTTTCTTTTTAATTGCGTACAGACTTGTCACTGCAGTTTACACACTCACAAGACACAGAATTTAAGGTCAAGATTTGATTTTTAAAAATATGGGCCATCCCTAAATCTGCCATTTATTTCAATATATTTGCTGCCTGCTCATCTTTAAAACTTATGTTACTGCACTTGCATCAACAGCCATGGTATATTTACACAAGAGCATTCCCGTGGCATTTTAAACCTTTCAGACCAAAATATCTAGGTTTTGTAATACTTCTGCCCTTTCACGCAAGACATTTCTTGTGATTTTGAAAATAGTGACACACTGTATTGATGACTAAAGCTTTATTCAGCCTTTAGATTTCACAGGCATCTGGGTGGCCACTGTGAGAACAGAATGCTGGACTAGACATGCCACTGTCCTGATTCAACAGACTCTT
The DNA here is from genome assembly GCF_965113315.1 of Podarcis vaucheri. Lineage (NCBI taxonomy): Eukaryota > Metazoa > Chordata > Lepidosauria > Squamata > Lacertidae > Podarcis > Podarcis vaucheri. Next base: position 35,153,521 of record NC_138766.1, on the reverse strand, counting down.
CTTGTGTTCTCAGAGCATAAATCCTCCATTAAATAATCAACGAATCCATGAGTGACCAACGGCCTTATACTTTCTCCTGCATGTTTCACATATTGCACTGAACACAAACGAACTAATGTGTAAAATATGCTGATGTGCCTAAAAGTTTGCAAAATATCAAAACACCTGTACCTTCAACAACAAACATTCAAGGCAGAAAGTTGAACATTATCAGCAAAGCATAATTTTGGCAAGGTAAACACACATTTCAAACCTGCAATAATCTGGTTCTCTTACACCTCAGCGCAACGCAGCAATTTCAAGGTCTGTGGGTGCATCTGCTTTGCACCTTATTGATTATGTTCCAAAGATTTCTCGGGTCCTTCTAAATATTGACACTATCAATATGTCCACATGAAATACAGCGGCAAAGGAAAACAGGAGCATAAACGCAGAAATACAAACTGACCAGTCAATCAAATGCTTCCTCATAACCTCACCTCTACAAGTCACTGTAGTTGCACCTGGGAAGAAATGTTTACATATTCAGTTAGCCTGAGATAACAATCTCTCAGCACCCTTCAGACTTATAAGGAGGGTTTCATGAGAGAAAGAGAAAGCTGGCCACTAGGAATAGAGAATATGGCCTATGATGACAACCAATCATGCCAACAAACAGCACAGAGATCTCATTTTAATTATTTTGCTGGTAAAATAATTTGTATCCCTCCTTCCTGTTGGAAAAGCCACCAAGACACCTAAAAAGAATGATAAAAACAATAGGAAATGCAACACACCATAAACAACACAGCACTTTAGGCAACAGCAAATGAGATACCCAGTCCATCTAATATAAATAAGTTTGCAGTAGTCTCCAGAAGGCAATCAAGGTGAATGTATGTTTGATATTAACTGCTTTTGATCAAGCACTATATAAATCCTGTTAAATTAAACAAAATCTACACATACCCGGAGAAAATTCCATAGCCATGGTGCCATTCCCAAACTGACCTGTGTTGCCTGCCATTACACCGCAAAAAACAGGATGACATGGAACAGGGCTTCAGTAGTTGATCTGAGTGTTCAAGCAGGTGTGTATTAATGCTGCACTGAGCCTAGTCCACTATTTTGTGAAACACTTTGTCCCTCCCCACAAGAGGTGGCTCATTCCTGACTCTTTTGCAGGTACAGTGGTACCTTGGGTTAAGTACTTAATTCCTTCTGAAGGTCCGTTCTTAACCTGAAACAGTTCTTTACCTGAAGCACCACTTTAACTAATGGGGCCTCCTGCTGCCGCTGCACCGCCAGAGCACGATTTCTGTTCTCATCCTGAAGCAAAGTTCTTAACCCGAGGTACTATTTCTGGGTTAGCGGAGTCTGTAACCTGAAGCGTCTGTAACCTGAAGCATATGTAACCCGAGGTACCACTGTAGTGGAATAATTTATGTGACGTTCTGTGGGGTGGGGGGCTGTGCTTACCTTCCCAATGGAACGAGTGGCCAAGGAATCTTTTTTTTGTCCTGTAAACATTTTTAAACACCCCCTGTGCAGTCACAATTGTGCAAAGTGCAAGGCTCTTCATGCAAAAAGACTTCAGAACCTAGCAGCACTTCCTGGAATGCCGATGGGATTGTGCAACATGATGTAACCATGAATTAAACATGGAAGCCAACTGGCAGCCAATGATATTGGGCTAATATTGAAGTTATTTCTGAATTCTGCAAGCTCCAAGTAGTTCTTGGGCAGCTGCCTTCTGAACCATCTAAGGTTTCCAAGTACTTGTCAAAAGGCAGTACCACCACAGAGTGCATTACAGCAATGCATTCTGGGCATTACTAAGGTATGGGTACTGCTAGCAAACCAGCGATATCTGCCTTCAGCCTCTGGGTATCCAGAAGTAGCAATGGTTACAGAGGAATCTCCAGGGTGTGAACCTGCTTCACATTCCTGTCAATTAGGAAGTACAATAAGCCAATCGATCTGTACCCATTTAGGAAGGCATGTGGATATTGGCATTGGATATTGATATTGATATGGAGGAGGGGAATGGGTAACACGATGCTGTGTGAAATGACAGATTGCAGAACTCATTTCTGGATCTTTACATGCAGAGGCAACACCTGGTACCTGCAAAGCTCCCTTAAAACAAAAATGTTTCTCTTTAAAACTCTTCAAAAGCGTGTTTCCTTCAAGCAAAGTGCAGTATGTCTAAGAACACATATACCATGTGTTAATTCTCTCTCTCTCTCTCTCTCTCTCACATACACACACACACACACACACACACACACACACACACCCCTGGAGCAGGCCACTGTGCTCCATCAATAAATATATGGTATGAAATGGTATTCTTTGCCAAAGAACAAGAAGGAAAGCATCCAGCGATCAGCTCTTTCAGACCCTGTTGGGACAATGCAAGCCATAACAACAGCCTCAGAAAGGAGGGGGTTGTGTAAGAGGTCACTATCCTGTGGGCTGCTTTGCAAATCCTTGTTGCTATCCAAATGTATTTGAATCAGCAGAAATGGGAAGCCAAACAAAACCATTTCAGATTGCAAAGCTGGAGCAGGGGACAATAGCTGCCACCTCCAGAAAACAAGAGATGTTTGGCCACCCATGTTTTATGCAGACAAATGAGAACGTGTGCTGCTTCACTCCGGCCATTGAGAGGTCTGTCGAAGGGCTACAGCTGCTCCTTCGAAGAACTGGGTGGCCCGTTCCTTTTCAGCAGCTCAGCAGAGTGTTAAAATCAAAAGATATTACTGCAGAGAGAACTGGGCTTGCACTCCTTTTGAATAAAAACAAGCAGATTTAACAAGGAGGGTAGCTCATCTGTTGCCAAACATTCTATGTGGTGCTAGGAAAACCCTCTGCAGAGTTCAAGCTAATTTTATTAGGGAAGCTTACGCCACAGAACTTTACACTTACGCAGAATGTAAGTAGGGGCAGATTTACACATTACAATTGTTGTGGGAAACATTTCCAATATTCCGTGAGTGCCCAGATCCAGATACAAAAGTCTTGAAATATTCACATATGACGTCCATACTTTCAGGAAACTCTGATGTTTCATATAGCAACTGTAATGTGTAGAAGTGTCTTAAGCGCTGGGGAAGGAGTTCTGCTTAGTTTGCGTTTTAATATGAAGCTACCTAACTGGCATATTCTGAAACTATATGCAAACTGAAACACAGGTACCTTTCAAAATTTGTGCTTCATCAAATTTTGTGATGCAGTTCTCCAGCCAAAAAATATGTATGTGTACTAGGGAAGGTATGCATCAAAATGCAAATATAGTGGGAAGGCAACATACAAAATGTATTATATTAAAGGGGAAAGGTGGCCAAATTATGTATATTTGCTTTCCCCCCCCATGCATCCAAACAGGTGTATATTAAGAGAATTTGGAATTTATGCTGCTGATGAATTTCCATAAGGACTTTTTTTTTAAAGCAAACCAATGCACAAATGTGGCAAACTTAAAATTGGAAAGAATTAGAAGGTGAGAGAAACCAAACGGACAGATTTGTCCATGCTGACTTAAGTCTTCCTAACACAATACTGTATCAAAATCTGTCCTTTTAGCCTCATAGCCTTGCACAGCATAAAGGCTGTTGCAGAGTGCATGCAGACTTTAATATTCAAGATGCATGTGTTGTGGTGTTTACTTGCAGTCATGATTTCCTACAACTACTTCTCATTTTTCACTGATGTTCCCAGACTTCACACCTTAAATAGCTATACAAGCATCTAACGTCTGCTATCATTTCCTGGAGCCATTCCAACCAACTACATTTGATCAGGAATAGTATTAAATGTGCAACACATTATTAAAAGAAGGAGTTTTCGTATAGGTTTGTGCTTCCATTGCCCCTCACACCCCCAGAGAAATGAAAGGTAAATGATAAAAGTTACTTGAAAAATACAATCACTTGTCCGCCAGAGACCAATGCAATTAGAAGAAAAAGAAAACATGGTTCTAATTTATTAATGAACATTTGCTGCCTGTAATTCTACTGCACTTATTCCATTACAGCTTGACATTTCCTATTGTCACTGCTTGCATTTCTAAACAGTTCCACATGACTAGAGCTACTCTGTGCAACTCGCTGAAGACTGTTAATAAAAGAGGAGAACTGGGCTGTATAAGCATGATATTATCTGGCCACATGCTGTAAGATCCACTGGATAGCAAAAAGAAATCCCCTTCTCAGATATTTTCTAAACATTTTAGTTTTACATACATAGACATATTTCAACATCCTCCAACATACACACAAAGCGTTTTTCCTTAGGTAAAGTAAGGAAGGGGGAAATAGTTGAATAGTTCTCTCCCCACCCCCCAATCATGCATGAACATAGAAGGGATATGAGGACCACAGAAGAGTCTAAATGTTGAACTGCTTTCAAAAAACATCTTGCATAGTAGGTAAAACTGGCTAATGCACACAGCTGCTTTGAAGGAAGTCATCTCAAAAATAAGCAAACCATAGTAGTTTAGGAAAGATTGTTAATGGTACCAGGGCAACCTGCTTTGGTATCTGCTCAGAAACACTGCAGCACCTTTATCCACCGCAGAATCCTGCAATGTCATTTCAAACATATAAACTAGAAGTAGGCCATGTTTCCAAATGAAATATTTGGCAGACAGGGAGAACGTGGGGCTACAGGTGATGGTTCCACAATAATACAACACATGCTGCTCCACTGGCAAGGAAGCAAGATCCTTCTTCTCGTGTCCGTTCATAGAATATAATAAGCCTCTATTAGATACCACTTTCAGTATAGCTCTAGCCTACTATTGGAATTTTGGAGCTAGCAGTTGCCACAGAAAGCTTTAAGGCTTGCTGAATTTCCAAGGGAAAGAAAGAAAAAATGTTTTAATAATTTCTAGGTCACATTTCTACCCCTTCTGGTCCAGAAAACAGGAATGCAAGTAAATTTGATGAGCCTAAGGACCACATCACATAAGATGTACATGGGCTGTACAGTGGTACCTCGGGTTAAGAACTTAATTCGTTCTGAAGGTCCGTTCTTAACCTGAAACTGTTCTTAACCTGAAGCACCACTTTAGCTAATGGGGCCTCCTGCTGCCACCGCACCGCCAGAGCACAATTTCTGTTCTCATCCTGAAGCAAAGTTCTTAACCTGAGGTACTATTTCTGGGTTAGTGGAGTCTGTAACCTGAAGCATCTGTAACCTGAAGCGTATGTAACCTGAGGTACCACTGTACTGCATCTTGCAATCTCTCCCTGGGAACCATACAACTGATGTGTGTGGCCCCAGATTGGGCAAAGACTTCACACGCTCTCCAGAGCACACACATAATCAGGAGAGCAGGGGAAAGAGTATGAGTCAACCTACCCTTCCCAAGCCCCAAAGCTTTCCAATCTACCCATTCTCTTATTGTGCTGAGCTGCAGCAGAGAAAAAGATCAGAAATGCAGGGAAACCCAGGCTACCCTTGCTCAGGCTCCAGGTGAGTTGCCCTCTGACCACATATAGCTGATAAAAGGGCAACAAACCATTCCTCAGACTAAAGACAACAGCAGAGTCGCCACAGCAGCAGCTGATGGGAAGCAAGTACAGTGGTTACAATGGGAGCGGTTTGAAGGGAAGGGAGGCAATAGGAGGCAGCCTGCCATTTGGCTAATCATCCTGCAGCAGTTGCTACTCACTCTATGAGAGCTGATAGGAAGCAATTGACACAGCTAGGTTAATGAAAAAATTAATGCTCTCATGAATGTGAAGCAGGATGCACTTTTGTAAACTGTTACATAAATTATTGGAGAGTGACTCATTATTTTGACCTTGTTTTTGACCAACGTAACACAAAATGTGTCTCGGTCATCTTTGATCACACAAGCCTTTTATTATGTTATCCGTTTTATAACCTAAAGCTCTGACTTTACGTGCCTTTTTAAAACACATGCATTTTCATAAAAGCACCTAAATTAATTTCTCAGTCAGCTTGCATTCAGGTTACCAAATGTCAGGATCTAAAACCCGCAGTCAGTGGCAAATCTTGGCCCATCAAATCTCAGCGCACCAGCAGACCTGTTTTAGTGGAATGAGGAACCCAGAGCAATAATAAGTTCTTAATAAGTCAAAGATGAGCCATGAGAGCTCACAGAGACCTGAGCTCTGACAGACTTGCAAGGGACTCACACTTCAGAGGGAATAGCTAATATAGCTGATTAGAAGGCGGCATTTTAAATTGCCTGTGTGATGTCGCAGGAGCAAATCTATCATGGAAACATGCATTGGAACCTCAAGAACATTCCTTCTTACCTAAGACAAGTTTGTCACACATTAAGACAGCATGCCTAGTTTCAGATGTCTGTGCAGAAGCAATTCATATTTCATACCGTTATTATTAACGTTATTTGATTGTATTGTTTTTAATTGCTGAATTTTATTAACTGATGCAAACTCACTAGAAGGGTGCGATATAGGTTTATAAGAAAGTAAATAAATTAATAACATAGGGTCTACATTGCAAACCACTGAGCTGTTTTGCATTGTTAACAAATACTATGCAAAGTTATTTAGGCTGAAAATTTGTATTCATTTATTGAATTCAGTGGGATGCATTTCCGAGTACATAAGAAGTTGCTTTATAAGTCAGACTATTAAGTCCATCTAGCGCAGCTCTGTCAACTCTGACTGGCAGCAGCTCTCCAGAGATTTAGGTAGGGATCTTTTCCAATCCTACCTGCAGGACCAGGGATTGCACCTGGAACCTTTTGCATGAAAAGCACATGCTCTAGCCCTTCACCCATTGAAGTAAATCTATGGACTGCACAGCTAAAATCCTTATAAAAATCCTTATATTGTAATGTGGTGGTTCTCCTCCCAAACAGGCCCACTCTGCTCAAAACCTACAATATGAAAACTTTTTAGTATTCCAGTTAACAGATGGGGTAACTGATGCTGAGAGACAGAAACTTGTCCAATGTCACACAGTGGATTTGGGAATTAAATCATTCTCAAGAAACATAGCATAATAGTGCTTGCCGGAATAATACATATTCGTAACAAATAGAAATATACATCATATAAAACAACAGTGAATAAATTGCTTACCTGCGCATATTTTATGTTCTGTTTCTCATCAATTTCATTTTGGTTTCAGATTGCATAAGCTACTTCCTTTAGGTCTCCATCATCTACAACATAGGATCTTGTGCTGGTGATGCTATCTTGGGCTCACGACTGAAGAGACAGCCTAAACATTCAGAAGACACAAGGAGAGAGAATAACTCTGAAAATGAGGGAAATCTTTGCAAGTAATCTTTGATTGACCAGAGCAAATAGCAGCACTGGGTTCAGTGCAAAACCACTATTTTCCTGTTTGAATATTCCTGCAATACTCAACTCTTTCACACTTTTACTTATAGACAAGGTAAAAGTTGCATCCCCTTACAGAAATGTGATCCCATTCCTGCAATAATGTGTAGAACTACTTTCCACAAGATTCCTCGTCACATTATGAAACCACACTTCCACCTCGCAACTTGGTGCCATCAGGAAAACAGAGTATGAGTGCAGAGACTCAGAGAATGACAGCAGCAATCCACACACTGAATAATGAAATGAGTTACATATCTTTCAGGGCCAGCCCTACCATTAGACAATGTTAAGTCCGTATCTCAAGCAACAGATGCTTAGGCACAATGGCAGCAGCCCCTGGCTGTTCATCCTAAGGTCCTCTGGTCTTTCCCTTCCTTTGGAGAACAGAGTTGTGTGGTGCTTCATAGCATCTCTTTGCACACCAAAGCTATATTTTTGCCTCAGACTCATGATGGAGAGCACGATCACATCATCAACGCTGAATCAAGATTCATCTAACAGTCCAGTCACCTTCCATACTTTGAATGGGGGTCACCATCTTGTGCTCCACCGAAAACAACAAAATATATTGGGCAAGATCTGGGACCAGTTAGCGCAGAAACCCCGTTTAGGGCAATATTCTCCTAGCAAATGCAATGTACTCTGCTGTAAAGTCATGTATGTTTAAGAACTGAAGCACACAATCAGAAGAATCACACGAGCCCCTCTTGCTGGGCTATACCATTTCAGCCTGTAAATGGGAGATTGTATGTATCTCTCCGCAGATACAAAACATACATGTCTGGAGGAGAAAATCCTAGCTTACCTTCTCCCTGACATGCAATTGGCGAGGCAAACATCTGCCCTCCATCCTTCAAACCTCATGGGGGTCCCACGAGATGCAGCGTACAAAATTCTCCTCAAGGAATATTTACAAGGGTTAGCCACTCCACTGTTATACTGAAGTGCGCTTTGTTAGTATTCCACATTGCTGCTGATGTTGAATCGTAAGACGGAGGAAGGCTATTGTTAAGACAGAAATTGCTTCAATGGATGTGCTGTAATTCCACAGAACCTTTACTCTGCCTGCAACAATGGAAACCTATTACTCTTAACTATGTAGCCACAGCAGATATTCCATTATATACCACAAAGGGCCACTGTGGCACACACTGAATATGCATCTTAAGACAACGTATAAGAGCTTGCAGTTAATTTCTTCTCCTTCGTGCTAAGGAAGAGAGGTATGGCAGGCCACCTGAGAGCTGCCTCTTCGGCAATTTATTACCCTCTGCTGTTCCTTGCAGGTTCTAACAGATGACAGCCATTCGCTTTTAACAACATATTGCCTATGTCAACAATGAAATAATTTGCTTTATGGTGAGTGTATGATTCTCCCACCCATCTGTATTCCACCTCTGTATGGAAACTCTGTGGCTACTGACCACCAGCTCTCCTATTTTAACAGCTGTGAATGTACCATGAGGTTTCCCACCCCACCACCCCAGATCCTGGAATCCCTGCAACATGAAATGCATTAGCATGCTAATTGGCCATGAGGGTGTTCCATTAGTTTTGTTTTATTTTGTTTTGCATTTATTCTAACATATACACTGAATTATCAGAGGCTGACAAATGTGACACACTCTTAATCCAGGGGTGCCATCTTGTCTACAGAACAACCTGCAGCTACAACAAGAGCACCATATAGCCAGATTTTTAATTTATTTTTGTGATGTATTCCAGTAGTTGAGGCCTAAGGACACTGAAAAGGTATTTGAAGGAGTTCAGCTTTCCACCTATATTTACTTAACCCTTGCCATTCCTGGCTTATATAAAGCATCTATCAGGAGAGGACTGGCCAACTGGATGCAGAAGATTATTTATTTATTTTATTTTTAACAGAAAATGCAATGCTTCCTTGCAGGAAATCATTGATATGATGCCCTAAAATAAATATTCAGTAAACCCAAAGAAATGTAACAAATGCTCACCACAAATTTCACCTTCTCAGGTAAGATGCTCATGGCAGTGGCTGCTGGGAAATTATTGGGTGGAACCATTTAAATTTAGCTTTGGCATGGAACAGGCTTGATCACTCTGATGCATAACCTATCCTGGAATCTCACCTTGCTAATTCTCCTCAAACTTTCAGTGGCTTTCAATACTAGATAGTTCTGATGGACTATCTGGGATGGCAACTGACTCCCAGCTGTCCAGTTCTCATTTCGATGGCAGTCTTGAGAAGGCACTGCCAATGGTGGCTCTTGGTAGCTACGGCATGGTGTGCAGCAGGGCTACATCTTGTCCCCCATGCTATGAAATATGTACATGAAACCCCTGGCGACAGTCATCTGGAGAAGTTGGGTGATATATCATAAATATGTAGAACATGCAGCACTGTTTCTCTTTTTCATCAGAATCAGGGAATGCTGCAGCTGAGGGCAGTGTCCGGAGGCATGAATGGGCTGAATGAGGTCCAATAAGCTTAAGCTTAATCTACACAAGAAGAGGTACTGTTACTAGGTGGTTTTTCTGACTTTGGAGGTCATGTTCAGCCTTGGCTGAACGGCATTGCACTAAGGATTAGGACTGCAGTTTGGGGGCGATGCCAGATCTGTCTCTGGAAGTCCAAATGGATTATAGGGGCCTTGACCCTTTTCACAATCTCTGGCTAGTGCAACGGCTACATCACTTCTTCAATGAAACTTGACCACTGGCCTACAGTGGTACCTCGGGATGCGAATGGGATCCGTTCCAGAGCCCCGTTCGCATCCTGAATGGAACGCAAGAAGCGACAGCGCATCTGCGCGTGCGTGGGTCGCGTTTCGCCGCTGCCGTGCATGCGCGTGATGTCTTTTTGAGCGTCTGCGCATGTGCGAGTGGCGAAACCCGGAGGTAACGCGCTCCGTTACTTCTGGGTTGCCACAGAGTGCAACTCAAACGCGCTCAACCTGAAGCACATTCATCTCGAGGTATGACTGTATTTGGGTTAGCTCCTGCTTGAATTACTATAATGCATCATGCTTTGATTACTGAACATTCTGCACAGCAAGAGTCACCAATATGGTTCCTGTAACTCACAGGGTTTTCTCCCTCCACTGAAATTAGCCTTAAAAGAAGCATCCTGCAGTAGTCAATGGGATGGGTTTCAGTGTGTGCTCAGTTGCAGTGTGCGTGCGCTGCCTACAACAGTTTTTCTTGCTTGAGCCTAGAAAGGTTCACAACCTCTGCTGCACACCACCCTGTGCAATACATCCGGTACAAGTATGACCTGCTTGGACTTCTGTGATGCTTTGTAAATGTGGAGGCCCTTGCAAGACTCCTTGGGAGCTTCAGTTACAAAATACAGTGGATGGTCTATTAGCAGTTTTTATCTTACTTTAGAATATTTACACACCACCTTTTGCAAAGGCTGTTTTATAACAAAATTAGTACATAAAAGTACAGTGGTACCTTGGTTCTTGATCTTAATCCATTCCAGGAGTCCATTCAACTCTGAAACTGTTCGAAAACCAAGGCGCAGCTTCCGATTGGCTGCAGGAGCTTCCTGTACTCAATCGGAAGCTGCGTTGGACATTTGACTTCCAAAAAATGTTTGCAAACTGGAACACTCACTCCCAGGTTTGCAGTGTTTGGGAGCCAATTTGTTGCAACAACTAAGGCACAAAAACACAATTTCTTAGAAACACACAACAACCAAATAAAAGTTACTAGTAGCACCAACAGCAACAACCAGAACAGCAACCTCCTCCAAACATTCTTCGAAAAAGTCTTCACCAATCTCCTAAAGATGTAAACAAATAAGGCTCAGTCTCCCAATGAAGGAGACACCACTGAAAAAGCCCTTTCCTGGGCTCCCACCCACTATGTACCTTATCCCACGTAGTGAATATGAGGAGGCCCCATGGGCTGATATGAAAGCACAGGCAGCTCAATATGGAAGGAGGTGTTCTTGCCAGTGAACGAATTCAACTGCTCAGCACATTTTTCACTACATTCATCCAAAAGTGCATAAAGTAGCAACTTAGGAAAAACAATTCAAATAAAACACTTAAAAGTTTAGACATCTGCATCTGAATTCTAGCTGGAAGGCACTGAAGCAAAAAAAAAAATGGAAAGGAGGGGAAAAAATAGCCTTTGAAGAGCTGGTGATATTATAACACGCAGAAAATGTGCTTCTTTGGCTATGTACCTAAACAACTGCCTCTATTAAAAACTACGGCACCATGCAAAATAATTCATAAATGACAGAGATCAGTGGGCTGGGTGCAGCTGTTGAACGCCTGCACTTTGGCCACCCACTTCAGTGGAATTGAGAGCTTTCGATCAACTCCCAGCTCTCACAGGCCTTTGAACAGTACCAGAACATGTGTTCAATACTTTGGGAAAAAAATAAAATCTGGAGCCAGCCAAATATGAAGGATTAGCAGGCCAGGCAATCTTGCAAGTGCACCCAAGCATCTCCTCCCCATTTTCCGTTGAACTTTTTTTTTATCAAAAGTCTTCATGGGAAACATAAGTTCAACAAAATGATTTCTGCCCTTCCTTCTCAGCTTTTAATCTTCACAGATTCTGTAAAAATAACTCAGAGTATTAGCTACTTGTATTTCTAATTAGCTGATTACATTTGTTACTGCGACAGCCAAATAATTTAATATATACCGTATTTTTTGCTCTATAAGACTCATTTTTTCCCTCCTAAAAAGTAAGGGGAAATGTGTGTGCATCTTATGGAGCGAATGCAGAATGCACAGCTATCCCAGAAGCCAGAACAGCAAGAGGGATTGCTGCTTTCACTGCGCAGCAATCCCTCTTGCTGTTCTGGATTCTGAGACTCAGAATATTTTTTTTCCCTGTTTTCCTCCTCCAAAAACTAGGTGCGTCTTGTGGTCTGGTGCATCTTATAGAGCGAAAAATACGGTACCCAAGTCAGAATACAAGCCCAAGTCTTATTTCCAACTTTGGCACTGCCGTTGTTTGTTTGTTTGTTTGTTTGTTTAATAAGGTTTTCTTTTCACCTCTTTTAAAAAAGTTGTCAAACACAGGAAAGGAAAAGGAGAAGAAAAAAAGAGGAAGGGAAGGGAAATGAGAACATTATCTCCAAGTTTGTGATCTAATTAATTCTGGCACAAAACACTAGGAAGGAAGCTAAGGGTTACTGGACTGTGTGGCTTTGAGTTTGTGCGTATGCATGTATATATCCTGTTCCAATCCACTGAAAGCCACTTTGTGTATCATTCAATCAAAGGAGAGGATATAATTCTCCTAAATAAATAAACAATCCACATTTGTACCAGAAATTACCGTATCTTTACCCAAAAGGCTGATTTCACTGCCAGCATTTACATTTCGAATGAGGTTGCAATTTTATTTTTTTTAAAGAGCACCTTTAATGAGATATTAAATGTTTGAAGCCAGCGCTGCTCAAGACAAGACAATAATACGGAGAAGATCGAAATGCAATGGTTGGCTGCATGACTAGGAATGATGGAAGATGCAGTCCAACAGCACAACATCTGGAGACCATTGCCCTGCATTAAACCACAACATTGTGCAGAATCTCTATGATAACTAAATGAGGGGGGAATTGTCAATTCCAGAGAAAAAGGGCTAGTGCAGAAGCAAATCTACTCTGAAATAACACTCAGCCAACTATAAGTTGTCTTACAAGTCGTCCTCAATTCTGCTTCAGATATATGAGGAAAAATAGAAACAGGTCAGCTTTCTGCAGAAACCATTTACAGTGGTACCTCAGGTTAAGAACATTTCGGAGGTCCTGAACCTAAAACTGTTCTTAACCTGAAGCACCACTTTAGCTAATGGGGCCTCCTGCTGCTGCTGTGCGATTTCTGTTCTCATCCTAAAGCAAAGTTCTTAAACCCAGGTAATATTTCTGGGTTAGCAGAGTCTGTAACCTGAAGCGTATGTAACCTGAAGCGTATGTAACCCGAGGTACCACTGTACTATCGTTACTATAGTCTTGTATTTAGAATACTTGCATAGTGTATCTACCCACACATCCCAACTTTAGAATCTTATCAGCATTAGTTTATGCTGTCATATCATCTAGGTACCTTTGCCACAGCTGCCTCTAGGGTTTGGGTTACCTGCCTTTCAGCACTGCTGACCTATGCTGCACATCAAAAGATGATGTAACCTGGTACATGAACAATCTCCCATTCAGGCATCACTGATGTCATTCCCTTCCTCCCCTCCCATTAGTATAGCAAACATATAGCCTCAAGGAAAAGAGATGTGGCTAAGATATTTCATAAGAGCGTCTTTATAAGCAAGCTGGAACCATGTTCTGCCAGAGCTTGGTGACCAAGAGCTTGGCTGGAGAAAAGGATGCACATCAACAGCTACTGATCAGTAATCAATGGCTTTCCTTCCTGGCAGTCTTGCCTGCTCTCCAAAGAATACAGGGTCTGGAGCATTCAGAAATTCCATGCTACTCAAAACACCAAAAGCAGCAGAAAACTAAACAGCATCTAAATAAAACCAAATGCTCTGCAAAATGTCTCGGGAATGCAGATGCCAGAGATACGATCTTGTGGGGCCCTTCTCTTGCTGGCTTTGCTTGCATTCTGGATTAGATTGGCTGGCACATGGATTTAATGAAGCCATACTTGTGAAGTGGTACTTTGATACAGTGCTCTGACCTTCACTGACTCCCCTGTGAATTGTAATCTATTGCTGCTAGCGATAGCTGTGTGTATGGGTGCTACAAAGTACATAGAATCAGTAGGCCATCTAGTCCTACAATGCAGGAATCCTGTCCACAGCCATCCCTCAGTGAACTCAAACCACCAAGCTTATCGTTAACAGTCAGACCTACTGACCCACTGGAAGACAGTTATGAAGGTTAGGACTCCTGTAACTGGATCTATGAGATATTTTGTTTCAGCAAATACAGTATAGATGTATTTAAACCAAGGCTGTATTTTGTTCTTTTACTGGTTCAGGTTTGCTTGGGTGTTTTGTTTTGTTTTTCTTTGACAACATGGTACTTCATCTTTTATCTTCATCAGCAGACAAGACATAAAATTACCAGTTTTATTATATGTGTACGACATGGTGCTTGTGTTCCTTTTAATTGGCGATCTAATCAACGTTCGAATTTGCACATTAGCAACCCCAGTAGGTCAGGGAGTAAGGCATAAACAATAATAAAGACTACAGCATCAAAACTGCAATGGAAACAAATCAATCTGTTTACCAATGTACAGTGCTTCATTCAAAGCGTATCATTATTTTCCTATGGATATTCTGAACTTTGAAGCAAAACACAGAAATATAAAGCAATAGGTGAGAGCAAAACAATACTTAGAAAATAATATGGATTAAGTAATCAGGTTTATTATTTCCTAAGGGAGGAGCTGGGGTGGGGAGAGTGTGCGAGCTGTGCAGAAGTAGGGGTGATATGTGGCATGAATGGTCCTTTGTTAGGTGTGGGGAGAAGAGATGAGAAAACAGGAGCTGTACAACAGGCAGCAGGGGTTGGTATGCAGCCGGCTCTGATGGGCCTTTGCTGATCATTGCTGGAGGCAGGGAATAATCTTGTCCCATCTGCAGTTGTGCATCAACAGACCCTCAACAGACCCTTCAAACCTCAAATGGATTGGTTTGTGAGGACTGGGATTGACCTTTTGCCTCTAACCAAGGTAAAGGGGGAAAATGGCCTGTGTGTGTGTGTTGGCAGAAGGAGAGAGGCAAGCTATCTGCAACGATAACTGATTCTTTGGGGTTGGAAGTTTCTAGTGTTATTGGACGCTAAACAGGACTCCAACAGAATGGGAAACAAAGGATGAGTTGGTCAAAGCTTCAATGACACACCGGATAACGGAAATAAGGCATAACATTGACCTAAATCTTTGGGAGAAACTTTGGAAGAATGATTTGAAGTTTATTGCATGCTATACACTGAAAGAGAATAATATGAAAATGATTCATAGATGGTACCTAACTCCAAGTAGATCGGCTAAGATGTATAAAGCAGAATCGGATCTGTGTTGGAAATGTAAAGAAACAGAGAGAACCTTTTCCACATGTGGTGGCCATGCAAAAAGGTTAAAGAATACTGGGAAATGATTTATAACGAGATGGAAAAAAATGTTTAAAACAGCCTTCCCAAAAAGTCTGGAGGCATTTTTGTTAGGAATGGTGCAGACAGAAGTCCCCAGGTGTCAGAGAAACTTATTTATGTACGCAACAACAGCTGCTCGCATTTTGTTAGCCCAAAAATGAAAAGTGAGAGAGGTCCCGGGTAAGGAGGATTGGCAACTTAAGATGATAAAATATGTGGAACTAGAAGGTTTAACAAATAGACTAAGAGAGCAAGAAGAATATTTATTTAAAGAGGAATGGAACATTTTTGCTGACTATGTGGAAAATAACTGTACATTTCTGAAAACGCTAGCATTAAGATAAATTCAACAGTTTAATTAATAATTGAATGAATACTTGAATAATTGAATTGACTGGAGAACCGTCAAAAATGGACGTGGTAAAATATGCAGGAATAATAGATAAACAAAATGAACCAGGGAAGGGGAAGAAGGGAAGTCATTGAATACATGGTATTATGTAAATGTTTATTTTGAGATGTTAAAATGAAAGCTTAATAAAAATTATTTATAAAAACAAACAAACAGGCCATCTATAGGCCTCCCCTGCCTGTTAAAAAGGCCACTCTCCAATACCATTTAATTTAGTATTGGTAAAGCAATCTAAGCACTGCCCATAGTCTTAGTCACATTAAATTCCATCAGTTATCATCAGGTATGTCAAGGTCCAAGGAGATGGTGTATGTACAGTGGTACCTCGGGTTACATACACTTCAGGTTACAGACTCCGCTAACCCAGAAATAGTGTTTCAGGTTAAGAACTTTGCTTCAGGATGAGAACAGAAATCATGCTCCAGCGGTGCAGCAGCAGCAGGAGGCCCCATTAGCTAAAGTGGTGCTTCAGGTTAAGAACAGTTTCAGGTTAAGTATGGACCTGTGGAATGAATTAAGTACTTAACCCGAGGTACCACTGTACATGAAATCATTTGTACACCTCAATTAAAGGATATGTGTATATATGCATAGGGACGTGGGTGGCGCTGTGGGTTAAACCACAGAGCCTAGGGCTTGCCGATCAGAAAGTGGGCAATTCGAATCCCCGCAACGGGGTGAGCTCCCATTGCTCGGTCCCTGCTCCTGCCAACCTAGCAGTTTGAAAGCACACAGTGCAAGTAGATAAAAGGTACCGCTCCAGTGGGAAGGTAAATCGTGCTTCCGTGTGCTGCTCTGGTTTGCCAGAAGCGGCTAAGTCATGCTGGCCACATGACCCGGAAGCTGTACGCCGGCTCCCTCGGCCAGTAAAGCGAGATGAGCGCGGCAACCCCAGAGTTGTCCGTGACTGGACCTAATGGTCAGGGCTCCCTTTACCTTTATATATATGCATTCATGGATAGAACTGCAATTGCAGCTGGTGCTTTTGGGGGTGGTGCACCAGAGCTATTCCACTGTTCAAGGGACTGGCTGCTTTTCAGCTTAGAAAACAGAGTGATTTTAAGAATAGGATGCTGTCTGTTATGATATAAGCAAGGAGAAAGTACTGCTGTGCTACATGCTGTGTACTGAATCCTCACAACAACTTGGTTAGGCAGATTAGGCTGAGAAACTGTTAGAGTAAGAGAGGGTCAAGGTCACTTCACAAGTTTCATGGCTGAGTTTGAATCCTAGTCTCCCATGTCCTAGTCCAACACTCTAACCACTATGCAACTGTGGTTCATATTAGACCCTCCTAGAGACACTGTCAGTAATACTGTCTGAAAATTTAACCCACTGAAATGAGAGCTCATAATATGCATTTGATTAATCAAATAAACTAACATTGCGTCCTGAGAACATCCTCCCCAAGCTACATTAGATGAAGCAATCACAATTAGATTTTGCCTCATAGACTTCCTGGCTGTCAAAAACAGTTCACACGATTTCATCATATGATTAATTATTTTCTGGATGCCGTGTCACCAGTTGCCAAAAAGGAGGAGTCTGCATGATACATTTCCACAGTGGGATTTGTCTACATTATCAGTTCTAAAAAACTGATCCTTGGCATGCCATGATAAATTATCAACGTGGTCTTGAAAAGTATTTGGGGTATTTAAGTCACCTAGGAGAACTTTTCACATGTCTGGTTCAGCAGTACTAGATAAAAAGATACAGAGACATTCATTTAAAATACAAAGGGAAGGAAATTAAGAAGCATGCCTTTTTATATATACTGTTACTGAAAGGAAACACACCGCATTTATTACCTCGCTGCTGAAAAGAGTATGGATGCTGCTCATCTACAGTGGTACCTCTGGTTACGTACTTAATTCGTTCCGGAGGTCCGTTCTTAACCTGAAACTGTTCTTAACCTGAAGCACCACTTTAGCTAATGGGGCCTCCCACTGCTGCTGCGCTGCCACACGATTTCTGTTCTCATCCTGAAGCAAAGTTCTTAACTCGAGGTACCATTTCTGGGTTAGCAGAGTCTGTAGCCTGAAGCGTATGTAACCTGAAGCATATGTAACTCGAGGTACCACTGTATGGCTAAAAAGTCACGGTCCCAACAGCTACAGTCAGAGTTAGTGTGTTGCCCAGTTGATGGTAATGAGTGAGGTAAAAGTCACAGCCTGTTCACCCAAAAGGCCTTTCAACACCCCTTCTGTTCCAATGCAGGCATGCCTTGCACATATACACACACAGTTTTGCCCAGACTCTTATGACTTGTTCTGGCCTAACTGAATTTATTTATCCTGTCCACCCTTAAGTCTCTTAAGCTTTAGGATCAAAGAACTCCAGCACTCTGGGTATAAAAACAGCTGATAGTGAACACTTAATTTGACTTTCACAAAATAATAAACAGAAGAGTTTAGCACAGAGAACGAGCCCCAGTCTAAAAGGCAAAGAAAAACAACCCATTGTTGTACAGGTTTTAATATTTATTGAACTAAACTGAATGCATTGATCTCATATAGCTCGAGCTGAGTCATCAGTTTAGTGATGGAGACAAGTCAAGGCAAAACTAATTCATTTGGGCCCAAAATTGTGCTGATTTCTCATCCACTTATAGCTAATTGTGCCTTGTTGTAGCTGTCTTATATTAACGTTAACTATAATCAAGTGTTGGGTTCTTGCTTAATATTGTGCTGGCTTTATTGTTGTGAGCCATCCAGAGGGCATACCTGGCCATAGGGCTGGGGCATAAATTTAATTATACCACCAAAATATTAAAGCAGCTGGCAGTGATGTGCACTTTTAACTGCTACTTCAGAGCAGATGTCTATCTCGTCTAACATCATGCTTCCTACAAAGGCCAAAGCTCATTCCCACTGTTGCTTCTCAGCCACTGGGTCTTAGCAATCTGCTTAGAGCATAACACAAAACTATGGTTAGTATTGAATGCAGAAACTTTGGGCTGATGTGCTTCTCCTCCTTCTCCAGTGCAAACCCAAGGAGATCAGAGCATTCCCTTCTGTTTTCAATAAGTTATGATTTATCATTATGTCCAAACCTGAAACTATGGTTAATCTTAACGATGGTTTAGGAAAACAAGCCAGGATCAGCCACAGCTTGAAGCTGGCTTGTTCCCCTAAACCACAGTTAAGATCAACCACAGCTGCTGATAAAATATTAAGCTGCACTTAAGATTGCACATATTTTCCTGTTGTCTGAAGGCTGAGAGCAGATTAATGTCAAGTTAATGTGGGCAAGAGGAAGCAGCCTAAGCAGGTGGCAAATCTCTACATGTCATCCACTGGGATGCAGATCCACCTGCTATCTAGAAAGCATTAAGTTAATCATCTTCAGTAAAAATATCAGCTAAGCAATCATGTGCTAGGTATAGAGCTAAAAAGCCACTCAGAACAAATGTATGATTATCTGCCTTTGCTATTGTACAGTCATACCTCGGGTTGCAAACGTGATCTGTGCGGGAGGCACGTTCACATCCCATAGCATTCGCAGCCTGAAGCGCAGCGTCTGTGCCTGTGTGTGATGCAATTCAGTGCTTCTGTGCATGCATGTGACATTATTTTGCGCTTCTGCGCCTGCGCGAGCTCTGAAACCTGGAAGTAACCCGTTCCGGTACTTCCGGGTTTGGCACGGTCCGCAACCCAAAAGTGTGCAACCCGCAGCGTTCGTAACCCAAGGTATGACTGTACCTTTCTACTCAACTCATAGATTTATTTCATCCCCCCCCCAAAAAAAGCAAAGACCACTCTTTCCTCACCTTACAATCTTTCAAAAATCCAGAGAGATCTGGTTAGTATAAACTATGGTTTGTTCAAGCAAGGACAGGATCAAACCATGGTGCAATGATCCTAGTTCCTCTTCAAACAATTGTTCAAACTAAACTAACGCACACTGCAAAGCAGCTCCAGAGATTTGGGGCAGAACAGTGTGTATGCTACAGATAGAAGGGGGCATCAGTAAAAGCAATCTACTCTTCTCTGCTGTTAGTTGACATCTCTATTGGATCAAAAGTTCTCCTCTGAATGCAAGGACACCAGTTAACTTCAACTCTTGTCTTTAGCTTAGCTACACAATCAGCAGAATCACAACATGTAGCTACTGCTGAGCTATGCTACTTCAGAATACAAGTTGGGATGCTCAATGAATCCTCCTATACACACACACACACACACACACACACACACATATTTATATATATATATCTCCAGAAAAATAAAATCTTCTGGAACACAGAAAAGCAAAACTGATCTCTGTGCCATGCAAGTTTCCCTGAGAATATTTTAAAAAAAATTAAACATGCAACATCTGCCCTCCTTCGGAAAAACAAAAAACAAAAAACTGTGCTGTGAAACAGTCTAGTCAAGTGCAACTATGTGACAAAATTCTGGTGAGTATGTGGCTTTGCTCTAATTTTAATCCAAGGCATGTGTGTGTGGTCTACCATGAAGATTCACAAAATGTGAACTAATTTGCAAGTGGCGTAATAAAACAAGTCTTTCTAATTACTGGGTCCTCACTTCATATTTTTTAA
Organism: Podarcis vaucheri; assembly: GCF_965113315.1. NCBI lineage: Eukaryota > Metazoa > Chordata > Lepidosauria > Squamata > Lacertidae > Podarcis > Podarcis vaucheri. The sequence continues at coordinate 35,133,161 of NC_138766.1, read as the reverse complement.
AAATGCTACACATGGCTGAAAAGAATAAAGTCACACATATTCCATATTGGAAAGAAGGAAGTATGTTAGAGCTCTAAAAACATTTAGAAATATGCAAATGTTGTAAGATTTTGTCAAAATCCTTAGGGGACACACTAAGAAAATTGTGATTAAAACTACACACACATTTTAAAGGTGAAAAGGCAGCCATCTTGGGCAGTTGGTTTTGGGAGCAATGAAAGGGCAGAAAGAATGTTATTTAATTTAAAATTGTTGGATTTTTACTGCCAGGGAAAGGAAGAAGTGCTTGCGGGATTTTCTGCCTCAGGTGCCAAAATAAAATGACCAGTCTTGGAGGCTGCATCTTGATGGAGAGGGAACATTTGCTATTCCATCTCAGACAGCAAAATATCTTAGGACACCCATGAAAACCCAGATCAAAGAAAAGCTGCCATGGAGATTTCATGGGAACTAGATAGAACACATGTCCTTTTCCATTTTATCTCCTCTTTGCCCCAACATCTGCTTTACTCATATGACAAATGGTGATGCTTGTTCTCCTTCTAATGCCATAATTTTGCCATCAATATTTACATCACTTCACTAACAAAAAGGCATACTTTCAGTCCATATCAGAATGCAACTTAAGAAAGGATTGTTTCTGTCTGATAAACCAAATTTATACAATTTTCTCAGTCAAATTCCTATCAACTTCTAAAGGAGCTGGGTTTTAATAAACTATTTTTCATTAATGTTTCTGCCGTTCCAAGCTCCCCTTTTCATCTGCTTGACATGCTCTGTCAGACTGATCGTCATCATTCCAGTTCTGGGAAAGTTGATCAACCACAGGCTCTTCTGTCGGAGATAAGAGGCTAATGATAACTCATCATCATGACGACAGGCTTGAAACAATTTACTGCTGCAATGAGAAAGCAAGCACAGGTTGGTGGTGCACAGATGCCTTCTCAGGAAACGGGGCTTTCAAAATGCTTATCTTCCCACCTCATTTGTTGGATGAATGAATGTTGCCTACAGTGCAGGCTTAAATGTCATCGTGACACATCACACATGCAAGCAAACAGCAAGTATATCAATGAGAAAATCAATAGGGAAAGAGTAGCCAGTAATTACATGTCACTGATATTTTCCATATTTTAGCTCTTTCCCCCTCTGTTCTTCAAAACGGCATCATGTTATTTCAAACACAACTAGAAGCTTGTAGCCAAAAGAATTGGCTTGTTAGCTCAAATCAGCAGGTGAAATTCAGCCTCCAGCCCCTCACTCAACTGACTCTTGGGTACTAGGATTCTCGTCGTCCAATGATGAGGCTTTTCCTGGCACAGGGATAGACTGAGGAAGACTTCACCTACGTACTGTATATTCTTTCAACCAACCCTCTCAAGACTTCAGTTTCTCCACTCACTGTTCCCTTCCTCAGAGGCAAAACTAGGCTTTATTTCACTCTAGTCGAAGACCCAGTTTGGCACACCCACCCTACTCACAGTTTGGCACACCCACCCACACTCAATGGCACTCCTCTTGAGGCTTCACCTGAGGCAAAATACTTGGCTAGCCCCCCTGTAAATATGGCTTCCTACAATCACTCTGCCTGTAGTCTCGCCCGAACTTCACTTTTCATCCTACTGTGATCTCTTCCTACTCAGCGTTCTTGACTTCAACCTGACTTTTCCTCCCATCATTGCAATGTGAAGATTTACTCCCTGGTGACATATAGACTCTTGCTGAATATTGTCCTGAAATGCTGGTGAAAATTCCTTATATCATACTCACTCAAGACTAGTGGAGTCAAAGGCTTCCCTGCCACAGGTGTGATACATATGAGTGAACAAACAAGGGAAGTATACTGTTTAGTTTCAGGTTTTTGTGGGCCCTCAAGATGCTAACAGGAGTGTTCTCCTTTCACCTGTCATTTAGTACTCTCTCATTTGTTCACTAACTATGTCCCCCATTCTTTCCTCTATGAAAGCTTACGCTGCAGTGAATTTGTTAGATTTTAAAGGGCCATTTGTTGCTTCCAGGTCCCCAGAGACCAAACAGTGTTTTTCAGACCTAACCAGACCTCCCACTGATCAAAACACAACTCAGAAAACGAGAAGACTGCAATCCTATGCATGCTTCCCTGGAGCAAATCTCATTTAAATCAATGGCATTTACTTTGGAATGGGTGGTTTTGCAGTAAATCAAACACATACAGAGCAGAGAAGGAAAAATGCATTCAGATAAATGAACAAGCCAAGCCATGGTCTACATATCAGTATACAAGGAATATGGTCAAGGAGTGAAGCATGCACCTACAGACAGGAAACATAAAACAGACACTCAGTGAAAAGGAAAAGGCCTAGCCAAAACCATCCTGAATCTGTGAATTTCAGTTTGAGTCATGCAGTGTATGAATATCCTAGAAATACACCAGGAAAAGGCTCTCTTGATTAAACAGTTTGAAGGCTTGCAGGACAGATGTGTATGAAACTGGAAAGAGATGGAACGACTCAGTAGAATTCCAGGCCTGCAATGCCGCCACCACAAGGTCCTTCTCCAAACACTTCCCAAGAAATTGGGACCACAGGTCTAAGAGCCCAGCTTCACCTATGACAATGGCAATATGAAAGATCTATATGAGGTGTTTTATCTGTCATGACTTTCACACCTAGAAGCCATCAAGTGATATACACAAATCTGAGTCAACCATTTAGGATCACAAATATGTCCTTGTCAGTATAAGCTGATCTGGAAGCATCATTATGAATATATGAGACAGGGTGTGTTGTTAGACAGAACCACAATTTTCAAGGTGCATGTTTATGTGTCAAAGTAGCCCTGTTATGGCTAAATATAAATAACCCAAAATATTTGCTTCCATTTCTGTTTTGAAATTTTATCCAACAGCTTGCATATAAGTGCTTTACTGTGGGCATTACATTATGAAACAAATCACATCTAGAAACAACAACAAAAACCTGTGTGTTTATGCATACACACAACTTCTTGTAGTAAAGCATGTGACTTTAAAGCTGTAATGCACTGAATTTTGAATGTTGTAATTAATTCCAAAGGCACAGAAACTATTTAATGTAAAATAATGCTATTGTGGGAGGAGGAATTGTAAGAAACTGCAAGAAACCAAAAGAAATAGTAAGGACCCAGATAATGCAGATGACCTTCCAAGTGGGAACACTTCACACCCACAAAAAATAGATGGTTTACATTGAATCTGCAAGTTGAAGTTTCTTGAAGAGGAAGAGGTAAGGCCATCTGTTGTTTGGAACAGAAAGTTTAGAGGAAGCACTGTGATTCTTTCAACAATGAAAAGATATGCAATGGTCTCCAGGTCACATCACCCCTGAAAAATTCACTGCTTACAGATTCATTCCCAAGCTGCTAGCAACCTTGAGGCCCTCAAATATTCTCTCTACCATCAGAGATTTTGATCAAAGCTGCCAGGGCTTTGAAGGACTTTATACAACCATTTCTGAACAAGAGCTTCTCATATCAGTCTGTTCTCAGGAGTCTACCATGTATGTTTTGCTGACTGAATAAGTCTCCCTTCACATTTTTTCCTGAACTAGGCTCAACAGAAAGCTGCTCTCACTGGAGTTTCTTTGCATAAAGCCTTGGGGTATTTTCTATTTTTATCTTTGGTGAAACGGAACCTTTATCTTAGTTAAAAGTTTTCCTCTTAGTTACAGTCCAATTCCTAATTGAACACACTTTGAGGCATACTTTCCCATATATTGTTTTGAGGTTTGTTTTTGTTGTTGTTTTTTCAAATCTCAGTATCATATAATGTAGCAAAATGTGTCCCTTTAATTATATAGACCAGATCTACATATTTAAATATTTCCTTCTCTTTTTTTTTCTGCTGAGATTTCCTCTCTCGAACTCCCTCTCAGTAATCACTACCAGAAATCAGAAAATGACGTAAAAGTTTACATACACACAGACTGTCTGACTGTCTCACTCACTCACTCAGCTTTCCAGAACATGGGACTTTGGAAAAGCTTTTTACCTTCCACAATTAGAAGTGCTGACAGTTAAATTTATGTGGCCTTCCCTAATGAGCATGCAAGGGAAATAAACAGCTGAACTTTAAAATTCCTTACAGAATGAGCACAACTATGTACAAACCAGTCATTCTCTCTCTCTCTCTCTCTCTCTCTCTCTCTCTCTCACACACACACACACACACACACACACACGGAGGGATGGAACCCTTTTTGTAAATCAGATGTGTTAATGGAAGTCCAGTGCCATGCTTTTCCAGTTGTTCTGTATTTCAGGGGGCACAGGGTGTGCACAGAGGAAGAAGACGGGGGAACCCCATTGAACAAGTAGAAGTCCTTGTGCAGGACTTCTGCTGATGGGACTGGTTAGGTAAATCCCACCCTGTGTGTTTAGAAACACTATGCCAGGCTTCCTCAACCTCGGCCCTCCAGATGTTTTTGGCCTACAACTCCCATTATCCCTAGCTAGCAGGACCAGTGGTCAGGGATGATGGGAATTGTAGTCTCAAAACATCTGGAGGACCGAGGTTGTTGAAGCTTGCACTATGCATTTATAAGAGAAAAAAGGCAGCAATACTGTTGGATGCAGATAACCATTTATTACACATTTGGAAATGTATGCTGCTGCACCTATTACCACATGGAAAGCTAGACATAAGTTGTGTCTCACCACTGGGCAATTTTTAACCACAAATCTGGAACCAATCAGAAATCCAAGGAAGTTCGCCATAATGCCAGACATATTTGCCTACATTATTATATATTATCCGTGGAAAGTTCACAAGCAATCGCTAGAATCTTTTTGCCACCATCAACTTGGTGGATTTTCCATAAGCGTTGTTGCCTTGAACCTCCAGCTTTTCTAGCATCTTCTAAAACCATGGGGAAATCGAAGTATAAAGTCAAGGGCATAACCCTTGACCTCACTGTTTCTCCATATGTGGATAAACACCTGTGTGCCATTAGTCTTAAGGCATGACGAACACTTTAATCTCTCAGGAGATTCAGGAAAATAGGTGGTAAGCATGGTTAAGAATACAGAGAAGGTTCATTGTATAGCACTTTATGAAGATGACCACAACTATTTAAAATCAATTACTGGTACTATTGCTCAAAGAAGATAAGAGACTCTACGAAGATAAGGGTGTGTTCCCTCTCAAATAAACATTGTGTTATTTGTTTCTACAACTTAATTTTTACGTTTGTTGATCTGTTAACAACTGATCAACAATGATCAATTACCAGGCATCAGTTGTTTGCAGCTATGTAGGATATGTCATCCTGTTGAGGCCAGTTCTCCCCAGAAGAAAAGTCTCTCTGGCCTTGTCATCTGCTCCTCTAAGTAGCAGCTTGGAAGCCAAATATCGCACTCTCTTTTCACCTCGTCCATACATGCCACCTCTCTTATCTCAGTCAGATTCAAACCACCATTAATTCTTCTTCTACAGCAAAGTTTTTTATCCTCTGCATTTGGAAGTTGATTGCTTCAAGTTTGTTTTCGAGTCAATAAAGTTGTATGTTGGTTTACATGAAAATATGGGTTGGGTATGAGTTTAGCTAACTGGATAGGCACACAGACTTACATGTGCTGAGGCCAGAACCGTATGGTCAGCCACACAGAGCTGAGAGGAGAAATCATGTGTTTTTGTTTGTATAACAAAGATGCCCTTAATTATATTATGTCCTACTGAGAAGAGTGAAAATAAACAAAGCTTGCTTGATTACTGCTTCTTGGAAGGTAGAAACACTTGCGTGTGTTTTTTCTCAATAAAAAAATTGTCCATGGACTCCTTTGTCCAAACTTTCCCCCCCTATGAATTCTACTTATCACTGTATCTCCCCCCCCCACCCCGATTCCCTCCACCTTGTTTCTCCTGGTGTACGCACAATGAAAAATCAAATAGGTTGGTATCTTTGGCACAACATTTAAAGGAAAAAGGCCTTTAGGAAAATTACATCATTCGCAAACATACTGCGTCAATACAAAAACTGGAGAAGCCACATTAACCCAGCCACACTTTTCATACATGGCATGCATAAAAACCCAAATGCTAGTCACTGCCTCCAGGAAAGCAGCGCAGAAACCGAAAGAGCAAAATAAGAAAAGGATCACAAGTATAAACAAAAAGAGAGCAGAGCCCTGGACTCCTGAAGGCTGAGGCCCTGCCACAGTGCAGGAGATAAGGAGTGAGGTGCAGCTCTAAATACAACAGGCCAGCTGATAAAACAGGCTGCCAAGAGCTAGTTTTAGCTGGAACAAATCAGGGGGGAAACCAAAGGGGGGGAAAGAAGAAAGAATGCTGGCGAATACCAGCACCAGAGTAGCTGAAACACAAGCACGCTTACTAAGCTAATGCATGACATGCAGCTTCACTTAATGGCTCTCTTACAAAGCCTGTTTGGACCAGTTTTCATTTCTTTATGAGCAACCCTTTCATAGCTACTATACTTAATGAAACACACTGTGCAGACCTCTCTCTCTCTCTCTCTCCCCAGGACTTTGTTCTGAATTCTTCTAAATTTATGTAAAACATCTCTGCACCTTTCTGTGCACAAGATCCAAATGGGCCCACTCATGCCACAGCCTTTTGCCTGGCACAGGAACTGCCCCTCCCTTTCCTCTGCTCATCACCAACATCCCTGCCCTGCTTCACTCCTGTTTCCTGAAACTTTGATGACTCTCCTTTCCTAGGTCAAAGCCCGCCCCTTGCATCTACCCAAAATGGTCTCCACCCCTACCCATTACAGAGATCATAGATTCGTAGAATTGCAGAGTCGTATCATCTGGCCCAACCCCCTGCAATCCAGTACGATGCAGCTGTCACATGCAGGAATTGAACCTGTAACCTTGGCATTATCGGCACTGAGCTCTAACCAACCGAGCTATCCAGCTCTTCACTGCAGAAACTCCCAGAGCAGAAACAATTGGAGGAGAAGCGCTTCCTGTTCCTCCTGAGCAAAACAATGTTCAAACTCCCTGGAAGCAAAGGCTCAGAAAAAACTCAATATGGAGGCCAAATGGCCGAAGTATTGGGAAATTTTGGAACAAGAGGGTGACAGATTAAAATTGCAGAGCTTTGAAAAATTAAAAAACAGAGTACGAGATTGGCTCCATTATTATCAAATAATGGAGGCATATAACTTGGACAAAAAATTAGGCTTCCAGGTGGAAAAAAACAAAATTGGAAACAGAATTGTTAGACCCTAAAATTAAGAATTTGTCAAGAATGTATAACTTGCTGTTGAAATGGAATACTCAAGATGAAACGGTGAAATCTGCTATGATTAAATGGGCACAAGATGTTGGACATAATATTATGATGGCTGACTGGGAACAGTTATGGACCACAGGTATGAAGTTTATGGCATGTAATGCCTTAAAAAAGAATTTAATGAAAATGATCTACAGGTGGTACATAACACCAGTCAAGCTTGCAAAAATCTATCATCTGCCCGATAACAAATGTTGGAAATGTAATGAAACTGACGGTACATTCTTTCACCTTTGGTGGACATGCCCAAAGATTAAGGCATTCTGGGAGATGATCTATAATGAAATGAAAAAGGTATTTAAATATACCTTCCTGAAGAAACCAGAGGCCTTTCTCCTGGGCATGGTCGGCCAATTGGTGCCAAGGAAAGATAGGATTTTTTTTTATGTACGCCACAACAGCAGCAAGAATACTTATCGCAAAGTATTGGAAGACACAAGATCTACCCACCAGGGAAGAATGGCAGATGAAGCTGATGGACTACATGGAACTGGCGGAAATGACTGGCAGAATCCGAGACAAGGGAGAAGAGTCGGTGGAAGAAGATTGGAAAAAAATTAAAGTATATTTACAAAAACATTGCAAAATTAATGAATGTTAGAAGGATGCTGGAATGAAGCTATATGATTTTAGCAGAAATGTAATAAAGAATTAAGTAAAAGCTGATTGATAATGGGCCAAAATGAAAAAATTTAAGGTTAGACCGTTAAGATAAATTATAGAACAAAAATTGAGAAAGATGGAAAGAAATTGCTGAAATAGTTAATTGAACTAGAATACAAAAAAGGGAGGTGTGAGGAGGTCGATGAAACAAGTAAATGAAAGGTAAAGATATGGAATATTGGATGTGTGTTTTAGTGTTTTTGTTTCTTTTTGTTGTATTGTTTTTTATGTTTTTCTTTTTATGTATTGTAATGTATGTTCTGCTAAATTTTTTATTGTTTTTCTTTTTTCTGTAATTTTTAAACTTCTAATAAATATCATTTAAAAAAAAAAACAATGTTCAAACTCCCATTTAGAGATGAGGCTACAAAATTAAGAGCCTGCTTTGCATTAGGTTTGAATAAGAATATGGGACAATTTCTTTACTCTATAAATAACGACTTTCTCCTATTTGGTTTGCATTCAGGATATATTTAGCGTTCCACAGATGAGTTATTTTTCTCCTCTCATTACCTTGCTACTTTGAATTATTTTCCAGTGTGAAACAGAGGGTGCTGCCTTATAGCAAGGCAAGTGACTGGTTCACCTAGCTCAGTAATGTCTATAAATGCTATGCACTGGCTGGCAGCAGCTCTCGGGGAATCAGACTGGAGTTCTTCCCAGCAATACCTGGAAACATCAGGTATTGGACACGGGACTTTCTCCGTGCCATGCAAGGCCCTACAGACATACAATGATTTAATATATATGACCTACACAGCTAGGGACCTGCATACCTAAACACATGCTTACTTTCACACAGATAAGGTTGTGTGTATGAATGAAAAAAATATACAGGGGGGGTAAACAGAACTGTGTTTCATAGCTGTTTCTTGTGCAGGTATCTAAAAACTCTGTGTGAGTTTTTTAAAAATGCAATAAAATCAAGTTTGGAATATTTATGTAGTAACCAAATCCTCACATTCTTTTGACATTTGATAGCAGGGTGTTGAAAATTGCCATAACCCTCAAGGACCCATCAGCCTCTGACAGTTTTATAGGATTACTAGGAAGGTTTCACAGCAGTAGGATGGTAATTTAAAACCAGGCCTCCTCCTGTTGTGTTTATAGATGCAAGCAGATGTGTGCTCATCATTCCCATACCTAACAAAAATCCGAGGCCTTGAACTTAGTTAGAACATGTTCCCAGAGCACAAAGGTTTGAGATCTGAATTTTCAGCTTGTGCACATTCAGGTTGGACTAAGAATCTTAGGCAGGGGTATTGGGGGGGGGAGTGTTGGGACGTATTGCTGCTGATGATTTTCAGTTTTTTGCAACTTACTTATCTTTTTATATTTTTCTTCCATTGAAAAGCAGTGCTTTTAAAAAATATCCTTCTGTTTTAAAAGCAGCACTCTGCTGTATTTCCCAGGAAGCAACTGTTAGGAATACAAGTCCAAAATGTGCAGGTTTTATGTCCTTGACCAAACATTATCACCACATTTTGTTCTCCCACCCATCCTCCTGGTAATGGTCTGATTACTGTGACAACTTTGTATGCTCCATAGAATCATAGAATTGGAGGGTTGGAAGCAGGGCCGGATTTAGGTTTGATGAGGCCCTAAGCTACTGAAGGTAATGGGGTCCTTTATATGTCCAGCTGTCCTTTGTCAACAACAAATTGTCGCTGTTTTTTGTGTTGAATATATGCTATGTGATATCCAGATCCTGAAGCTGAGGCTCCAATACTTTGGCCACCTCATGAGAAGAGAAGACTCCCTGGAAAAGACCCTGATGTTGGGAAAGATGGAGGGCACAAGGAGAAGGGGACGACAGAGGACGAGATGGTTGGACAGTGTTCTCGAAGCTACCAGCATGAGTTTGACCAAACTGCGGGAGGCAGTGGAAGACAGAAGTGCCTGGCGTGTTCTGGTCCATGGGGTCACAAAGAGTTGAACACGACTAAACGACTAAACAACAACAATGTGCTATGTGGTAATTTATGGACCTAATGAGTATCTAAAACCATTTGCACATAACAAAATATAACTGAAATACTACAGTGGTGCCTCGCAAGACGAAATTAATCCGTTCCGCGAGTCTCTTCGTCTTGCGGTTTTTTTGTCTTGCGAAGCACGGCTATTAGCGGCTTAGCGGCTTTAAGAAAAAGGAAACAAACTCGCAAGAACTCGCAAGATGTTTCGTCTTGCGAAGCAAGCCCATAGGGAAATTCGTCTTGCGGAACGACTCAAAAAACAGGAAACACTTTCGTCTTGCACGTTTTTCGTCTTGCGAGGCATTTGTCTTGCGAGGTACCACTGTATTAAGAAAAAGTATATTAATAGTGAAATACAATTAAGAAGTATATTAATAAGTGAAATAATTATTAAGCTCTACTTTAAATTTATTTTCATTAATTCGGGGGGGGGCAAGAGAGTGGGCCCTAAGCTATAGCTTGTTAGCTTATATGTAAATCTGGCACTGGTTGGAAGGGACCCTGAGGCTCGTCTGCTCGAACCTCTGCAGTGCAGCTGTCCCATACGGGGATCAAATGCGCAACCTTGGCATTAACAGCACCACAACCAATAAAATTGCTGTTTGTATTATTATCAAGCTAGATCTTTTGGCAGCTTTACCAATACCAATACGAAGTCTGAAAGGTGTGCTTAGCAGTCAGGGGTGCCTGAGGGTTCCTCTGAAAGTTGGAAATGATAGGAGCTGAAGTTTGAACTACTTTGCTGGCAAAAAAACCCTAAAAAAAAGAAGTATTTGTGTCAGACTGGCCAATCTTAGGGTTTCACCCTGTCTGCAGCCATACTGCTGCTTTATTAAACTCCTGTTCTCGCCTGAATAAAGAGGGCTTGGAAACCTGAGCATGCAGGAGCAGAAGCTCCTTGGTCAACTACATCTCTAGTCAGGTTAGTAATCCAGCGAAGGGGGGGGGAGAGAAGAGAACCACATGACATTTCCAAGAAGAGCAAGGCAGCACAATGATGCATTGCTGATTCATAACTATGACTGGGGCATTTATAATATTAACTTTGGTAGCATTCATTTCAAAATCCCTCGTGCCTCTAAATCCCACTCAGAGCAAGGGAAGTATGTTACATTAGACAAAGCCATTTCTGCTGTGCCAGCAGAACTCTTTCCACTGGCCTCTGTCCCCCACTCCCCGCCCTTTGGTTTTATATCTCTTCCGCCTGTGCTATAAAATTGTCATCGGGTATAACGTAACATGCACTACAGTAAGACAGGCAGGCTTTGGAGACAGTGAGGAAGGAAGAGAAGCCTGACCTATGAAGTCACGCTGTTGCGAGTAATGGTTGCATGCTTGCCTAGCCTCAATTTATTCTCTCTTTTTTTAAAGGCTAAACTAGTGGTGTCGAGATTCTTGTAGAAATACACTATGACAGCAGTGCCATATGTACTGTGGCCTATAGCAGTGGTGACCAACCTTTTTGTCAAGTGTGCCACAGATCAAGTCCAAAATGTAAGAGACTCCTATGCTCTAGTGCAGCCATTCAAACCCAGCACCCTCCAGATGTTTTGGACTACAACTCCCATCATCTCTGACTGTTGACCATGCTTGCTGGGGATGATGGGAGTTGTAGTCTGAAACACCCTGGCATCGGAATGCAGCTCTAGTGTACACTTTGGTGCATGGAAAACAGCCTTCTACCAGCCAACCTATTTCTCTGCTCTGACAGGTAACAGCTTCTCCACTATTTTGGGCACACAGAGTTCTTCCCCATCAACTGTCTGCGATTGGATCTGGGACATTCTGCATGCAAAGCACGCCCTCTGCCATTGAGCTATGATGCCCTCTATCTCCTGTGCCAGGTAGTCTTAAGGCATGCTTCTGTAAGCTTCTGTTTTTCAGCACGGGCTTCAGAAGGAGACTGTGAAGATCACTGAAACAGAGCCAGCTACATCTATTTAAAGTTAAGTAGGGTTCATCAAGAGCTAATTAATGTTAAATTCATTGAATTAAACATTTTGGCAAAGCAAAAGGCTGACCTAAATCATGCAGTCGTTTTTTAACAATGTATTTTGATACAAATACTTCTACAAATTGAAGATGGCAGGCATCATCTTTAGGAGCAGCACTCTCTCCCAAGTGACAGGGGGAGGGCAGAGGAATGCCCTTGGTGCAAAACGTGACCATTGGCTAAAAAACTAAGTCGCCATGGCATGATGATTTTCTCCATATGAACACTCTTGCAGATTTAATAAATCAATTGACTGATGAACTAATACTCATATAATTAATAGACTAAAACAACTTATATCATTGCAACCCTAAAAGAAAGTAGCTTTTTATATGGGGGAGAAGGATGGCCAAAGACAAATGATCCAGTTATTGGTGAGTGCATTATGGAAAGGTGACCTGTCAAAACTAGGTCTCCCTTCTGTACTATAATGATCCGAGAGGACTCTTCCTATCCCCACAGCCTCAATGAGCACTTCTCTACTGCTTAGAGTATGTTAACTGTTTGCAAGTTAAGGAACTGTTCTCATCTTGGGGCAACATGAATTCGTGCTAGCAAAAGTTAGACAAAAAGCACGCCAACAGGCAGATTGTTAGTAGGATTGCGCAAAGGCACCTTTTTTGGGTGATTGTGCCACTACTTCAGGTTGTCTGCAAAGGCCAAGGAAGATGCATAGAATACAGGCAGGACCCAAGAATGGAGTTTAAACACAGGGTCCTTATTTCACCATAGCTACCAGTACATAGAATGCAGTTTTTATTAAGTCTGAGAGAGAGAAATTGTATTAGGTGTTAGTCTCTTAGTGGTGGTTTCTTTCCAGCTTCAAAACTGATGGCAATTCAGAGGAACAAGGCAGGAGGGAGCAAAGTCCACAAGCTCTTTCCTGCTTAAATGGGTAACATGGAAAAGGGAGTTTCCCTGCTTTACAGAAGGATAACAAGACAGGCATGGTGAATGGTAAAGAACAGGGTACTCTTAAGCCAACAATGAAATGATAATAGCATGATAAATCTTCCAGAACTCTGTCAAGCCATGGGAATTCTGAACCCTCCCTTAAAATGTTGCTTTGTCGTTCATTCACCAACATGGATAAACCGCGCCTCCATCTACATACCCTAGCAGATGAAATGAATCATATTAGCTCTGCAGAGCAGCACTTAAAATATGCACATATTTATCGGCTTCAGCCTACATCCATAAGTCTACCTTTACAATTTCTGCAAAACAGCGATAAACAATGTTTACAAGAATAGAAGAGTGTGCGTATGTTTGTATGTGCAAGATAAACCCAGACGGTTTATGCAAGGACTTGCTGCATCTGCAGGTCATTCAAATGAAAACTCATTCTTTCCCACCCCCCACCCCCACAATTAAATCCACGCTATTATCAAAACCATCAGTTTATTTGAAGACTGCCGGCTAATATATAAATTTCCCTTTGTGCTCAAAATGTCTTTATCAGATAAGGTAGCTTTTGTTTAAACTACTATTTTCAGCACTTGCTTTTGAGATTTTTTATTTTTATTTTTTTTGAATACACAGCATGGAGTAACTGGAGACTTCCTAGGCTGCTTTAAAAGTGTGTTTCTTCTGTCTGCCTGTATTTTGTAATTTCCTGTCAAATACCTCGCCATAATTAACTTTCCTTGCTCCAATCTACTTTCTTTTTCTTCTTCTTTCTCAACTATTCCCACTTCCTGAGGATGGCAATAAAATGCTGATTACATGTGGCTGTTATCTGCTTGCCTTTCCCTTCATCTCCCTCCCACCCTCCTGTGCCCTTTGTTGAAACCAGCCCTTGGGTTTCAAGACTTTCAGTGGAGAAAGTAAGAGGAAAAGGAAGCTAACAGGACTGCAGGAATCCAGGATCATTAGCATTTATTGGGGCAATCTGCAGCTACAATCAGGACAAATAATTAAGGTAGAGCGGCTTCTGTGTCTGCTGCTTTTCTCAGACACACTGAACTTTGAACAGAAGTCTGAATGCTCTTTTTTTTCCTGTTGGCTGCAGCAGGTGTCGGCGAAGCAGGGGTGGAAATGATAACAACAATAATAAGCTCCAAAACACTTTCAAAGAAGGTTAAGAGGCCACGCCAGTATTACAACTAGACAAGAACTTTATGGTTTTCCAAAGTACTCCAGGGATAGCTAGGTCAATTCAACACGAGACTCTTAAAACTCAGGGTCATGGGTTTGAGCCCTACATTGGGCAGGAGATTCCTGCACTGCAGGCGGGGGGGGGACTGGGGGTCCTTCCCAACTCTACAATTCTATGATTCTATGACTCCACCCAGAAAGATCTAAGTCTACTGCCACCTAGTGAGTGAACTACAAAACAGGGGTGGGGGACTGGATATGGCCCACAGTCGTTTACCTGACATCACAAAGATGTCAGGTAACCACCCACGCACCCACCATGGAGGGATCTTCAGAAGCCCCTTTCAAAGCACCACACAATCCTACATGTGGGCCAATAAATTAAATAGGCATTACTTGGCCAAAACTGTTTAACAGGATCTAGACTGGTGTTTGGAAGTGGAAATGGGCTGGATATGGACCAATAAATCACAACTGAATCATGATAAAAACAGGTGTTGTGCATTCTGAGCTCTCAGTTCTGAGAGATGGGGTGGTCGCCTGTTCCACACAGGCTGTGCCACCTGGAAGGAACCAGTCCGCAGCTGTTTATTACATATGCTGAAGATGTACCATTTGATCTTGGCCTTGGACAACCGAGATGTTTTTAGGATCCATCCTATTCTGAATGTTTGGACCAATTTTAACACTGTAATTTTTACATAGTTTGTAATGTAATGTATTTTTAATCTTTGTTGGAAGATGCCCAGAGTGGCTGGGGAAACCCAGCCATTTGGGCAGGGTACAAATAATGAATTATTATTATTATTATTATTATTATTATTATTATTATTATTATTATTATTACCACCTGCCCTGGGACCTTATGGTGAAGGACAGATAATAAATCTTATAAAAATATTATTAATAATCAACAGCAGCAAGAGCATTTCCTGTGCTGTGACCCTTTACAATTCAAAACAGCTCGGAACACAACCATTGCTCCCTTTTTCACACAGTGGTTGTCTTCCTATTCAGGAGTTTAAATTACTAATAGCTTACTACTCGGCAAGACTCTCTTAGAGACACAAGGATAAGTGGGTCAGACAGGTATAGGCTCACAGTTCACTCTATGGCTCAAAGACCAATGGTAGGGAACAACATCTACTTCCATATGCAACTCAAATGTTCTCATTACATCTTCCATTTTGAAAGAAACACATCTCACCAAATGGTTTTGCCAAACTTCTCATGGTTTTTCTACAATAGGGAGGCTTTTATTCCATCTCCATTCTCCAACACCTCCATTGTTTTTTTGGTGGCCAGTAACTTTAGGTTGAAGGGACGCGGGTGGCGCTGTGGGCTAAAGCCTCAGCGCCTAGGGCTTGCCGATCGAAAGGTCGGCGGTTCGAATCCCCGCGGCGGGGTGCGCTCCCGCTGCTCGGTCCCAGCGCCTGCCCACCTAGCAGTTCGAAAGCACCCCCGGGGGCAAGTAGATAAATAGGTACCGCTTACCAGCGGGAAGGTAAACGGCGTTCCGTGTGCGGCTCTGGCTCGCCAGAGCAGCGTTGTCACGCTGGCCACGTGACCCGGAAGTGTCTTCGGACAGCGCTGGCCCCCGGCCAATAGATGTGAGATGGGCGCACAAACCCCAGAGTCTGTCAAGACTGGCCCGTTCGGGCAGGGGTACCTTTACCTTTACCTTTTTAACTTTAGGTTA
Source organism: Podarcis vaucheri (assembly GCF_965113315.1). Taxonomy (NCBI): domain Eukaryota; kingdom Metazoa; phylum Chordata; class Lepidosauria; order Squamata; family Lacertidae; genus Podarcis; species Podarcis vaucheri. The sequence goes on along the minus strand of NC_138766.1, from coordinate 35,117,460 downwards.
AAAAGGTAAAGGACCCCTGACAGTTAAGGCCAGTTGCGAATGACTCTAGGGTTGCGGCGCTCATCTCTCTTTATTGGCCGAGAACTTTAGATTACATTTTATATATTTCTACTGCATTGGTTTTAAGGTGCAGTTTTGGAGCTGCATGGCTTTTTGTTTTTTGTTTTTTCCTTTTCTACAACTTACTTTTTTAGTTGCATTCAAATAGTTTTCCATCATTTTTGCAGGCCTTCAAACCTTGCCCTTCAGCTGCCGGATTACTGTTTCATAATGAGTATTTAATAATGTCGACGACCGATTTAAAAATAAATAAATCCTGCCATCAAATGCCTTAATTCTTTTTAATTTCAGATCTCAGCTTCTCCGGCTGATTTTCAAAGCCATCATTTCCCCCTTGCTTTTGTATCCAACAGGAAACAGATTCGCTCTTCTTCTAAACACCTATCAGAATGTTTGATGTGCAGTGATTAATCCTAAGATTCAGCTCTCACAATTTGCCTGTTTATACCCAGACGCTGCAAAAGAGTAAACACATACATAAGCTTCCTAGCTGAACATGGATATATATAGCTGTGGTGTGACCTAGTGACAAAAAGCTCAATGTGTACACATGCACACACACCTATATATAATGGCATATACATTTAGTCTGGTCTCAATGCCCCAAAACAACCATGCATTATTTGCATTAGCAAGGCCACATTCAGAATGGCTTCATCCTTGTTAACCGCAAACAATTTTTGATATAATAAGAGGCATCATTTCCCTTAGTACATACATACATATGCATATACAGTGGTGCCTCGCAAGACGAAATTAATTCGTTCCGTGAGTTTTTTCGTCTTGCGAAGCATGGTGTCGGAAAAGTTTTGGAAAAGCTTCAAAAATCACCTAAAACCTCAAAAAAGGCTGCCACACCGCGTTCTATGAGTTGCTCCTCGAAGTCAAGTCGCAACTGTATTAACGGTGTTAAGAAAAAGGAAACAAACTTGCAAGACATTTTCGTTTTTCGTCTTGCAAAGCAAGCCCATAGGGAAATTCGTCTTGCGAAGCAGCTCAAAAACCGCAAAACCCTTTCGTCTAGCAAGTTTTTCGTCTTGCGAGGCATTCGTCTTGCAGGGCACCACTGTACATCTGGTGGTTTTTTTACCTATTACGCTATTTAACAGGTTCTGGAAACACTATAAAACAGTTTTTTGTGTGTGACTAAAGGATAGGTGAAGACATCACAGGCCACAATCCCTTTATCATCCCCCTGCTGCAGGTTTTGGAGGATGAACTATGATTCTGTGTCGCTTTCAGTTTCTCTTCAAGACAGAGGTAGCAGCTTACAGGTAACGGAGCTCTGCTGAAGCCCCTGAAGACAGCAGGGGAAATGACAAGAAATGTGGGAGAGTTGACTGCTAATGACCGTGTATTTAAAGTTACTTCCCCTGAAAAGGAATAACAAATTATGTTGAAAGACAAATTCACAATCCGGCAAGCAACATCTTAAAATGCATTCAGATCAATTTCTGTTAAGATGCTGCAATCACTAAAGCACATACATCTCACGCAAATTATAATAACGTGCTTCCAGGATGATGCCTCATTTTGGAGAAGGTTCAGAAGAGCAGGTAGAAATGTATTTCAGAAATGAACCCTGACACGAATTGAATTTACAAGGTGAATGAACACTCCAGACAGCTGCCTTAATCAAAAGTACACCACGCCCCCTCCCTGCGGTAAATAAGGAGCAATTAAAGAATTCACTCCAGAAATGAGCTCCATTAATCAACTTGATGCAGCAGATTGATGCACAGCCATTAAAGTTGTCTAAACAGTTTTGTTAACCTTTAACAAAAATGTGCAGGGAACACATACTGCAAACTAGCTCACTGTTGAGCCAGATGAAGCCTTGGTTCAAAGAATGTGTCTGAGGCTTACTTAGTTTGCTTTAATTCTGCCAACAATACTGTCACACACAAACAAAGTATTAACTATGTGGCAGTTCCCATCACTGGCAAAATTCACCTTCTCTTACCCACAGAAGACCAAGAGAAGAACATGAATGTTTACTTAAGGAGACATAAAGCCCACAGGGCAGTAAGACAAGACTGAAAATACTCATGCACAGAAAGCACAGAGTATAACTAAGGTGTCTGTCCTGATTGATACTCCATCCTGCATGCCCTTCTTGCCTCACTCCTGCTGTTAACACCACAAATCAATACAGAAGGTGGAAAGGAGAAGAAAGTCAACAGATTGCATTAAGCACAAATGTGGGCTTTCAGTGATAGAGTTTGGGCCCCACATGCCTTTAAGATCTACTCCTTGACAAATGAAATCCATGGTATTACCAAGAAGATAGGTTTATGCAAAGACTGACAGCATTTGATATTGTACACACTTTCCCTTTTCTGTGCTCCTCTTGCCCTTGAAGTTTCCACCTCCCAGAAACTTACAATTTATAGTTGTTTATGGCAATGCTAGCACAAGGATCTGTAGGATCTGCAGTCAAGGCATTGTGTACCCTTCTCCACAAAAGCACATGCATGCCAAAGCTACAGCAGCCCAACAGAGGTAAGGCCAATGTAAGAAAAAGCAGAAATCATATCGTAACTGCACCAAGAAATAATACGCTGTTTTATCATCTGCCCATATCCACAAAACAGCAGATTTTACTCCTTTAACATCCGTGTCTAAATCCAGACATGTGTTGCCTGTTGTTAGCAATTTTTAAGGCTCTGGCTGCTTTTATCTGTTATCACTTACAAACAACAACTAGCTTATTTAGCACCTGCCTAAGCAAAGCAATAGATGATGGACATTTGAGAACCAAGTTATCTCTTATTCCCTGAGCCACCTATGGTTCTGAAGAAGTAATTCCTTGCAATTTAGGGAGAGCAGCCTTTTTAGGGGGCAGGGGGAAGGAGAGACGTCTTAAGCCTACCTAAATCTGCAGAGTTGGGAAAGTAGCCATTTTGGCAAAGCCAGGTTTATAGCTGTCTCCTCCTATTACAAAACATGCAGTGCTGGAAGCCTGCAAGATGAGTCAGTGTGAATGAACCTAATGTAGTTGGAGCTGGTACTAGGGATTCTGGAAAAGAACAATGTCTGATTTACTGCAGATGATCAGTTTTCCAACCCTGTCCACTTCTATTAATTCCTGACACTGTAATTCTAAGCAGATTATTTCAAGGGCACTTTTATGTAAGGATCGGAAACTGCAGCCTAAGTAGTTTTCCAAAGACAGAAATTTTGGGCTATTGTTTTCAACAGCTAAATAATGTGAAGCAAATCGGAACCACTCCAACCATGTGCTATATTCATTGTTTACAAACATTCCAGTTTACACACAAAGCCCACCAGATGGAATTGTTTTTCAGTGGCACTCATATGTGGGCTGGATGTACACTCCTCCGTAATATCTGAACTAGCCCTGATATTATTATTCCTTCCACTGAGTATTTGAGCATGTCAATTGGTTCTCTCTGTGTACTCATTTCCAATTTTCCCAGAAAACGTTGAACCAGAATATGGCAAGGCATGGTTTTTACATTTGTCATAGCACCATGAAACAACAGTTCAACTACTAAAAGTAAATAAATGTAACCCCAGGTTGACTTTAACCTATGTATTATGTACCGTATTTTGGAAAGTTGGTTCACTACGCACACCTCTTAACACATCGCAACCTAATTTTGCATGAGAGTTCCTGAGATCAAGGACCATGTTTTCCTCTATGTTTTGATACAACCCGGAAACCATTTTGAATCAAGATGGCAGACTGAACCTTCCAAAGCTACATTGATTTTGACCTACCCACCTTTAGAAATTAGCTGGTAAAATATAATTCTGTGGACTAACCAAACGGTCATAGAGATCCCGTCTTTGAACACTGGGTTATATACAATGCTCATCCTACTCAGAAGAGACCCATTAAAATTAATGAACATGAGCAACTTGGGTTCATTGATTTAAGTGGGTCTACTCTGAGTAACACTTAGTTGGCGACAACCCACTATAAATGAATTTAAGCGAGACTGAGGCTTTGATTTAAAATCAGCTTCACTCTTTATTTTTAAAGGTGGAGAGATAACAGCTAGCCAAGTCTTTAAAGTGTCACTGGACTTCAAGTGAGCCACAAGGTCCAGATCTCCTGCTAGACATACAAGACTCTTTTGGTGATGTAGATCCCATTAAACAAAGTAAAGTAATGTAGCTATATAATTCTGTTCACCTTTATAGCACTACAATTATAATGAAAACTAATAGAGCTTACTCCTTGACCCTTAATTAGCAGGAGGACTGAGAGAACCTTAAGATTTTCTGTATTTCCTTTACATTTATGACATAGAAGTGCTTCTGGAATTAGCCATAAATTAAAGATATAGCAAGAGTGGGCCAACTATAAAAGCTTTGCATTGGAATATGAAGGCTAGCTTAGACACAAACCACGACTTTCAAATTCAAGATATATCCAAGCTAAATGGTTTGGCATTCATGATCACTTTTATGGATCAGAATCCATGCTCTACCTAAAGGCTAAAAGATTGGATAGCAGAATCCATCTTTTAAAATGTATTTTTATTTATGCAAATGCTTTTTATGCCACCTTTCAGCTGTATCAGGGGCTCCCAGGGTGGTTTAGAACTGTAAAATCTCAGTACTGTTATGAACAGACAGCATTAAAAGCTGGAGTAAAACAATTAAAACAAAACCAGAGCTAGCAAGTTTAAAATACTCTAGCAGAAGAGAAGCATTTTAACTATCTGGTCAAAACATAACAGAGAACAGACAGAGAAGCAGCCAGTCCTTTTCTCCTTATTACTAACCACTATGACAGGCTGAACAGAGGTTAATGGGTGGCTAAATTGAAGTATACACCAAGAGTCACTTAGAAAGAAAAAAGTGACAATTACAACATCCCTTCTGCCAAAACAGAGCTGGGTGGTTTGATATATTCACAGCATACAAATATACATCTGAGTTGGACTAAATGACCCTTGGGGTCCCTTCCAACTCTGCAATTCTACTGTTCTATGATTCTCCCTCAAATGCATTCAATATTCAGTGGTTCTATTGGAGCCAGCTGGCTGGATCTTCCAAGGTCTAGCATCAAGACACAAGCATCAGTGAATTCCAACTGAAAAATCTGGCAGCAGGTTCCAGGTTTCCCACCGCCACCCCTCTTTCTCTGCCACTGGGACAGGAAGAGGTGATTGTATGCTTTTTCTCACTCACTCCACGGCTCCAAAAATGATATGGCTGAAAGCTGCACTGTCGGGTCCAGTCAAATCAAGTGATCTGGGGAGCCAACAGAGGCCTTGCAAGCCTCACACAACTGATGCCCCAGGCTTTGGCTCCTCCATCTGAGCAAACCTGTGTCTCTCCAGGTGTTACTGGGCTGCAGCTCCCATCATTACTGCCCATGATGGTTGGGGTTGATAGTTGTTTCAGCCTAACAACATCTGGTTCCCCACTCTTGCTCTGCAGAGTCCTGGAATCTTGCCTTGCCTGAAGCACCATCTTCCATGGCCTCATCTGACACCTCACCTTAACTCCCCTGAAGCTCTGTTTCGGTTTGGCTCACCTCACCCAAAGCCTCACCTTATCTTTATTAGCCTGAAGCTCTGTCTTGCCTCGCCTTTCCCAAACTCTGTCAAGCCCTGCTTGAAATGTTGTCATGCCAGAAGTTTTGCCTTGAATAGCTATTGAGCTACTGCGGTCACCTCCTCCTGTGTTTGACCCATCTGCCAACCACCAGTTGTGGCTAATTTCAGAGATAAGATATTTTAAACACAAGCAAGGGGAAACATGATAGCAGTCTTCGGATATGATTCAGAAGATGGAGCAGACTTCTTTTCTGTTTCTCGGGAGGGCAAGAAGAGAACCGACAGGTAGAAATTTCAAGGAAGCAGGTTTCAGCTAAGCAGTGGGATACATTTCCCACTGGTACATATTTGACCATGGAGCAGACTGCCTCAGGATGTAGTGAACTCTCTTTTGCAAGAGTCATTTACGCAGTCTGGATGGCCATCTGTCAGAGATGCTATAGTTGTAGCCAGCTTTGCAGATCCTGCACTGAGTACTAGCTTGGACCATCACTTCCAATATCGCTTCCAACTCATGATTCTACAGTTTTTCTACACAGTATCAGAGTTAGCGACATCCTATGTGTAGTATCTATTACCAGATGAAACCAGATAGGAGTCTACTGTGGGGATGATTTGGTGCCTACCAAAGAATTTCTTTCTTTCTTTCTTTCTTTCTTTCTTTCTTTCTTTCTTTCTTTCTTTCTCTAAGGGTTTCTCTGAAGTGTTTTCCAGTCATTTATGGAAGATACATTTCATATTTGATGAAATGATTTCCTTGGTTTTTTAGAATTTGTATGGGCAGTGTTAATGTCCTAGAGTTTGTTTAATGGATTTTATTGTTCTTAAAAGTTGCCTTTCAGTGTTTAATTGTGTTTTTACTGTGTGCACTGCTTCAATAGCTTTATTTCAAGAAGTGGTCTAACAACAGCAACAACAATTAGGATCTCTTTTCAGTTGTATCCTGAAGCTGCCTGAAGATGTACGTTTCCCACATTCAATCTACATGCTAGTTCTATACCAGTAACACCCTCACCCAGGTTGCCCAGAAAGTCCTATTCAGCTTTATCAAAAGGTTCCTCAGCAGTTATGCCTAAAATGCTAAATTAGCCTGTTCTGCTTCACTGCTCATTCTTAAAAACGAGAAGGTGTTCCTTCTAATATGGCAGGTAAAGCAACAGCTGGGAGGCCTAACTCCCACACCTTGTAGACAACTCCAAATCAGCAATCCTAGTCTTCTATGAGGCCTGACATTATCATTACAAAGATCTCTGTAAATAAAGAAATATGAACTGCTGGTGTCTGGTTAGGCTTGTCTCTCTCCTTGTGTGAAAGAAGCTGCTTTTAGGGCCATTGGATTGCCCTAAAGGCTTCCCAGAGTGTTGTATAATAAAAGATGACTGAAGCAGAGGCTGTGTCAACAGACACTTCCTTTGAGGGATGTAAAAAGCAGAACAATGTCTCACTCATCAAATACATCATAGGGCAAACATAGCAAGCCAAAATATCTTCCCCCCCCCCCCCGACCCACAGCCTTGTAAAAGAAAGTATATTACATTGTGGGGAAAGGGAAGGAGGCGATCTGGTCACAAGCCAGGTGATGCCATTATCAGCTACTTAACAAAGGTCATAGGCAGAATAGCTGGAAAGGACTTTAATATGTGCATGCCACCATCAACACATCATGGTTCTTAGAAGTGCAAGATGTTTCAAAGCTCATCCCAGGCCTTTCAGAGACCGTCTACACATTGCTGCAATCACATGCCGGGTCACTTCACATTGTTCCAAATGGTGGCAGGTATCATATAACATGCAATTTTTTCATCACATCAATCAAGCATTTTTCACCACACCACTATATGAACAAACAAACAAAAATGCCATGGATACAGATGTGGCCATTTATCACCTGTGGCAGCTACCAGTAACCTTACACATTCAGCAGTATAAGACATGGGCCGCATCCATCCACATTGCAAAGAGAGATTCTAAAATCCTTATTGGAGCGATACTTTTATTAGATCAACCAAAATATCACAAAATACTATGCAAACTTTTGAGATCTTCAAAATTCTTCAGCAGGCTAAGTAGTAAACAAGGCAATGGGGATTTGTGATGGGCTGATGTTTAAGTGATGAAGTTTGCATCTGGTCATAGACTTAAGCCGGGATGGGCGAGTGGAATGCCCTAACAAAGATTTTGGGATGCTTCTTATGTGCTTTCATTACCTTTACACTACCATGAAGAGTGTTATCCTGACTACTCCATATTTTTAAACAATGTCAGAGTACTAACACTTGCCTCACCGCATGGCTAGACTCTACTGAAAACCAGCACTGCACAAGAAGATTGCAAAAAAACTTCTCTGTTAAGTATGTAGTGACATGGCAAAAACTGCACCTATTCTGTGTGGTGAGCAGCTCTACTCCTGTAGCTAACTATGTAATAAAACTATAAGCTACAGTGATTTAAAGTAGCTTCTATTTGGTAGCTAGGAAATGCAGGCCAGGCTTTCTCTAAAAATAATTATACCGCCACAGTTAACGTCTCACAGGATCACGAGTGAGACTAAACACAACCTTAAAAAGATCTAAAAATAATGGCACAAAGCCCTCCTGACAGTTCATCTACAACAGCATTTTAGCAATTCCCAAATGTATTAGGGAACCAAATCACCTCTCGATCTGGTGTAGAATGTCAAAGATCAGCTTTACAAGCAGGAAACCATCCTCAGCCATCCTAATTTAGCATGCCATGCCATAACAGTAGCTGGAAACTGGGTATTATATTTAGAAGTAATCAGGACATCCAAACATCTGAATTTAGTGACTTGAAAGGAAGAAAGTGGTGACCTGTTTTCAAAACTACTCATTTTCGAACTTTCAACTTCTTCTATTTTAGTAAGACTGCGCTGTTGTTTTTAAAACAGTTTTCTGAAGTCTCCTCTCTAAATCTTGTGACCTGCCTTCAACTTTCCCACACAACATCAAAATCAGAGGAGAAACACATTGGGAGAAGGGAGTGCGAAAGGACTTCCGGGGTGGCGCCATCGGTAATGGCGGATTCCCTCTGATCCGGAGGGACTGGCTCCACGGAAAACGGGTCTGTTCCGCTACGGCGAAGCGGGGACCCTTTAAAAAAATCACAGGCGGATGAAGCCTGTGACCATGGGACTCGGCGGGCACCTTTTGGCCTCCCCCCAATTCGTAAAGGAACCCAATTACGGGCTCCGGAGCGAAGAGGGGCTAGTGGCACGGTGCTGAGAGTCAACTGCTTCTTCCATGGAGCAAAGCCGCACAGCCGTTGCCGGAGAGCGCTACCTTTTTCCTGGGACAATTTGGCTACAAAAACAACTACCCGTGAGCAGATCAAATTTGGACAATTGGACTTTAAACAACAATCTGTGAGTAGAACGGAAAATTGGATTAAGAAATTCCTCTTAATTTGGCACTGAAGCAGGAAGGTCTAAACAGGAAGTCAGCCTTCCGTTTCTTGTAGATAGATTAAAGCAAAGACATGGCAAACTAGAGTTTAGAAAATCGTTTGTAAAGGATCAACTTTCATCATCTAAAACTACTGAACCCCCTTCGGAAGCAGGAGAAGAGGGGGGATTTTTTCTGGATTGTTTAAACCTGCAGAAGAGAGTGTAAAGAAAAGTAATTTTCCACCGTCTTGAACCTGGGAGCGGGGTGTCAGGACAGACGTTTTTGGGAAGTTCATTGACAAATGTTTTTGACAGACAGTTAAAAGAAGAGAAACATAGTGATTCCATTGTTCTCTTTCGCATTTTAAAGGAACAAATATTGACAAAATATCTGAAAAAGGAAACTTTGTTGTTAGATCTGCTGTTAAAAAAAGAAAGAAAGAAAAGAGATTGATACAAATAGAAGCTCTTCCCCAAGAGGGAGCTTGTGAAACTGTTATTAAATTTGAACTGGGGAGCTTCGCAGCTGCAAACAGATTAAGATCGTGGGAACAGACTTCTGACCTTGGATAACAATGTATTCAGAGGCTCTGGTGCGTGCTTTCTGCAAGACAAGTGCTTTATTGGAACAGTTACATGAGAAGACGGATTTGATGACTGTTGCGATTAGAAATTTTGAACAGGTAGTGGGTATCTATATAGAGCCCACCCAGGAATCAACTCAGGAGTGTGCTCTGACAGATCAGATGAGGGAGGAGGTTGTTGCTGGACCTCGGGTGGCAGAGATGGAGGGAGCTGTGGCCCAGCAGGAACATGAGTTGTTGGATCTGACAAATGAACTTGTAAAAAGCCAGATTTGGAGAGATAGAGTTTTGTTTTGCTTGGAGATGGGGGGCTGGATAGACCCCCCCTATGCAGGGATGTCTTGACTTTTCAAGTCTGGCAATGGGCCGTGAGGAGTTTGGGGTTGTGGGGGTCCTCAACTCTGGAGGGACCTTGAAACATGCTTTTAAATACCACATGGAGCTCAGTGTGGACTATGGAAAAGGGGCTGATCTGTCGAGAAGGGACAAAAATACTGTCAAGTTGGAGTTTCCACGAGTGAAAGGACCAGGAGACAAAGTAAAGTACAGGTATAAATATGAAGAAGATCTGCGGAAGGGACATGGAAGAGACTTAAGGGCCTCGGACATAAGATTACCAGGTTAATGAACTAGATGGATGGGATAGAAAGGACTGACAAAACCCGGGACCAGGAGGAAGAGAATTTGGATGAAGATTGGAAGAAAGTTTTTAAAAAAATTTCTTTAGGATTGTTTTGTAAAATTAATGAGTATTAGAAAAATGTTGGAACGAAATTATTTGGCTTTAGCAGAAATGATAAAAAGAACTATGCAAGAATATGTTATGGTTATGAGAAATTGGGATAAATAAGATTTAAGTTTTAAGTTTTAGGGTTTTTTATAGTAATATAAGGTTAAAATAGATTAAGGTAATTTAATGACAGAATATTATGAAAAATGGGAAGGATTTGCTGTGATAATTAATAACTAGAATACAAAAAAGGGAGGTGTGAGGAGGTCGATGAAATAAGGTAATGACAGTTAAGGATTTGAGAATATTGGATCTGTTTTTAAATTTTTGTGGTTTACTTTTGTTTTTTGATTTGGATGTGTTATGTGTTTTGGTTTTGCTTTTTGATTTTGATTTTTATCGATTTGTATTGTTTGATTGCTGTTTGTTTTTCCCTTGTTTTTTTCTTCTTCTTTGTTTCTTCTGCAATTCTAAAATGCTTAATAAATATCTTTTTTTAAAAAAAAAGAAGGGAGTGCGAAAGAAAAGAGGTAGGTAATTTGAGTCACTTTGGCTGGAATCAGGATTCATCCTTTCTTTTTCTTTTTTACATATATAGAAACCTGAGAACGATGTATTCCAGCAGTCTTTTATTCGGGCAATAAATCACTTCAATAAAAAAGGAAGGAAGTTTTCTACACTTTATCATTTTCAACATACTTACCAATATTATAGAGCAACAAAGGGTGTGTGTTTTTACAATGCTTATATACTTACTGCTTCCCCCCACCCCAAAGTTCTGTAAATGTTTTGATGATTTTAGGACCCAAAGCCAACAGAATTTAAGGGATTTACGTGTATCATATGTCTGGATAGCAACCGTATCTAAAAATATCACTGGCAACTGTGCTTCCCTTCTAATGCCAAGGAGACTGGTTTGTCTTTCAAGATTCATGGGAGATGTCTACTTGCCCATTATTCTCTTCAGTCAGACTTTTTTTAACATGGTTACATCTCATAGGAGTTGCATTAATGCTGTCTCAGTGATGCCAGAAAATGTGACCCAAACTGTTGGTTAAGGGAAAGAAAAGCAGCTATATGAAGACTAAGCTCCATTCCCTCCCCCCCCCCCAAAAAACATATGGCATGGCGGGCATTGGCAAGAAGTGACAAGGACACAGCTATGCCTAATTTATACAGCAATTTATTAATGGATGATTTCTGTCCATGCACATTTCTAGCACTCCAAACCTAGAAGAAGAAGAGTTTGGATTTGATATCCCGCCTTTCACTCCCCTTCAGGAGTCTCAAAGCGGCTAACATTCTCCTTTCCCTTCCTCCCCCACAACAAACACTCTGTGAGGTGAGTGGGGCTGAGAGACTTCACAGAAGTGTGACTGGCCCAAGGTCACCCAGCAGCTGCATGTGGAGGAGCGGAGACACGAACCCGGTTTCCCAGATTACGTGACTACCGCTCTTAACCACTACAATAAAAAAATGGGCTTTAAATGTAATAGCAAGCAACATATTAAATACTAACTTTCTATTCTTAAAAAGACACACATTCATGATAATGGTGCACTCCGGACAAACCTTGAAAGTGCAGGGATAGGTTTGTCAGGTGTGGCGAGTATGGACCTCCCAAGACTATTGGACCTTAACTCCCCTCATCCCTTGCCACTGAGCTGGGAATGCCAGTTTGGAATCCAGCAACAACTGGAGGGCCAGAGGTTCCCCATCACTGTTTTAGTATAAATAAATTCAAAGGGTTCATAGAGCTGTTCATAGAGCTCTACTAGTGAATCACACCACTCTCTCAGACTTTATGGCCTACATTATGCTGACTGCACATCTAAGTCTGAGCCAAGTGCTGGCCAGGTTACCAAAATCAAAGTACTGTATCTTAGTTTTCCAATACGAAAATCACATGTGTATTCCTGTCACTACATGTGTACGTTAATTACACATGCTTTAGGCACTGCACTTGATGGAGCATGAGGTTTAAAGGTTGTGTGTCTTTCATTAAGACGTCAGAGATTCCCATTAAATAAATAAACAAGTGCAACAGCCATCTGACTTGGTGGTGAGGGGGGGGAAATAGGAAAACCAAATCAAAACGTGTTCTCAAAACCATTTTAAAGAAAGATTCCCCCACCCACCCCTACCCCTTGATTGGTTTTAGACTAGAACTTAAATTTCTCTGTTTGTATAAAAACAGTGCAACAGCTAATAGTAATTATTGGCAAAGCTTTCAGAAGCATTGATGGAGCGGGTGGCAAAATCAGTTCCGCAAAAGTGGCCGCATTCCTTCAGAACCATGCAAGAAAGGGAAAGAAGGAATGCTTGCCGTCAGCTCCCTTGGCCCTCCTCCGTTTTTTGCAAAGGAGAATGAAAAGTACTGAGTGAGACACACAGATGCAGATGAGAATGAAGGTTGCACAGTTATGCGGCGGCGGGCAGGGGGGAGTTGCAGGTTTAAGATAGATTTCGCAATATATTTCCATGAGAATATTTTACCCAGTGTAAGAGGAATAATAGCAAACTATCACCCATGTAACTAGAGCCAAACTACTTGGGAAAGTAATCCTGCAAACAATCCTGCAAAAATAAGCAATCATGCACACAGAGTGGCAGGAGGCAGTGAGATCACAGAATAACAGAACGCTCACACTATTGCTGATTTCGGCAGTGTCCACAAACTCAGCACCACGTGTAATTTGTCTCTAAGACATGCATTGCTTATTGCATGTCTTGTATCATAACACAAGATACCAAAAATCTATCTTCACATGCACATACAACCATGCATTGGCTACGATAACAGAAAAACCCAACAGCTTGATCCTGAATATGGAACCTATTACAAACCGTGCTGATGGGAATAATAACATTAATCCATAGGATGGGGATTCTAACACATTCTGCTTTGCTATATTGGCTAGACATTAAGCCAATATAACACCACATGATGTCATATAGTCTCATTGGCCAAAGATACACAAGGTCTTCCAGATGTGAAAAGGGGTTCTTTTTATTCATTTACTTGAGTATGAAAGGGATCTTTAACTTACACACCATAAAAGATGAAGAACCAGAGTGTGAAATACTTATCACTTCATCAGACTGCCGCATATGATGCCAATTCAGAATCTTCACAGACTCATGGGAATCAGCATCATGTGGGTTTTAAGGGGGGGGGACGGACATAGGGAACTAAAAACTAAGTACAGCAATTAAACACAGCCAATAACAGAAGCCATATGCAGATCAGCTTGACTTAGAGAATTATAGTCTGGATGACTGAAAAAACGCAAGTCTCGCTACATGAAAAGAAGGGGAAAGTCCTGTTTTGGTTCTGCAGTGGTGCCTCAAAAGGACAAACAACCCTTCTGCAAAGATTTTTTTTTTAAAAATCAAAAGTTAAACTGTTTCTGACTTCCTTTCCAAGACAGAAAAAGTTGGCATATAAGTGTAAGAAAATAAATAATACAGAGGAGCCTTTCTATGTCAATAGACCCATTTTAAAAGGAGGACAATATCTAGGGAAATGAGCAAATTAGACTGGACTCCACACTTTCTACTCTTGATTTAAGGCTTAACGTAAAGCTTCTTTAAGAAAGAGCTAGTTGTCAAACAGAACGCACTGTCCACAAGAACTCATTGGGGGGGCAATCCAGTGTTGGCAGTTACTAGATAGAAAGAGTATGAAAGTTGGTTTGAGTGTGGGCCTTCGGGACTCCCTCCCAACTCTACAAATCTGTAATTCTCTGATTCATAGTAACCTCTTTACTGCTGCTTATGGAAACCCTCAAGAATACCAAACAGGAAGACAGAAGTCGGTAGTTTGTCTTTTAATTAAAGGGTGTCCCTACAGTATCACAGCGGGTTTCTATTCCAATCTGAAAACATCTAGGTAATATCCCTGTTTTTAACTGCAGGTCTGCTAAAAGAAAGCTTGCGGTATTACACAGAATCCCATAACTCACTTACCTGAGATATCTGTCCTGCAACAGGAAGGAACTCACAGTCCCACAAGTAAATCCTTTAATTACTGACTCTCTCAAAGATAAATCATCATTCACTGCACTGACACGAGTTCTACCTGAAAGAGAGGGAAATCACCACAGAAAGATCTTGAGTCATTTTATGTCAAAAAGAAAGTCTGGTTCTGTTTTTTAAAGGGAGAAGACAATTAAAAGTAGACCCTGTACTATATATGGCAGTTACAGTGGTGCCCCGCAAGACGAATGCCTCGCAATACAAAAAACTCGCTAGACGAAAGTTTTTTCTGTTCGCGATTTGCCTCGCAAGACGAATTTCCCCTATGGGCTTGCTTCGCAAGACGAAAACGTCTCGCGACTTTTTTTCTTTGACTAAAAACAAAGACATGTTTTGTTTATAAAGTTAATTTATTTTCCCTTAAATTTTTGAACTGCTCTTTACAGTATGTGTGACTTTAAAGAGCAGTTAATAAACTGTTGTTGTACCAAATTTGGCTTTGTTTGGACTTTTTTTGACCATAGGAACGCATTAATTGATTTTCAATGCATTCCTATGGGATTTCGTGCTTCGCAAGACGAAAAATTCGCTAGACAACAAAAATTGCGGAACGAATTAATTTCGTCTTGCGGGGCACCACTGTATATATTTTCTCACAGGAACTCTAAAACCAGCACATAATAAACCTTTTAAAAACATTTTAAAGGTTTGGCGATTAAGCACGTAGAGAAATACCCTTTCCTCCATGAGCTAGGAGCTTTATAGCAGGTGAAGATTCACTCATGAGCAAAGAAATGTGAGTGTTCCAATCAATTATGAAACCACTAGAAGGGATAACACAATTACCTTTTATCTCTTGCAAACTTTAAGATGAGACAGTAGCTGTACTGTAGTCCTAAAAGATACTTACAAGGATGTAAGGGTCCTTCAAAGTAAATATGCGTAGGACGGCACTGTTAATTAAAATGGTTGGGTCTCTAGAATGGTAGCACTGGTCTTATTAAGAATGTGTTCCATTTAGGATAAAGGACAGTATAGAGAGAAATAATAATAATAATAATAATAATAATAATAATACCTTTATTGTCAATGTACAACCAGTGTACAATGAAATTAACTGAGCCCCCCCCAAACACTCAATCTCATTGCACTCTGTGTTCTTGTCGCACAACACACCAACCCTGAAAGTCAGTTGCACTATATTATTTTCCCTTCAGCAGCCTAACAGCCCACGGGTAGAAACTGTTTTTTAGCCTGTTGGTATGACTGGTTATACTTCTATATCTCCTGCCCAAGGGTAGAAGATTAAAGAGGTGCTGGCCGGGGTGTGAATTGTCCCTGAGAATTTTTATCGCTCTTCTAAGGCATTGATCCCTTGCGATGTCATCTAGCGGGCTCAGGGGATAGCCCATGATATCATGTGCTGTGTTCACCACCCTCTGTAAAGACTTTCTGTCCGTGGCTGTCAAGCCAACGTACCACACTGTGATACAATATGAGAGGACACTTTCGATTGTGGACCGGTAGAAGGAGGTCATCAACTGTTGTTTAATATTGTTCTTTCGCAAGACCCTGAGGAAATGGAGTCTCTGTTGGGCCTTCCTAACCACGTGAGTTATACTGTTTTTCCAAGTGAGGTCTTCACTAAGGTAAATTCCCAGGAAGTGTAGGAAGAGACTCTCCACACAACCCCGTCCCCCGATATACAACTGAGCAAGTTCCCCTCTTTTCCTCTGAAAATCCAACACCATCTCCTTTGTCTTGCTAATATTTAGATGAAAGTTATTCTCTAGGCACCATGTAGATACTTTTTGAACCTCCCCCCGTACACTGATTCAACTCCACCTGTAATTAGACCCATTATGGTAGTATCATCTGTAAACTTAATAATTGCAGTAGATGGATCAGATGAAATACAGTCATGTGTATACAACGAGTACAGGTAAGGAATCAGCATACATCCCTGTGGGGTGCCAGTGCTGTGCTTCAGGGAGGTAGATGTAACAGGCCCAATCCTCACTGTTTGTGTCCAATCCCTCAGAATGGAATCTGGAAAAGTGTTCTAGCATTTTATAATTTGAAACCTGTGAATATGTACGAGTCTGTTGTCTTTTTAAGGGAATTTAGAGGGAATTTGATTGTGATGTTTCAATCTTGTCTAAATATCCTCATATAGTGTTTTATGTGACAGTGACTGCGACTTGTTCAGATAAATATATAAATATTTTTGCAGGCCAGGTTGTAACAGGGTTGATGAGCCCATAAACAGTTTTAGAAGATTAGGCTAAATTTATACTTTTAGGGTCTCATTTGTGAGCTACACTGAAATCATACAGATAAGAGTTTTTAAAATCATTCACATTTATTGATTCCAAAAATGCAGTAAGGAGAAATGACAAGTCACTCTTCATGTCTTCCGCTACAAGCATCCATCATATGTTTCTATAGCCCTGCACTAAAATGGATGCCCTTTTGACTCCTTGCTCAATATAACAATTAATAGGTGATGTTAAATGGGTGACTAAACCAGGGATAGCCAACATGGCATGCTCCAGATGTTGTGGACTACACTTCCATCAGCCCAACCAGCAAAGCCAATGATCAGGGATGATGGGGGCTGTATTCTCATAACATCTAGAAGGTAACACATTGTCTAACCATTATCTAAGCCAGGTTTCCCAAACTTAGGTCTCCAAGTGTTTTGGACTACAACTCCCATCATCCCTAACTAGCAGGACCAGTGGCCAGGGATGACGGGAACTGTAGTCCAAAAAGCTGGAAACCCTGATCTAAACCTTTGACCCCAGTTGCGATGAACCAAACTGCTTTATCAGCAAGGCAAATTTCGGATACCAAGTCATAAACATCTGAGAAGTTCCTGGGCATGTAAAATATTTTCTCATTCTTACATTTGCTAAATGCTAAACTGGGAAGAAAACACCATTGACTTCAACAATTTCCAAGCAAACAACATTTCTAACAAGCTAATATATAAAGCTGCTGTATACAAAGTAAAACCATTGGTCCATCTCACTCACTACTGTCTACAGTGCATTGAAGTTGTCTTCCAGGGCTTCAGGCAGGGGTCTCTCCTGGCCGTAGCTCAAGATGCTAAGGATTGAACCTGGGACCTTCTGCATGCGAAGGAGTTACTCTCCCACTGAGATATGCCCCTTTGCCTAGATGTCACTAAACATTTCCACAGAGATCATAGGATTTTGCTTAGCCATCCCATACAAAGCATTTATAACCTACAGATAGCAAATCTTTGGAATTTGCACAGATATTTTTGTACATTCAAGGGGGAAAGGCTATTTTCTTCTAGAAGATAGCCTTCACTTGTTTAAGTGAGGAGAATGTAATCTGAATAAAATCTGAAGGTCAGAACCTTTCCCCTGGACCGACTATAATGCAATGCTGTGGCTTCTGTCCAAAGCTAAGAGGTTGGGAAGTGGTGAATTACTAGCTGCAGTATTAAGAGTGCTAGAAAAGGAAACATGGGCTGGGAAAATAAGAGGACACATGTACAAGTAAGCAATTTAGACAACTTATCCAAAGTGGAAGCAAGACCCTAAATTAAGCAACAGCACTGGAAGCCCAACCTTAAATTTGTTCCCACTGTGGTTGAGAAATTTCCATCCTACAGGCAGTGCAAGAGTGGAAGGCTAAAGACAAGGTCACTATTGTAACAGTCTAGCAGTTTGTGGTTTTGTAAATGCCTAGGTTATATACAGTTCAGCAATTCCCCATGCTCGAATCATGTTAAGACAATTTGTGTAGGTGTGTTGTGCCAATGCTCACTGTTGCACCTGAAACAGTTACAAGCAGTTCTGTAAATTTATACTTATTTAATTGCATGCAAATACAAAAACACCAAAAGATTTGTGGGCCTGTTGCGCTAATAGCAAATCGTGCATAATGATACTGGAGGGAGGTGACTTCAATAGGCTGAGACATTTATCTTTGCTTTTCATTCCCAACCTGGTAGCCGTAGTCTCTGTCCTGAACCAGAGTCTTGAAAACTATGGCCAGGGCTGGCCAAGACCATTAGGCAGAATGATTTGAGGTATACTGAAAAGCCAGCAAATGGTTACCTATTTAATTCACTGTTGCTGGGGGTAAGAGAAAAACTTGTGGGGTTTTTAACTTCAGATACAAAAATATGCTGGCTAGTCTTGGCTACACTGCTGCAACTCAGGCAACAAAATATTTTGGGCCAGTCCTGACTATGACCAAGTGGATCATGAACTAAAACTGAATCCAGATAAGATGGAATTGATTACTTGAGAGGAATATTTTTGATCTGGCATCAGCATATGATTAAAGGGGGCATTCCTGCTCCTAATGGATTATGTATGGATTTTAGGGAGCCCTTAGAATAGTCTTCTTCAAGACTGCAACTCCCATCATCCCCAGCTAGCTTAGCACAATAGTCAGGGATGATAGGAGTTGTAGTCCAACAACTTCTGGGGACCCAAGGTTGAAGAATTCTGCCCTGGATCTAGGACTGCTTTGGAAAGCTTAAGTGACAGCTACTTCCATGAGTGCATTTTATCAACTACAGTTCATCAATAAACAAAAGCTAATCCTGGAGAACAGGAAATTATTTTCTAACCACCCGAAGAATTAGAGGCCTACCTATCACCACCCACAGCTTAGCAATGCCAAGGAAACAACTGCAACATTGTCTTCTACACAGAGCTACTTTTGAAGAGGTACAGTTGGTGGACAACAGGAGAGTCTGCCTCTTGGCAGGGGTGAAAACCCCATATTCAACCACTGTGATCCAACATCACTTGATATTAGCAGTATTCTAAGGAAGTACAGAAAAGCCTTAGACAATATTGAAGACCACAGAATTCCGCTTCTTAGCACCTCCACTTTTAGCTTAAAATAAGCAAGTTTATAAGCCTTATGATTGCAAAATACATGTTTCAAATATTGTCAGCCCCCCTAAAATTAAAGAACACACTTTATCTGCCAAATTCTATTATCTGTATACAACAAAAAAGATTAGTTCAATAGCCACCCAAATTATTATTTTTTCCACTGTAGTAGAAATGTGGAATAGTCTACTAAGTATAATTAAGCAACAGGTGTGTTAAAAGTCACAAAGATATTTATTTCTAAATGTTCTCTTGAGTTTTGTTTTTTTAATTAAGCTACTAATCCTTGGCGATAAATTCTCAACACTGTCACACAGCTGCCTACAATGCTTTCTTAGTGTGTCAAACCTAGTTATCTTGCTTCCTGAGTCTTTCAGTGTTAATGTTGAAACATCACTGTTGATAATTGAAGTGAGTGCTTTTTTGACATGTCAACTCTTATTTCCAATTACTTTGAAGCCCAAAAAGACTTTGTCTATCTATAGCTTTAGTCCAAAAGTATTAACTTTGCCTATGTGAAATTCTCTCTCACACGCACATACACATGAGAGAGTGGGAGATGAATTCATGGACTTCAGCAAAAGAAAAGCATCTGATAAATGCATACCAGCATCTGGGCTGAGTTTGGTTGACCGCATAATTGGGTTGACCGCATAATTGGGCACAGATAACACATGTACCATATGGAATTCTCCCTTTTTGGTATACCTCTCCCTACTTAAAACACTCTTGCATACATATCGGCATATTAAACAAGTCTGACATTGCTGTACTTTTGGTCTGCATCAACATGCTTCTTGTTAGTTAAGTAAATAAGAGAACTAGAACTACCTAAGCTTGCTTTCATCCATATATAGAAGATCATAGGTTGCCATTTTCCCATTACTCTTCCCCTACATCTTTGGCAGCTGGAGCCACTGCTCTGGTGATGGGGTCAGGGGGCCATGCTCTAAATCTTCACATGCCAAGATGCATAACATCAAGTCTAATGCCCAGAAGAAGGAACTACTGATGCAGAAGGTCACTAATTGCCAGTTTTTCTGCATTACAAGGGTTCTGGAAAGAAAGCCCCACAAGAGAGATATGAGAATGGGGACACATCCTGACCCTTTAAAATCGCCAAGGGATTCCACAGAAGGTAGAGGCAGCCAAATGCTAAATAAAATAAAAAATATGAATTTCCCTACTTGGGTGAGCACACATTACATTTTCAGGATATTTCCAAAGCAGCACTAAAG
This sequence comes from Podarcis vaucheri, assembly GCF_965113315.1. Classification (NCBI taxonomy): domain Eukaryota; kingdom Metazoa; phylum Chordata; class Lepidosauria; order Squamata; family Lacertidae; genus Podarcis; species Podarcis vaucheri. The sequence continues at coordinate 35,097,044 of NC_138766.1, read as the reverse complement.
GAGACTTTTAGAAATAGGAAGACAGTGTGTTATATGATCTGCAGAATTCAACAAAATGTGTTTATTCAAAATAATACACACAGAGAGAAAGTAGCATATGTAAGCTACCATGCTGAACAGCCACTCCTGCTTTGAAGTTAAATAAAATAGAATAAAATCAGGAGATCTGATCACAGAACTTCCACACCATGTGATATTTGGTTCTGCAAAACATGAAATCGCTCTGAACCCTCAGATCCCATCAGTACCCGGGTTACACACAACACCATAGAAGGTGCATGGCCAGAACTCCTGATGTGATAAAGGTTTCAACATAACCTTTTGCAATCTCATTCTTAGGAACACAGATAGGAAACACGTGTCCCTCCCGATTTTGCTGGATTAAAACCATCCCAGACTCTGGAAATGCTGGTTGCAGCTGCTGGGATTGAAGACCAATGCATCCTCTATAGTACAGCGTCTGTGCAACCACATTTATTTGCATGAATGTGTGCCTCTATCACTGCTTTCCACATGCATGCTTTTTTTGCCATATATTTTGCGAAACCTTCACTCTCAAGGGATTTGTTCCATTTCCTTCAACTGCTGTATCTCAAAAGATACACAAAACAGACTGCTCTTCTTCTGGTGTCCAACTGCATAGGTACCAGCAGCAAAGGCAGTCTGCAGTTGAAGTTGGAGTTGCAGTTGGAATTCATGTTTTTCACCTTCCTTGCCACCAACCATGGTATCTTTGTTTTACTATACATAATTTTTTTAAGTTGTATGGAAGTCACTTGGGCATAAAGGTATTTGAATTGCATTTGAATTTATTCCATGCATTACCGTTGTTGTTGTTGTTGTTGTTGTTGTTGTTGTTGTTGTTGTTGTTGTTTATTGCACTTATTAGTTGCTTTTCTTTTGCAAAAACAACCCAAAGTGATTTACAAAATAGAACAATGATTAAAACCAAAGCTGAATAAAAACCTAAACACGTATAAATGCAAGACACATTGAAAAGCCTCCAAATTAAGGAGGGGAGGGGAGAGAACCAGGGTAAAGAGAAATGTTTTCGTCTGGCACTTAAAAGTAGATAGTGGTGGTATCAGGCATATCTCCCTGGGGAGAGCACTCCAGATGTTACTGGAATCAACTCCCATCATCTTTGACCGCTGGCCATCCTGGCTGGGGCTTCTGGGAGATAAGAGTCCAGCAACTTTATACTGCAAACCGTCTTATGATCTTTGGATGAAAGGCAGTATATTAATTTAATAAATCATCATCATCATAACAAGTGGGGAGCCACCACTGAAAAGGCCTGTTCTTATGTCACCTTCCTCTGCATTTTCCTAGGAGGAGGCACACAGAAAGGGTGTTGGATGCCAAATGCTGGGTGTGGGTCAGTTCATGTGGGGACAGGTGGCCCTTCAGGTATTGGGGTCCTGAGCCACATATGGGTCAAAACCAGCGCTTTGCATTGAGCTTAAACTGTGCAATTGCTATTTTTAATCTTAATCACTCTGCATGTGCAATTTCTAATTCTTTCTATAAATGCCATTTTAAAAATTGTTTTTACATATGCAGCTGTTCTATACAAGCTTTTATTATATTGTAATACTATACTCCCCACAAGACCTCTCCACATCAAAAGCCAAAGGATTTGTGAGGAAAGACTGTCCAGAAGAAACAAGAGACTCACAGTGCTTCTGACTTTCGGATAAAGCCCAGCATGACAACCCCCTCACTCCCAGTCCAGGACATGGAGAAAACTCAGATGAAGACAGAGGGTCAGGGGCACATGAAAAGCAAACCAAAACATGTAGACACCCGTTAAGGCATAAGAAAAGTGGCTCAGCTATTTTAGCATTTTAAGCACTGCCTCTTCACAATTAGTGGAACAATTTCAGTGTTTTTCTTCCAATGCTGCACATTTTATTGGCAGCGACAAAACTTTTAAATCTTATTGGAAATCAGAGAAAGGAGAAAGCACAGCAGGGGACCATTCCCTTAGGCTGATGATTTGAACACAATTTAGTTTACAGTTAACTCGCAGCATGGCTTCTGTAATGTCCGTTATCATCTATGAAGCTGTTCTCTCATTGCTCATTATCATTATCCATAAAAAGACAAGAAAAGATGTTTTGATGCAAAACAGGATAAGAGTTATTTGCGCAAGGGCAAAAAAAAATCTCTTTGCAATCATCTGTATTTTAAAAGATGGCTCCCTTTATACCTGCAGAAGAAATCAGGTAGAGGAGGTAGCAACATGTATCCTAGTTGTGTATTGGTGTGGAAGGGAGGGGGACTAATCATACTGAATGCTAGTTTATGCATTCCACTTTCTGCATGAGGAAGCTGTCTCAATCTTAGGCACACCGCTGGTCCATCTAGTGCATTATCTTTACACTATTGTCACACTGACTGACAGCAGCTGTCCAGCATTTCAGAGAAAGGAATTGAACCTGGAACCTTCTGCATGCAAATCAGATAATAATAATAATAATAATTTATTATTTGTACCCCGCCCATCTGGCTGGGCTTCCCCAGCCACTCTGGGCGGCTTCAAAAAAATAATAATATTAAAATACTCTAATACATCAAACTTCCCTAAACAGGGCTGCCTTCAGATGTCTTCTAAAAGCCTGGTAGTTGTTGTTCTCTTTGACATCTGGTGGGAGGGCATTCCACAGGGAGGGCGCCACTACCAAGAAGGCCCTCTGCCTGGTTCCCTGTAACTTGGCTTCTCGCAGTGAGGGAACCGCCAGAAGGCCCTTGGTGCTGGACCTCAGTGTCCGGGTAGAACGATGGGGGTGGAGACTTATAGATACCCTAACACTGATCTATAATCCTACATAGATCCACTAAGGTGGGGAATAGATAAGAGTGGGTGGGGAAAATAAAGAGAAAGTACGCATGGTGTGTGAGTCTGCATGCGTGGAGGTTTTCCTGCTCACCTCAATGGAATGAAAGTATTTCAGCAAACTCTGGTAAACCGTCTGCTGAAGTAGGCTGTTTCATAGGAAAAGCATGATGAAACCTCATTCCTAAGCTGCTGCAGAATTTTCCCTCAAACTCTGGCAATTCTGCTCCAAAGACCATTACGGACAGAGAGCAAAGCCTTTAAAAAAAAAAAATGTAGATATGGAGAGTCTGTTTTCTAGCAGGGTCTGTCCTCACAAGTCCTCTTTGAGGTCACTGAGTAGGTGGAGACCAAGCAGCTGTGCCAAGAGGACTGGTGGAGTCAGCAAACACAGCTCTCGAGCAGACACTCGCCAAAAATTCCACAGGGGGAGAAAGAAAACAAGAAGCGCCAAAAGTGGTTTGCCTTCTACGGGCATCCAGTTGTTAGGTGTGTTTTCTTTAAATACAGTGGTGAAAACACACAGACACAAGGCACCAGGATAAATTATAAAAGCCAGAATGCCAGCCTGACGAACTGCATTGATGTGGCATCTTCTCTGGGTTCAGAGCTTGGCTCCGGCCTTCCTTGGCATTCCTCCTTTCCCCAGCACGAAATCAATTACCTAAGGCAAGCCTCCGAATGATTTAGAAACTTGTGCATGGCTTTAGGTTCTTCTTTCCTCCCTCCACTCTCAATCTCAGTCTTTACAGAAGGGGGGTGGGGTGGAAAAGTAATATCCGGGCAACACCCCTTCCAAGTCACCTGTTTCAGTCTCTAGAGGGAAGGACTGATTAAGGGGAACACGTAACATTGCTGAGGTGTTCCTCCAGCTTTTTACAGGCTCGGCAGAATCACTGTACTTGCCAACTGCTAGCTGCATTCTGGAGGATTGCTCATATACTCCAAGAGCTCACACATGTGCTGATTTTGTAGGATTTGGAGAGATTAGTAACCTGTAACTGCCAACAGTCCATAGCTTGAGGCAAAAAATAGATAACCTCGGCTAACCTCGATTCGAAATAACCGTTCCTTCCCTTCCCTCTTTCCTGTGGTGCAAGCAAAATGGCAGAAAGACATTTCTTTTATCAATACACTCACTTGAATACTGCCTGTTTCAGCATCCTACTGCACACCTTAAGCTACTAAAACAAATAAATAAAATGACAGGGGGAGGAGGGCACAGAGTGATGAGGTTTAACTTTCAGGCTTTTACTAATGCATTATGCTTTGAGCTGGTACCTATCAAACAGACACTCCGGGGCTTCAGAGCTGTTCTCATCAAAACACAAAATGGATAAACGATGGACTCAGAAACAATCAAGCACCCTTTACTTGCCTCGCAGATGGCTGAACCGAAAGGCTAAGCGTGTAAATCAACATTCCTATTCCTCCTCACTTTCTGCACTTTAGTCGTAATCCTTTCACCTGGTGTAAACACACATGCTGTATTATTTGGACTAGAGACCACCCAGCAATAGCCTGCCATCTTTCATTATCTGCTGTAAGTGGGAGAGGGTGATAGATATATGGGGGGGGGGGCAAATCCTTTAGCAGCATTCCACCTGGAATTTGTCCAAAAGTTCACCTATCAAATGTCATCATATAAGAGTACCTGAAACTTCAGAAAATACTTCACAGCATGAAAGCACAAAAGGACTGTCTTGTAAATACAAATATTAAACCCAACACCTCATCACTCTGCCCCCTCTGTCACCAGCTGCCCTAGCACATGTGCTGCCTGAAGTGGACAAGCAAAAGCTGCCCCACACTCTGTTGCTGCCCCCCAAGCTCTGGGCCCCACTTTGCCACACACACTGCAATTTCCTCCTCCCCATTCAGTGATGAACTTGGTCAGTTGTGTGAATTGTGTGGCTTTTAAAAATAGGAGTGGGAGCTTTTAAAATGCCATGTTGTGAACTGCCCTGAGATCTATGGGTACAGGGAGGAACATCATTTCAATAATAATAATAATAATAATAATAATAATAATAATAATAATGATGATGATGATGATGGTGGTGGTGGTGGTGGTGTTGGCAGGATTTGGTAAACTGTATATGGAATGGGTGCAAATGACTGGGGTTGACAAACAGTAGGCCTGCATTTCTATTTATCAAGCCAAAATATGGCAGACCCACTCTAGAAATATATACAAGTGATATCCATAGTTCAGCTATCCTCTTTACCACTGTACACACACACACACACACACACACACACACACACACCAATTTCTCTGGTGACCAGTTTCTCCCCGTTTTTGCCAACCAAGTCTGCTAGGATACTGCATAAAAAGATTTAATATATTCAGATATTTTTTGAGCACTTTGTACAAGTACACCTTACCTAAAGACAGCATCTAACCCACAAAACCAAAAAATGGTTGGAAATGAGAGCTTGAAGGTATCGGCTAATTTTGAATTACATTACATATTGTGTCTTTACTTAATCTCTTTTCAAATCAAGTAATATTATAATTGCAATATCATTCCATTGTGTTTCATGTCTCCCAAACACCAAATTAGTGTGAATATTAAAACAAGCTGAAGCTTTATAGTTTAATTACTTTAAGTATATTTGCCGTGACTTGCTGCAAGTACTGGAAGGGTGGGGGCTTGGAGGTTTGGAGAATATATAAGAGACTGACTTGCAGTCTCTAAGACAGAGCTTTTAACCAAAAATGACTCTTGAATTATGACCTTTGGGCTCCGTATTATGAAGAATAGTCTAAATTAGAATACTGCAGAACATTCCAGCTCTTGGTAAAGTGATGGCAAATCATTACAGCCCTTATTTTAAGATGATCAAACGAATCTTAATGAAACATGCTTGCGTTCTATGCTGTTAACAGCCACTTTGTATTCCTAGATCTACCTTAATGACAAATTTGGCACCGTTCCTCTAGGACTAATCACACAGGCAGTCTGAAAACCTGCTTATGTATTTAATATTAACATTATTTTTAAAGCATTGTCTTTCATCATTTAACACCATTTCCAAATGCAAAGCCAACTTCTTTGAGACTTTAAAACAGTCCAGGATGCAGCCAAGGAAGCATTCAGCAATATGGAGATAGTGTTGTATATGGCTCAGTTCCAAGATTTACGGTGCCTAGATCACTGTGGTTTAATTTGTTAAGACTCATTATTTTTAAAAAACTTTATTCTGGGAAGGCCTTGACAAAAATCCCTTATTATAGTTGGACTGTCCAAGGACTGGAGCTTTATTCTTACCGATTGTTTATTAAAAATGTAGACTGCGGTGCTCTGTAGACTTACCTTGGCATAAACCCCACTGAACTTAGTAGGATGTTCACACACAAAAATATGATAAAAACATACAATGAACAACTGCATACAGGCGGTGGCCATTTTGCACGGGGGTTCCATTCCTAGCCCCCACCCATCAGTGGTGCATACATAAAGCCCACCCCAATCCAACCCCCATTCTACCCTCTTCCAGGTCCAAAAGGACTCATGTTGTCATTGGTTGCACATCAGATGGATGCACACAAAATGGCTGCCGCCTGTACATAAAAAGAGCTAAGCATTTTCATACATAAATATAACCTTACATGTTATTTATTATTATTCAATATCAATTCACGTAGGGGGCACAAGGCCACATGTACCACCACATGACCAGCTTCCCTGTCCATCTCCAGCCTTCCCATGTTCAACAAGGAAGGTTTGAAGAAGGCTTCTATCCATGTTTAAACTGAGGGAGAGGTACTGCTTTTGTTTGTTGCATTGTTATGCATTTTTGTTTCTTTATATCGTAAATCACCCTGTGATCCTTGGATGAAGATCGGCATGGAAAGAAATAAATAAGTAAGTAAATAAGTAAATATTGAAAGACAGCCCCTTTCAGAGCTCCCCTGCTCAAAATATGAAGGTCAGGAACAGAGAGTGCAGAGCCAGCATACACAGGAACTTTTGTAGTGGTGGGAGAATAAACATGACCCCAACATCATCATGCTCAGTCAGAGCTATTGTCTATTTCTGGCATTTCTGACTTGGTCTTTTCTGCTCAAAATTTGCCTGTGCTTTTTTATTATTCTCCTTTTCATCTCACCTTCCTCCCATGGTGAAGACATGTCAAACTGGGCTACTTAAATCTTCCTAACTGCACAATCCTGTGTGCATCTACTCAGAAGCTAGCTCCGCTGATTTTAGAAGGAGGAGGAGGAGGAGGAGGAGGAGAAGAAGAAGAAGAGGAGGAGGAGGAGGAGGAGGAGGAGGAGGAGGAGTAGTAGTTGTTTGGATTTGATATCCCGCCTTTCACTCCCTTTTTTAAGGAGTCTGAAAGCGGCTAACATTCTCCTTTCCCTTCCTCCCCCACAACAAACACTCTGTGAGGTGAGTGGGGCTGAGAGATTTCAAAGAAGAGTGACTGGCCCAAGGTTACCCAGCAGCTGTGTGTGGAGGAGCGGGGAAGCGAACCCGGTTCCCCAGATTACGAGACTACCGCTCTTAACCACCACACCACACTGGCTCTCAAATTTTAAAAGAACTTACAAGTTAAACATGGTTAGGACTACATCTTAAGCTTTTCCCACTGACCCCACTTAATTCTCAGTGAATTCTTTGATCTTATCAAGGCTGCGTTATTCTGATTTGTCCCTTGCGGGCTTCCCTTTATCTCACCTTAGGTCTTTCTTTTATCTTATTTCTTTCGGTCCATGAATTTGATCACATAACTCCATTATTGTTTTCTCTTCGTTAGTTACCTCATCCGTTCTTGCATTCAATTTGAAGTTCTGCTATTAGCATCCGCAGTTCCTTTATATCTTTCTTCTTCCTTCCTTGATCTCTTTATTCTTCAAGTTCTGGCTCTCCAAACTACATATTTCTAACCTTTTATCTTGATTATGTACATTTTATTGGGGTTGGCTCCTTATATCTAGAATGAGTTTCCCCCCTAAAATCTGGTTTGTTTAATCCCACTGCACCATTCAATAAATTCCTCAATGCCTATTTGACTTAAGAAAGCATTAGTAGTGCTCAGCCCCACTCCTAATGTTTTACTTGCATTTACTTGAACACAAATAAAACCCTCCAATACTTCTGGGGGCTTGTACGCACACCCTGTATCACGAGACCTGCTTTTAAGCAAATGCCTGTACATAGTGAGCATAGACTTGACAGCATCATCTCTCTTCTCCGTTTTCTTTCTTATGTGTGCTTATTTATCAGGTTGCCTGTCTCGTGGCAGCAGAAGACTGTGTCCTTTCAACGTTTCTATATAGAATCATAGAGTTGGAATAGACCACAAGGGCCATCGAGTCCAACCCCCTGCCAAGCAAGAAACACCACCAGAGCACTCCTGACATATGGTTGTCAAGCCTCTGCTTAAAGACCTCCAAAGAAGGAGACTCCACCACACTCCTTGGCAGCAAATTCCACTGTCCTCAGGACCACAGCAGGAAACTCCCTCTTCATGTCTGCAGTGATCCCAGTATTTACCAGTCCTCCCCTCTCCCCCACCCTGGTCCTATTTACATTTTAAAAACAACAACCTGTAAGTTAAGCTGATCTCTGGGATAAGCATATCCTATTATGCAGTCTGAGCTGTCAGCTGAAATACTAAGGTTAGCCTTGTTTTTTGTTTTTTCCAGAATACCACACACACAATACTTGAATTTTGATATGCTGACAAATTCTTTAAGTTATTCCATTTCCCTCCCCAAGCTAATATGCCAACTGGGTGGCCGGAGGGAAAGGAGCCAAGAATGGACATTCTTGTAGATATTTGCTGCTTGCAGAGCAGTTCAATATCAGACGCCTGTTTCCTCAGCCGTGACTGCTTTCCATATTTTCTTTACATTTATTTTCCCCCTCCCCTGCCCTGTGACAGGTTGATATATGAAAACCAACAGTGAGGCAGCAACACAAGGAGCGGCGGCGGCGACATGAGCTCCAGGTGTTGGGGGAAGGGAAGGAGAAGCCTACAAAATGTCTCTGCTCCAATACATTATCACATTCCACAGAAATATTATGGTTCACGAGTCTCTTGTTTTCCAGCGTATTTTATACCACATTACAAATGTACCACTTCATCTGGAAAAGAAATAAGGGCCTGCAAGGGCAAAATATGTGGGCCAGGGCCAGGATCGCTCTAAGGCAAACCATTACAGCAAAACAACCATTTAAGATGGGAAGTTTCATTCTCTCTGTATAGACTTTTTTTTTTAAGCAAATTTCAGCTGAAAAGATCAGGGAGCAGGAATGCCACATGCCCATTTTTCTCAGCACAGGCTTCTTAAACCTGCGATTATTTATTACATTTGTATACAGACTATCCAGCAAAGTTCTCCAGGAGGTTTACATAAGCTTTGAAATATAATTCGCAATGAATCAGGAAAACCAAGATAAAATAAATCACAACAGCAAAAAGCCGGGGGGGGGGTCATCTAAAAAGCTGCATAAAACAGTGCATCTGAAATAGCCATTAAAATCAGAATAAAAACGCAGCAAAGGAAATGGGTGGCGGGGGGGTGGACTCTAAAAGTTCCTAATATAGATGATGATTAAAAGGTCTGGGAGGAAAAGAAGGCTTGCACCTGGCACATGAAAGACCATAATGTACGGACCAGGTGAGCCTCTTTTCAAGGAGTGCATATTGTTAGTGTGGTGTTACTACTAAAAAGGCCCTTTCAGAATCGTGTGTGAGTGAGTGTGTGTGCACATAGTTATTTCACACACCCTGCTTCTTTGATTGGGAGCTCAAGCAACCTGCACATGGAATTCAAGTGGTCCACAACCAGGAAAGCTTACAAGACTAAACTGTGAGTTATCAGGAGTCTTGAAGGAGAGAATCTTGGCAGCAGATCTCAGATACCTTACGTCTTATGCAGCTGAGGCAGGTCTGTGAAGAGAGCATGGCTTGCCTGAGGCAAACGAATGGGTGCTTGACAGGTAATATTCAAACTAGGGAAATCCCAATCTGCAGCTGTAACAGCTCAAAATGATACTCAACATTGCACAAAGCTCTCTTCAGGGCAGTGCCTGCGCCAAAAAATTATCCTGCATCCCCGCCTCCAACTATTCTCCATCAAGGAGTGGGGGGGGGGGAGGGTGGCATGAAAAATTACCAGAGAAAATTGTGGTGAAATTCTCATGGGTGTGTTATAATAGGGTTTGTGCTGCGCTTACCATACTTTTGAGGTAGTCGAATGGTGGTTGTGAGTGTCCTTTTCTGTCATCTGCAAACCATCTCACCATTGGTCTGCACTCCCTGGTGTCTAGCCTTCATTTAAAGGCCAGGGGAAGACATGAGGTAACTCTCCCCATCAACACCAACCCAGCAGCTCTTTCAAGGGAGGAAATATAGGCAGTCAGGGAAGCTACAAAACACAGGATAAATGGCTGAGGGAAAGAAAAACACATATACCACCCCTGGCCACATTACAATGATATCATGAGCTGAAAACTCTGCACCCACCAAAATCCTGAAGTGTGATAAGAATGAGGCAGAAAAACGAAAACCTTTCCCACAGGAGAAGAAATATTTTGAGAAACACAGAGGACACAGAGGATATTTTGAGAGGACAGATTTCAGTACAGAACTAATTCATCATGCATTTTAAAATGTTAATTGTAAGCAGCCTCTTGGACCCCAGATGCTATTTGCAATGAAGCCCTGGAAAAGCTTCAATAGAAATTGGACAATAGCAGGTAATACCATGCAGATCTGCTTATTTTCTTGCAGATTTGTATAATTATACCCACAGTGTTTTCCTAAAATAGGCATTATGGAACGGTTTGCCCACAATTTAGAAACATAATCAGCAAGTGGCCTCCCCATCGGAAGCGTGGCATACAGTACTTTAAATAGCCTCAAAACTGTCTGAGGCAGGGTTTTTTTGTTTTGTTTTGTTTTGTTTTGTCCCTGTGAATCTGAATACATGGTAGTGTGGAAGAAGCAGATGAAACACAACAGGATCCAACCAAGTGCCCGAAAACAACTGGTCACTACAACAAACTACTGAGAGGGGAACTGCAAAGCCAGGCAATCCTGTTTGGTAACTAGAATGTAAGCTAAACTGTTGCTTGGGACATAAAGCTGCAAGTATACAAAAATCCCATCAAGGAGGAGTATGGATGTGAATTAGGAACAAGCGTTAAGAGAAGAAAATACAGGCATAAGGAGGACACAAGGCATCTTTGTCTAACACCTAGTTATTAAATAGAAGCAGCATATATCTTTTTAGTGACATAGTCACAATTCTTATTCAGTTTATATATATTTAGAACCTTTGCCCCAACTTTCCCCCCTATTTCCCCAATCAAACATTATTTATTTGACAGAATGTGTATGCCTCTAAGCAGTTTATTTATCATTATTTGCTCTATTGCAAACTAAAAGGTAAAGGTAAAGGTACCCCTGCCCGTACGGGCCAGTCTTGACAGACTCTAGGGTTGTGCGCTCATCTCACTCTATAGGCCGGGAGCCAGCGCTGTCCGCAGACACTTCCGGGTCACGTGGCCAGTGTGACAAGCTGCATCTGGCGAGCCAGCGCAGCACACGGAACGCCGTTTACCTTCCCGCTGGTAAGCGGTCCCTATTTATCTACTTGCACCGGGGGGTGCTTTCGAACTGCTAGGTTGGCAGGCGCTGGGACCGAACGACGGGAGCGCACCCCGCCACGGGGATTTGAACCGCCGACCATGCGATCGGCAAGTCCTAGGCGCTGAGGCTTTTACCCACCCGCGTCCCCGATTTGCAAACTACCTTTCATCAATTAGAACCCAATACGATTTGCAACATATACATAAAACAATAAAATATAGCTACATTTAAACCATTAAAAAAACAACAACACTTAAGCCATTTATTTATTTATTTTTAAAAGCAGCATATCAAGACAGCAAATGGCCCTCACTGATTATGGCTGGCCTGACCAAATCATGCTCGCTTTTACTGCTGCCTAAAAAACAAAATTCACTGTTCACTGCTCTGCAACTTACTAGAAGAATGCAATAACTCGGAATGTGGTATTCTTTGCCTATTGCTACAACTGGGCTTTGGCAACTTGGGTTTGGGTAGCCTGTATAATTTGTGACAACTAAAAATTTCACTATTTTCTATTTCTGTATGGGTGCTTCAAGCTGCAAACCCATTTTATTCAATATCTGGCTTTTTTGTAAATAAAAACTTACATTAATTTTAGACTGGCATTTACGTTTTTGATAATCGCGTCTATTGCAATAGCTTCTGCAGCACACAACTGTTTCTAGGGAATATCCCTAAAGCAATGGTTTTGTGACCACACATGAAGGCTGCAGAGTCAACATGTGAACAGACAGAACAAGCAAATCTGGCAAAAAGAGACAGAAGGGAAAGAGGAAAAGTGTTCCTCTTCCCCATGAGCCTTCTCAGAATGCAGGAAAGGAAATTCTGTCAGGCCAGGCAGGAATCAGGAAGGAAGGTAGAGGTGGCAGAATAGTGGCATCGCCAGTGGTGCTACTCTGCCAGAGAGAGGAAGTTTTGTTGCTATTCCTCAAATGTTCATTGAAGATTCATTGTGTTGCTCAGCTCTTATAGACTGCTTTGGGGCATGTTCATAGATCCTAGGCAACACCTCAGGTTGCAGCCCCTTGCCCAGGCAGTCAATTCAGCAGCTTTTGAAGTTCTCCTACAGACAACTACATTTCTCTTGAGCACCCTGCCCAGTTGGTTAGTTTGAGGACTCTCTCAATAAGGGTGCACAAACACAGTATTCACTCTGGTTTACAAGAATTGTTTGCATTTTGCTTATTATTATTATTATTATTATTATTATTATTATTATTATTATTATTAAGTTCACTCACTCAGCTAGTACTAAATTATGTTTCCCACCCAAGTTTTCAAGTACAGTGGTACCTTGGGTTAAGTACTTAATTCGTTCCGGAGGTCCGTTCTTAACGTGAAACTGTTCTTAACCTGAAGCACCACTTTAGCTAATGGGGTCTCCCGCTGCTGCCGCACCGCCAGAGCACGATTTCTGCTCTCATCCTGACGCAAAGTTCTTAACCTGAGGTACTATTTCTGTGTTAGTGGAGTCTGTAACCTGAAGTGTATGTAACCTGAAGTGTATGTAACCCGAGGTACCACTGTATGGGCAGGTTTTTAATATAGCATGTTTTTTTAGCAAGTACTGTACCTTCCTGCTCTGCTGCACCACCCAAGGCCAGTTCGGGGTTGGTGAATGGTCACTCCACAGCCCAAGTTTACAAGAAATGGTTCCAAAATATCCCGAGGGCCTCGGTAGCATAGACCCCACACAACTGTATCCGCCCAACTACCCCAAAGTTGGAGAGAGGATGCTTTAACTGTAATTGGCAATTCAAAAATGTGCACACAAGAAACACACACAGAGAGAGAGCGCAAATCCACTGCTGGGCTATAGCTACACATGCCATGTGCAAAAATTACAATCAGCTACAGTATAAGGCAGCTTCCTTGGTTGCTATATTTGACCCAGCATAGTGCTTAGGATACCATTAACACCACATCAAGAGAGAGACCCCACCAATTTCTGTTTGTGCACTTGTGCATGCAGGCCTCTATGTGTGCTTGTTAAACATACTAGCACACCACAAGTTCTCCTTGTAAATTTACCTTTCGGCTAAAGTATTTGAGAACTGTTACAGTTTTCCTGTAAAAATGTCATGGAGGCAGGAGCAGCACTAAGCCCAGGATTGGTGGCTTTCATAGTCCAATCCAGTGTTATATTTTTGCAGTTAAGGGATTTCATGGATTTTTCACTTCACAGTTGCTTAAACTTACTTTTAAAAAACAAAATGCACCTTTAAACAAGTTTATTTTGTCCAGATCTTTTTTTTTAAAAAAAGGAAACTTAATAGCTAAAAAAAAATCCACAGCACTTCTGAAGAAAATATTTCTAAGTGAATTTTACAGGTTTCTTACAATATACCAAAAAAACCACCCCACCCTAAAATAAAACTAGAGACAGAAGAAAAAATGAGCTTTTGGTTTATTAGAAGGATGGCTACAATGCTAGTAATTGTTAATGGAAGAATATGAGGTGGTACAATCTGCCTCTAGGACTCACATGAAAGTAGGACTCACTTGAATGATTCTGGCAATCTTTTTTCAGAAAATAAAGCATTATAATTTGGAACAGGGAAGCAGCTGTTGGCAGCAGCCTGCCTTGGTAACTTTTTTGGTGAACACACTTTAAGAAAAAATCACTAGACATAAGAAGGAAGCAAATAAAAAGCCCTGGCTTTAAACTTAATTGACTACTCCACTGAAAAAAACAGCCTACTGGCCTGTATTTTCCTTTGACAGAGACTGCATTTTTACAGGAAATAGTGTCAACAGTTCAAGTACTTCAACCAAAGGTAAAGTTACATCTGCTCCCAGAGACCTTGATGTGTGCCACTACATTCACACATGCAATGCTTTTTTTCTTTAAAAAAAAAAGTTTAGGGATACTCTCATTTTCCTACTCATATTGAAATACTGCTCCTCAATGAGGCCCAAGTTAAGATTCACAAATGTTTAGGGGTATGCGTCCCCCTGCGTCCCCCCAGGAAAAATAAATCACCGCACACATGTACATGTAGAAGTAGGTGCATATATGGAACTATGTAAAGAAAAGGCAGGGATATGTGCAAACATGGATCTAAAAAAAAGAGAAGCACAGATGTGAAAAAATGTCAAAGTTTACCCCAGTCCTCCTTTCCCCTTCCCATCTCCCTCGTACCATCTGCAAAAGCTCAAGTCTGCCCAAATTTGCAGCCGAAGTGACCTTGAGGCCCTGCATAGCTGGTTACTCAAACTGCACCTGCACAGGATTAAGTATCCTGTTTGTGAGTGATGGCTGCCCCCCCCCCGCCCCTTCTCAGTCTGAAACAGTTTTCACAAGATGAAGCCGGGTGAGAGGGAGACTCAGGGAGACCAGCGTCTTCCCTTCATGAAGAGAGCAGCCGCAATAATATTGATTTAGGTTGTTAACCTTACCCAAGTCACCACCTGCAGAAAGTTGCGTCTGAAATTCTTATACATGTTTAGATCCGTTCTAGTTTCAACCCAAACATAATTACTGCCTTTCACAGATGTGGATCTAACCTGGAATACGAAAGTCTCCTATAAGGTCTGCATGTGTTCTCCTAATAAATGTGGGTTTGTTATACATGTTGAGCAAGAAGGTGAGGAAAGGGGATATTTACCCACCCAACTGGATTATTGACTATATGATTTTGAGAGATGCCTTGGTAAGGTAAGTGTGCCAAGGGGGAAAAAGATGTGCCAGGAAAAAAAGGCTCGCTTGAAGTTTTCGTAACTATCCCAGATTCCCAAAGTGTGAGGTGGGCTTGACAAATTTGTGTACAAATTTGTGTACATGCTCAAGCACGCAAGGAAGCAATATCTCAACCTGTATCCTAATTACTTGTCTATTTACTTGTGCCTGTGAGACAAATTTCATGAATGGATTCTTCCTTCCTTCCTCCTAAAATGTGCAAACAGGGCTGTGCCTAAACCACAAAGACTTTTTCTTCTTCTCTGTCCTTCCTTTTCTATATGAAGCAACTGTGTCCATTCATACACATCTCACGCCCTCCTCAAAAATGAAAGCACCCATCATAAAACTGAAAATACATTGTATACATGGAAGCTTAGGAGGATAAGACTGGTTGAGGCTATATAATCACTGGCTCATGTAAACCTCTAGATACTAGAAGCTACCAGTTAGTAGCTGAGGTCCTCTGGTTATGCAAAATAAGAAACTTTGTCAAAGCTTCAACAGCAAACACTATTTTACCAATGTATTTTGCACTGCAAAAGAAAAGTACCTATACTCTGGACTTATTTATACGACAGTTGTTAATTCAAAAATGGAGTACTGAAGCTAGCCAATCACATTCAAGGTATAGAATCCTAGGCATTTCAATGTAAACTGTCCAGACAGGATGTGAAACACAGAAACAACCTCAGACAGGCCATAGCTTCTACAGCTGACTTGAAAAACAAAGGTAAGGCAAAGGTCAAAGAACATTGACATCTGTAATTGCCATGCCCCTTCTACCTGGCCTTGCATTGAGGTTATAGCCAGTACACAAGGGAGTTGTTGCACAGATGCACTTACACGCAAGTAGTCGTAGCAAGGGCAGAAACTTAAACATCTGTAAGTATTTAGGAATGTATAAAGTTTGCATTGTATCCAGACCTGCTCTTCCTTGTGTTTGTTGCAGGAGCAGGGATCCAGTCAAGGCACCAACACAGTGTTTCCCAAACTTGGGTCTCCAGCTTTTTTGAACTACAATTCCCATCATCCCTGACCACTGGTCCTGCTAGCTAGGGATGATGGGAGCTGTAGTCCAAAAACAGCTGAAGACCCAAGTTTGGGAAACACTGCAGAAGAAGGGAAGAGAAAGTGATTTTTCACCAAGTGCCACTTCTGCTTGTAGCTTCCACACTGTTCCAGGGGGTCACCCAAACCTCCAGGTCATCTTTTGGTGGGAGACACAGGGAACTGCAGGGGGGAATTAGAAAAAACTGCCTCCACCACTTCCTCCAGCAGGTAAGACCTTTGGACTGATTTCCACCCACAGGCAGTTCAGATCAAGCACTTTATTTTTAACAGATATGATGCATTCTATGAATATAGGCATTCCAAAGAGCACCCCTATCACCACAAGTGATTTCAATGAGAAGAAGAAGAAGAATCATAGAATCATAGAGTTGGAATAGACCACAAGAGCCATCGAGTCCAACCCCCTGCCAAGCAGGAAACACCATCAGAGCACGCCTGACATATGGTTGTCAAGCCTCTGCTTAAAGACCTCCAAAGTAGGAGACTCCACCACACTCCTTGGCAGCAAATTCCACTGTCAAACAGCTCTTACTGTCAGGAAGTTCTTCCTAATGTTTAGGTGGAATCTTCTTTCTTGTAGTTTGGATCCATTGCTCCGTGTCCGCTTCTCTAGAGCAGCAGAAAACAACCTTTCTCCCGCCTCTATATGACATCCTTTTATATATTTGAACATGACTATCATATCACCCCTTAACCTCCTCTTCTCCAGGCTAAACATGCCCAGCTCCCTTAGCCGTTCCTCATAAGGCATCGTTTCCAGACCTTTGACCATTTTGGTTGCCCTCCTCTGGACACGTTCCAGTTTGTCAGTGTCCTTCTTGAACTATGGTGCCCCGAACTGGGCACAGTACTCCAGGTGAGGTCTGACCAGAGCAGAATACAGTGGCACTATTACTTCCCTTGATCTAGATGCTATACTCCTATTGATGCAGCCCAGAATTGCATTGGCTTTTTTAGCTGCCGCGTCACACTGTTGGCTCATGTCAAGTTTGTGGTCAACCAAGACTCCTAGATCCTTTTCACATGTACTGCTCTCAAGCCAGGTGTCACCCATCTTGTATTTGTGCCTCTCATTTTTTTTGCCCAAGTGCAATACTTTACATTTCTCCCTGTTAAAGTTCATCTTGTTTGTTTTGGCCCAGTTCTCTAATATGTCAAGGTCGTTTTGAAGTGTGATCCTGTCCTCTGGGGTGTTAGCCACCCCTCCCAGTTTGGTGTCATCTGCAAATTTGATCAGGATGCCCTTGAGTCCATCATCCAAGTCGTTGATAAAGATGTTGAATAAGACCGGGCCCAAGACAGAACCCTGTGGCACCCCACTAGTCACTCTTCTCCAGGATGAAGAGGAACCATTGCTGAGCACCCTTTGGGTTCGGTCAGTCAGCCAGTTACAAATCCACTGAGTGGTAGCATTGTCAAGACCGCATTTTCCCAGCTTCTTTACAAGAATATCATGGGGCACCTTGTCGAATGCCTTGCTGAAATCAAGGTAGGCTACATCCACTGCGTTCCCTTCATCTACCAGGCTTGTAATTCTGTCAAAAAACGAGATCAAGTTAGTCTGACATGACTTATTTTTCAGAAATCCATGCTGACTATTGGTGATCACAGCATTCCTTTCTAGGTGCTCACAGACTGTTTGCTTAATGATCTGCTCCAGAATCTTCCCTGGTATTGATATCAGACTGACTGGGCGATAATTATTTGGGTCCTCTCTTTTCCCCTTTTTGAAAATAGGGCAACATTTGCCCTCCTCCAGTCTGCCGGGACTTCGCCTGTTCTCCAGGAATTCTCAAAGATGACTGCCAGTGGTTCTGAGATCACATCTGCCAGTTCTTTTAAAAGAAGAATAATTTGGATTTGATATCCCGCTTTATCACTACCCGAACAAGTCTCAAAGTGGCTAACATTCTCCTTTCCCTTCCTCCTCCACAACAAACACTCTGTGAGGTGAGTGGAGCTGAGAGACTTTAAAGAAGTGTGACTAGCCCAAGGTCACCCAGCAGCTGCATGTGGAGGAGCGGAGACGTGAACCTGGTTCCCCAGATTATGAATCTACTGCTCTTAACCACTACACCACACTGGCTTTCCAATAAATGTGGTAAATCTCTCATTTTTTCTAAATATTTGCTACTAGCAATATCAGTTGTTCAATGTCACAAAATGAACTGACAATGACCTGGTTTGCACATAATATGGTTTGTTTGTTCATGTGAGGTGGCTGTCCCTTTTGCATATTGCATGACACAGAGGAAGACTTTGTTGATAAATGCCATCATGGTTTGCCATCATCCTCCACAACATCTGTGAGACATCCTGCTGGAGGAGCACCCTAAGCTGGCCAACACAGGAGAGGAGAAGAATAAGGTGTCCTTGGGCAACCACCAACAAATGAATGCATGGTGGTGCATGGAACGGAACCTATAGCATTCTGTACCACTGAGCCGGCATCTCTATCCACTTATATTTTACTTTGCTTCCTTAGTCCATCCTAGCTGTTGAGTAGCCTAAAACTGTCCATTAAAAAAAAATGAATCCAAATGAAGTAGCAGCACAGAAGTTACTCTTGTATATTTACTTTCTCAAGGATCTCATAGAATCACAGAATTATAGAGTTGGAAGGGACGTTGAGAGTAATCTAGTCCAATCCCTACAATGCAGGAATCTTTTACTTTCTTCCGTATGAATTAATAGCTGCCCTTCATTCTCTTTGGAACACCAGGGGCTACGCTTGAAACTCATTGTTGCATCTGACATCAAGCAGTTCAGCTGTCACCAACAAGGACCTGTGTTTGTGCACGTCAGGGTCTATAATCCATGAGCTCTCTACCTACCAAGCTGGCATCCTGATAGTTCAATCCATAATGACAACTTGTTGTATTTTGTGTTCTCAATACAGAATTTTCTGTTGAAAGCAAAT
Organism: Podarcis vaucheri; assembly: GCF_965113315.1. Lineage (NCBI taxonomy): Eukaryota > Metazoa > Chordata > Lepidosauria > Squamata > Lacertidae > Podarcis > Podarcis vaucheri. The sequence goes on along the minus strand of NC_138766.1, from coordinate 35,077,916 downwards.
GGTGTGATTCTAAATACAGTCGTACCTTGGATCTCAAACACCTTGGTACTTTGACGCTTTGGCTCCCGAACGCCGCAAACCTGGAAGTGAGTGTTCCGGTTTGCGAATGTTCTTTGGAACCCGAATGTCTGACAGGGTTCCTGTGACTTCCGATTGGCTGCAGGAGCTTCCAGCAGCCAATAGGAAGCCCTGCTTTGGTTTCCGAACATTTTGGAAGTCGAACGGACTTCCAGAACGGATTCCGGTTGACTTCCAAGGTACAACTGTACATCAAGAAGTGCATGGTATTGATGCAAGTCAAATTTACTCCTAAATATGGGTAAAACGGAGAGTTAAGTATCTATAGTTTTGTATGGAGAAACTGCAGTCATCTCTGAGCATTTAGAAAAGCAGCATCTGTACTAACAATTTGCAAGGCCAGCACCGGGCACATGCCCAAATTGTTGCAACATATTATTGAATAAATAATATGCAAGCCTCTGCAGATCCAGCTTCAGAAGGATATTAATTTTCTCCTTACTGTCCTGAAATGTTTAGCCCCTAGGTAACATTTATACTTTCTGAAGTTTTCTGGTGAGTCACTGAACTCTGGGGTCAGGGCCGGTCTATTTATGACATGGTACAACTGAAGGTTTTCAGTAATCCCTTCCAAATGTATCATAACACAATCCAACGAACAAAAAATAAAATAGAATCAGTATGCTGGTTTTAGAAAGCTACCCCCAAAATGGCCAATTTGTATCTGCCGATGAATGGGTGGATCATGGGACTTAGGTGCACTTAAGAGCCATCCAGAACACCAGACAGGAACAAAAAATGAATTAGAAACTGTCCAAGTGTTTGAGAACCTCCAGTTTCATGCCTAAGTAAATACAGAGTTCTAGTTGCTTCCCTTTAGTTACAATCTTCTTATGTGCAGGGGGGGGGGAGCTAAAGCAGCTTTCTAATTTGGAAATTGAAAGGCATGACAAGGAAAAGGACATACAACATGTAGGTTCAATGCATAAGAGGGTTGCACACACACACTCCTCCCTGAGGACAACTTTAATTCACAGTAGTGTCAGTCCTGCCAGAACATTGCTTGCATTGTGGAAGTATTTGACACCTCTGTGGCTACAAATTTACAGCATTTCCATTTATTTTTAAGGGAATTTTTCCCCGAGTTCAGAAACCTACTCAAATTTCAGAAACCTCATAAAAAATCAATTTAGGCTAAACCTTTGCGTACATACATGGTCTTATCCAAAGAACGTTTTTTTAACACTCACAGATTTCAAATGGTTTGCACTTTTATAGCTCATTACACATACCAGTGAGTTAAGCCTCACAACCCCCTAGTAAGTTCCAAGAGGGAAGTGGTATTGTGGCCAAACAAAACACACCCTCAGAAAATACCCAAACTGTTAGTCTGTAAATATACTGGAAGGAAAACTCATTGGGAGAACACTACAGCTCTTGTCCTAATCAGAAAAATCAAGATGCCCAAAGGGGGGGGGTGCCATAAACCCCTGGCAGAATCTCTTAACGTTCCCATCATTTCAACTACCATTTCTCTTTTTGTATCGCTTTTATTTTGGCAGAGTACTTGCCAGAAATGACCACTCACGGGAGCCCTGTGATGCATATCTGTTTGAACAGATTTGAACCCAAGTGTCTGAGACCAAGTTTTTGCCACCATACCCTTCTGGCTTTCTGACAATCAGCTATTGTAATGATATGGTCACAATTGGAACTTTGCTGCGTCTTGATTTCTAATCCCTGTATTAAAGGTAAAGGTACCCCTGCCCGAACGGGCCAGTCTTGACAGACTGTGGGGTTTGTGCGCCCATCTCACATTTATTGGCCGGGGGCCAGCGCTGTCCGGGGACACTTCCGGGTCACGTGGCCAGCGTGACAAAGCTGCATCTGGCGAGCCAGAGCCGCACACGGAACGCCGTTTACCTTCCCGCTGGTAAGCGGTACCTATTTATCTACTTGCCCCCGGGGGTGCTTTCGAACTGCTAGGTGGGCAGGCGCTGGGACCGAACAGCGGGAGCGCACCCCGCCGCGGGGATTCGAACCGCCGACCTTTCGATCGGCAAGCCCTAGGCGTTGAGGCTTTAGCCCACAGCGCCACCCGTGTCCCAATCCCTGTATTAAGGCTCATTAAAACCAGGACACCGAGAAATCTATGCTAAACTGGAAATTTAAAGTCTGCCCTAAGGAAAGCTGAGTTTCACTACTTGAATAAAGCATGAAAACTAGGCAAATCTGCATACTATTTTTCTCTTTGTACAGTTTATTCTATATTCTTATTTATTTATTTTTCCAAAATTGCTGTTCCTGCTGTTAGTTATGCCAAGGAGCTGTACAGGGCACTAAATCTCTCCATCTGTAGCAGTGGAAATATCAGCTCTCTAGCCTGTCAGAGAAGAGCTCGCATGCTTCCAAGTGTATCTTTGTGACCATAAGAACCTGAAATGTTTTCTGACTGAACACTGATGCTCTCATAAAGTTGAATGCTGAGCCTCATTGGAAAAATCTGGGTTTCCAGGATGCCACTTGTAGGCATAGTGGCATCCTTGAAGACTTCATATAGTGTCCCTTTTCCCTGGCCATTGCCCCACCCGACAGAACCCAAGTATGACAGGTGGGAGGGGCTGCCCTCCTGCCCATCATCTGACATCACAATTACATCAGTTGACTTGTTTTTGCCCAGGTGGGTGATCAGCTAATGGCTGGAGTTTGCAAAGCACCCAAATATGGAGCTATGCAATCCCTAACCATCAGGGTTTGCATTCTCCATGTGCAACTGATTGTCAGTCTCCATAAAGTGCAGTGCACAAGGCTTTGCAGGTGCGAAGACATTTTGTAAGATTTTTATTTTTAAAAATTCATACTACATTAAGATAACAGCTACAAAAATTGCAAATAGAATAGATAGAATACAGAGTCCTCTCTGAAGGGTACTTCTTAGCCGATAGCACTCACAGAAGGCAGTAGTCCCTCTGAGCTCTCACTTGGGATATTTCCTTTCTCATCCCAGTTGCTCACCCTGGGAGACAGACATTTCCCTCACTCCCACCCCTATAAATATACAATCCCTGGACCGTAATAAAGGCCCCATGCATAGGACTCCTAAGAAAAAGGAATCATTAAGAAAAAAGGAAAGAGAAGAAAAAGAAAGGAAAGAAAGAAAGACAAATAAAAGAAACATTAGAAAAAAGATAAAAAGGGCTTCCGGTTTTCCATCTGCTGGTTTTTAAATTTAAATATATTATAAATTTATATAAATTTAAATATATTCAGCCCATGATAACATCCATCTTCTCCACTTTCTGTTAAAAATGTTTCTTTTAAGTCAAAATGTCTGAGGCAAGCCCTGACAACCAGCTGCATGTAGAGTGCTGTGCACAGGGCTTTGCAGACACCAGACACCCACCCAGTCTGCCTTTGTCACTCCCCTTTGACTCAACTACATATTTAACTATCTAACACCTAATGTCACATATGACATCGGATAGGTGGCCATGGCTTCGCCCAAAACAGCCTTGTGGGCCAAATGGAGAGGCCTGATTAGGGCCACGGGACAGAAGTTCCCTAACTGTAATCGGCATTGATAGTTGCTCTTCAGAGTTCATCAGACATGAGTCTTTCCGAACTGTACCTGGAGATTGTATCCAAGCCATTTTGCATGAAAGGCATGTGCTCTACCACATGACTACAACACTTTCCCTGTGCTTCTGACCTTAAGCCCAAGGTTACCAATATGTTTCACTTGCTTCATCTACTTGCTTCTACAGTCAGTTCTGTAATGAGATACCGTGTGGTTGGGTGGATGATATGGTTGCTTGCCCATGACATCATCATTTCCACCCAGGGAAAGCAACTTTTTCATAAATAGCAGCCGCATCACCCACTCAAACCACTTGGTTCCTGGTTCTAAATATGGGACATGGGATCCCAGCCACTTGGAACGGGCATTCATGCCACAGAAGTTTAAATGGATCAAGCCAGGGTCATTTATCTGTTGCAGGAGGCCTCTCATAATTATGATAAAATCCCATCACTACATATACTGTTGATTTATTCTCTTTACATGGGCACTGTCCACTTGCAAGAGCCTTGTACCTAGTGAGCCAGAAGCTGACCAGTATCAACCAGAGCTGTCTTTGACAATCTGAATGGTACATCTTGGAGTTTTAGACACCATGGAAAGTACCATATTCAAGGTCCCTAAGCTCCTGTTTCATACATTGCATTGGTCACGTGAGTGGGTTCCCGCAAGTGAAGAAAACAATAGAAAATAATGTAAGAACTGGCCTAAACTTCACAGTATCTAAAAACAAAGCTGCTTCTTGCCCTATGCCCTCATGCTAAAAATGGAATATGTGAAACCTGCTGCTTCTTCCTGCATTTCCTATAGAATAACTCAAGGCAAAATGTCTCCAATACAAAAACTGAATATAATGAAAAACGATTAACTGCAATTCAGTAGTACATTGCGTCCTATCTTGAATAATTTCCATCCAAAGTAGAAACCTTGGCACTTAAAGTAAGTGTCTGACAGTTGAGAATACTGGAAGTTGTGCATAACATTTTTTCTACCTTGTTAGAACAAGATCTGCATTTTACCATTTATAACGATCTAAGATCACTCTTATAAATATTTGCTCTGTATAGCCTGCAGCTGAAATGCTTTAGTTTTTAATATTTAATGTATTAATATTAATGTGTACAACAAGCAAACATTGTCTCACAAGTACACCATCTTGATACAATGCAAAACATTCTTCACATCAAATTGTACTTTTTTAATAAAAAAAGACCACATCTGAATTAACATTTCATATTCTAAAGTGCATTCCATAAATCGTCCAGTAATAGTAATTCACGCTCCAGAAACATACTGTTTAGACTACCCTGTACATGGAGCTACCCTTGATGACTGTTTGGAAGCTTCAATTAGGCAGAGAGATAATTTTCCGTCTCCTTTTCAGGAGGTGCAATAGCTCTTGCACTATCAGCTTCTCCGCAGTGGGAGAATTTGCTAAGCTGCCTAGTTCTCTGCTCCAAAGGGCTGGGATTTATTTCTATGATTCCATGCAGGCAGCGGCCAAGTAACCATGTCTCAAGGCTGCATCATCCTTTACATATTTGCCATGCAAAATATACACATTCTCCTCCTCCCCTCCTAGATGACTATCTGCATCTATCACTAAAACAGACACTCTAGCAATCTTATGTTTAAAAAATTTCAGTTCTGGCATGCTGTGGAACTAACTAACTTACTGGCAATACCCAGACAGTCTTAGTGGGGCTTTTGCTCGCATGCCCGACGGCTGCATAACTGTTGCAAGCTACTTTAAGCACCTTTGGGCAAAAAAGCAGACTATAAATATGAAATATATAATAATGGTAATAATAATGCATACTTGCCTGGGACTGAGAAACAGTGGGAAGCATCTAACAGCTCTGTGACGCAGGCATGTCTAGGCAACTACTGGCTCTGCTTACCAGCATGGAACACAACACACTTCAAAACGGACCCCCATTCCAATTTGCAACTCAGCTTGTCTTTCATATATAGCGATTCCTGGCTGCTGAGAATTTGGCCCTCAAAAGAGCTACAATTTTATGTGGGGAAACCCAGCCTTTCAATTATTTGCTTGTTGTTACCTCTGTCAAAATGCAAGCTGGAAAGCATATTTCTCTTTCCCCTTCCCTTCCCCTGACTAGTGAATTTTAAAGAGAGAAAGTAAATTCACAAAGCTTCAGAACAGACGCTTAAGTACATATCTGATTTCTTTCCAAAGTTACTTTCTGTGCAAATTACAAGTGTCCAGAAGAAGAACAAGAACAACAAGAAGAAGGAAAATTGATCCAAGCTGCAGGAATGTGCTGTTATGTTGAAAATCCAGATATAGTCAGTCCTTCATGGTCAGATTTTAAATGGCCCCATAGCCCCATGGATGAGGATGATGATGATGATTAATTGAATTTATATACCTCCCTATGGGACGCGGGTAGCACTGTGGGTTAAACCACAAAGCCTAGGACTTGCCGATCAGGAAGACGGCGGAATGAATCCCCACGACGGTGTGAGCTCCCGTTGCTTGGTCCCTGCTCCTGCCAACCTAGCAGTTCGAAAGCACCTCAAAGTGCAAGTAGATAAATAGGTACCGCTCCAGCGGGAAGGTAAACGGTGTTTCCGTGCGCTCCTCTGGTTCGCCAGAAGCGGCTTAGTCATGCTGGCCACATGACCCGGAAGCTGTACGCCGGCTCCCTCGGCCAATAAAGCGAGATGAGCGCCGCAACCCCAGAGTCAGCCACGACTGGACCTGATGGTCAGGGGCCCCTTTACCTTTACCTCCCTATACCAGGAGGTCTCAAGGTGGCTCACAGAACAAAATCAAAATACAAAACCACAAAATACATAATAAAAGCAACAACCCAATAACCCACACCCCAAAAAACGCACGTTTTAAAAGGGCATAGAATGGCAATCAAATCAACAAAAGGCCTGGTAAAAAGGAATGTTTTTGCCTGGCTCCTAATGGTATATAATGACAGTGCCAGGTAAACTTCCCTAGGGATGGCATTCCACAGAAGTTCTCGTGTTGCCACCCTCTGGACCTCTCAAGGAGGAGGCACACGAAGAAGGGCCTCAGAAGATGATCTCAGGGTCTGGGTAAGTTCATATGGAAAGAGGCGGTCCTTGAGGTATTGCAGTCCTGAGCCGTTAAAAGCTTTATAGGTCAAAACCAGCACTTTGAACTGGGCCCGGGAACGACAATGTTACCTCGGGTTAAGTACTTAATTCGTTCCGGAGGTCCGTACTTAACCTGAAACTGTTCTTAACCTGAAGCACCACTTTAGCTAATGGGGCCTGCTGCTGCTGCCACGCCGCCGGAGCACGATTTCTGTTCTCATCCTGAAGCAAAGTTCTTAACCCGAGGTACTATTTCTGGGTTAGTGGAGTCTGTAACCTGAAGCGTATGTAACCTGAAGTGTATGTAACCCGAGGTACTACTGTAATTGGTAGCCAGTGCAGTTGGACCAGGATCAGTGTAATATGCTCAAACCATCTTGCTCCAGTGAGCAAGCTGGCCACTGAATTCTGCACTAACTGAGGTTTCTGAACTGTCTACAGAGGCAGCCCTACATATAACACATTGCAGTAATCTAACCTTGAGATTACCAGAGCATAGACAACAGTAGTTAGGCTATCCGTGTTCAGATAAGGGCGTACCTGGACCACCAGCCAAAGCTGATGGAAGGCACTCCTGAGCCTTGAGTGACAGCAAAGGATCCAGGAGGACCCCCATGCTATGAACCTGCTCCTTCAGAGGAAGTGTAGCCCCATTAAGCACCGGTGATCTCCCACCCATCTGGTCTAGGGAACCACCTCAGTGCCTCAGTCTTATCTGGACTGAGTTTTAGTTTGTTAGCTCTCATCCAGTCGATTACCGAGGCAAGACACTGGTCCAGCACTTCCACGGCCTCACCTGCAGATGTAAAGGAGAAGTAGAGCTGAGTAGTTCTTTATATGGGATTCACACATACTACTACTGCAGTTACTGAAGAGGATAGAAAGAGCTGGTAGTTAGGGCCAATTCACATAACAAAAAGTGGTCGCGTTTCATCTGCAACGGAACTTCAAATCTCAAACCCTTTTTAGTTTGGCAAGCAAATAAATGCATCAAATAAAGATTTGGCAAGCAAATAAATGCATCCAATAAAAATGCAACAAATAAAGATAGGAGAGAAGAGCAAGGTGAGCAAAAGATTCACTTTGTTACATGCATATCTCAACCAAAATTGAACCAGATCCTATATATTTTTTATAATAGTAATAGTAGTAGTAATAATAATAATAATAATAATAATAATAATAATAATATCCCACTTGCAAAGTGCAAACTCTACCTAGAAATGCCTGCATGCTAACAGTCACTAATTTGCAGTGTCTGCCAGTTTGATATGGGAGAGAAGGTCTAAATTCTCTGTCACTCCCCAGAATGTAAGCCATTCACATTAATCAGATTTCTCTAATGTAAGCTAGGTTCCAGAAATGCTCCTAAAAGGGAGAGAGTGTCTCTGTGTCCATTCAACTGTCAGCATTACAGTGGTACCTCGGCTTAAGAAATTAATTCATTCTGGAGGTCCGTTCTTAACCTGAAACTGTTCTTAACCTGAGGTACCACTTTAGCTAATGGGGCCTCCCACTGTCACCGTGCCGCCGCCGCTGCATGATTTCTGTTCTCATCCTGAAGCAAAGTTCTTAACCTGAGGTACTATTTCTGGGTTAGCGGAGTCTGTAACCTGAAGCATCTGTAACTTGAAGCGTATGTAACCCGAGGTACCACTGTATTTGCATAAAGAACCGTATATACTGGAGTATAAGCTGAATTGAATATAAGCCGAGGCACCTAATTTTAGCACAAAAAACTGGGGATTTTTTTTTACTTGAGTATAAGCTGGTTCACCACACCACAAACCTGGTGGTGGCGGCAGTGGCGGAGGAAGAACAAGAAGCCCAAAAGGGTTCCTTTCGGGCCGCTAGTCTCTCCACCACCCCTCGCAAGAGCAGGCATAGGAGCCGCAGTTGGGAGAGGCACAGCGCAGCGCAGCGCCTCTCCCAACCGCGGCTCCTGTGCCTGCCCTTGCAAGAGGCAGGCGCGGCGAGAAAGGGCTCCTTTCGGGCCACTCGTCCCTCCACCACCTGACTCACTCAAGTATAAGCCGGGGGGGGGGTTCAGCATTAAAAATGTGCTGGAAAAGTCGGCTTATACTTGAGTATATACAGTAACTCCTGGGCTGTATATGCCTTTCCGCTTCAGACTGCCTTCAACTATTAGTCTACATTCTGGCATGGTATCGTGCAAGGATGCTCCTTTTAAAAAGCATGAATTTCTTAACACTATTTGCATCAGCCTAATAGTTTTTAGTGCATTGCTTTGGCTTCAATATTATGTTAAAAATCAAAAAGTCATTCCGGATCCAAGTATGAAATGCCAAGTTTTGGGTTGTAGCAAAATCCTAATGGCAGGAATCACAAACTCTTGGGAGGAGGGTTTGCGGTGGAAATGCTGACACATAATTGTTAACTACAGCTACAAATGTCTCTGTGCAGATATATTTCCCCTCTCCTATACAACCGTTCCTACTAGCTAGGCATTGGGAAGCAGCTGCATACGCTATTGAAAAGGATACTGTAGGAATTGGAGCTGAGAAAAGTATTTCAGTACAGAAGACTTTCCTTCCCTGAGGAAGTAGTTGCAGTTCTAAGGCTTTCTAAATCTAATTTTGGAAAAGGAACAAAGGACAGAAAGGGGACCGGGGGCAGTGGGGTGGGGGGGGGACAAAGGGAATAAAAAGAGAACAGAGAGAACTGCAACATGAACAGGAATTTAAATATGTATTTTTAAAAGTTAATTTAATGCAAGAATAAAGCAGGTAGTTGTGTTATGCTTGCAGTGTGTCTCCTTCCTTCCTGCACCACTTAGAGAAGGTGGACACCCTGGGCCACATTTTCAAAAGAAAAAAACAACTGCTATGGAACTTATCTCAGAATTGCAGTTTTCACTTCCTCCCTGGAATTAAGGAGAATGGTGCATCTGAAAGAGCTTGGGTCAAATTACAGCTCTCTGTTAGACAGGTCTCCAGGTTAATGGGGCAGGTATTTTGAAAGATAGCATTTTACAGTGGCAGGTAGTATTTTCCCTAGCATTTTCACCCCTGCTGTTTTGAACAGCACCACCAAGTGTGACCGTTTAAAAGACACCGAGTATTTTCAAAGCAAGACTCCGCTCTAAATAGAAAAAAGAGTAATCAAAACATCCCTGTGTGCTACACTTCCTCAACTCCACTTCTCACAAAACCACATCATGTATCCAGCCTTTCAACTGTGGGCATCAACCAGCACAAACACAAGCCTTTTTAAACCCTCACATTTATAGTAGGGAAAAATCTCTCTTGCAAACACATTGCATATGTATAAGGAGACAGCCTCCTGCTGAGTTAGAATAAAGTCAAAACAAAACCAAACTTCCACTGCAGTTCAAAGCCAACATGAAGCCAACCAATATCAGAATGGAAAATGAATTAAAACCAAAGGGGAATCTTAAGGTAAACCCGCTACAAGTTGTGGGTTCATTTCACACCACTCAACTGCAGACTCTAAGCAAGGGGTAGCTAACCTGTGAGCTTTCCAATGTTGCTGGATTCACATCATCCCTAACCAATGGCCTTGGAGGCTGGACCAATGGGAGCTGGAGTCCAACAACATCCCAAAAGCCACAGGTTAACCCCTCCTACTGCAAACTATATGCTGCACTTACTCCAAGTACACATAAGATAATACACATACACATACACATGCACACACTCCAAATATGACTTCTGTCACTGTGCTCTGAGGCTGCCTATCAATCTGAGGACATCATGTGATTCGCCTCTTCCGCTGCCTGATGGGGTTCACATCAGTATGGAATTCCTCAGAATGGAAGCACACTCAACCTGACTTAATATGAAAGGCCTCCTGGAAACCCATAAATAAGCCAATTGCATTAATGAAAGAGCAGATACATGCTGAGCTGTGGGGGGGGGAGCCTGGGGCTTGGATCACAACCTTTACACACAGGTGCCAGTGCCACAGCTGGCCCAAACTCTGTAGCCCTTGCAGTTCCTCCAGCCTTGCTCAGGACACAAGGCCTGAAAGATCAGTCTCAACATGGTCTTGCTCAGACTGCAAAATCTCCAGGCACCTCCCCGCCCCTGCCCCCCCCCCAACATGTGGCAATACCAAGAAGAGAGATCTTTGGTGTCTTTTTCCAGGAGAGGCTCATCTGGGTCCTCATTTCAGCACCGATTGAAGGCCTTTTTATTTTCCAGGGTTTAAAAACTTGCATTGGTCTGTTCTTTACGAATACTGCTTCTCTAGTGTTGCTGTTTTTCAGCTTATGGTAATGTAACTCTTAATTTGTGGTGCTTTCAATATTTTATCATCAGTTGCCCTGATAGTGCTTTTGAAGGGATGGGTACAAACCTAAATAATAAATTAATAGCAACAAATAAGGCAAACCAGGGTAGCTGACAGTTGCATTCAGCCTGAAGCTGAGTATTTCTCATACCCTTTTTGATGCAGTTCCTAGAACCGACGAAAGCTTCTGGTTCAGGGACTAAGGTTTCCATAAATTACATTAATGAGGAGTTTTCTAAAGGGAGAGAGAACACATTCTTTTAAAAAAAAAGAACAAGAAGGGGGGGGACCTGTGCTATTTAGAGGTTAACAGCTCTGACATGAAGCCAGGTCAAACAGTCACAAATAGCGATAACTCTGCAATAGTTCTAACATTCACCCCTAAAACATCATAGAGCTCCAAGCATTCCTCCTTCTCTCAAGGCTGCTTCACTCAATATGGAACATGCACACATGTTTTTTAAGATATGTACATGAGCTGGTGGTCCCTGGCCAATTATAGCTTCCCTGGCATTTACACACATCTTTCTGTCAAGTCATGGTACACATATTTCAAAAACTCCCTTGTTTCTCCTCACAGCTTATGTTTTTAGCATGCAGACCCCCCCCCCAAAAAAAAGGTATTTGTGCAGCAATCCTTAAAAGTAATTTCTAAAACAATATGATGATGATGATGGAGTTGGTAAAAATGGTGCACATCTCTTTCTTTCACTTCTTTTAAAAATAAAATACGAAGAGGAATTTTGAACCGACTGGGGCATAAATATTAGATGAAGGAAGTCATTCTATTTAATCCCTGGAAGAATAAACAGCATGCTCATTTCTAAAGTGTTCTGGCATGCTGCTATACCATTTGGCACTGCCTTACTGGAAGGACTGTGTCATGCGAGTGGGTTAATAAGCTTCCAGAAAAGAAGCAAGCAGATGAATGTGTAATAAAGGCAGGATAGCTGAAGTAGCTGCTGCAAGCAAGTGCTGCATACCTTCCCCAATCATATTCATTGCTGGAGGAATCAAACATATGAGAAATTCCAAATGGGATGAAAGGCAAATATAATTATGAGGTGGAGAGGAAGCACTCATAAAAGCAAACATGTTTTCCAAGTTCAAGCCTGCGCGGATGGAAAGTTAGGCTTAGGAAAGCCAAGGCACACACTCTGCTGTGAAGCAACAAGATAAAACCTATCTAATTAAATCTTACAAAGCACAATAAATTAGATGTGCAGAAAAGAGTTTGAAAAGGTCAAGATTTTCTTCTAACCTTGTGGTTTCATAGGGCCCCCAACCAGCTGTGCAATTTTTGATAACACTATGCAAAGGTTACGTTGAAATGCAGCTGTATGGAGTGGAGGAGCTCTTGCACTCCCTCTACGTCTGAAACCAGTCAAAGGTAAAGCCACTAAATTTGGGCTATCTGTGATCTTGACTCGTGTTGCAAGTATTCAAACCAGCTCAACATTCCCACAGCATTCTCAGGAATGACCAGCCTGCTTTCAAGAGAATCTAGTGAAACCAGCCAGCTAGCCCTACAAAAAAAAAGTCTTCTATTTGCTCCTTAACAGCCAGAATGCTCTACTGAAAGCAAGTTAAAGATACACTGGTGCCAAGGAAGACAACAATGATAACACTCAACCCTAATTTGAGAATACCACATGCTGAACGTTTTGCTTACTGCTGAGTTATCTAGGAACTCCAAGGCTGTGCCTAAAGAGAACAAAGAGGAGTGAACCAAATTCTGACAAAATTAAACTGTTGCCATACCTTGTCATTTCTGTCGTCATCTCTCCCCAACCCCTGCTGCCATCTAACCTCTTCTCAAAATTCTTGCTTGGCCCTATAATTTTCAACAAATGTTCCACTGATGAGTTCAGGCTGTGAGCGCAGCTGTCATGGTTTTTACTGCCACACATACAAAGTACTATGCACTTATGTATCACAGAGCCCATATTCTATTAGATGCCACCTAATTGCTCTGAAGTGCTATACAAGTGCAATGTGGCAAGTCAATGCAGGTAGGCAACCTAAGGCCTGTGAGCCAGATGCTGCCCAATCGCCTTCTCAATCCAGCCCACGGATGGTCCAGGAATCAGTGTGTTTCTACATGAGTAGAATGTGCCCTTTTATTTAAAATGCATCTCTGGGTTATTTGTGGGCCCTGCCTGGTGTTTTTACATGAGTAGAATGTGTGCTTTTATTTAAAATGCATCTCTGGGTTATTTGTGGGACATAGGGATTCGTTCATTTCCCCCCAAAAAATATAGTCCAGCCCACCACATGGTTTGAAGGACGGTGGACCGGCCCATGGCTGAAAAAGGTTGCTGACCCCTGTGCTAGAGCTCTGGTAGACTTTTGTTGCTTGAGAAAGTTTCAGCTGGAAAATGGAGTGCTTTATACTCATTCCTGCCCAGGAGGACATAATGGTAAACCTAGGGAGATAGACCTTGGTTCAGATCTGAGAAGTTGCAGTTATACCACATGAGACAGTAATGTGCAGTTCCTAACACTTATGGACTAGTTTCTCAGCAGCATGTATGATGACGCTCTTAGATTCAGAAAACAAGGTATCTTGTTTCATATACTACTTTTTGTTTCAGTCCAAAATTCACTGACCTTCATTCCATATATAATATATATATACACACACACACACACACACACAATATTTACATGCAACATGCTTGGTTAAAAGCTACAACTCTTCAGTGAAAAAGCACTGTGAAATTGTAAGTCAATTATAAGTTTCCCCCTCCCACATACAAAACATCAAGTACTCAAGTCCCTTGAAATTAATCCTATGACAGGTTTCAACTGAAATGGTCCAAATTTATGAGACTTGGAGCACATGCAAACATCAATGGTTCAGGAGGATGGGATCGCATTGGCAGAGAACAGCACCACTTGGGATAGAGGGAGTCCACCGCGATAGATGTCTCAGGTGATGCCCAGATGGGTGGCAAGCTGCCAGCAGCAGGTCCCCCCACCAGCATTACTATATGAAATGGAGCACATGGAGATCAGAGATGGGTCACCACTGGATCTAAAGCCCCATGGATCCCAAAGGGCCTGATCCCTCAGCTACACCACACTCAGGTTGGTGAGCTGGTAGGGAACTCCTCCACCACCTTGCTGGCAACAGGATTTCAAATGCAGGAGTGGATCCGCCACCCCCCCCCAGCCCCACATTAAGCCTAGAAATTGCATTTTACGTCCAAGACTATTTTCCAAAGTACAATTATTTAAGCACCTTAAATACCAATGGATGCACTTCATTATCATGTGATCTTACAGCAGCCTTTATATAGTGTTTTGTCCTTTACTTGTAGTTTTCTTTGGGTTAGAAGGTTTTGATTAGTTTCTTTCTCCACAAAATATGCATTCCAATAATGATTACAAGTTATTATAATCAAGCCCACAGGCACATAAAATCAATTGACCATAACGCTATGAATTGCCTCAAAATTGCAGACTGTCATAGCTCTGTTCTTTAAGGCGCTGGCTGAAAAATGTGTTGATTATGCTTCCCACCCACCCACCCCTTTTTAAAGTATCAATCAAGTTTGGAAGACAATTTTTCCAAGTGCCTGCTTAACTTTCCGTCCCCTTCTAAAATTAAATACATACGTTTTAGGGAAAGAGTATAATATGCTTTGATGTGGCTTGTACTTTACTGTATTGAACTCCCAAGTGGTACTCTGGGCCAGCAGGAAGCAGGGTATTTATGGAGCGAGGTTTCAGATAATTAGATATCTCCTTTAGGAGTCATGTGAGAATGCAAGAAAATCAATTTGCCAGTCTGATCCATTTTCCAGTTAAGCTGGAGTTCTCAGATCTGAGACAACCTGCAGGCACAGAGAAGTCAATAAGACAAAATCTCCTTAAATCCAAAGTTCTTTGCTTAACCAAGTTTGGGGTTTAATTTCCTACTCGGCTCCACATTCAGGGAAACTGAATTAATTTTTTGCTCCTGTCTTCACTGCAGAATACGTAGAAGATGCCTGAACTGACATTTCCAAGAAGAGAGTCATAAGATCCGAGACAAGTATGAGGACAAGAGAAAAAGTTCTAGTCCTTATCGACAATCTGGAAATTAACAGATCACTTGATCCAGATTGTATTCACCGCCCAAAAGTTCTTAAAAGAATCAAATGTGAAATATCCCTAAGATCAGCCTCCATACTTACGACTGGAAAGCGGCAAACATAACACCAGTTTTTTAAACAAGAATCCAAGTGGGATTCAGGAAATTACAAGGTATTGTAATGGCCACAAACATAAAAATTTAAAGTGGGATTAGGCAAATTCACAGACAATAAGGCTATCAGTGGCTGCTAGCCATGATGATTGCATACTACCTCTGGAATCAGAGGTAGCCTGCCTTTGAAAAGCATCTGCTGTGAAATAGCAGCAAGATAATGCTACTGTGCTCATGCCCTGCTTATGGACTCCCCAAAGGCATCTGTCTGGTCACCGTGAAACACAGGATGTTAAACTAGATGAGCCTTTGGTCTGATCCAGCAAGGCTCTGCTGAGGTTCACATAATAAATTTCATCTGTGCCTAGCTTAGGATGTTTAAATTTGGTGCCACAAAGTATGCTGCCCAGCCAATTTTATAAGTTGGAGGACACCCTAACCCTTCCCAATAAATATTTAATTCATGTTTAAGTGGAAGCATTTTAAGGATTTTTTTGCCTTTCCTTTAAGAAAGAAACAGCCAAGGGCTTTTTCTCTTTTGTTCAGACATCATCTTTAAAGGAAAGACATAAACTCTTTATGCCTATCTTCCAAAAGCCATTCAAAGATGATGAATGGTTGCAAGAAAAGGGGAGGATAAATATTCTCCCCTGCTTCAGTTTATATATGTGAGACACAAATAGCCACTTAAAGATGTGGATGTGCACAGTGTACCCAACACCTTACAAGCTACATGTGCTCTGCAAAATGTTTTATATTTTGAGATAGCCTGGATAGCTCTGTTGGTTAGCGCATGGTGCTGATAACGCCACGGTTGCAGGTTCAATCCCCGCATGGGACAGCTACATATTCCTGTATTGCAGAGTGTTGGACTAGATGATCCTTAGGGTCCCTTCCAACTCTAAACTTCTATGATTCTGTGATTCTTATTTAGGTGTATTACCACTACATCCACTATTGTAACCATAGCCTTTGAGATTCCGTAGCCCAGACAGTGCTTCTTTCTCTTGCTGCAAACGTGACTGGTATTCTGGAATGTGCCATCATTCATTTTCCTTTTGCCAACTTACTAGCACATTCCTTTGACCAGAAGTACACAAAGAAGTGTGTCAATTAAAACAAGCCAAGTGTAACAAGTATACTACTGAAACCGGTATTTGAGATGGAAATACTATTCAAGCATTCAGGAATCTAAAGGATAAGTTGGCTGCTTGATTTGCGGGGTGGGGCAAACCAGAGGAAAGGTGTAGTGACAGCAAATACTAATATTTCAAGAAGAAACCTAAGCTCTTAATGATCAGGATCAGAAGAAGGAGCACAACCGTGAAAACAAGACAGCTTGAAACAGGCCTAATCTCATGGCTGTCTGAACCTAGAAACAGAGCAGAGATTCAGCCATGCCACCAACATCGCTTCAATTGAATACAATCTTGCCTATCCAAGGGTGGTCTAGTTCCAGAGATAGAATTCCATATCCTACGAACAGATGAAATTCCTCACTTGTTGATAGCTCTCTTGTGAGGAGTTATCACTTCCATTTACTTAACACTCTTTGCAGTGGATACAGTGGAGCGACAGCTAGTGATGGAATGTCAGCAAACACGGTGTGAGGGTCCCTTACATGATAAAACGGCAGTGGACAGTAGTCTAGACAAGGGAGGCAAACAGCTCCCCTTTTCCGTTTTAATCAGGGTTCGTTTAATGTTTGCTTCCGTTCAAACTATCCATTTCCCTCATTCTGCCTTGATGTCCAATTATCTTTGCACTTCAGTCCCATCAGATTATGAAATCAAAACAATGTTCACATACAGACACACACACCATTTTTAAGCAACTGGAAAGCTAAATATATATTAGTTTTTCATGCTGAGCCTAGCTATCTTGCAGCTCAAGTCAGTCCCCATATCAGGCAAGCACAATACTTATCAGCATTGGTGCACACAGTGTGGTCTCAGCTGTTCATATCAGTCTTTCCAAGACACTGATATATAATAGCACATCTTCCATTTTTCCTCCATCTTGCCATAATGCTGCACAAATCTTCTCAAAACTAATTATCTTGCCACACACACACACAGAGAGAGAGAGAGAGAGAGAGATTCTTGCAGCATGCATTGCAGATGGCTCATTTGTACATTCCTCCATTAATGCTAAAGAGATCAAATTCAGAACTCTCTCGTTTCCTTTAATTTTGAATTGTTAGAAGAAGCCATAAGAAAAACAAAGATCTGTCAACACCTGCACATGAGGTCTAAGAGAACTGCATTAATGTTCGCTAGCTAAACCATGGTGGCCCTGCAGTTATTCCAGCCATAAAGGAATGGAGTGTATTTATACCAATAACAAATATGATACATGACAGTAACTCAGGTGTTGTAGCATATATATTTTACTTGACACAATAATGTTCCATTTTATGGGTCACCATTTATCTTTTTAAAAAAAAAAAAAAAACACCCCACCATATTTGGTATATAACATTCAGGGCATTAAAAGCTGACTGTGGAAGAGAGAAATGAGAATAAGAATATAACTGGATAGCAAGATAATATGAAGTTGCTTAAATATAGATGAACCATGTAGTTAGTCATACAGTGTCCCAGGGGTTCAAATACATTTCAATCCCTAACACATGCTGTCTGCAATCCCCTTTTTATCTTTTAAAAATGCATTCAACGTTTTTTCAAACGCAATGTATTTTCTGTATCCTTAAAAATATAAACCAATATATTTTTAGACAACGTTGTTTATATGCATGAGTGGGTGATCTATGACATCAGACCACACTAAGGCTTGGGCAGCAGTGCCACAAGTGGTGACTGGTACCACACTCCTACTTATGCGAAGTTGGGGAAAGACAGCTGCAAAAATTAAACCCATTTGTCTTCCTTTATTATCTAGCTATATATTTGCACCAGTTTCCATGGCTCCTTTGAACAAAAAGCATCATGTTGTAAGTGCACAAAATTCAAGGGAGAGGTTACCCTGCATGATTATGCAGCTTTGTCCCCCGCTTAGACCCAGCTATGGACACCCATGTGTTTAAGTGATTAAGTGTCCTTAGCAATTGTGCTGCCTGCTGAGTACCAAAGCATGAGAGCTACCTTCATGTTTTGTGCCCTAACTTTCTTCAGAGATGTCCAATGTACTCACTTTTTAAAAATAAAGGTAAGAGTCTGCTGGCCTTGCCCCACGTAAATCTGACTCCTACCCATCTGTTGATGGCCCTGGAAATATGGTTATGGGTTATGCCCTTATGCTCACCTATACCTGCAAATTTACCACTACACTATTTATCATGGCAGAATATTTGCATATAAAAGTACAAACGATTTCTGTTCTTTCTACTTTTTGTTTCACCTGTGCGTGTTAAGCCCAAAATAAGTGGATACTTTTCAGTTGAAAGGGAAAGTGCAAAAGTATAAGCAGCTGAATATAGTTAATGAATAAACTCCGTAAGATTTAGTGATCACAATTGCTATTCAATTTTTCCCCTTTATGAATAATTCAGACTGCATATCTATCCCTATTGCTGTACTTAAAATGAAAAGTTCCTTTGTTGATATCGTCATTGCTCAAAACACCATATGTTTTTTGCACTACTAAGGATGACAAACTCTCCGAATGTTTTCAGAGTGGGAAGCAACAAGTGGGCTGGATCTGGGAAAGGGAATAGCAATTGGCATGATCTGGCCCAGCTGTCTTCATTTTGAGACCTACATGAGCCTGTTAGCTGACTATGAGGTCTACAGAAGACTCTGGCAGCAGTGTGAACAGGCATATTTAGAAAGCAGGAAAAAGATGAAGGGGAAATGCTGTCTTTTTGCCAACCTACAGCTATCAACTATCACATAATGCCAACTCTCCCACATCTGAGGTGTAGGAAGTACTCTACAATATTGTATTTATGAATGAATGTGAAAAGAAATGAACAAACTTCCATTTGCCTGGGAAAGGACCATGATAAATCTGTACAAATTATTAAAGGCTTTCAAGAGCACAACATTAAAAATCTTTATCAAGCCTAGGACAGAGACACAACATGGCGCAATGTGAAACATTTTTGTTTCTTCTACATTAAAAAAAAAGCTGTTATCCAAAAAGTAAAGGTAAAGGGACCCCTGACCATTAGGCTCAGTCGTGGCCAACTCTGGGGTTGCGGCGCTCATCTCGCTTTATTGGCCGAGGGAGCCGGCGTACAGCTTCCAGGTCATGTGGCCAGCATGACTAAGCCGCTTCTGGCAAACCAGAGGAGCGCACGGAAATGCCATTTACCTTCCCGCTGGAGCGGTACCTATTTATCTACTTGCACTTTGAGGTGCTTTCGAACTGCTAGGTTGGCAGGAGCAGGGACCGAGCAACGGGAGCTCACCTCGTCGTGGGGATTCGAACTGCCAACCTTCTGATCGGCAAGTCCTAGGCTCTGTGGTTTAACCCACAGCGCCACCCGCATCCCCCCTTTTTTCCCCCAAAGAGTGCCCTTGTGAAAATAGCTTCCGAAGGTGCATTGGGAGTCCTGATCTCCTTTTCAGGTGCATCACATGCTATTCTGGAAGACTGTCCAATCTTCAATAGTGGTTTTGGAGTATGCGCTCTGAGAAGCTAGAGGATTCTGCCCTTTGGACACCAGTCACAGAAGAACAGCATTACAATTCTATGATTCTATACACATGGTTTAGTTGAGATTCCTGCATTGCAGGGGGAACGACTAGATGGCTCTCAGAGTCCCTACCAACTCTACAATTCTATGCAAACAATTTTCTGTGAAGTGTGCAATAATCAGGATTCTACATTGCTTGGAAGATATATCCTCAAACACAAAAATAGACCAAACTGTAATTTCTCACAGAAGTTCCTAATTTACACATTGATTTCGATAGCTTGCAAAATTCTGGATTTGTGCCCCTTTTGTGCATACACACATGTAAGTATCTTGCTACTGATCATTCTGTGTAAAAGAGTGAGGGGGGGAGAAGCCCTGTTGCTCTAGCAGGAGCTCTTGTGCTGGCTCCCACTAATGGAACAATTTCGCTAAATTTGGCCCAGAGTTTCTCTCTCTCTCTCTCTCTCTCTGATTACATTCATTCATGAGGTCTATTTCTGGGACACTTCCCAATTCTGGTGTCCTCAGGATGTTTGGGACTCTAACTCCCATCTGCTCCATTCCAAAACATCTGGAAGGCACCAGATTGGGCTGATCTCATCTGTCCATTAGATTGGTGTTTCCCAATCTTCTGTAGCCAGAAGGCTACCACTCCTCCATATAATATGGCTATGGGACCAAGGCAACACTTAGCAGCAGCAGTTGAAGATACATTGAGATGAGCATGCAAAAGCATACAGCAAAAGTGGTATGAGTAGAACAAGACACAGGCTCAGTCTAGAGAGAGACACCTGGCCTTACGCTGCTCTATGTTCATATTTCAATTTGGGTGGTCTGGCTTTTGGACCAGGTATACAAGGTATAAATACTTTTATTTATAAATACATGGAGAAATAAAACAAAGAGCCACTGGAAGAATACGGCTTGCTCTCCAAATCGTTCTTCCAGAAGGAAGTGTGTCTACAAAATTCCACATTTGGATCAATTGTTATGTACAATAATGCAGGCTGTTCATTACATCATCTGCTTTATATATCTTGTTTATCTGAAGCACCAAGTTGTCTCCACATTCTCTGTTTCAACGAGGAGGCAGATATGAGGGGAAATGAGGACAGATACAGACAGAATGGAAATACTGTTGCACAGCACCATCTTGGCCTCGTGTTTAGGTCAGATTATATGCCCAACACCTCCATTTCAGTCCAAGTGGAAAAAGAAACTACAGGGTGCAACATTTATCCAGCTGTGTGAACTTTGCTGCCCAGATGTTGTCTGCCAACAAAGCAGGATCAACATAACACTGAATTTACTGTCCTCTGCCACCAGCTGGCTCTGCTTTTTTGCAAGTCAACTCCTGGAATGTTTTATGTCTTTGTAATATGCACCATCTCTTTCAACACCTGCTTTTCTCAGTAACAGATCTTGCAGTATGAAAGAGGTTCGGCAAGGATTGATGATAGCCCTCGTCAAGAGAACATCCCTGCAACAAGCGTTAGCTGTTGGAACATCATGAATGTGTTTTTCTTAGCTAAAATTACAATCCAATCTGAGAATGAGTCATCCACTTGATCTTTCCTGCTACCGCATTTAGAAGTTGTGGAAGAATTATGCTAGAATCTCTTATACACACACACAATATGTCTGAGTTTTTCACACAAAAGGGTTTTAAGGACAGAAATGTGGACAACCACATAGAGTTCTCACAGGGTGTGTGTGTGCGTGCGTGCGTGCGTGTGTGTGTGTGTGTGTGAGAGAGAGAGAGAGAGAGAGAGAGAGAGAGAGAGAGAGAGATGCATGGGGTGAACAACTGTTCATAAAGGGCCTTTGATGTGTTCCTCAGAGAATGGGTGAATTGCTCAAAAAAACCCTAGGA
The DNA here is from genome assembly GCF_965113315.1 of Podarcis vaucheri. Lineage (NCBI taxonomy): Eukaryota > Metazoa > Chordata > Lepidosauria > Squamata > Lacertidae > Podarcis > Podarcis vaucheri. The sequence goes on along the minus strand of NC_138766.1, from coordinate 35,056,285 downwards.
CAGCATTGCAGGTCTTATTAGGCCGTATTTTTAATATTTAACAAACACCCTTTACAACTCAGGGAGGAAAGGAGAAGGAATCCATGAAGATCCTGTAGAAGATCCTGTATTGAAATTGTTTTCTGGATGATTTTCCCATATTTCCAAAGCAACTTTAAGAAGTTTTCTGACCTAAATTTATGAAAATGAGCACCCCATGTTACAAAACTCCTACACAGTAGTTAATAGTTAACAACTTGCAAGTGGGTAGACAATCAAAGTGTGATTATTGCTTATGTGGATTTTTCAACTCTCTGTACACATGCTTTGAGTATGCCAATGGAAAAAGATTCATACAAAATGTGAAGCAGCTCTAGCTAAAAGGCTGGGGGAATCCGATTGAAGATACTGAAGGGTGAACACTAAAACTTAGCATGCTAGTCTAAATCTGGGTTGGAAAATGTGGCCTTCCAGATGTTGTTGGACCTTAAGTCCCATCACCCCTGATCACTGGAGATGTTGGCTGGGGCTGATGTGAGTTGGAGTAGAACAAGTGAAAGGCCACATGTTCCCCATCCCTGGTCTAAATGGACATCTGTTCTCAATTCCGGAGCCCTGGTCCTACCTGCAAGATGTTTACCAGCAACCACGGCTCTCCTGTGATAATGGAACAATGGATCTGGGACAAACCCTGTTTAAAAGAGAAGAACAGAGCCACATCACACCAACGCAGGAGGGGGGAATTATAACATGAGGGCTGTCATATATTACATCCTAAAGTAATGCAGTAAGCACCAGCCAAATCAATAGCGTTACTGAACTATTTCCTTAAGTATGCTTCTCAGTTTCAACCGTGACTTTTAAGCTCCTTTTCTTTCACAGAATCTGATTCCATTTAGTCATCAGCAATATTAGGTCAATGTCATCAGAAAATATTGCTCGTCATGGAGATCGGGACCACAACTTTTGTTCAAGTGTACCTGTTGACAGGGTAGAACTACATTCTGATAATGGTGGAACAATACAGCCTTCTACAGGAACACCCCAAATGCACTTGCTCATAACTTTTACCAGGTCACAAGAGACACAATCCCATGTCACAGGACAGCTGGAGTACTGGACCCAATGTGCTACTTTACCTAGAAGGAATTGTTATTTGGCTTGGGCAAGTAGCTTGCAACAAGACTGATGTCCAACATTCCATTTTACACTCTACAAACGTATTTGCAGCCCTCAGATACTTAGACTAAGCCATAAAAGAAATTAAAAGAATATTTAACAAGCAGAATGGAGCCTTCCCACCTGTACTGGGGGGGGGGGTGAAAAAATATATACTTATATTGAAATGTGTGCCAGGGTGGGGAGGGATAAAGACCAACAGATTAAAAATATTGCTCCTACAGCCTAAGCAAAGCAAAATGATTCTCATCATTTACACTGAAGACAGGAAAAGGGAAACGACATCAATTCTCCTGGGAAGGGTTCCAAATTATGGCTACATTTTACAGAGGAGATGACTTATTCATGTTAAAATGTGAACATATGGTTTTCCTCAAGGCTTTTCTCTCCTATCGTTTCCATTGGAAATTCACATTGTTGTATCAGAAGTTTTCTGACACAGTGGTGTCTTGGGCTTAAATTTTGTCTGAAGTAGTGTAATACAGCCATCAAGTTAGTTCTACAAAACAATGACAAAATAAAAGATAACCGAGCTTCCACTTTCTTAGAGCAATAAACTGGAGGCAAGAGGTGTGGGATCCAGATTCTTCAGGATGCTGTTATTCTCCTTGATTATTGAAGAGTTAGCATCTATTTATTTATTGAAGTAATTTTTATTCAATTTTCAAATTTTACATTTCAAATTAAACATCTTTTATTATACCATGCGTTCATTGACTTCCCTCCCTCCCCTTCCAAGGTTCATTTAACTTATCCACCATTCCTGTGTATTTTTATATATCCATCCAGTTTAATTTTCCCATCTTACATCAGTTCAAAATATATTATACTGTTGAATTACTTTAATGCTGCCAGAGTTTTTAACTGTGCACAATTATTTTCAATATACTCAACAAAAATTTCTGTTCCAATATACCCAATGTACTTTAACTTTTTTCAATGTCCACCACATATGAAGAAAGGTGCCTTCTACTTCTTTAAATTTCCAACATGCTCGCTCCAGCAGCACATATACTAAAATTGGAACGATACAGAGAAGATTAGCATGTTGGAAATGAAGAGTTAGCATCTAGTATACCTGCAAGGTATCCATACTGGAAATTAAGCTTTGCACTCCTGTTCCTCACATACTGGTTATCTTTCTACAACAAATTCAACCAAAGCATCGTTCCAAGTACACACTGAAGGTTCCATCTACGACTGGCCTGCTCCAAAATCTGCCTTCAAAACAGGTCTTTGGGCATCTGATTCCTTTGTGGCCCCAGCTTGAACTTTCAATGTGATGTCATATGATACCATGTGATTGACTGGTGACAAGCAGGTAGCCCAGCTGCATTTCAAAGTGGCCACAGAGGGTTGGATAGCTCCTCGCTTCAGTTGCAAATCAATTCCTCTCTGCACAAACACCAGCCATTGGAGAAAGATTCAATAGTTTCTGGTTTGATCTGTTTTGCCAAAGTGGACCAAGGAAGTAGCCGGGAGATCAAGGAGGGCTTCCTGTTAAGAAGCCCAGTTAAATGCTCTCTAAAATAACTTGTCCTCCTTAGGCACACATATACTTGTGTTATGCATGCCAAAGATTATCCTGGACTGCAGTGCAAAATCATTTTTCCAGTGGTCTTATCCAAGTTCTAAGCAATCTGTAACACATGTAGGAATGCTTTTTTCATTCTGTCACTGTGATAGAGTTAGTTCTTATGGATACCTGCAGCTGTCTCTTTCATTCTAAACAGAGAGCAACACAGCCCTACTTAGAAAAACTTCCACCCTAAAAAGCATTTAACTGTACACACACAAACCACACATATTCATGTTTCAGAAGAATTTGTGCAAAGCATGTCAATTCCCCAAATCCCTCTTAAGGGTATTTGATTTACTGTTTTCCAACAAAAAAAAGTGTCCTCCCTTTCTTGAACCAAAGTGGGGAAGGGAACTGGTAGTTTCATGTTTTTAACCATTGGTTTTTTTTAAAAAAACCACTGCACTGTCCTTTAATACCATCAGATTGCCTTAAAGATCACTTTCCACTACTACAAGGAATATTTATGCTACAGCGATATAATACAAAACAGCCATTCCAATGTAAATTATTTATTGTATGCTGCTATGTAATCAGCTCTTAGGGAGATCAGGGAGAGAACCCCAAAAGAGAGGTACAGCTTCCTGTTCATTTGAACTGCTTATAAACCATTGGGGGGAATAGTTTAAATTGAAGTAATACATTTCCCTGAAAACAATTCCCTGAACATCAAACGCTGATTTATACTAGATCAGACTACTTGTTCATCTAACACAGCATCATCTACTCTGACTTGCAACAGCTCTTCAAGGTCACAAGGTGCAGTATCTGTACAGTATTGCTGTTATCTGACCCTTTTAGCTGAAGTTCGCATGGACTGAATATGAGCAGTCCACATGTGAACCACGTGTTTCCCTCCCTTATGCCATGAACCCCCTAATGATGTAACTATTTTGTTTTGTTTGTATTTTAACACATCAATGGGTGGCCTTGCAGAGCAAAGAACTCTCTCAAGGTTTACATCAACGTAACTGCACACTAACTGAATTCCTAGCATCCCAGACCATTGGCCATGCTGGCTGAGGCTGATGGAGTTGGAGTCCATCACCACCTGACACACCACAAGTTCACAATTCCCGAGTTAGGCCTTAAATGCTGTGGTAACAAGTACTTCGTAAGAGGTACGTGGAGATCAAATCTTCTTAAGACCACAAGAAAAGTAAGTGATTTCAAAGTCAGTAGGGTGGGGTTCTACAAAAAAAAAAAAGCAAAGCAATGCTATACCATGTATAAATGTTTTGAAATGTCCCCTAGAGCCAAAGGGCTTCAGTGAAATCTCTTCATTATGAAGGCTTCCATATTATTAATAACCTAGAATAGAATACAAAACAGAATGAGAGGAAACAGCACATTCATCCATATGTCTCGTTTCCAGGAACGAAGAGCCCGCATAACAGCACACTCATCTTACCAATTTACTGACACCCTGTTGATGGCAATATGCTGGTAGGTGGTTGGTGTCTCCATAAAAGCAAAAAGACTAGTAGACCAAACCAGCCCTCATGTCTGCTACATGTAAGCAAATTTTCAGATCAGTACTGGAGAACTACTTGTTAGAAATGTCCATTTTTTTGTTCCTACAAGAACTGCATTTCCTTTTTGTCTTTTCTGTAAAAGGAGCAATTATAAAACCCACCCTTGAAATATCACAGAAGCAAGTAAAATAATATAAGGCAAAATGGCTGATTTTTCTTTACATGGCCTCAGATCCATAGAATTTGTTTCACAGAAAGCTAGCAATTCCTACACAGACTCTTTGGCCATGGGGCACCTAATAAAAGGACATTATGAAACAAATGTTTTGCAGGTGTGAAACAAATGGTAGGTGTTGCCGATTTCTGAGAAATTTGGTCACTTCAGCATACCGATCACAGCAGGATCTTTGAGCTTGATTTTGTGGCTTAACATTTTGTCCACAATAGTCAACAAATGGATGGCGAGAGCTGCAGGGGGGTGAGGAAGAAATGTGCAAAAATTGCATTCTCCCCAGTTCAACCAGTGGGATTTTCCACTGCACCAAAAGCCTTCCATGGACAGGAGGAGCCACTATGTTCTCAAAAGGCTAGGAGAAGAAGAAGAGAGAAGAGTTTGGATTTGATATCTCGCTTTATCACTATCCGAAGGAGTCTCAAAGCGGCTAACATTCTCCTTTCCCTTCCTCCCCCACAACAAACACTCTGTGAGGTGAGTGGGGCTGAGAGACTTCAAAGAAGTGTGACTAGCCCAAGGTCACGCAGCAGCTGCATGTGGAGGAATGGAGACACGAACCCAGTTCCCCAGATTACGAATCTACTGCTCTTAACCACTACACCACACTGGCTCTAAGTTAAGATCCAACACAATTTGAACACTATTTAGGAGGGGGCAGTTGAGAGAGGGGGGATTAATACTGAATGGAATGGAACAGAATTGTGGTAATGACATGCAAAAATGTCACAGACTGGAAAAAGGCATATTTGTCCATCCCTGCTTACAGAACAAACACCTTTGCTTTAAAATGGTCAAAAGACACCATTTAACAGGCATTTCTCCAACAGATGCATATTGAAAATGAATGGGAGCAGCATAAGAAAATGGAAGACCTTCTCAGTTGAACTGTTTCCAAAAGGTTCAACATGACAGGTGATTTGAACCCCTTTCTCAGCTCACAAGTGAAACTGGATGTACTGCCAGTATTGTACCTGGGACCGTTTTCATTCAAAGCGTGAGCGTCACCACTGAGTCCCTCCCCTGCCACAAGTGGATAGATTGTGTATAACATCCTACACAATGTGGGGGTGCATGCGTGGAATCAAGGCCTTCTGCCTTTGCCCCACCCCCTTGATGCCCACCCATTCAGCATGGGCTGCATGTGTCTGGGACCTCGATCAGCTCGTGTGCAATCCAATGGAATACCTACACGTCTGCAGGGCTATGGGCACAGGTTCCTTGCCCCTGATCTGCATCAGCCAATTGCCAGTTCAAATCAGCCATATCAACATGGAACTGTTTCCCTTCCTCGGCCACTGTTCTTCCTATCTTCAGTCCAAGCACTACCATCAGCGCTACTTAACCACCCAGGCATATAGCCTAGTTTGTTATCTCCGACTTATACATCCCCTGTTATAATTCAAATTCAGTGATGGTGAGGAGAGGGGCACAGCTTTCAAATAATTAAAATAAAAGAAAGAGAAAAGGTTCATGATGAGATTGCAGGGTGTTGGAACTTTCCTGGTATTTGTTTAAGAAAAAGTTATGTTATATTCTAGTTCTATGATTCCTATACACGATGGGAGTTCATGCACTCAGTATCTAAAACAGATATTTTGGTATATTAGGGACTATTATAGCAGAATCACTAAACATCATGGGCACAGGAATGGGGGAAATGGGTGAGAGACCACACCCAGTACATCTGCATAATACTTGTTCAGCCACATAAAATACAGCCATCATGGCAATGGCTATGCTACCTAATTACATTTCTTGTGGCACAAAATATTGCATTTTGAGTGCCGGATGAAATCTCCTTGCAACAGAAATGCTACTTGAGGGATGGTGCTTGGCTCTCGTGCAACAAATTAAGAACAACTGCATATTTATTGCACTGAAAATGAGTTATCTGGAAAGGCCTGAAGAGTCACTGGTGCTGACAGCAAGCAAAAAAGAGGTCATGGGAAGCTGGTTTGCATGGAACACGCAAGGCAATCTCCAGTTACAATTAGAAGAGCCCCAGATGCTTATTAAATAGATAACAGGAGTGCATATTGCCAAGAAAACTAAACACATTTTATTTTTCCCATGTAATTGACTGAGCAGCATCCCAATTAGCCAAATCAATGCAAGCTTCCTTGCAATAAAGGGGAAACTGAACTTATATTAAACATATTTTTTTTAAAAAAAAATGGAGGAAGTGGTGTGTAGGTTTTTGTGAGAATATTCATACGAGGTGTTCTGAATATTCTGAAATGTAGCTATAGCTGGCATTTGAGGAAGGCGGGCTCACAGAACCAGGGCAGCTATGAGAACAGCCCTCAAAGTGGACAGCAGGGGTTACATCTAAGAAAAAGATATGTTCCCTGAGTTATTGCAAGTTACAGGGCTATCATGGGCTGTAAAGGGGTCAAGAGCAACCACTTTAATTGAACCCAGAATTTCAATAGTTCTATAGCTATGCTAGCTGCTACCAGGCAGTCTCCAGCGCCACTTCCTTGTGCGTCACACTCAAAAATCCCAAGGATTACAGAATCCCGGGCTGCTGGTGCCAGGTTATTCCTGGGTGCCGTGATCGTATCACATATAGGTGATAAAAAGCACACCAGCAACTGAGCAAATTGCACCTGCTCAGAAACAGCAATAAAGGGTGGCACTCAACTAAGATTTCCTCAGCACAGACCCACTGAAATTAATGGCCCTAATTTAGTCATGTCCATGCATTTTGGTGGGTCTGCTTTGAGTAAATCCACCCCAACACACCATAGCCTGAAGGGTGATGATCAGAAGTGGCTATGTTCCAATTCATCTACAGTTCATTAGCCCTCATCTGTCAACAGCCACCAAACAGTAGTTTGGGGCAGACGTCAGCACTACTCCCTGTGAACCCTTGACATGTGATAAAGCCCACTAGGCCAGCCCTTACCAAGCTAGTGCCCTCCAGACGTTTTAGACTACAACTCACAGCTCAGCTGAGAGAAACTCCATTTGGCTCCTCCTCTCTCTCAGCTGTCATCTAGCAGTCGTTACATCTAGCTGCTGCGGCAGAAGAGATGAGAGTGAAAGGCCCACTTTATTTATTCTCCTGAGACAGCTGGGTTTTGTTTTGTTTTTGCTTATTTTCTCTCTCAACTGTTTCCACCCCAATTGGGCATTATAAGAACTTTTTAACTTTTTAGTTTGCTTCCTTGCCTCCTTCCTCCCCACCATGTTTTTCTTTGCTGTCATGTCTTTTAGATTGCAAGCCTACATACAGGGACCATCTTGTGTTTTTTTATTTATCTTCCCCAAGCCATTCTGGGAGCCTATTGCAGTGAAAAGCGCAGGGTGCAAGGGGAGACTATAAACAAACAAACAAGCTGCAAGCTAATTCATAAGTGCACCATATTTATCCAAAACGCATTTGAACACGCTGCTGTCGAAACCAGTTCAGATGACAGCGGCCTTATCACTTATGCCAGACTAAATAAGCTCTCCCAAGACTTCCCGAGAGAAATTGCGAGCACTTGTACTTAAGTTGTACAGCTAGAGACTGTAATTTTAACCTTCATTCTATGCATCAGATGCAGGAAATAGAAATCTGCTAAACATATGGCCTGGAATAAGTCCCAGAACGAGGCACCTCAAGGTACGTCCGCTGAAGTTGCCCAGCCTGAGAATCTTATTAAGGGTTTGAATCATGAATGCAGCGTTTGTATTTCCACATAGCCAAATTAAATTCATACAGTGCACACCTAGAAACACCGAGGGCAACTAATGCAAAAATCAAAAGGTTTCTGGGACAAAGCAAAAATAAAAAAACAAAAACAAAATAATTTGTAGCTGTATTAGCTTGCAGCTAAAAGGGGGGGGGAGGATGGTCGCTGTACGTTTCCCATTATAGAAAACAGCTTCAGAAAATTCCTCCCACGCAACTTCCTGACTGTATCATCATGCAAGGAAGTCTGGAAGCCTTTGAAGATTCCATGCAAAAACAAACTTGCATCTTTATAACGCTGGAAGTCGTCTCCTGTTTTCTGACCACCCATAGAGAACATGAACTTTTCATTTTAAGCGGCCACCCCCAACATGCAAATTTAAAGTAGAAAAGAAGGGAGGATGCTCAAGAGTAATCATCAGAGGAAACAGCATTGTTTAGTTTGAACCAACCTGTTACATTTTGATTTAATAAGACTTGAAGGGAATCCGGAAACATTTTTTGACCAGCAGGAGATCTAAACATATTCAAAGCTGTGGGCATTTCACACCTTCATTTCTGGAATAGAACTTAGCATCTATCTAGGTTTCGTTTTTTAAAAAGTAGGATTCATATTGCAAACTACAGCTGTGGGCAGCATCTGGAAAAATCTGAAAGTGGGAGGAGGTCTGACAGGTTTGGGAATACTGTGTCTTTAACAGTTTCATAACAGTCATGGAACAGGTACCATATTTTTTGCTCTATAAGACTCACTTTTTCCCTCCTAAAAAGTAAGGGAAAATGTGTGTGCATCTTATGGGGTGAATGCAGGCTGCGCAGCTATCCCAGAAGCCAGAACAGCAAGAGGGATCGCTGCTTTCGCTGCGCAGCGATCCCTCTTGCTGTTCTGGCTTCTGGGATTCGGAATATTTTTTTCTTGTTTTCCTCCTCCTTGTTTTCTCCCTCCAAAAACTAGGTGTGTCTTGTAGTCTGGTGAGTCTTATAGAGCAAAAAATACGGTAGCTTATTTTCTCCCACCACCGCTGTGCCATGCTGGGATCAGTTACATACATTGAATTTCTGCCAGAAAAAGCTAACTAAGTCTAGCAATTGGAACACCAACCTGTAGCATCGGTGAGTGAGGTTTCAATATCTCTGCCATCTCCTTGGCCTTTGCCAAAGGCTACTACTGTGTGGTCTTCTAGTCACAGATTACAAGAGTTGGAGAGGGTCTTGTAGGCCCCTCTAGTCTAAGTGCCTGCTCTACATAAGAAATCCAGAGCTACTACACCTCCTGTAATGCTGGCCTCAGTGGCAGCTCCATGTGACATGAAGACAGTTCCGTGCCGAATGCCTATCAGATTTCAATTAAAATGTTGCTGGAATTAACAAAACAGTCTTCAGTAAGCACCAGAAATTCAACGGGGGGCTGTCTGACCTGAACTAGAAGAGGGTTCTACAAAATTGGGCCCAGAATACTCCATGTGGAAATGAACCATTTATCACAAGCCATGGAGTGGGCACTAACAAATGATCAGGCAATGTTATAAGGAATCCAGAGGTCCCTGAGATATCCTGAGATCTCTTAAAAACAAATTAAGGGCCTTGTGAATTAATACAAGAACCCTGAACCTGTTTAACCAAAGCCTACCCTCTTGTAACCTAAGCTCATTAAATTTCAATCTAGCTATAACTTCTTTATTCCAGTTTCTTCTGGCTTAGAAGTCTGTTTCCCAAACAAGGATTCATTTAGCAGTCATGGCTAATAGCAGTTGATAGGCCTTATCCTCTGTATTACACAAATATCTAATTAAATCCTGTTTTTCAAAAGCTGCCGAAGATATGAATCTTGGTCAAGGGAACATAAGCAGTCTTCCTCTTCCCTCACCTCACCGCAGATTTATCCCAAAGGAAGAGCACAATGACCTTTCCTGCCCACGCTGATCTGCACTGCAAGGATGACTCCACTTCAGAATTTGATTCTGATCTCATAGCACGAGTCACATCTTGGCAGCAGAAGCAGAAGCAGAACAAATGTCTTGGAGGGGCTGGTGCAAATGTGATGTCCATGATAGCCACGTGCAAATGAAAATATATACAGAGATAGGTCGAGGAAGCTGTTTGAAAAATGTGAAGCTGACTCAGTACCACACCTTTACAAGGTTACGTGCAGCACACTATGTCAGTGCCTATTAGCAATAGCTATATGAAGCATTTGTATAACGGGCAATATTTGAAAGAAATAGAGCCCCCAAGTCTCCATGCTATTACAGGTCAACATAGTTAGAATGCCATAGGGGGTTCATGAAAGTGCAAGTTGGCTGGTGAGGGAAGAGAGGCATTTTGACACTGGCATTGCAAAGCCACTTACCTGCAGTTCTTGAGCTTAAAAAACAAAAGCTTTTTCAATAATCATAACCATGATAATGGTGTGAGGCATCAATATGCTGCTGCGTTCATGGGCATAGTCATAGGGGTGCAAAGGGAGCAACTACTCCCCCCTTCCCACCACCAAATGAAGTAAAAAAAACAAAAATTCTTAATTAAGTGACCAGTTGCATCACAGATAGCTCAGTTCCGGCCGCCCTAACATAAAGCCAGCCCCCAGTAAAATAAATCCTGGCTGCATTTCCAAATACAGAGGAGCATGCTTCAGCTGGCACTCTGTACATGCCTTGGAACTATGAGATTCCTCTAGCTTCACTCAACAGGTGCAGTGAGAATGAACGTGCAAATCTGGGAAGAAGCTGGTTATTACTAATTCTCCCAAATAGCTAACCTAACTAAAGTACACGGCATTAAAGATCCCAGTTTCCACAACTTCATGGTCCCATGTAATTTGGGAGTTTGTGTAATGTGATTCAGGGACGTCTTTGCTTGCTTGTTTGTTTGTTTGTTTGTTTGTTTGTTTGTTTGTTTTAGAGCTGTTCTAAAAACTTACAGGGCACTATTTTTGCCTGCAAAAGTGGAAAGAGGGGGTACTTGGAGACTTTCATGAGTGGGCAGATTTCTAACATCTAAGGTGTTTTGGTAGCGTGATATTGCCTTAAAAATATGAGGCAGTCAAATACTTCTGAAAAACCTTTTCATCAATACGAAACAAGGGTAAGAAGCATCCTGTACCCAAGGCATTCAGTACAGCTTTGTTCAATGCAGGTCCATACCTATTAGAAACCAATGATCCATGCCATTAATGATGTGCTATAGCTCAAGCATATGTTTCCCGTGCAAAAGGTCCTAAGTTGAGTCCTGGCATTTCTGGGCAAGGCTGGGAAAGTCTGCATCAGAGCGTCCTGGAGAGCTATTGCTAGTCAGTGCAGACAGTAATGAGCTGGAGGGACTGATGGTCATAAATTGATGTATTGTAGCTTTCTATGATAAACACAGCTTTAACAAGGAGGGGGAAAATCTCATCTACTGAAAAGCCATGTTTGCTTTTTAAGTTAAAAACTGTGGTGATTTTGAAGGAAAGTCCATGACTACATTAAAAACGTAATGAAAAGAAAACTGGGGAAGCTCTATAAATACTCCAGGATTTTAATTGTGATCTCACTGTTGGGCCAGAGGTCAGTGCTCTTCTTTCCTCTTAATCTAAACGGCATGAGAATGTAATGGATTTAGCAGACCAATTGACTCACACAGCCAGATCATAACTGCAGAGACAGCCAGCTTATTATTCCCTTCTGCATGCAGTCACTTAGTTCATGAGAACAGTTTGAAGCAGGCCTGGCCTAGCGCTTCCTCCTTCTGTCCCCATGCAATTTCTTCACTAGGAAATCGGTGCCAAGGAAATGCTCAGCATTAAGGGAGAGAGAAAAGTGGAGGCTAAAAACACAAATTTCTTATTCTGCTGGCCATGGGCACTATCCGCTGCCCTGCCCTCAGCATCTTAACAGTTTATGAGCTGTTGAGTAAAGAATGCCTCAGAGTAAAAAAAGAAAAGAAAAAAAGAACTGCCTTTTTCTTGGACTCTGTCCACTTTAAGCAAGCTATGAGAACTTGAATTTCTTTCAGCATCTTAAAAAAAAAATCAGGAAGGTAATGGAAAGTTGAAAAACACAACTGTGGGAAAGTTTGATGAGGGGCAACCGTCACTGGTAATCAAAGTTTTCAAAGTGTCCATTTTACTTATTTTGTTTTACTTATTAGATTTATATACTGCCCTTCATTATCTCAGGGCGGTTCACGAAACAAGATTTTTGTAACCACGTTTTCTCCTTTGCAAAAAGAAGGAAGGAAGCTTCATGGATCTGAGTAGTAAGGTAAAGGTAAAGGGACCCCTGGCCATTAGGTCCAGTTGTGACCGACTCGGGGGTTGCGGCGCTCATCTCGCTTTACTGGCCGAGGGAGCCGGCATACAGCTTCTGGGTCATGTGGCCAGCATGACTAAGCCGCTTCTGGTGAACCAGAGCAGAGCACGGAAACGCAGTTTACCTTCCCGCCGGAGCGGTACCTATTTATCTACTTGCACTTTGATGTGCTTTCAAACTGCTAGGTTGGCAGGAGCAGGGACTGAGCAACAGGAGCTCACCCCGTTGCGGGGATTCGAACCGCTGACCTTCTGATCGGCAAGTCCTAGGTTCTGTGGTTTAACCCACAGCGCCACCCAGATCTGAGAAGCATTCTACTACAAATGCATCTTTTTAGGAAGTAAAAGAGGAACACACACACAGCTCTGAAACTCAAGCTGGCAAGGCAGAGAAGCCCAATTTCAAAAGCTCCCTTCATCTACTTCTCCGAAAGAGTTTTCACATCATCCACTAAAAACAACATACCATATTTTTCGCTCTATAACACGCACCTGACCATAACACGCACATAGTTTTTAGAGGAGGAAAATCCGTAGGCATGCCACCCGTAGGCATTCCCTCCATAACACGCACAGACATTTCCCCTTACTTTCTAGGAGGAAAAAAGTGAGTGTTATGGTGCAAAAAATACGGTAAATACTTAAAGCATCAATCAGGGTACAATCCAGAGTTTTTGAGTACTGGAGAGTGTTCGTGCTGATTTCAATAGGATGTGAATTGCACCCAAAGAACTGGGAATGGAACAAAGTGCCATCTAACCCTTGCCAACAGGTTAAGATCCAACAGCCCCCTCCAGCCCCCTCCAGATGAGTGTGCCAAAAATAGAGAAGAAAAGATCCTGCTAACACAGATTTCTCTGGCTAACACAAGCAAGTCAACCTCTCTATGTGTAGATGAAGGCAACTGGACATTTTGTTTTCCATAAGGATGCACTCCAACATACACATCTATTTTAGCGTGCATTTGTAATCATAGCAAAAAAAGTAACAATGATAAAAAGGACCAACTAGAAAATGCACAGTAATCAGTAAGTGGGACAACCGACAAGGTCAGTGGCTCAACAGCTGATTTATAAATACCATGTACTGGAAAGAAGGAGGATCCTAAAAAAAGCAAGGTGAAATTTATTAAAATCTTAATCCTGAAGTGCTGCTACAGCATTTCTGAGCTCCCAATCTTAATTCTCCTACCTCCCCTTTCCCCCTGCCTGTTACTGTTGGCAGACTCTTGAACTCAGCAGAGTGACAGGGGATGAATACGACTCAAGGGCAAAGAATGGGGAGTAGTTACAGGAGGAGGTTAGAGCTAGTACAAAAGTAACAGTGAAGGTGACTTGAGAAAGCTTGTCCATACAATTGTATCAGGGCAGAAAAGAAAGGGCAACATAAACACAGTTCTGGAAAAATAATGAGCTAGGTCATTTGCTATGACACTAAGTGTCAGGTAGATAATTTTTAAAACAGCAAAACAAAGACTGTTCTTCTCTGTTGTGTCTTTTGAAGTTTATCCAGTGCTGGGAAAATTAATGAGTTTGAAAAATGCAGAACTGAGAAGAGAAAGAAACATTTTAAACTCATTTGGAAATGTTGCCCTTTGTTGTGTCGATTTACAAACAAGAAGCACCCCCCCAAAAAACAACAACAACACCCAACCACTTGCACCTAGCCATTATTTCACACAGATCATGAAACTCATTTTTTGTCCTTTGTATAAATCCATTGGCAGAGATAAAGTCAAATATTTAAGCACATTTTTGAAAGTTACATAGATTTCAGTCTTGGTGTTAATAATACTACACACAACAACAACAACTTTGAGTGTTATAAAGTGAATAAGGGACTAAGCACCAATAGATTGGCCATTGCAAGGAAGCAAAGTCACTTTGCTCAACTCCAACTAACTTCAGAACCCTGCTGAGATATTTCTCAAAACACTGACCCACCTCTTTTCATCTCATATTTTTCAGAACCCATAATTATTGCTGTCCAGGGGGACACAGCAGTTGGTGTAATTTTTTTATTTTTTTTAAGAACAGCAGTCCAATAATCATGAAAAAGCACATGCTAATTTTCAGGGGGCTAGGAACCATGCAATGCACCACACTGGGGCTTTCAAAAGCATGAGATGAAAAAAAGGCAAAATTAAGTCAAGTCTTTCCATGGCTGACAACTACAACAAATGTCTCTATTTGCCTTCAAATTGTGTTCCTGCTCCTTTCCGTTTTGCCTTCTCTTCCTCTTTGCAGACTCTAAAGCTATGAAGGCCAGAAGTCATATCTCGTATTGTTGTTTTAATCAGTGAAATAAACATTTTAAAAAAGTTTAAGAAACTGTGACAAGGCTTTCCTGCTCCCAGTGCCTTCAGATGCAAGGCAACAAGTACACACTTTGACAACTGTTCACATTTAGCTCTATAGTGAAGTGAGGGCTAGTCCATGTTGTTATTTATTGTGCGTAATAAGCTTCCTGTACCTCCCGTAAGTCTCTGCTGTCCATATGAAGTTCTCCTCCAAATCACAGCCTTCCCACACTTCCCTCAGTCTGGATTTTCTCACACCCTCTTCTTTTCCCGAGTATGAGTATCCCTGGTATGAGAAAATCTGGCATGAGGGAGGAGAAAGTGTGGGAAGGCAGTGATTTGGAGGAGAGCATGATATGGACAATGGAGAATTAATGGAGGTACACAGGAAGCTGACTATCCACATCAAACAACAGTATGGATGAGTGTGCAGCCTCTTCTTAGCAGTGCTGCTATATTTGCCAGGTTTTGTGGTTGCTGCATAGCCAAATTCCTCATTGAAATGAGACCATCTTTAGTGCTGGATGTTACTAGTAACCCTCCTCACTATTAAAGATAAACAAATATATTGCTCTGCTGCATTAAAACTTGCTGTCTCTTAAATAATAATGCACGAAGTTTCCATATACAGTGGTACTTCGGGTTACAGATGCTTCAGGTTACAGACTCTGCTAACCCAGAAATAGTACCTCAGGTTAAGAACTTTGCTTCAGGATGAGAACAGAAATCGCATGGCGACAGCACAGCAGGCCCTATTAGCTAAAGTGGTACCTCAGGTTAAGAACAGTTTCAGGTTAAGGATGGACATCCAGGACGAATGCAGTTCTTAACCAGAGGTACCACTGTACACTAGCTGTTAAGATTCCCTTCATAAGTAATTAATGCTGCAGAGGAAGGTGTGAACATGCTACTTTTGATGCCACACACTTCAGAATTAGCAGAATATGCTAACGAGATGGCAGTGTTCTGGTGAAGTTACAGGACATGCGTCAATGAGCTTAAAAGGATGGTAACATTAAAAAAGGAATTATCAAAGTGTAGCCATATTTCTAAAGGTTCCACCTTTCACTCTGGTGTTGAGGAGTCTTCAAAGCAGAGCAAACTGAAAACCCAATTAGTAAGTATGCTGCTGACAACACTCCCCCTCCTCCAGACTATAGTAAACACCATTTCATTGAAGTGTGGTTGCAGGATTGTACAAATGTAGCCAGGGTCCTGAGCCTGTACTTGGGGGGTGGGGATGGGGGAGAGACTCCATCTCTACTATGAAGCTCAGAGCGGCCTGCCACAATTGTAAACTTCCAGATATGCTACAATGAGAGAGAGAGAGAGACAGAGAACACCACCGTACATTTTTCAGCAACTGTGACCAAATGAATCATCGCCAGAAATGGCAGCTGTACCTAGGCACATGCTAAATCAGATTGGATTTCCTCTATATAGCTGCATACCCAGAGATATTCTGTATGGAGGAACAGGCAAAGGTCACATCTCATCCAGCCTCTCATACCACTGATTTCTTCCTAATGAGTTGGACTTCCTAATAAGAGTCTTAAGCATCAGCCCTAGGACATCCTTATTTGAGATAGCTAGCTTGGTGAACAACACACTTCTGCCATTGTGTTCAGATTTCAAACAACATGCTTCCAGACTATTGAAAGGGACCATAATATATCCTAGTTCTCCACTATTAGCTGATGCATTATTTCAGGAAGCCAAGAATAGACTAGGGGGTGGTAAAAAAAGTAGAAGCTTAGTTCAATAACATGGAAGAGCTGCAATGGATGTTTTTACAATGGCTTGATGTACTTTGATGGATAGAGTTCAAAAGGTGTGGAATACTCCTAGCTAGAATTTTAACTTTTAATGTGAGAGTGTTGATAGCTTGTGTTTTGAAGCTTTAAACACTGCAGACCCTACTTCCCTGTTCACTGTAAAATTATGGAAGTCATATTGAAGCAGGGCCACTTTAAAAAATAATAATAATACAGGCAGAAAAGGAGTGAAAATTAAAGTTTGCCTTAGAGAATCTTGAAATGAATGTGAAATGAATGCAGATTTAGCACACACACATGGCAGCGTAATCCAGAGGTTTAAGAGTCCGTCAATTCCTCATTGACACAGTAACCTATAACAATTCTGTCAAAGCTCTTGAATCTGAGGATTTTTGAAAAGGCCTTTTGAACATTCTTAAACGTGATCTCCATATTAAAGTGAATACTGCTTGGTAATGCTTTTCAAAATATTCTTGGGATTCCACGGAGCTGATGCTAATTATTCCATTAGAAAATTTTAAAAGCATCAAACTATGCTCATAATCAGCTACAACCAGTTACACAAATGCAGTTCCAAGGATTCATCTAACCACCAGTGTCACCACAAATATGAAAATAACCAGGTGCATTCAGTTGCTCTGTAATACCAACAGCTGCTCCTCTTCCTGTCCCCTCCTGGAAATGAGAAGGAAAAGGCTACAAAAATCTCCTCTGGAGGCCCCATGGTCAGAGATCTCTCTTCCCTGAATTTTTGAGTTTTATTGACATTGACGCTCCATTTATGTTGTATTTTATGCTGTTTTTAAGTCACATTTTAATTAATGTTTTATATTTGCTGTTAGCTGCCCTGAGCCCAGTTTTTAAACTGGGATGGGCGTGGTATAAATAAAAAATTATTATTAATTTATTATTCTCCTTCCTGGGTAAAGAGAGATGTAGGAGAGAAACACTTGTGTGTGTCCTCCAGAATAGAGGTTTGTATTACGTGCTAGATTCCATTTTGAAGAATGCGTTCCGCTGGCTAGACTAAGGAATAAACTAGATTATACCACCATGTGTGTGACTGCACTTAACATCATCAGCCTTGAGGAGCTCAGTCAGGACGGGGACAACTGTGAGCAGCGAGCAGGTTTAAGACATTCCCTTCATGCTGTCATTCTAGGAGGGAAAATCTCACCCCAGCTACTATTTGCCCCAGGAGATAAAACTGCCATTGGTGCAAATATGCATCTTGGAAGAATGATTTCTGTTGAGATTATGGGAAAGAGAAGCGTTAAAGCCCACTCTCCAGGCTTGAGATGGCCCCAGTCCTGATCTTGTATAAAAGAAATCACATTAAATGCTTTTATTCATGCAATGTATGGTCTACTATGGCACCAACACTCTTTCAATCTCCCTTTCTCTGCCTAGGAAAAGCAGAGGGACAGGAAAACCCAGATCTTGCCCCCTTTTTTAAGATGGCTGAATAAACACAGGAAAATGATATTCTTAGGCAGAAAGGTCAGCTCAACCAGCCCCTACAATGCCCTAGACAAACTGAGTGGAGGTGGTTGATTCTCTTTCTGATATGAAATGAGAAACTATGGCCAGTAGAGACATAATATTGAGCCAATTATACTGTTTAAATCAGCCCAGGAATGAAATGAGTGCACCAGGTGCATGAAGGAGCAGCATATAAATAAGATAAGAGATGGAGAAGAATATAAATAAATATGGGTCCAGGAAAGCTCGTTTTCTCTAGACACTTGCAGCCTGCTTCTAGGTTTGTTTGCTCAGAAGTACATTACACCAAGTGCAATGGGTCTCACTCGCCAAGTTTTACATCTCTACGGTACCTAGTTTCACCTTTTGAAAATCTTTAAAAACAGACTTCCAAAGGGAAATGGTCACTCTCTTTAAGGAGCCTATATTTGCTCTTCAACATGCAGAAATGCTGCACAATCAACTTTGCAGTGTGCATAGAAGCGACACCATTCCATCACAAATGGTACCACAGAGCCCAGAAGCAAAGGGTCAAAGCCCAGAACAGACACGCAAGCCAAAGGACAGAGCTACTACGTACACTTACAAGTATTAGGAATGTTGGGGAAGTGCCATAGCTCAGAGCATCTGACTTGTGTGGTCCCAGGTTCAATCCCTGGGATCTCTAGGTAGGGCTGGAAGAGAACTCTTGTCTGAAATTCTGAAGAGCTGCTACCAGTCAGTGTAGACCACAGTGAGCTAGCTAGATAGATGATGGTCTGACTTGGGATGAGGCCATTCCTATGTTCCTGATACATAAATTGTCCTGATGGGACTCTGGTAAATTGCTACTGAGGTCCCATGCCTGTTGCTTACATCTTCCTCAGAATCCAAATGCATCACATCTCTCTTCCCTCACTTATTGTTGGGCCAAACAGCAGAAGTAAACACCCACCAAGGCAGTATTAGCAGCAAAAGGTGTGTTTCCCTTGCCCATCCAAGAATGCTATGCTAGGCAACTGCCATTTAATTGAGAGGCCAATCAGGCTTCTGAAACTGCTAGATAATTTCACGATACAAATTAACTTCTAATGACTACATCTGCCATTGTGAAGCTTAATTGCCTTCTAAATTCTCAAAATACAGACATCTTCCTCTGCACTGAATACCTTAGTGCAAGCAGATTGCTTTGCACATCCAAGAAGAGAGCTTTAAAATTCCCAGAGAGATAAAATACATCCTTACTTTGCCTCATTTAGTAATTCAACCACTTGTGCATTGTGACAATGCTACAACTGGAAGAAATCAATAAATTAAATTTGAACCAGAGTTATGAAGTGTCATTTTATTTTATTTTTATTTTTATGGGGGTTGCTGGGAGCAAGGAGAGAAAGCTATTGCTCTCCTATTGCAAAAGTAAGGATTTTACCAAACCATAGCCTTCAAAAAAATCTAAGGGTTGGGGGTGGGGATGTTGTTTCACATCCTAGTGTAAGTGAATCTTTTCAAATCTGTACCGCAACCAAATAAGGGCATTTGGCAAGAAAACATACATGTTACTATGGAGCCGCAGTTAACATTCCAGTCAAATAAAGCTTCAGCTCCTTGTTGACCTTGCTTGGATGACTGTTTTCCTTCCTGCAGACTTTTCCTACCTAAACCTTTTTCAAGCTAATCTTATTTTTAAAGGAACAGCTGCAATAATTAAGTAACGGAAGAGAGGTTGTGTGTGTGTGTGTGTGTGTGTGTGTGTGTGTGTGTCTGCAATGCCACTAAACCTACGGGAGGGGAGGGGTGAAGTAGCACCAGCATGGAACATATAAGTCAAGATCGAAAAGATTAGTTTTTTCAGCTTACAAAAGGGCTCACTAAATCAATTTTCATTTTACTCAAAGCAAAGATTTAGCAGCAGAATGGTAAAAGGAGCAGCTTTAAAATAAAATAAAAATCACACGTGGCACATACAGTTTGAGCCCATTTCAAATATATGCAATGGCCAATAGCATTAGCTGAGTTTAGGTAAAGGTAAAGGGACCCCTGACCATTTAGTCCAGTCGTGACCGACTCTGGGGTTGCGGTGCTCATCTCGCTTTATTGGCCGAGGGAGCCGGCGTACAGCTTCCGGGTCATGTGGCCAGCATGACTAAGCCGCTTCTGGCAAACCAGAGCAGCGCACGGAAACGCCGTTTACCTTCCTGCCGGAGCACTACCTATTTATCTACTTGAACTTTGATGTGCTTTCGAACTGCTAGGTTGGCAGGAGCAGGGACCGAACAACAGGAGCTCACCCCGTCACGGGGATTCGAACCGCCAACCTTCTGATCAGCAAGTCCTAGGCTCTGTGGTTTAACCCACAGCGCCACCTGCATCCCTGAGTTTAGGTAAGAACTATGCAAAATCAGCAAATAGCTGCTTCTGAAGATGTTGAATTGCAAACCCTGCCCTGCAGTCCAGGCACAGATTCTCTACTACAGGATACCAGACTTACTGTACTTCAAATTCATTTAAACTATCATCTCCGTCTTCACATATCTGCTAATACCTATAAAACAAACTGTATTTGATTGTTTAATCCAGGCACAGGCCCTTCAGGTGTTTTTGAACTACAATTCCCATCATCCCTGACCACTGGTCATGTTAGCTAGGGACAATGGGCGTTGTAGCCCCAAAACATCTGTAGGGCCGTATTTGCCTATGCCTGGTTTAATCAAATCTGTGGTTAGGACCAGAGGTGGAATGACTGCTGGGAGGAGAGCAGAGAGAAGAATCGCCCTGGTGCATCTGAGGCAACACATGTCGCCCCCATATTGGTCTCTAGAGCCACAGCAGGCGCTGCAACCCTCCAAAGACGCCCTCCTCCATCGTCTCCCGAGACAGGCAGGTGCCAACTAACACTACATTCCAATGTAGGAAATTGCATTTTACATGGTTTTTTTAATGTCTTTCCTTACAAAAATAAAATTATTTCTTTGCGGTAATTAGCTTCAATCAAACATAAGATAATGGGTGCTTACTTATTATGCAGCTTGTTATTAGACAGGAATTTCCCTTATACCAAGTTACACCACTGGTTCATCTAGCTAGCTCATTATCATCTTCTGCAGTTACTAACAGTAGCAGCTCTCCAGGTTTCCAGACTGGAGTGTTTCCCAGCCCTGCCGGGAGATGCCAGGGGTTGTATCCGAGACCTTTTGCTTGCAAAGCTGCTCCTCTATCACAGAGTTTCGGCCCTTCCTGCAGTTTTCTGATAAGTAATTTGATTTAACACCCCAATTGTGAAGAATACACAAAAGAACACAGGTACCTTGCCAAAGAAAACATGTTTCAAAAACCATGCAAGGATTTTCTTTTCTCAAATGCCAACCCCTGTCCTACCACACGCACAGGAAAAAAATCTTGTTTGTTGGCTCCGTATACTCTTTCAAAGTCATCTGGGTCATTATAATTCTACATAACATACAAGTACAGTGGTACCTTGGGTTACATATGCTTCAGGTATCAGACTCCGCTAACCCAGAAATAGTACCTCAGGTTAAGAACTTTGCTTCAGGATGAGAACCGAAATCGTGCTCCAGCGGTGCGGCGGCAGCAGGAGGCCCCATTAGCTAAAGTGGTGCTTCAGGTTAAGAACAGTTTCAGGTTAAGAATGGACCTCCGGAACAAATTAAGTACTTAACCCGAGGTACCACTGTACTGTAGTATCACTCCTTCATGGCAGTAATGCTTGGTTGCATCAGAGAAGCCTTCCACAACCTGGTATAGCTCTCCAGATGGTTCAGACACAACTTCCATCATCCCTGACATTGGCAAAACTGGCTGACGCCGATGGGAGTCATAGCCAAACATCTAGAGGGCACCAGGTCGGGGAGGCTGCAACAGAGGGAGGGCGTCAGGATGGCCAGCTCTCTCCAAAATACAGTAGCAGAAGCTCAGCTAGAATGTGTACCAAAATGACCAAGGTACTAGAACAACTCCCCTAAGAGGAAATCTTACCATGTTCAGAACTTTATAGCAGGTGCGGGAGGACATGACAGAAGTACTGTATTTTTCGCCCTCTAGGACGCACTTTTTCCCCTCCAAAAATGAAGGGGAAATGTGTGCGCATCCTATGGGGCGAATGCAGGCTCCTTGGCTTCAGCGATAGCAACGCGAAGCCTGCGCTCCGGAGGCTTTGCGTTGCTTTCGCTGAAGCCAGGAGAGTCTGCTCTTTGAGGCTGGCGGTGGGGAAAAGCAGCGCTTCCTCCCATTGCCAGCCCCACAGACTCGGGGGGCAGCGGGAAGTCATGTGACGCCTTTGCGCTGCTCCCAGACCTGGTTTGGAGGCTGGCGGTGGGGTTAAGCAGCGCTTCCCCCCACTGCCAGCCCCACAAGCTGGGTCGAAAAGCCCGCAGGAGCCACACGCTCTTTCAAGGGTGCGTGGCTTGTGCGGGCTTTTCTACAAGGGGGGGGAATTCCCCCACCTCGTAGAAAAGCCCGCAGGAGCAGCCAGCCTTTAAA
Organism: Podarcis vaucheri; assembly: GCF_965113315.1. NCBI lineage: Eukaryota > Metazoa > Chordata > Lepidosauria > Squamata > Lacertidae > Podarcis > Podarcis vaucheri. The sequence continues at coordinate 35,033,839 of NC_138766.1, read as the reverse complement.
GAGTGTACCGCTCTTGGGGGCTTTTCCCCAAGGAGGGAGAAGGGACTGACTGGCTGTTTCAGTCCCTTCTCCCTCCTGGTCGAAAAGCTCGCAGAAGTCGCGCGCGGCTTTTGTGGGAGGTGGGGGAATTCTGCCACCTCCCGTAAAAGCAAGAAGAAGGTCTTGGAGTAGCGCACAGGCTGCGTGCAGCCTGTCCGCTGCTCCCAGAGCTGCAAGGGGGGGAGTCATATTTTTTCCCTTGATTCCCCCCCCCCGAAAACTAGGTGCGCCCTATAGGGCAAAAAATGCAGTATATAAAGTGATACATGTTGTTGAGGAAGCAGACAGGGAAAAGTTTTGCACCTTCTCTCATAATCGGCGGGAGCCCTCAATGTTTGGGGGGGGGGAATCAGGAGTGGGGCTACCTTTGAAGGTGACCCGGAAACTACAACTAATCCAGAACGCGGCAGCTAGACTGGTGACTGGGAGTGGCCGCAGAGACCACATAACACCGGTCTTGAAAGACCTACATTGGCTCCCAGTATGTTTCCGAGCACAATTCAAAGTGTTGGTGCTGACCTTTAAAGCCCTAAACGGCCTTGGTCCAGTATATCTGAAGGAGCGTCTCCACCCCCATCATTCTACCCGGACACTGAGGTCCAGCACCGAGGGCCTTCTGGCGGTTCCCTCACTGCGAGAAGCCAAGTTACAGGGAACCAGGCAGAGGGCCTTCTCGGTAGTGGCGCCTTCCCTGTGGAACACCCTCCCACCAGATGTCAAAGAGAACAACTACCAGGCTTTTAGAAGACATCTGAAGGCAGCCCTGTTTCGGGAAGCTTTTAATGTTTGATGTATTATGGTATTTTAATATTCTTTTGGAAGCCGCCCAGAGTGGCTAGGGAAGCCCAGCCAGATGGGTGGGGTATAAATAATAAATTATTATTATTATTATTCACATGTTGCACAGTTTTTAAGTATCACATTCACTACTGCAGTTTGTACAGCAGCCACCAACTAGGGTGGACTTAAAAGGGAATCATACAAATTGACAGAGGAAAAGACTTACCATTTTTTTGCTACACATGGCGACTGTGTTACTGTGACCCATATCAAAGGCTGTATGCCCCTCAATGCCAGTTGCTGGTGAACGTGAACAGGAGAGCTCTGCTACATTCATGTCCAACTCGTGGACTTCCCACAGGCATCTGACTGGCCAATGTGAAAACAGAATGCTGGACTATAACAGGCCATTGGTCCAATCCAGTATGACTCTCCTCACATTCTTTAAAAAGGTGCAGGCAGTATTTGACCCATGTTGTCCTTTCCAGCAAGTATACCACCTCATATCTTTGTTTACAAGGTCATATGTAAACTTGTTGCTGGGAACCATCTCCCTTTACTGCTGTAGTCATAACTATAGGACACATAACATTCCCACATGCCACCAGTATGTGGTGCCTAAAGGCCTTTTGATAAAAACCTGGCTGTTTTGCAAGCAAGAGTCAATCTAAATGCAAAGAAGAGAACACACACACAGCTACCTAATGGCTAAAACTAAAGCACTGGCAGCTGTTTGGTCATTACACGGCAAGAACTCACAAAGTGCAATTAGAAACGTTATACCATTAGCTAATGCAGCAGCTCTAGAGAGTTTCCATTCAGCATCGGGGTGTCACCCAATCACACTTGCAGTCAGACTGAGCAGGAGAACAAACCGGACGCCAGCATTGCCCAAAAGATACGCCTTGAGACGGACAGCTAAACAGATGCAATCATCAAGACTCCAGGTGCAGCGCCGTTTCAAAGCTGCAGCATTTATTCCATTAGGACACCCGTTCCACCAGCGCCTCATAAAACGTGCAGTTCGCAAAAACACGAGACTTGCTTCCTCATGGAGGCAGAATTGATTGCTTGGGGAGGGATATGCTCTCCTCACCCAGCAGGATCCCTCCCAGCATTCTATCCAGTACTACTTGCCTAATGAACTAATGTACTAATGAATTGCCCCTACAATCCCCCTCCCCACAACAAGCCATACAATGTACTTTATTCCAAGCAGCACACAATAAGCACTCTCACATCATAAAAGCACAGACCTCTGCGATAGAAACCACAATTGGTTCCCCAGATGAACCAGTTGTGTATGGAGAAACCTACACACATACAGGAACAGCTCTAGAAACAACAAAATCCTAGACCTCCTCTCCTTCATGGAACAAATTCACAATATGCCCCAATAGCGGGGTAGAAGAGCTGGGGCGGGGGGAATCATATCTGTCAACCGATGTGCCCCTTTGGTTTCAGATACTACATGGGTAGACGAGTCTAAAAAGCCCAGGGCACAAATTTTCACAGCCCTCTAGTCATTATGGTGGCTCATTTACCAGAAGTAACACATTTAGTGTTAACTCTTGAAGTGTATACAGTGGTACCTCTGGTTAAGTACATAATTCGTTCCAGAGCTCCGTTCTTAACTTGAAACTGTTCTTAACCTGAAGCACCACTTTAGCTAATGGGGCCTCCTGCTGCTGCTGCACCGCCGGAGCACGATTTCTGTTCTCATCCTGAAGCAAAGTTTTTAACCGGAGGTACTCTTTCTGGGTTAGCGGAGTCTGTAACCTGAAGCGTATGTAACCCGAGGTACCACTGTACTCAGTTCTGACCAAACTAAGCCTCCTGATGTATACCAAAATAATCAAGAGGCTGGAACAGCTCCCCTATGAGGAGAGGTTACTACATTTTGGGCTAGTTAGTTAAAAGAAAGGTAAGAGGAGACATGGTAGAGGTATATAAAATTATGCACAGGGTGGAAAAAGTGGCAAGAGCCACAATATACTGCTCCAAGACCCACCTAACAAAATCTGCAATTCTGTGTAGGCTCACACTCAACCGTGAACACAGGGCAAACCTCAGGCTGGCCTCACCTGGCTTCATCTGAGCTAATACAGACGCCATGCAAATATTGTGAATAAACAGCATACCATACCCTCCAGCTGCACTGGTTTAATAAGTACAGTACCTACTTTTTCCCATTCAGTGACTGAATTTATATCTAATACTGGAACACACTGTACCTATTTGGCTGGTATTACATACCAACTTTAGGCTACCTAATCCAACAACTTCTGTTAGTATAGAGTGAATTATTAAATTATGTAGATTTATATCTCAAAAAAATGCATTCTCCTGGTACTAGGGGAAGTTTGAGAGCAAAGGAAAACTTCTGAATTAGCCAGAAGACGACATCCTTATGGTTTGCACGGTATCTGTATCATCATTCCACATAAAAGATAGAACTATTTGTACCCATTTGCTTATGACAAGCAATTGTCATTTGACATGTTCAGCCCCCAAGCTTCTCCTCATCTCTTCAGCTGAAATTTCTAGATGCCTGGGGAATCAAAAACCTGGAATTTTCCCAGCCCACTTCTTAATGGGATTGTACTGTGAAACAAAGATAGTCCCCATCATATTTTTGCTCCTAAAACAGCAATTATTCACTTTTCTTCGGCTAAAATTAAAAGGGGAAACATCATCCTGTAAAAGATACAATGTAATTATATAAGAGAGAGAATAAGTGGGAAGCAAATTGGGGTGGGGAGGGAGAAATACGAAACCTGGGCTCAGCGTATGCTTAGGATCTGTACAAATGATACAATAAATAGGGCCCCTTTCTGTAAAACACTGAAATAGATGCTCAATGAACTCTAGAATAGCCCTTAGTGTGTTCACATTACCCACTAGCACCAATAATTTTCCTGGGTGACACTTTAATAACTACTCCAGAGTTCAGTGAACCTGATGTGTTTGGAGAAGTTGAAAGGAGATCTCTGAACTATGCTTACAAATTTCTGCTGATGGTATCTGCTGGCCACCTGCATTCTATTTTCAGTAAAACGTCTTATGCAATCTGTTGAAGTCGAAAGCAACAACTAAATAAATTCTTCAGGTAGCATTGTAAACAAGCAGTCCCTTTCCTTTTCAGTCACCATTAATCAAGTACTGATTGTTTGCAAATGGCATCTTAATTACTAATAAAACACTATTTTACAAAAGCACAGAGCAACAGCCAGCTAAAATTTAACATCCCCTTAAATTAGAAAACAGTGATAAATTTCTGTTTTTCATAAGTTGTCAGCAATGAAATCATCCATCGAATCTCACTACACCTTCTGCAACCTTTAACCAAGATGAACGAACAAACAAAATCCTGCTTCTCTTTTAAAAACACAACCAGGAACACATATTAAGCAAAATATTATCCACCACTCAATGGTGTCCTGATTTTAGCAAATGTTTGTATGTTATTTAACATCTTACCTACCCTATCACAAGGGACAAGGGCAGATTCCAATGTGCATCTCTCATTTTAGTTACAAAGTCTCCCTTAACCTCAGGAAGGCTAGGCTGAGAAATCATGATTTTCCCAAGGCCACCCAGTAAGCTTGTACAACTTGCTACACATGGGGGAGTTCAGTCAGGCTTGCTCTCAAGTAAGTGAATCTATGTTTGTCCCCATGCACTGTCCAGATTTCCATACAAGTTAACAAGCTATCAAACAAGCCAGAAATATTTAAGAATGCTGGTGAGAATTTAGTACATCCGTACATATAAAAATAGATCAAGTGCATTTCATGGTTTCTATAATATACTATATACCACATCTATTACACTGGGCAACAATTTTTTACTTTTTGAATGTTGTCTAGATTTCTACAACTGATTTAGGAAATGGCATCCATTTCTCTCCATCAGGTCAGGTTTACTGTAAACTGAATGGTGGGCATTGATAAAGGAAAGTACACGTAAATTGCATGTTGCGTCACCATTTTTCAAACTTCAGGGCTTGAACTTCCATTTCTTGGCACTCCTGGAATGCTCAGCGGCAGGGAGGTCTCTCTTCAGAGTCCAACAGTAGTCAGCCATCATGACTGCGTCCCAGGGACCCTGATACATGGTCTCCATCTCTTTCATGTCCTGATGGAATCTCTCCCCCTGCTCGTCACTCATTGAACCCAGGTTCTCAGGAAACCGGTCCATATGTGAAAATAGGTAGTGCATCTTGACGCTCATGTTGCAGCCCAGGCTTCTGAAAGCAGTCAGCATGTTGTTGACAAGTTCTGCGTAGTTTCTGGCCTTATTGTTGCCAAGAAAGTTCTTCACTACCAGAACAAATGCCTTCCACACTTCCAGTTCCACTTCATTCATTGACTTTCCGAACTCTGGATCTCTGATGAGCTGACAGACCTGAGGACTGTCAAAGATGCCAGCTTTCAACTTCTCCATGGTCAATCCTGGAAAAGCCTGGCACAAGTAAGTGAAGCAGTCACCATCCTTGTCCAGAGCCTTGGTGAACTGCTTGATTAAGCCGAGCTTGATGTGCAGCGGTGGGAAGAGTATTCTGTCTCTGTCCACCAGAGGGTTGTTGATGACGTTCCTTTCTTTGCAAGGCACCAATTCCTCCCGCACAGGCCGCACATTACTTCTTCGTGTAATGCTGAGCACGGTCCCTACTATCCCACATGCACAGAAAACATGAGTACTTGGTGAAGCCAGACTGTTGTCCCAACAAAAAGTTCACCATCTTCAGGTCAACACAAATAAACCACTTATGCTGATCATAACCAATTTTCTCCAGCACATACTTCACCGCTTCATAGTTCTCCTTCAGTGTAGTCGAGTGAGCCAGGGGTATAGAGGCAAACTGGTTGCCGTTGTGTAGCAGAACACATTTCAGTGATTGCTTGCTGCTGTCAATGAACAGTCTCCAATCTTTGGGTTCATACTGTGGCATTCCAAGCTTGAGCAGAAGCTGCGCAATATCTGCACAGTACACCAAGTCCTTCTCTTCCGAGAAAAAACGGAGGTACTCTTGATGCCTGTTGCAGAAGAAGCTGATGCGAGCACTGTCAGAGAGGAGGTTTGTTTCCTTCAATCTGGATGCCAACAGTTCAGCAGAGTCCTTTGACAAGCTGAGGTCATGAACTAGATCATTCAACTCCTTTTGGGAAAATGGATGTGGAGCATCATCTTCAAGAACCACTTCTTCTTCTTCATGTCCTTCAACACTGGAGGCATCTTCGTCACTAATGTCAGGAAGTTCTCTGAAGATAGGCACTGGAATTTCATCACAATGAACTACAGGACGACATGCTGATTGAAGATCAGGATACTTCGTGGGGCGGCTGCCCCATTAACTTAGTTTTGATCCCCCAACTTTATGCTTTGCCGCACCAATTTATGGAAGATTTCGAGGTTTTATGACTTCAAACTGATCCCTTTTCGACATAATCACCCAGAACTATCGGACCTGAATACTTCTTGTCATTAAAATAATCATTTCCAATCAAAACAATTATTCGACATGGCATTTTACCCCCACCAACTTCTTCTAAAATGCTCCACACAAGCGTACATGTGAACAAAAACGTAAAAAAATGACATGTGGCCATAGCTCAAAAACTTGACCTGATTGAGCAAAACCAATGTGATTTTTGGATTCAGCGCATCAGATTCGTCCTAAATCAACTGAAAAAATGCAGACAACAAATTTGTTGTTGACCAGTGTTATCATTCCATTAATATGTGTGTGGAAATTCTTAAGGAAACAATAGTTTTGTTTTAAAACAAAGCTCAAAAGCCTCTTTCTTTGGGGAAAAAATCTACGCACATATGCTGACACAAACCTCTATAAAAAGCAGAAAACAAAAAACAAGCAATCCTTTGAAGAGGTCATTTGACACAGACATTTCTACTATCTCAGCTCCTACATTATCACTGTCTGTCTTTAGGGATTTGTATGTTTTAATGATCTGCATGCTCATTTATCAGCCTAGTACGGCTAATTTATAATTTTAAAAATCTAGAATTTCTACAGCTAGCTTGGGAGAAAGGCAAATTAGTGCTTTTGCTAACTTGTTTTGCTTGCTGTAAAAGAGCCTTTATATACAAGTTGGTGGGTCAGAGATGGAATACTGATGACTGCATATGTTCTTCAGAAATATGTTTGCATATCTATTCCTAAATATTCTGCAGCCAAACTAGGCCTTAAACTCCCTAGGTCAAGGCTGCATGGAAGCAAATGCCAATTCAGCCCAGCAGTGCTAGAGCAAAAGCACTAATCTATCAAGGACACAATTTGACATTCCTATAAATTGTGGAGTGGCAGGATATATAGTACTAGAATCACCACCTTCGAATTGAATTGAAAAGTTTAGTCACTCCCTTTTAACTAAATCAACACCGCATTCTTAGATAGCATTTCTCCCCCTTTCCTCCTGTTCCTTGTTTATTTTTAGATAGCAAGCCACTTTGTTATCTTTTTAACCAATATGCTTTTAGGAGCTATGCACATATAATAGCTACAGTATCTTACAGATTATATTGTGTTCTCCTTCTAGTGCTGAAGATTGAATAACCAAGGAGACATGGTGCGGTTCATATCCTAGTTCCCACCAGAACCGCACAAAAATTTATTATACTTGTTAAGTTGTGAAGTACTTTACAAAGAATTGTTTTCTTCATTCCAACCACCATTACCTTGCAGATAGTCCTATTTTGCCAATGGGAAAACTGAGGCACTTGTGCTCCAGATGTGTTTATGGTGGAGGTGCAACCTGAACTAAGGTCTTCCAGTTTCAAGTCCAAAGGTCTTCCAGTTTCAAGTCCAAAGCTCCATCCAACTGTATGAACGTGACCCATAAATATATTTTTATTCATGATTTGTATTCATTGGCAGCATGCAAAATTCACCAGGTGCCAGGCTCATTTTGCACCTGGCTATTGGCCACTTGCAACCAAGTGAAGATGCCTGGGTGCCAGGATAGCACCGGATATCTACACCATCTGGAGGTGAGCGCCTGGGGATCCTTGGATCTTGACTGCTTTGCACACATCCTATAGAATTCTATCTGTTATATTTTATCTGCACAATCAGAATGAATTTCAGGAACCAAAAAGTCGTGTTGAAAAATACAACTTTCAAGCCATCTGGCCCAAAATGGCGACTGGGCATTTAATTCTGGTGACTGTTAACACTGGTTCAAGGAGTCATTTGGCACCTAGCTTATATATCTTAGTTTCTAACACTGTATTTGGTAGTGAGAACACCCAATGAAGGGAAAAGGTGTTACAAAAGAAAGCTTCTTCCTTTCCAGAAATAGACTTCTGTGGCATGTACTTGGTTGCTATGTGTATAAGAATGCTCACAACAGCTGATCTAGTTTGCAAGTGAGCCCACAAGGCCAAAAAGGGTAGTGCCTCCTGTTCTATGCTTATAAACATACAACGCATCAGGGAACGTTGCTCACTTGGCTTGCTGAGCATGTAACCACCAAACCATGGTTGGAGCATCAGATCCTACCTCAAGCTCACACAATTCACCCTCCCTTTGAATGGTCAGCAGTTTAAATAGATCAGCAAATGGTCAGCAAATAAATAGATCTCACCATTTCAACATTATAACAAACTGTGATTAGCCCAAGCCAAAGGAAATGAGCAATGGAACTGGAGAGTACATCCATGGCAACCCAACCATAGCTTGCTATCACGTGGGGGTTCCTTCCACCCTGCCCCAGTTCTTATATTCTCCACACTCCTGGACATTTGAACAAGTAATGTAAAGTGAATGTTAGGAGAAGCAGATGCAAAACACAAAGAAGCCGTGACTGGCAGCAGCAACCATTTGTCCTATTAGTGCATAGCTTCATTGCCCAGAACATAAGGCCTATGGACCTTTTGTTTCATAGCCCTGATTTAGTGGAAGGGAGACCCTTCTCAAAAGTTTCCTTACTACTTGGTGGCATTTTATTAGATCCTGATAAAGAAGAAGAAGAAGAAGAAGAAGAAGAAGAAGAAGAAGAAGAAGAAGAAGAGTAGTAGTTTGGATTTGATATCCCGCCTTTCACTCCCCTTCAGGAGTCTCAAAGCGGCTAACAATCTCCTTTCCCTTCCTCCCCCACAACAAACACTCTGTGAGGTGAGTGAGGCTGAGAGACTTCACAGAAGTGTGACTGGCCCAAGGTCACCCAGCAGCTGCATGTGGAGGAGTGGAGACGCGAACCCGGTTACCCAGATTACGTGACTACCGCTCTTAACCACTACACCACACTGGCTCTGATCAGCCTACTGCAGCTTTAGGATCTTCTCCTTTTAAGACCACCAAGCAAACAGCTACATTTTATTTATTGAGTAGGCTTTTCAGATAGAATAATGAAAACAGCCAGGCTGCATTTATAAACATATAAAATTGAATATACAAAGAAATATCAGTCAAACAGCATGCTGTTGTCTCCTCCTCTAGTTATGCTACTAAAATGATATAAAAAAATGTCAGTTGTGATCCAAACAGAATGGAATAGTATCCAGAGAAAAGAGCTGTGTGTTTATGCTGCAATCCCGTGCACATTCCTGTGAAATTTTACTGAGTTCAATAAGGCTAATTCCCAGCTAAGCACCCACAAGAATGCAGCCTTAGTTCTTGTGTTAAGTTTTTTCTACTGCAGCAGTTTCCATTGCAGAAGAGGCAAACCACTTTTTAAGCTGAACAACAGCTTGTCTCCTCAGAAGGAGCTACTGCTACAGGATATCAAGCAAAGTTTCAGCTGTAAACACTATCCCCAGCATTCACACCATCTCATCCTTATATCTGTCTTGCTCTCTACAGAGGAGTTTATTATACTTCAGTGACATAAAAGAACAATTTACCCTGTGTTACAGCTAGGTCAGTTACAATATCTTGCAACATGAGGAAGTTCTAACGCATTTCCCTCCTTCCCCTAAATGATCTATATTTGCTGAAAGGGACTGAAAGATTAATTACTTTAGAATGTTATATTCCATTAATAGTTTACTTCACTCCAATAAATTTTGCATTCTCAAGGTCTGGAGTATTCTGTCTCTGTTTTCGGGACCCTGCCATGTCCAATAACACTGGATGGCTTTTCTGCTTCAAACCTATGAAATGCCATTTGTCCTCATTAACACATTCATAATATTGTCACATTTAAGTTTTGTGATATATCAGAAACACGCTGCAAGTAGACTCATGCAGCATTTCCTAGTGGTGATTATAATAGCCTCTACTACCAATGTTAGCTCATAAACAAGTTCTCCCTATATTTATTTCCACATCCACTGGTGGAAATAATTATGTTGATGCAACATAAAGTAAACTAAAGTCTTTTTAAAATCCCTGGTCGCAATTTATTTCTGCTGAGCCATAGGAATGTCTCCCAAATGCAAATGACTAGAAAAGTAGTTCAAATTCTTTGGCATCAAATATAAAGTTGCAATGCACTTGTATGACCCGAGGGCTCCAAAGATACAATTTTTTTTACCACTAGCAGTCAGAGTTCCATTGCAGGATCCTGTTGCACGAGAAGCCTCTTAAGAGGCCCTGCAGTAGTTCTGTTCACCAGGGCTGCAGGACTTGGATACATAAATGAATAGCGGTACATTGACCATCAGTCACAATTGTGCATTATGTACCATTTCTTCAAACTTGCTGTGTTTTTAAATGTAAAAAATACACTTCCTGCAATGTTCACATTTTCTCTTCAAGAACAAGCATGAATCATGAGTGCACATCCATATCTTTGCTATGAAAGCAGCCCAGATATATTTGTGTTCATGATGTCTAAGTCATTGTCACTTTACTTTCTGCAACATGAAGATTATTCACCTTATCAGCAGTGTGTATGAGGAGCAGCGTCGGTGTATTTTATTCTTAAGTGCATACATCAGTAAATCAGCATCAACACTGGCTGCCTGGAAAAGCACATCTATATACTGTATTTAATACTTCAGGGAGAAGTTTAACAGATACAGTTTTTCCTCTCACTACCTGGGATCTTCCCCTGCCACCAATCCACTAACTCAGGGGTGATTAACCTGGGGCCCTTCAATGTCATTGGACTTAGACTCCAACTCCCATCAGCCCCAGTCAGTATGTGCCAAAGTTCAAGGGTGGTGGGAGTTGCAGTCCACCAATATATGGAAGGTCACAGGTTAGCCATCCCTGCATTAAAAGCCTAAGAGGCAGCCACATCATTGTGGTGCACTTCTACTCTCCCTTCAATAATACCTAGGTTCAAGAAGTCCTGTAGGATGTATACAAGGTTGTCACTTTACCTCTTGTGCTAAAGTGAGATGGTCCACTGGATTAATGAATATCTGGAACACAAAACAAATACCTACGTACTCCTTGCTTCAGAAAACACCAGCTCTAGAAAAGTCCAAAATGCATGAGAGATTATAGGTTTTTGAATCAATGTTTCAAAAAAGAAAAGAAAAAAAGAATTGCCAAAGTATAATCTCTGGTGTATTTTGGACTTTTCTAGAGCTAGCGTATTCTGAAACTAGGGTGGAAAAAGATTTAACCTCCCTTACCAACTAAACTGTAAGGGTCCAAATTTTGACTGACAAATTCAGGTTCAGGAAATCCCTGATATATAGAATAGGCTGCTAAAGATAAAATCAGGCCATGTAAATATTATATTCAGGCAAAAAACTGAACAGAGCAGCTGGTGCCCTTTGGGTTTCTTTCTTTCTTTTAATTTAAGCCTTATTCTACTGTGCAGCTTGAGAACACTTTCAAAATCTTAAAATCTTAATAATTTGCTACTCTGTCCCCATTTCTTTAACCAATAAATTGCTGTGCTGTTCAATATTTCTTAAATGTAAATAGCCTACTGCATCACGTATTGATTTTATTTCAGAGGCAATTATTCAAATCCCCTCCAGAATGGCAAACCCTGTAATGTGTGTCATTCTCTTTAAGATCCAGGAGAGAGGTGGGGGGGAGGGGCAGAGACAGACTTTTAAGGGTTTTATTTGTCTAGAACAGGGATGGAGAAACCTGTGGCCCTCCAGATGATGTTGAACTACAACTCCCATCATTCCTAGCCACAGGCTATGCTTGCAGAGGCTGATGGGAACTGGAAGTCCAAAATTTAGAGGACCACGTGTTCCCCATATCTGGGTCTAGAAGACTGGGTAGTGGGAAAATGTCAAAATGTAAAATTGCTCACACTGATCTAGGGGTAACAGTAATTAATAAATCTATATATATCTTTCTATCTCTGTTGGTAACATAATCAGAACAATAATACTGTATCCCATTCTTTGGTTCAGAAGACTCCAAAGGCACAATTACTGCTACAAGGCAGCCTTAGATATTACCATGGAAAAGAAGGGTTGCAAACCTCTTATTTCTTTCCTAGCTGTACAGTAATACAAAGAAGGAAATAACAAAGGAAGGGGGACTGTGTGTAGGAGGAATGTTTAGTGCTTCCACCATTCCTCTGATTCTCCCTTGCCCCTCCCAGAAATTTCAAGTTCAATCGATGTTTACCCTGGCCTTCAAATTATTTTTCCAGACTACCTTACATGTAGTAAAAATACATGACAACACAAAAAAGCAGGTAAAAGCAATATAAAGACCAAACTGCCCAGGGTTTTGAAAGCCTGTGAGCCAAAGGATGTGGATTCTACAAGAATAGCACATTGCCAAGAATGGTTTATTTGCCTCCTGCCCCCAGCACCACCCACTGAACCTTACTTGGTGGGAGTATCTCAGCCTCCAGCAATGGCGTCAAGGGGTGGGCAAGCGGATATAAAGATATGCAATGTTTCAAGTACTCTGGTCACAAGCCTTACAAAAAGATTTAAATCAGGCATGTCCAACAGGTAGATCACTTGTCATCTGTGGTAGATCACTGGTAGATCAGTGGCTCCCCCCAAAGAAGCTGAACAACTTTGGCTCTCCTAAAAAAAAGCTCAACATTTTTGTCCTGTACCCCTAAAAAGCGGGCCTTCCTCCTGTCTTTGACATGCAACCCCAAAAACAGGGCTTTCCTTGATAAAAATAGCTCAAGAACTTTGACCTGATCACTGCCAGTTTTTAATTCTGTAAGTAGATCGCAGACTCTTGGGGGTTGGCCACCCATTATTTAAATCATTTTCCCCATCTAGGCTGTAGAATAGGAAGCAAGCTTTGCTGGGAGGAAAAGATCCTGGTTGGGAAGGGGAAGGAGTCCTGGGATCTTCAAGGGGAAACTAACATGCATGTGATAGGGCTTTCTACATTTTCCAGGCAGCAAAGATGCCACAATCACCCCTCATATTTGAGCTCTCAACACAAATGCTTTTATGGGAACATATATCGGCCAAAGGTAACATGCAATTCTGCCTATCACAAAATCAATAAGCTTCTGTTTGATTTTTCTGGAGTTCCCTGTATGCCTTTGGCACAACCCTGTTAATTTCCATAGCTTAAGCACATGTAACAACAACAAAACAGCCAACATCACATATTGCTTCCATCTCTCCCCCTTCCTTTCTTGCTTTCTTTTATCAAATTTTAAACTGCAAGGTCCTTGTGACTTACACTCTGTAAAGTAGCATGCATGCTGATGGTGCTGAGAAAGCTATAAATAGTAATAAATACCAAAATAACTTCTTCAAACGAGAATATATTACATGAGCACGTACACACGAGAAAGACGAGAAAGAGAAAGGGCTTGGGCATTCCAGTAGATGAAAGAAAGACAACAGGACAAGCAGAGGATATTGCAGTCCAGTTCTTATCAGCCGCCTCAACACACACACTGATGTAACTGGAAGCAGAGCAAAAAGAGATGCACCATTAATTAGGATGCTATCCCATGTTAACAGAGCCAAGAGAGTGACTCAAACATGCATACTCCACAATGGTACACATGGAATAAACTTGTCGCAGAAGGCTGTGCAGTACACAGACCATCAGGGAGAAATGCGCCTGCAAACATAGGCTGTGACCACTCATTCAGAATCAAAAGGTCATGAAGCCAAAGTATGGGAAGGATCTGGAGCCAAAGCTTCTACACCCAATCCAACAGGCCACACTGCCCAGTTCTTCCATTTCATATACAGGATGGAAATGCTTCCATGAAAAGATGAAGAGTCATCCTCAAACATCTTGCTCCTGCTCTGAATTTTGAAACTCAGGTTCTCATCTTAAGGATACACCCTAAGCCAGTGGTTTTCAAGGCACCTTGGGGTGCCTTGAATGATGGCCAGGGGTGCCACAAGCAACACTGTCCCTCTTTATCCCCCCTCCTCTGATGTCCTCTCATGTCTCTACCTCCCAAAGGCTTGCACAGCTGTTCCTTGCAGCAAAGGCTGCTAGGAGGACCCCTGAGGAGAGGGGAGAGGAAAGAGGAGGCTCAGGAAACACTCCACAAGGGACAGTGTTCAAAAAAGGGTGAGAGGCTGCCAGCTCTGTAGGCAAGGGGTGACATAACTAGGCTCCTGAGCCCTACAGGGGTGCCACAGAAATAATGTAGTTGATCAAGGGAGCCCTGGACTCAAAAAGGTTGAAAACCTCTGCCCTAAGCAAAATGCAGGAACATGCCTTAGATCAGGGAGAGAAGAAGAGAGTGAAAGAATTAGAAAAAAGACCTGCCTGTAAAAGTAAAGACTCTTATTTGCAAATAGGATTATCAAACTTCTGGATTACAATGGCTGCCAAAGTGAGGGGGGGGAGGTGATGAACTTTTACCAGAAGAAAACCCTGCTGAAAAAGACTAACATCGTGATAAAAATAGTCGCCACATCATTCCATCATTTCTGTTGCAGTTAACAGATTTCATTGTGACTGAACAGCTAAATAAATTAAACTGAACAGGAAGTATAAAGGGGGGAAATAAGACAAGGGATTATTTATTACTCGCTATATAAAGAACCACTCGTTAACTGTCAGTATTTCAGAACACAAACAATGCTTATCATGTAACAACTTTTTGGTTGCTTATTGGGTATGGTTATTTAAAAATAATGGCAAGCAGAACCACTGGGAGACAAATCAACACAAATGTGGCTAAGACTGAAACAACAGCATTCTGTTAACTAGAATGGGATCACTGCTAGAACAAGTGACTCTTCCAGGTGACTTTGCTAACCCACAAGTACACAGAGTGTGTCTGTATTTAACATATAGTGAATATGCCTTATTAAGGATGCCATAACTTGCACAATAACTCAGATAGGTAGAAACAGCCACTTCACATCACAAGAAATCATTTGGGTGCAAAGCAGCATTCATTTTTGTGTACACCATCTGCAAAAGCTGGATCCTCCATGTCATGAAGCATTCATCTGACCAGAGTCTCCCAACCAGCACATGCAGAATTGAAGTCCTTTCTTCAAGTCCTATGTCTATGGTGTGGCCAATGACAACAGTCAAGGTAAGAGATATCAGAAAGCCCTATTTTCCCTGCAATGGGTACGGGTGCTGTATTTTAGTTTTGTGCTGTTAGAGGAAGCTGTAATTGAGAAAGCAATGGGGTAAAATGGCTAGGAGACTTCTAACTGTGTCAATGGGCAGCACTATCATTTACACTCTAGAACTGTATCGTGCCAACCCTAGGACAAGTGTTTTATAGAACGCAATATTGATACAGTCTCATGACTTACAAACTATACCAGAGGGACAAGGCAGAAAGGGCTCAGAGATTAACAAACACAGCATGGAGGGTATAAGGAGACTGAATGGCAATAGAGACACAAGTAGAAAAGACAAGGTTGAAGAAGTGATTTAGCATGGCAATTTGGAAAGAAGTACCGGTATCTTTGTGAATGTGAAATTTTACCAGTTAAGATCAGAAAAGTACATTTCACGAAGACAAACGGGCCCATGTCCATTTTCGCCAGTGTGGTGTAGTGGTTAAGAGCGGTAGTCACGTAATCTGGGTAACCGGGTTCGCGTCTCCGCTCCTCCACATGCAGCTGCTGGGTAGCCTTGGGCCAGTCACACTTCTATGAAGTCTCTCAGCCCCACTCACCTCACAGAGTGTTTGTTGTGGGGGAGGAAGGGAAAGGAGAATGTTAGCTGCTTTGAGACTCCTGAAGGGGAGTGAAAGGCGGGATATCAAATCCAAACTCTTCTTCTTCTTCTTCTTCTTCTTCTTGGTGTTTCCCATCAGCACAGTTTGCTTGCCTCAGTCACTTGGAGTAATTTAGTTTAATTTGGGGGGGGAGTATTCAACACATGCAGGCACCTCTGGCAGGATTTAACTTGCCCCATTGATGACCTCTGCTTGTGCCGAATGGAAATTTGGCACAAGTGGATCAGCTAAGCATATGGAAAGGCCTGCCTCAGCCCGCAAGCCAGAAAGATACGACTCCCAAAGGCCTTCCAGGATTACACTTCCACATCTTCAAATGAGAAACTGGGTCATCATTTACCTCCTTGGAATGATATGACTATCGTTTCATTAACAGCAGAATCACAGGCCTAGTTCTCACTGAGGTAAGTATACCTGTGGCTGGTCTCTTACTTCTCCAGGCTGCAGGTAAGGGCCTCTCACATGGTTTAATGCTCTTCCATACAAAGAGGAACAATGTCCAAACACAGTTCCCCCTCAAAAATAGGCAATTTATCAGCATCTGCAAGTTGTCAAACACATTTGATTTAAATAATAAATAAATAACAATCAATCCCCTGGGGCAGGATCTTACAGCAAATACTTATTGGAAAAGGAACTATGGACAAGATATTCTGATAGGTAAAGAGACAAACATATATTTTTAACAGAAACACATTGGGTAACTAGCATGCATCAATAAATAACGATGGAGTGGATGTCAGAAGCTAAGCCTCTCTCATGGTTTTTTCCCCCTTCGCCGCTTCTGCTACTTCTCTCTTTTTGTTTTAGCGGGTCACAACCTCGGGGCACCACAGCAGCATAAGTAGGCTTCTTTATCTGCATTCTTGTGGCAGAACACACTCGTAAACCATAGCGCCTGCGTTTTTTGGCCCTCAGAAACAAATTCTTCACAAACAAGGTACAGAATGCCTCGGTTTTGGCTGATCAGAGCTTTGTTGATGATCCCTGATCGAGTGTTGAGTGCCTCATCTCCATAATGGCTTACTGTGCTCTCAGTCCCTCCCAGCATTCTCCATACAGCTCAGGCAACAGCAGGAGAGGCAAGAAAGCTGCTATTGTCACCTATAAGCTCTTTCTAATAGGGGAAGAAGCCCCTTCCCAGAGAGAGGGAGTCATTCAGGGCTGGTGCTCAATCAGCTCTTTCCTGTATTTTGGATTATTGTGACTGTACTGAATTGTATTAATTGTTTTGATGAATCTGTTGTTGTTGCTGCTGCTTGCTTTATTTATTTATGCGCTACTGTGTTTGATATTATAGTGATTGCAATGCTTGTTGCTCTTTAATGCTACTGTGATTATTGTGAGCCAATTTGAGCTCAACATTAGTTGTTGTTTTTTTAAAAAAACATAATGCAAATAATAAAGCAAAGCACTGTCTCTCGGCTCTCCTCCTCAGATGCAACAAGGTTTGCCATTTTTCTACTGGGGGGCGATGCTGGGACTCCATTTAGCACCATTCAAAGAGTGACAAATACATAATCACAAAGAGGAAAGGGGGTGAGGAATGGCTGCCAAGCAACTGCAGATGGTAGAGAAGCTTAACACACCCTGAACATTCTCATTTCAAGAAACAGAGCCATCCTCACGTTGTTAAGTTTATATTGCTCTTCCTCTTGCGCTTGGCCTAGCTGAAAGGAAGCATGGTGTTCACCACTATCTAACCAGAACAACAGTGTTCATCTTAGCAAAGTACTGCATTCATCAGCTTACATTCCCAGCCTATGAGGCCCAGAATTAAAGAACGGTGACTGCTGAAAGCAGCTATGACCAAAAGAAGTTACACTCTCAAAGCCACTGTTGCAAAATTTGTTTCTTCTGCCCATTTTCTGAGGCTGGTTGGAAGCAAAAGCTACATCTCACTGAACCTCATAGATGAGTGTAAAAAAAAAAAGTGAGAAAGTTGTAAATAGGTTTGCTTTGCTAAAATAAATAATTTTTGCTGTAATTTTTAGGCAGGGGGATGCGTTCCAAATGGGGTGGCCATTACTATAATACACATTATTCGTTACTTTTATTATACTAAATAAGGAACTAAGCTGGATGTTAAAAAATAGGATGAGAAAAATGAGTTGATTGATAGGAGACTTTCCTTTATATGAATGAGCCATGCAGTAGGCTAATGGCTACCAAAAATGCATTTCTAAAGACTCTTTCATATGTATATTCACATTAACAATGCAGCCATTGTGGCCTTCTTTGTCAGAGGCTTGGATTATATGATGGGGGACACAGATTATTAATTTGAAATGTGGGTTGTTGAAACAATATATTACGATAGCACCATCATATTTCATCACACACATGACTATAGTTCAAAGGGGCAGTTATCTATAGGGATAGGCTTAGAATGTCATACAACAGAGAGAGGAGGGTATTCTATAAAAAGGTTGAAACAATTCCTAAAGCTCTGTATATTGTGATGCTATGTAAAGAGCTTTATAGTAATAGACTCTGCATATAAAAAATTGCAATGCTACAAAACCATGGTGCCCTAGATAAGGAGTATACATCAGTTATGATCTGTTTACCTGTGAAGAGTTTCAGTAATCTTCAAAGATCTATGGACACTTCCCCACCAATATTAAAACATTTCCAAATATTATTAATTTAAATGGCAAAGTTAATTACGTTTTTAACATCATGTCACTGAAATTAACCAGATGATTCCACAGAGTCAAAGCCTACCATCACTCCCATTCAATTTACATATATGTTTCTTCACAATATTTTGTGTGTGTGTGTTAGTAAGGCAATAGTTCATCATCTATGAACCACCACTGTGGATTCAATTCATTCCCCCCAATTTAAAATCTTTTTATCAGGGGAGCCCAAAGGCACATTTAAAATTTTAAGAGAATGCTATGGGCATCACCCCCTATAGATGTCTATCTTTTGGACAAAAAGAGAGAATACACGGGGGGGGGGGAGAGAGAGACAAGCACACACACACTAAGTAAAAGTCAGATCCAGTGGAATTAAAACATATCTTCTTGAATTTACGTTATTGACACATGGTCCCTGAAAAAACCCCATCAAATTAAACCTTAGTATACAGCACAATAACAATCACAGATAAGACATGGGTCAAAAATGTTGATCCAAGGCGCAGATCTTCATGGTTTGTACATAAGATGACAACAAAACTACCAGCAAATCACACAACACATCTGTCGTCCCAGAGGTGACCTGTGATTTGATGGTGGCTTTCTGGTGATTCCTTCTAAAAATTATGAGGATCCATGCCTCATAATGCAGGGAAGCATTAGATGGAGGCAAATGCAATCTGTGGCTTTATTGGGGTAGAAGGGCTCATAGAATAAAAAGCCTTGTGATTTCAACAGGAACTGTTTTACTCCTATCTAATCTGCACTTTATCTCTCTCTCTCTCTCTCTCTCTCTCTCCAGTACCTCCACACTACAGTATTCTCTTTCCCACTCTCTTGACTCCTACACCACCCAATTTTGTCTCCCCTGCCCATCCAAGTCAATTCGTCCTCCTCTCCCTCCCCAAGTCTTCTAGATTGCTCTCCCTTCCTCTCCTACGTTCCTGCCATTTTTCATCCCACCCTCTTTGTTGCCCCATTTGTTCAGGTGGCATTTTGAGCCCTGAAAAGTAGATAGAGAAGAAAGAGAAAGTGGGAAAGAAAATCACAACTCTATCTATGGGGAGGAGAGAGTGAGAGGGGAGAAGGTGATCATCCTTCTCATGAGGTGACAAAGGAAGCAGCGGGGGGGGGGGGGACTCAGAGGTTTCATCACGGGTGCCAGGGAGAGTCCACAAGAGTTCCATTGTGACAACAGGTGCCAAGTTGGCAACCATAGAACCTGTTCTCAACTTTGAATGCTCATCTCAGCCTCAAAAAAAATATAGTGGGGAACAGGATGCTGTTTAAAATATAACACAAAACTGAAATGGGTGGTTTCCTTACAATCACCCTAGTTCAAGGGTAACTTTATAAATACCACTGTTGCCAAGGTACTTACATAAGATCAATTGAAATTAACAGAAGGGGTGTAAGAGTGTCCTCCAACTCAAGGAATTCCCAGATAACATGAAAGGTAGAACTAGACATGTTTGGCATTCTAGCTGTTCTTAACACTTCCCCTGCCTGTCTGGGTTTCATAACTGCGGGGGGGGGGGACAGGTGGGGTGAGACACTGCAGAGGAAAGGTAGCAGTGGGGTGAGGGGAGAGGGGTGTTAAAGTACCTGCTGCATATGCCCCCCTCCTCACAGAGAACTCTGCTCATCACAAATCTGGAAGTCTCGTTTCAAGTCTAGCCTTGATCCCAGAAATAGATTTGAATTAATACTGTGGTTCCGTCTACCATCATCTGTATGTTATCAGTTTAAGATGAAAAGATGCAGTGATGGATGACATTAATTTAACACACACGTTGCAAAAAGTGTTATATATTAATAGGGAACCCGTTTTGTAAATATGCACACACAACCTCAATCCAACTACTGCATATCTTGGAGGCCGGGGACTCCAGGGTCTGTGCTTATTCTGGACTTCCTCATTCGCTTCTGCAAATGGAGCAATTCCACTGATACCACCTGCCCCAAAGATGAAAGGGGAAGGAGCACTTCTAGATCAATGGCTCCACTGCCCTTGGAGTCTGTTGTGCACACTGTTAACACATGCAGGGCTCCAAATTGGAGCGGCGAGCTTGCCACATTAAATGACTCCTCAAGTCTCTTTTTCTTTCTCCTAGCACTTTCAGAAAATTACAACCGACCAATTAAAAGGTTTTTTTGGTTTTTTTACTCCATTAACTCTTTTCCTTGTAACTGACTCATTAACCATTTAAAATACATAATCTGTACTTCGATGTTGGACATACTTTCCAATATTTAATTAAGATAACATTTCCCTATAACTGGATCGCAGGCAAAACATTTGCTTTTTAAAGAATCATTAAACACACATTGCTCATTTTTAAAAGGTACGTAGGAATTTGTTATAATGCAGAAATGCCATAAGCACCAAACATCCATTCCCCAAATGACTGGCTCAATTTGTGTACCACTGTTTTAATCTGCAGTTAATCAATCATGCCTATCAATCAAAGAATGAGCTCAACCCTGCTGTTAGGACGACAATTAATTCTTGGACGCCTCAACAAGTCATCCAAAAACAGAACTAAATTAACTAATAGCTTCCAGTCAAAACACACCAAAATACTCTTCTTGTTCCACTCAAAAGAAACTGAGTAGTTCTTACTAGAAAGGGAAGAGTTGGGTTGCCTCTAGATGGAGTTTGGAGGCAAAATATGTAAGAAATTTAGTGAGTAAAGGGGGAAGGAAGGAATAGATAGAGAGAGGCCTTGTTTTAATCAGACAGTGGACATTTTTAACATTTAACATACGGTATATTCCCCACTCACACTAAACACACACACATGCTTTTTCTAAAATAACAGCATTTTGGAAGTCACTGTTTTTAATTTCTTCTTTTTCATGTGCTTTTCCTACAGACTATGCCCATGCAAAAGCAGACCTCTTGAACTCCAAAACATTTGTGAAAGAGTGGTGACAGAACAATACAGGGGAAAATAAAGCTTTGTGTGTAATTGAAAAGAGAGATTCTTCCAGGGCGGGTTCAAACACTTGTAGTTTTTGCTTAGCTCTCCCCATCACCACCAATTCCACTTGCTTAATAAGTTAGCAAAATAGGTCCTTGTGCAGTGTTACCATTCTTTGTATAAACTGCTGGTTCCCAAAGCGCTTCCTAAGAAGACCAACCAGTGGAATTTCATCTTTGTTCGAGACCCACTTAACCTAGAAGTGAACTCTCCTTCCCTTTATATCTTTGTGCTACAAGGCATCCAGGGCACACTACTAGCAGGCTAGTGATCCATAAATAAAGCCCTAGTGACCTGTTGGATGGACCTCAGTCCCTCTTGGGAAGCCACTGGTTTAATCTCTTGCATCTTTCCTATTCAATACATTTTAAAAGAACTTCACAATTAAAGCAATTTTAGAATTCTATTGTGTGCAAAGAAATAAATGCAGGATTTGTTTTCCCCAAACCCTTGGGAAAACATCTCAATACATTCACCACAATTTTCACTTGATTTTTTCCACCTGTTTTGGGTTAAAAGATCATATCCTACTTGAAATTTTAGCCACACATCCCTAGCATGGATTAATCCTTGTGGGAAGTAAATATATCTTATATGATCTTCAAAAGGTTTAGTAATTTAAAAATGTATGAGTGGAATTTACAGCACTTTCATGTTCCTTAAATAAATATTATTTTTGTTACAATGTAAAGATAAGTGGGAAAAGGTCTTTTTAAAAATCTGAAAACACATGTACACAACTCAGGGTAATAAAGGAAAGTTTCCTCAATTAGTGAGGAGAGAAAGAATTCACAAAACTTAACGGGCTTTTCAAAAAAATAAATCCACTTGTACTTCACTGACTGGTTTTCAGACAAGAAGTATATTTACAATATGTTTTATGGAATAGACTTCTGATTTGTCTAGATTTAAAAGCACTTGAAAAAAGGTACACGGTCATTTGTTTATGTAATTGTATCAGCAGTTTAAGGGCGGCAAAGATAGTCAAGCAGAGGCCTACTCCTCCTCTTTAGTCGGACTTAATCTCTACTATTTTAAAGAACTTTAACATTTCAATGGCACACCATGCTGCACATCATTCTTAGCTCTTGAAATGTTGGGGCCTTTAATTAACAGTAGCAAAGTAGGAAAACTGTAAAGGGCAAGGCAGTGAAATAAAATGGAGGAATAGGCTTTTTTAAGAGAGAGAGAGAAGTCCAGGAATTGAAGCAAAAACAATGTTACTGGAAGCAGGGGCTAGTGGGGGGGCGGTGATGGAAGAGCCCTGAAACCCTAGGAAGCAATGAAGTGACTGGGAGCAAGAGCAGACATTGGATACCACTCCAATACCTAATTGACAAAGGGCAGCTTAAAAAAGATTTTAATAAAGATGGAAATAATGGGAACCAAACAGCCAATTCTTGGGGTTCAAGTTTCTAGGTCATGGGTAGGCAAACTAAGGCCTGGGGGCCGGATCTGGCCCAATCGCCTTCTCAATCCGGCCTGTGGACAGTCTGGGAATCAGCGTGTTTTTACATGAATAGAATGTGTCCTTTTATTTAAAATGCATCTCTGGGTTATTTGTGGGGCATAGAGATTCATTTTAATTTTTCTCAAAATATAGTCCGGCCCCCCACAATGTCTGAGGGACAGTGGACCAGCCCCCTGCTGAAAAGGTTTGCTGACCCCTGTTCTAGGTTGTAGAAAACGCACCTTATTTCAGAGTGTTTCTGTTACCAAAGAGAAATCTCTAACACTATGGAAAGGATACTCGATTGTTAAGTCTCCTATCCCTATCTCACACAAAGTGTTCTTCAAAAATAATTGCACTATTTCATTATCACTGATAGAAAGCATGATATCTCACACAATTCTGGAGGAGCAATACCTTTTATTGGCCCCTTTCGTCTATAAAACACACTAGATTTTTCTTGTAGGTCCAATTTATGTATTTTATTATTTTCTTTTAACAAACCTATATTCTATCTACTTTCTAGGTAAGTCATGGCAGCTAAGAAGTCAAAATACCAAAACATTTTAAAAAGGTCCCTTGCTTATATTCAATCAATCCTAAAACACACACACCAATAATAAATTCCAAAGATAAAAATGGTAACTCCAAGGAATTTTCCACCAGCCATGTGTTTACTAGCCACCTAAAACAATATAATGATGGGGCCTGAAGCAACTTGCTTGGCCAGGCAACCATCCACAGTGAATGCTCTTGCCCTGCTTGCCATCAACCATGCCTCACCTTGTCAAGGGATCTGACTCAAGTCTTCATGTGATTAACACAGTCCTTAAGATACCCAGGTCCTATGCTCAGGGCCATCCCAAGGAGACTGCACAGGCCAGGACAAACTACATTGGGTGTCACTCCCATTCCTTGCATCCACGGAGCCTCCAAAGCACTGATCTTGTTGACCCTCAAGGGCAACCATGCCCAAGCTATTCAGACCTTTAGAAGTTAACACCAGCACCTTGCACTGAGCCTGCAAAGAAAACTGGCAGCCAGTGCATATCATGCAAAATTTGTGTTTCTTGAACAATCAATATTTCTTGAACACAGGTTTTCCAGGCACCAAGTCAAAAGGTTGTCGGATCATATGCAGCTTGTGCAATAACTTGTTTCAGCTCCTAATGCATTTCTTAACACTCAGTCAAACAAAATGCATATCCTTTATAGAGCTGGGGGTTAATAAAATGGTGCAAATTGCTTTTTTACTGGGCATGTGGTTTAAACATTTTAATCCTGTCTGTTAACAACAACAAAAAATCCCACAGTGATTGCTGTAAGCAGGTTCCTAGATGAAGATATCCTGCTTCTATTTTTTACTTAGTATTCTTGCTCTTAATCAGGTCCCTTACTGGTGCATTTCTGAACAAGAAGCCATTTTAAATGCTTGCACAGTGTTTTGCTTTCAAAGTGATGTCATAGCGAGGGAGGGGGAGAATGGGAGAAAGGAAGAGCCAGGATAGAGGAACCAGGAGTTCTTCCTCATACAAACCCAGAAAAACCCACAGTCCATTCATCCTTACCTTATTACATATAAATGAGTTAAGAAACCTCACTGTAATAAAAGAATATCAAAAGACTACATTACTACCATGCCACATCTAATAATGAAACCAATTATAACCATTATTGGTATGTTTTTATTGCAGAGATGGAGCTATACAATAAAAAATATCAGCTAGCAAATGATTATGATCTTTATTGGTCACCATTATCATCCACAGGGAGAATTTTCTTTTATTATGGATAAAGGAAAGCAGTTTCTCTGAAAACCCTCCCACCTCTCATTTGGCCCAGCTGTTACATTTTGGCCACACTTGACTATTACTTTAGCCAGAAAACCAATTTGGATTTCAGAATCTTAACATGAACAAAACAACGCTCAAATCACAATAAGAATTTCAACATTTATGATGAGAGAAGCAAGACTGGGAACTTTTAAGCCATTTTTTGTTACACCTGACCGCAAAATATTGTTTGGGTACACAGTGGACCACTTCCATTTTAGTACGACAAAAACCAAGTGTGGCTGCACTGCCATTGTAAAGCTTAGACAACACAATGTGTATAATTGCTAATCCATTGGTTTTAGTACCAACTGCTAATAACTATGGGTGCTTTCTAAACACAGTGCTACACATAAGCATGTACTCAAAACCTAATGGAATCTGAAGTGTGACTGAGAATTACCAGAAATGTTTTATGCTATAGAGAGGACAGTATGGCATTATGCTGGAAAATCAATGCAATTATTCAGAAGCTCACATTTCCTGTAACAGGAGTAAATCCAAGTGACCACAGAGATAATAGTGTCCAGCTCTGCTATCATTAATTAGGGCAAGAACAGGAAAGAAGCTGTGACCATTTGCGAGAAGGGACTACAGTACTATCCTTGTTTCCATCCTTGCGTGCGGATTGTGCCTCACCTCATTGCAACATCCCCATTTGGAGAGACAAAGACAATTTTGAAATGGACAAGCCATTTGGGGAAAGCTTGAAAATCCACCACACAATTTGGGTGAAACACAATTTGGATATATTCTAGCTGTAGAATTGTTTAGTTTTGAGTTAAAAATGAAGACACAATATTCTGCATTACAAGAAGATCTGGACTCAAGCAGATGTGCTAGATACACACACACACACACACACACATATACATAGATACATGACAGATGATAGATAAATGATAATAGATAGATAGATGATAGATAGATGATGATAGATAGATGATAGATAGATATCCTAGATACATAAGGAATGTGGGTAGCACTATGGTCTAAACCACAGAGCCTCTTGGGCTTGCCAATCAGAAGGTCAGTGTTTTAAATCCCTGCAACAGGGTGAGCTCCCGTTGCTCTGTCCCAGCTCCTGCCAACCTAGCAGTTTGAAAGCATGCCAGTACAAGTAGATAAATAGGTACCACTGTGGCAGGGAGGGAAATGGCATTTCCATGCGCTCTTGTTTCCATCACAGTGTTCTGTTGCGCCAGAAGCGGTTTAGTCCTGGTGGCCACATGACCCGGAAAGCTGTCTGTGGACAAAAGCCGGCTCTCTTGGCCTGAAAGCGAGATGAGCACTGCAACCCGATAGTCGCCTTGGACTGGACTTAGCCGTCCTGGGGTCCTTTACCTTTTACCTTTACCTATATACACACTTTGTAATAAGGACCATCTCTGCTGCAAGTCCTAGGAGAGCTGCTTCCTGCTGTATTGGCCTCTTCCCACCTAGTCCAGGAGGGTGGAGCCCTGACTAACTCCAGCAACATTAGCAGCCACTATTGCTTAAAGCAGGGCTTTCCAAGCTGTGTGTTGCAACACATGTAGGCGTGTCATGCGAGTGCTCCCTGCACTCCTCCTGGGGCTGGAAAGGTATTACTTTAACCTCCAGTTTGCTACTAAAACTTAATTACTGTGTCATGAAATGATGCATGTCTAAAAAGTATGTCAACAACATGAACAGTTTGGAAAGCTCTGGCTTAAAGGGTCAGAGACCATCTTGCCTGCAAGACCTGCTCTTCGGTAGGCCTAGAGACTGTCAGAGTTGGGTGTTCTTTAGGAGTTTTTTGATGGGCTCACATTTTAATTCTACAGAGGTTTAATTATTGCTGTTCTTGGTATTATGCATTCGTACCTTTATTGTTAAGACCTTAGTGTGAAATGTGCGGGGACTGTTTGATTTTAATTATATAATTACCGAGATGCTCTGTTGTTTACGACTGCTCAAATTTTGTTTTATTTTTGTAATTATGTGTATCTTCTGATGTTGTAAATCGCCCTCAGCTTGGTTTTACTTTGGGAAAATGGAATACAAATTAATGATGATGATGATGATGATGATGATGACGATGATGAAGCCCCACAATTAGTCCATTTAGCTCAGTAGTGTCTACACTGACTGGCAGCAGCTCTCAAGGAAATTTCATTATTATTATTATCATCATCATCATCATTATATTATATTATATTATACATTAAATTTCATCTCAGGGAAGTTCACAGAATAAAACCTCAAAGTACATAGTAAAAACAAAACAAAAACCCTCCCTCCCATAAACACATTTTAAAGGATTGCTAATCAACCCAAGGCCTTGTTGAAGAGGAACACTTTCAATGGTCACCTAAAGATGTACAGTGGTACCTCGGGTTAAGTACTTAATTCATTCCGGAGGTCCATACTTAACCTGAGACTGTTCTTAACCTGAAGCACCACTTTAGCTAATGGGGCCTCCTGCTGCTGCCGCGCCGCCGGAGAACGATTTCTGTTCTCATCCTGAAGCAAAGTTCTTAACCTGAAGCACTATTTTTGGGTTAGCGGAGTGTGCAACCTGAAGCATATGTAACCTGAAGCGTATGTAACCCGAGGTACTACTGTATAATGAATTAGCCAGACAAACCACCCTGGGGTTTCAGGGAGTTTCAGACATGGGTCTTTTCCAGCCTACTTGGAGATGCCAAAATTGAGCGTGGAACTGTATGGAAATAAGTCAATCTGCCACTACATCCCTTTCTCACATATTAATGAAAATGTTTAGGAAAAGACTAGGAAGGATCTTCATATCAAATGGTTATTGATATTTTAGTCCTTTCACCCACTTAACCAAAGCATATAAGAAGAAAACAGAACACCCTTTTTATTAATGTTAGGATATTTACCCAACTAATGGAGGGTAGAGAGGTGGTAGGCGGAGTGAAGGTTATTGAACAGAACATATTCCCAACCTGAAAAAACAATTCCCGCCCCGCCCCCCAAAAAAGACCATGAGAACTCAGTACATGACAGTCAAGTAAAAGTTCTTCTTGCGCTCTAGACGCAAACTAAGCGTCTCAAACTAAGCAAGATTTTCAGTTCATGAAAAACTGCAGTATATAAAGCTAACAAGTGTCTGTCATTAAATCGAAACTGACATCTTTGCTAAGCCTAAAGTACATATAAACTGGCAGCTACCAGATACACAGACAGTAACATTACAAAGACTACAGATTGGTTGAAAACCTATCAGCGCAGCCACACAAAGAGAGGGCATGGACATATTTCCCACTCCGATAAATGCAAACACACACACACAAAGGTCTGGGTTCGTTTCCAGTGTTAACTAGTGGAGAAATGAGTAGTGGGGGAGACAGAATAACTGAAAAAAATGCAGGGAGGAAAAAAGAGTAAAGCAGCCCATGTCATTCAGCAATCTTCCATGCAGATGTCCCTTCATGCCTATTAGAATCAGAAGTCAGTTACAAGCTTCGAAATGCCATCTGAACTTTGTACACTAAAGGTAAAGGGACCCCTAACCATTAGGTCCAGTTGCAAACGACTCTGGGGTTGCAGCGCTCATCTCGCTTTACTGGCCGGGGGAGCCGGCGTTCAGCTTCCGAGGTCATGTGGCCAGCATGACTAAGCCACTTCTGGCGAACCAGAGCAGCACATGGAAACACCATTTACCTTTCCGCCGGAGTGGTACCTATTTATCTACTTGCACTTTGAGGTGCTTTTGAACTGCTAGGTTGGCAGGAGCAGGGACTGAGCAACAGGAGCTCACCCCGTCACAGGGATTCAAGCTGCCGACCTTCTGAGCAACAAGCCCTAGGCTCTGTGGTTTAGACCACAGTGGCACCCGTGTTACTATCTATTTCTGAGTCCAAATTGTAATATGAAGTAAATCTACAATGAATCATAGAATCATGAGTTCTGTCATAATCCACATCTTTAATGTCATTCCAACAAACAGTTACAGAAATATTCCAATATACTTCCAGAACATCTAAATCTCCACCACCACCATCAGCCATGGAACAACTTATAGTGGGAAAAGAGGACCAAGATGTTTATTTATTTGATCACTAACAGTAATTTAACAATATGAAACAAATAAGAACATAAAACACTTATTTCCAGGGATGCTGTGGGCTGCAGCATAACCCAGTTTTTCAGGTGAATTCAAAGATAAGAAGGTACATTATGGATCAGATTCCAAATTGTCAAAATTTTATGGTGAATCTAAAACAGGTCCAGATCATGGTTAGGCCTCCATGACAGAAATGTAAGACATCAGGGTGTATAAGTATCAGTCCCAATTACGGCCCTCATAATGCAATAGTATCCATGTCCCCGGAAAAAAGATTCACAAGACACGCAAATATCACAACTTTATTAGCTAGTGGAAAAGACCTGCAGCAAGAGAGCAGGTAACAGGGAGAAAGGAATTTGCATGGGGGAGGAGCATCCTT
Organism: Podarcis vaucheri; assembly: GCF_965113315.1. Classification (NCBI taxonomy): domain Eukaryota; kingdom Metazoa; phylum Chordata; class Lepidosauria; order Squamata; family Lacertidae; genus Podarcis; species Podarcis vaucheri. Next base: position 35,004,629 of record NC_138766.1, on the reverse strand, counting down.
TATCTCAATTACTGGGAAACACTACCCCCACTCAAACCCAATCCACTGAAGTGAGGTTTTCACTGCCAACTCACCATGAGGTTGAGCTCAGGGGAAGGCTTGCTTCCCCAACCTGCCCCTGCTGCCCAGCATTCAGCAGGGTGGCTCCACTAGATCCCAAGAATACTGGACTAATAATCCACTTGAGTCAGGCAGCAATGGAAAGTGGTTGGTCAGAAGCACTTCACCCAAAGGTGCCTTGGGTTACTTACCCTACCCTGCCTCCAAATTAGTTCCCAGCCTGCCGTAAATGCCAGCTGGGAGAACCACCCTCCTAACCCCTCACAATTCCCAAGGTCAAACAAACCTTGCTGCAGATCTTTCAGGAAAATGTCCAACCACTCAATAAAGAGGTGGACACTATAACCCCTAAAGAGATGTGTCAAAGAAAACATGGATGTGAAAATGAGAAAAATAAACCCCACCAGAGGTGAAGATCCATTTCTTGGCCTCCCAGTTCATTCACAGCCTGACCCTGTTAATCCTGTTGAGGTGGAAGGTACTGTACTTCACCAGGAAGCAAGCTCCAACATCGTAGACCACAGTAAGAATGCTAGAGGCATGTTATTACCATGAACCTATAAGAATCAGACTCTTTCACAGCCTTCATAATGCAAATCCCTCCCCATTTTAGTGTTAACCCTTTGCACAAATGTAAATATGCAGTCAAACAACAGCAGTGAGGAAGAGACAGTGAATTGCTCTCCTATTTAATTTCAGCTGTCCTTGACACACATAAGCCATGTCAAAAGTCCTTTTACTAGAAAGCCAGATGGGAATTTTATATATATCTATATGATATCCTATAGCCTACTTTGAGAAAGAAATTAAGTACTGAACAGGAATGTCAGACTGAAACATTCAGCCTTTATGATTTAGGAACTCTGGCTTTTAGAAACAAACAAACCTGATAACAGGCAAGTAAGAGATTAGAGACAGAGAGAAACAGAAGAACAGGAAAATATTATAGTATCACTGGAATGCATCGCACCCAGTAATGTTGTTGTTGTTGTTGATTAAAATTCTATACCGTCCTTCATCTTAGGATCATAGGGAGGTTTAGAATATAAAAACACAAAAATACATACCATTGTAACAAACAAAAACAATACCCCCTAGTTTAAAAGGCTATAGATGCAGTGGCGTAACGTGGGGGGTGCCAGGGGTGCCGGCCGCACCGGGCGCAACATTTGGGGGGGCGCGTTTGGCCGGCCCTCCTCGAGGAAGCAGGAACCCCACTGTCCTCGGACCTCCTCCGAAGGCTGGCGGTGGGGCGGAGAGACCTCCTCCCCGCGCCAGCCTTTGGATGGCTGCTCCGAAGCCTGGCGGTGGGGCGGAGAGACCTTCTCCCCGCGCCAGCCTTCGGACGGCTGTCCTGAAGACTTGTGGTGGGAGCAGTGGCGTAGCGTGGGGGGCGCAGGGGGGCCTGCTGCACCTGGCGCAACATCTGGGGGGGCGGAAGAGACTCGAGTGCTAAAATCCACGGGTTAGGGGGTGCAAATTACTTGCCTTGCCCCGGGTTAGGGGGCGCAAATTACTTGCCTTGCCCCGGGTGCCGAGAACCCACGCTACACCACTGTATAGATGGTTTAATTAGTCAAAAGCCTGGAAGAGAAGAAGGTTTTTGCCTGGCGCTGAATCCCTGGGGAGAGCATTCCTCAAGTAGGAAGCCACCACAGAAAAGGCCTTTCTTGTGTTGCCACCTTCCAGACCTGTCATGAAAGAGGCACACAAACAAGAGCCTCAGATGACAATAACAGTGTCTGGGTCAATTCATATGGGGAGAGGTGATCTTTGAGGTCCTGAGCCACTTAAGGCTTTAAAGATCAGAACTTGGGCCCAGAAACTAACTGGCAGCCAGTGTGGTCGGGCCATGGCTGCTTTATATGCTCAAAACTGTCTTGCCCCTTTGAGCAACCTGGCCAGCACAGGCAACAAAAATTAAGCTATCCCTGTCCAGATAGGGGCACAGCTGGGCCAACAGCTGAAGCTGATGGAAAGCACTCCAAGTCACCTGAGCCTCAAGTGACAGCAAAGGATCCCAGAAGTACCCCCAAGCTGTGTACTCACTTAAGTCACAGACCCCAATCCAAACACGCAGGCCCCAATCCAGTTGAAACCAAGCACTTTGACTTGTCACTAATTTTACTGGAAAAATTAATGTTACCAACATGTAAGTTCTATGAGAGACCTTACACAATCACTGCATCATCACCCAATTGCTTTGCTCAGAACAAATTCTTTTAATTATTACTTGTTTTAGTTTATATCCAGCCTTTCTTCCCAAAGGAGCCCAGGGTGGCAAACACACCAACGTTTCCAAATAAAAAATAGCTAAACAGTTAAAACATTCTAAAAACAATTGCTATTAAAAAAAACCCATATAAAAGCAGTTTACAGTTAAAAACATTCTAAAAGCAGTTGCCATTAAAAATGTTCTCAAAAACATTGTTTCATTCAGTGCTGGTTCTAAAGGTTTCTATCGACAAGGAACCCTCCCTATTTGGGGAGCAGAGCTTATACCCAGACAGGCATGCTCTTACAAGATTCGCCACTGGCGAAAAAGCAATGAAGCAAGTCTCTAATCTGAAAAAATAGCACCACTGTGGTGAAGAATTTGGAGTTTCTCCAGCTTCCATACCAATTCCAAAACCCAACAATCTTGCAGTGAAATTCTCAGTGGTTGAAATCATATTAGTTCCACAGCCATTTTACATAATTCATACTAATTACAGTGAATCATTATGGAGTGCTTTATGGAGTGGCTTTTCTTTTTTTAAGAGGAGAACATTGTTTTGTAGAAGGCTACAGAAGGATACAGAAATCCACTACCTAAAATAATACAAACAAACTTAAAACACAATGTTTCCTATCACCACTTAATTTGTAATCTCCTTCATAATAATAACTGTCTGAATCAGATTGATACAGCCTATATGTTTCAAACTTTTTTCTTTGGAGCAGTGTAATCCTATGTATGTCTACTCAGAAGTAAGTCATAGGGAGTTCAATGGAACTTACTCCCATGTAAGTGTGTACAATATAAGATTGTTAGTTGTTACAATAGGAGTAGGAGCTTTTTTTACAGGAAGAAGTAGTAGTAGTACCATAGTTTGCCCATATTCAACTAAGTGTCTCAACACACAGTTTGTAAAGCTATGCTTTAAGCAATAGTAGCTTAAAGTAGTTAGCCCATATTCTCAAAAGCAAAATGAAGATTATGGTGATGTTTAAAACTGAAGTAACTCGAAGGTAAATTTTATGTGAATGGCTGTTCTTAAGGAAGAAATTAAGTCACAAAATTTACAGCTACGGACAATATAAAGTCAGATTTATTTATTTTTTCTTTTGATTTACTATCTGCATTGTTAATCTAGACTCAAATATTGTTAGACTTTCTAGGGACCAACCATTTTGTCTTTATTGGTTGCTCATACAACTTTTTCTTTATGCAGTGTTGCCTTCCTGGTCAAAGTGCCTCCCCCTCCTTGGTTGCCCCCATCCCCCTTCCACTCCTATGCAGCTATGCAGTAGTTATCAGTATCATCAGCATCACAATGCCAAGCAACTACCAAAATATAAGAATCCTAGCCTATATGCTTGGGATATGCTTGGGATGAAGGGAACACAAGCTTCCATTTGCAGCTTCAATACACACCTCAATCTTCTGCTTAAGTACAACTTGAGCTGAAAAGGGAAGTAACATTTGCATGGGAAGGAGCTGCCTGGTTCCTCAATTTTAACATTACAAGCACCATGAAGCAACAAGGAAGAAATTACCACCTCAGTGCAGGCGCAGGTCAATTCTGTGTCCAGGGCAGCTGTCTACCAGCTACATCTGGTAGGCAGGATGAGACCCTACCTGCCTGCAGACTGTCTCGCCAGAGTGGTGCATGCTCTATTTATCTCCCGCTTGGACTACTGCAATGTGCTCTACATGGGGCTACCTTTGAAGGTGACTCGGAAACTGCAATTAATCCAGAATGCGGCAGCTAGACTGGTGACTGGTAGCAGCTGCCTGGACCATGTAACACCAGCCTGAGAGACCTGCGTTGGCTCCCAGTAAGTTTCTGAGCACATTTCAAAGTGTTTGTGCTGACCTTTAAAGCCCTAAATGGCCTCAGTCCTGTATACCCGAAGGAGCGTCTCCACTCCCATCGTTCAGCCTGGACACTGAGGTCCAGCACTGAAGGCCTTCTGGTGGTTCCCTCACTGCAAGAAGTGAGACTACAGGGAACCAGGCAGAGGGCCTTCTCAGTAGTGGCACCTGCCCTGTGGAACACCCTCCCATCAGATGTCAAGGAAATAAGCAACGATCCTACTTTTAAAAGACATCTGAAGGCAGCCCTGGCAATGAAAGTTTTTAATGTTTAATCCTGTATTGTGTTTTTAATAGTCGATTGGGAGCCACCCAGAATGGCTGGGGAAACCCAGCCAGATGGGTGGGGTATAAATTATTATTACAGTATTAATAATAAACCCTCAATATAATGCAGATTTGGGAGGAGGGAAATTGAAGTTCTCTTTACAACTTGGAAAACAAGAGATTATTCTTCTCTCCCTAATATTAAAAAAAAAAACCAGCCATCCTCAACACTTTTTCTTAAGGAGTGCATACTTAACTGCCCTACATCTTTTACAGACCTCAACAAATCTTTTGGGAGAAAATATGCATATCAAAAGCAACTATTTTCATGGCACTAACTGTGCCCTAAATACAAACAGAGCATACAAAACTGACAAGACCAAAGCCAATGCAAACATCATAACTATCTGAGATACCTTTTAGAGGCATGCATTTAACATTCACCCTATCTTAAACAAATCCCAAAAAAATCCTTTTATTCCCAACACTAATATTTCACCCAAATACTTATCTTTTTTCCCATAGTATCCACCTTGACCACTTAAAGCCATAGCCTAATTCACTGTTTAAATGGACACTCACAATATGTACAAATGGTTGGCTTCCACAAAAGCATCCAACAAAACAAATGTAAAAGAAAAGTCTGCAGCAAATTTTAGATGGTGGAGGGAAAGATACCCAAAGAAGGCATATTCAAAGTCCAGAGATCCTAACCACCTTTTAAGAACAGCAACACCCAATCCAGGTATCACTTTAGTAAGGCCAAGCAGGGTCAAAGGAGGTAATATTGAAAACAGTAACCAAGAGTCCAAAAAGGCGATATGGCCCAAGTCACATTGAAGGTTGGGTTCCAGGGCAGGCAGGAAAAGACAAAGAGGCAGCAGACGAGTGATGTGTTATAAGGCAATGGAAATAAATGAGTCTGTGTCAAGTTGCTCAGACTGGGAAGGTCAAGTCTATGGTCACAATATGTTTCTTGACCTAGGCCACTGATCCCTCTGAACTAACCAGTTAAGAATCTCTTCTTGTCACTGTGGACCAACAAGGCTCAGGCCAGCCAGATCCAGATCGATCGACAGACAGACAGACAGACACAAACACACACAGAGAGAGATCCTGTGGCCCTCCAGATGTTTATTGTTTGTTTATTTATTTATTTATCCCATCTTTCCTCCAAGGAGCTAAAGGCAGCATAGATGGTTGTACCACTTCACATTTCACCCTCACAACATCTCCGCAAAGTAGGTTGGCCTGAAAGGCGGTGAATGGTCCAAGGTTACCCAGTGAGCTACAAAGCTGAGTAGGGGATTTGAACCGTGTTCTCCCAGGTTCTAGTCTGACACCACACTGGCTCCAGCTCTAAACATCCCTGACCATTAACCATGCCGACTGGGACAGACTGACTCCAACAACATCTGGAGGACCACCCCTGATACATGCCTCAACATTTCAGAAGCTGTATTTAACAAATGAACGTATTTTGGAGCACATAACTGACATGCATGACATAGCTAAAGGAGCAAGCCTAAGTTTGGCATCAAATCAGTAGTTGAGTAAGACTTATTCTGAGCAACACTGTTTATTTTACACATACCTTATTCTGAATCACAGAGGTGACCAAGCCATTCACCTACAATTTTCACCGGCTTCCATTTGGAGAAATTGTTACAACTTATAAATCCAAATATTAGTGTCTTCTTTGGTTTACATTGTATTCCACAATGAGGAGGTTAATAAAACATGGCATCTGTCTGGTTCTGGTTGATACCCATTTAGACGTAGCTTGCTGGCAGGTATCCTGCTTCAGAGATATTCACACAGTTTACCTATTCAATAGAAAAGAAAGGTTGTAAGCTTTGGTATTGGCACATTTCAACAGTTTCACTATAAAATAATTCTAAAGCTGTGATTGTAAGCACACATACTTGGAATTAAGTCCAACTGATTTTTAAGTAGGGTCTGTTTTTACCTAAACATGCTTAGAATTCAGCTGGAAGACTCCTGTAAGCCTCATTTGTGTTCAAAGATGAAAATATCAGAACAAACCTGATATTCCTTTGGAACAGGGGTGCTCTAGGGGACCACATGCCAATGATGAGTGTGACCATTTGCACACACAAGGGCGATTTGCATCCCCATCAGGGCACTGTGCTCTGCCCACCCCAGTGCAGAATCTACTGTGTAGTTTTCCTTTTTGCTGCTGCAAAACCTGGTAGGTGGGGGGCAGAAAAATGCTTGGTGGGGAAGGTAAACCAGAGCCCCAAACAGCAGGTGAGCCACCCCTGCTTTAGAATAGTTGTTTCCAATTGGGGGTCCACAGACCTCAAGGGGTTCACATAAACTATCCAGGGAATCTGTGGGACCATTCACATAACAAAAGCTACCAATGCTATAGAGATATGAAAATTTTCAGAAGTAAGGTGTCCATAACTTGGCTTTTGAAAAACACAGGGTCTGCAGTACTTAGCTAATTGGGAGCCACTGTTCTAGAAGCTTTTGTTGCAGTGCAAAACTATGTTTGCCTATTTAAGAAATAAGCTCCACTGGACTTAATAGGAGTTCCTCCTAGGTAAAGACATAGAGGGTTGCAGCCTAACCCATTTCATCTCAACCACTGTACTTTTACTATTAAGCACCACCCATTTTAGGAGTATTACAGAAGCAACGTTTCCTCAATAGGGTTTTTCCACATGCATTGAACTTTTAAATCTTACCTCTGGCAACTTATCATTAGCCATTAATTTCTAGCAACTACAGCAAAGACGTTTCCCAACCCTTCTATTCAAATAACGATTTGAGCTTGGTGCACAGTAAAACACAAATATTGTTGTTTGCATAAGTCACAAAGTATTACAAGAAGACTGACACAATCACTAAAAGAGTATCAAATGGATACCATCCTAGGCAATTACAAGTGGGCCCACAAATCTAAAGAGTTACAAATATTACTCTTAAATGCCTGTTAAAGGGAAGATTGTTTAAAGCATGGGTAGGCAAACTAAGCCCTGGGGGCCGGATCCCGCCCAATCGCCTTCTAAATCCGGCCCACGGACGGTTCGGGAATCAGCGTGTTTTTACATGAGTAGAATGTGTGCTTTGATTTAAAATGCATCTCTGGGTTATTTGTGGGGCATGGGAATTCATCCATTATTTATTTTTTCCAAAATATAGTCCGGCCTCCCACAAGGTCTGAGGGACAGTGGACCAGCCCCCTGCTGAGAAAGTTTGCTGACCCCTGGTTTAAAGTGACTGGCAACTCAACCCTAATGCAGATACAGCATGGAGTGATAGATGATGAAATGGCATGCAGAACCAGACAAGAAGCCATCACCACTCTGAGGAAATGTGTCCCCCATGCTCTCCTGACTTTATAATCGGCATACACCTGAAAGTTTTCTGTTCCTATAGATTCAGCCGCAAGGCCCACTATAACTTCATTACACTATAACAAAGCCCAAAGGGCAATCTGCATCAGAGAAATGATGGAAGGAAGAGAGTTGCTCAAATCACTTCCTTCTGCCCATCAATTTCCCCCTGAAATTTCCCATCCCTATTTAAATTTCTAACCCTGTGATTTTCCAGACCCACGTCTGCAAGGTAAACATGGGTCTGCAATACTAGCAGAAACTAAAGGAACAGATTGCAGAGAGGATCTTCAGGGTCAAGAGGGCCAACAGGGAAGGCTTAAGCCAGGCATGGTCAAACTTGGCCCTCCAGCTGTTTTGGGACTACAATTCCCATCATCCCTGACCGCTGGTCCTGTTAGCTAGGGATGGTGGGAGTCGTAGTCCCAAAACAGCTGGGGGGCCTGGCTTTTGCCTGGCTTAAGTACTGTATTCCCTTCCTTCTCACCTCTTCTCCCATGCAAAACAGTGCCTCCAGGGGTGCTTACCAGTGAAAAAGTGGCGTTGCTACATTTGACTGTAGTGTAACATACTTAACACTGTTTGAACTACATGGTTAAACTAGCCACAGTTCTCTTCCCAAATATGGTTACAACTTATCTTCTGGAAACTGTGGTCCTACCATTTTTCGATAGGGGTGGACACATTAGTCTCTTGCTGCAAAAATAATGAAGAGTCTGTCTGGTAGCACCAAAAAGACAAGTTGTTGTTGTTGTTGTTGTTGTTGTTGTTGTTATTGCAGTCATGTTGACTATGAGTATAAAATCCAACAGAAAGCATGCACTTGCATGAGGAATATTTGACCAAAAAGGACTGATTGTCTTTATTCTAGAATCTAAGCAGTCACCTGCGGGTGGCACTGTGGGTAAAACCTCAGTGCCTAGGACTTGCCGATCACATGGTCGGCGGTTCAAATCCCCGCAGCGGGGTGAGCTCCCGTCTTTCGGTCCCAGCTCCTGCCCACCTAGCAGTTCGAAAGCACCCCTAAGTGCAAGTAGATAAATAGGTACCGCTTTATAGCGGGAAGGTAAACGGCGTTTCCGTGTGCTGCACTGGTGCTGGCTCGCCAGAGCAGCTTCGTCACGCTGGCCACATGACCCGGAAATGTCTTCAGACAGCACCGGCTCCCGGCCTCTTAAGCGAGATGAGCACGCAACCCCAGAGTCGATCACGACTGGCCCGTATGGGCAGGGGTACCTTTACCTTTAAGCAGTCACCTAGATTTTCAGAAGTGGTATACCTCTGAATAATATGATGGGCACAAGTGGAGGAAGTATTGTCACACTCAAGTCCTGCTTGCAGGCTTCCCATGAGCCACTGTGAGAACAGAATGCTAGATTAGATGGGCCTTTGGCCTAATCCAACAGGGATCTTTTTCTGTACAAGTCTAGGTGATCTTTGTTTTTGTTTCATTTTTAAGATTTCTAACCGAACTTCACAGCTGATTCCCAAAACCAAAGGCAACCTTTAGCACTATTAAAAGGCCAACTTCCCTTTTCATAACTTGCTTGGGTTTTAGGCGTAGAACAAGTGCGCGTTGCCCAAATAAGCACCAAGTGCAATTTCTCAACTACAAATCACAATAGCCACTGCACAACCCCCACAATATTTCTATAGGCTTGAAGCTTCTATTGTTGTTGAAAAGGCCCTGGAAATAGCTTTAAAGCCTCAAGTAAGAAATGGAGTAGGAAAGTTAACAGGGAATCAGTGAAATACATTAAACAAAGATATGAGCAAAAATTAAAGTAATAAGATTAAATTAATAAGAAAACTGAACAATACAGGAACAGGAGAAGTTGGAAAATATGAGATATGAGGTGGTACAAGTTAGGAACTTGGTTTCTCTATTTCTCTTCCCACCCTCTCTCCTTTGTAGCTCTATTCTTGAAGTACTCTATTGTTCTGAGCTCTGCTGAGCTTAATGAACTTTGTAAGTATTTCTGGCAGTACAGCTTACACTCTCAAACCTTAACATCAGCCCTTAACTGGAACACTTGTACAGGAATCACACAACTGGACTCATATGAAGGCCTAATCACACAGTGACCAGATTGCCAATACTTTTATCTGTACTAGTGATCTTACCAGCCTGGCTCTATTGGTGGTTACAATACTCAGAATGTGCTCCAGAATTTCCTACATAGACAAGGCCTGTGTGTTACTGCACATTAGATCCAGCATTTGTCATTCCAGTACTAGATCCAAGTGCTAGAATTACAGTATATTGGTTCAACAAGACCAGCCATGACAGGAAATAATCTGCCCATTGCAGGCTCTCCTGTGGATCTACTAACATTTGTGAGAGAAAAGTGAGGAGAAAATGAAGGACGGATATACACTACAAACTTAAAATGCTTTGGTACCAATCCAACTAGCATGGTTTCATCAAAGATCCTTGGAACATGAAGTTCTACAAGCGTGCTGAAAATTGCACTGAAGATTTCTAGTCCACATCATGGAACTAAACTTTCAAGGACTCCCCGGGGAGGAAAGAAGTATTAAACCAGTGTAAGTCTGTAGTGTAAGAGTCTGCATCAAAGTAAAGTATTAAAAGAAGGCATGCCTGCAGATATCACTGCAAAACAAATGCCGTGTATAAGAAAAAAGTTGTAGAATGGTAGGTATCATGAATCAAAAGGAACACAGCAACTGGGAAAAGCAGGGAAACAATGGGATTAAGAAAAAAGTGGTTATTGAAAGAAACAGAAAAATTCAGGACAAATAATTTAAATAATAATAATAAGAGAGCAAACAGGAATATAATGTAAGTTACCAAAACTTAACAAAAGGGGAGAAATGCCAGAGCTTTGAAACAAACAAAAAGAACACAAGATCTTCACAAGTATACTGGAAAGTAGCCTGAAAACTTCCATCTTAATAATGGCCCATTTAACAGTGAAATGTGCTATCCTAATGGTCCAACTCCGAACAGCTTTCCAGTTCTACAGAGGCAGAGAAGTTTCTGCTGGTACCTACCTTACATTTATGCCTCCACAAACTCACACATCAACAAAGAACCAGCATTCACCTGCATCTCACCCAGGCAGATTCAATGTAGACCACACCTTCCAAAATGTCCACCTTCCCTTCAATCTGATCATTTCAGCATCCCGTTCATGGTTCAGGCAGCACCCCCAGTCACAAAAAACACTCTTCCCAGTCACTGTCCTGAGAATCCATATTTCAAGCAAGAGGCAGTCTCTCTGCCCCCCCCCCCCGTTGGTGCCCGCCAAACTGCATTACATAAGCAGATCCAAACTGACAGAATTGCAGGCATTAACAAAATCAACATCATACCCCCAGCGTATTAACATCCAGACCCAAGTGGATTCCACACTAGTCTGATGCACACATCCCAACCTCTCTATCACAGTTTCCACTTAACACTTTCAGTTGATAACAAAGCCACAAAGGGAAGAGGGAGAGAGAAATAGCAGAAGTAACTCACCTTCCTTCTTCTCTTAACTTACAACCAAAAAAATATATATTAAAATTAAAAACCAGGACTCTCTGAGGAGTAGTTGGAACATTCTGCAAAGTCTTTGGAAGAAGTTGGAGAAGTCTGGATAAACTGTTGAAAAGACCAGATAAACCCAGAAGGGGAGATGGAGAGTTCATCCGAGTTTCCTCTTTTGTTCAAGTTCCCTGAGCAGACAAAGAACCAGCAAGCGGCAGCAGGTTTCTCCCTCTCACCCCCTTTCCCTCCCCCTCCCTCTCCCCACCCACCCCCATCCAAGAGCACCTCAAGTCTAACTTCAGCCTTCTCTTCTTCTTTTGAACAGATCCTGCCCTGCAACTTTTTTTCCTCTCCCCCCCAAAAAAGAAGCCTCTCGTAGACTTCCCTTTGCGCCTCATCACAGCCTCCAGTTCAAAACTTCCCTCTAACTGAGCCTCCCAGAAAAACAATTTTAATGGAGGCGGGAGGGGGCAAGGAGGAGAATCTCTCAAATCATTATTTCCGGTAGATGCACCTCTTTGTTTGGATTCCCCTTGACGGTCATTGAGAACAATTCCCCTCGGTATTCGGGCTAGGCGCGATTCCCCTTCCCAGCCCCCTCCTCTTACGATTCCCAAGAACAAGGTCTAGATTTCCCGAAAATGGGAAAGATATCCTCACACCCAAAGTGAAGGAGGGGGGGAGGGAGGTGCAGGATAGGGGAGGCCATCAAGATGTAGGGTTAACACGTTTCCCTTTCACTTTTGGAAACGTATCCATCCAGCCAAGGGGAACAAAAGCGCCCTCGCGCTAAGGAGCTCGGCAGCAACCAGCTTTTGACATCTCCCTACCTGTTGCACAGCGAGAGGGAGGGAGCGGTGGGAACGAGAGCACCCGGCAGCCCATAATAATAGGGGATCGCCAAGCTTTTCACCTGTCCTCCCTGAACAGGGGCTACTGGAGCCGCTTCCCAAAATGAGACGGAAGGGGGTCGAGGAACGCAAAGAGTGTGGGGACTAGGGAAGAAAGCCAAAAACAGTCCTTTCCCCCCCCAACCCCGCCGCCTCCATTCTCATCTACAAACCATCGTCTCCCAAAAGCAACAAGTCTCAGTCCCAGCCTGTTCCTTCCACTTGCTCCATATTTTTATCAATGAGAAGGAGGGGAAGTACACAAACACACCCGGACGCCAAGAGCACATTCTAATCCCAGACTAAACCGCCTGCCACTGAGGCTGCAGCTTCCTAACTAACGCGCACAGCAAAGGCCGGGCTGGGGAGGGGAGGGATATTGAACACACAAAAAGAAAACTTTTGCTGTTAGAAGGTCCCGCTGCTTTGGGGAGGATGGGGGGAGAAGAATGGTTAAAGTTCGCGGCGCTCCACAAAAGAGAAACGCAACTCACCTTAGGAGACAGAAGGATAACCCCTTCCGCTTTCTCCTCCTTCCTCTTCCAAACGGTTGGACGGGGCGGCGGGGGGAGGAGGAGGAGAAAACAATGCAATTGCGGCGGGTCCGTCTATCTGAGCTAAGTGGCTCCCCCTCGGCTGCCCGCCCGCTCCTCGCGTCCCCCGGCACCAAACAAAGGCGCAGCCAAGAGCTCGGCTTGCTTTGCGCTTAACTTTTTTCTCACATCGATCCCGCTTCTGCAACTTTTGCCCAAGTCGGGTGCCTAGTTGCGGAGACATGAAAAGAACACAAAAGGAAAAATTAAGGCACCAGCCCCCGCCCCCCGAGCCGCCGCTATTGCATTGTGCCATCCTCCATGCCATGCTGTACGATTTCGATCTTTAAAAACTAATACTAAAGCGGGGTGGGGGAAGGGGATGTGGGTCATAGCGAGCCTGGAAGTTGGAGAAAGTCCACAAATTCTTCCTCTCTTTCCAATGGCCTGCGCGCGCTTTGTTTTGGATACCACGAGGAAAGGCGTTGTTAACCCCAAGGAGGAGGGGGAGAAAATGCTGAGCGCGTCGCGGCGCCAAATAATCCCTTTGTGCGCACGTGCGCAAAAAGTTGAAGATGTTCCGAGTTCCGACCGCGCCTTGTTCTTGAGCAACGAGTCGCGGCCGGGTCTCCCTTTAGGCCCCCTTACAGAACAGCGCCTGCCCGAGCAAGCAGCGCCCGGAAAGCTCCGCGGCACTTCTCCTCCAGTCCCCACGGCTAACTTCCACCAAGGCCGCGCCAATATGCTCTTTAAAACAAACAAACAAGCTTAATTCTGAGTTGGTTCCCTACAACGTCCCCAGGTCGCTTTACCTACCTTGCCGGTCTACACCTGCAGGGAAATTGGGCAGTAGAAGTGACTGCACCACTTTAGACTGCAGGTGAGAGAGCGCCAATTTAAAACAAAAAGGAACAAACCTGAAATCAAAACATTTAGCGCATTAGAGAGGAACTTTTTTTAGGGCAGGCAGCAAATTTGTTACTTGTAAATAGTTTTTTTTAAAAAAAACAAACACAAACAACTTATGTAGTAAAAAGGGATATTCGAAAATGATATCCCTTCCGCTGTCCACAATCTGAAACTGGCATGGTCTATTCCACCACCACTGGTAACAACAAAACCTCCTTCTATTGTGTCACTATTCTGACCTTGAGGAAAGGATTCCAAGTTGTGTGGATTCATTCCCATGGCACTTCACCCCTGGAAGTGCTTCTGAGTGAACCTCCTACCTGTATGTAGATAGCAGGAGAGGTCAGAAAGCCATAGAATGTTTGGCCTCAGAATCAAGTGGGTCCGTTCAGCACACCCGGCTAAGTTCAAAAACTGTTGTGGCAGAACTGTTGTGGCAGGAATTCAACAATTCAAAAGAAATGTTGTTGTTGTTTAGTCATTTAGTCATGTCCGACTCTTCGTGACCCCATGGATCAGAGCACGCCAGGCATTTCTGTCTTCCACTGCCTCCCGCAGTTTGGTCAAACTCATGCTGGTAGCTATCCAACCATCTCGTCCTCTGTCGTCCCCTTCTCCTTGTGCCCTCCATCTTTCCCAATATCAGGGTATTTTCCAGTCTTCTCTTCTCATGAGGTGCCCAAAGTATTGGAGCCTCAGCTTCAGGATTTGTCCTTCCTGTGAGCACTCAGGGCTGATTTCCTTCAGAATGGAGAGGTTTGATCTTCTTGCAGTCCATGGGACTCTCAAGAGTCTCCTCCAGCACCATAATTCAAATGCATCAATTCTTTGGCGATCAGCCTTCTTTATGGTCCAGCTCTCACTTCCATACATCACTACTGGGAAAACCATAGCTTTTACTATACGGACCTTTGTTGGCAAGGTGATGTCTCTGCTTTTTAGGATGCTGTCTAGGTTTGTCATTGCTTTTCTCCCAAGAAATGTTGGGTCAGTCCAATTGATGCAATCCATCTAGACCTACATTCAGTGCTATTTTTCTAGAAAAAAAGGTGCCAGAACTCACCCTTATAATGGCAATAACGCCCACCTGAGAGGTGCCGGAACTGAGGTCCAGCAAGTTCCAGCTGGGGAAAAAAACCCTGCCTACAATTCCTTCTTCTGGGGAGGCTGGATTTACTGTGAAGAGAGGTACAGGGTAGCAGAGGGCTTGAGCAGAACTGAGGTGGGCAGCCTTATTGAAGAGGGTTGTATACCTGCTTCAGTTCCAATGGTGGTTGGTACCTACTGAGACTGGCAGAGCAGAAGGCTGGGAGACCAAGAGTAGGCAGAGCCATCGGCCATGACAGGAAGAGGCAGCTAATTCTACTTCCCCCCACCTCACTGGGAGGAAGCAACACTGAAACTGAGGAGGAGGACGCTGAAAGCCATTGCCATCCCCAGATTGGTGATAAGTATGAAAGCAGGCAGGTGGGGGCTGGGTGATAGCAAACTGGGAGCAGTGGGGCAGTGCCTCAAGCCCCCTAATGAACCAGTCTCTACTGGTCAACCCTGATTGTAAGAAGCACCCCTCCTTCAAATGATCACCCTCACCTCATATCAGGGGTAAATCAGTCTCTAGACCATGAGACTCTTACTCCCATTGGTTTGAGCCCCACATTGGGCGAGATATTATTGCATTTTATGGGGGTTGGACTAGATAACCCTTGCAGTTCCTTCCAACTCTACAGTTCTCTTGATTCTGCTGCTTAAAAACCCAGTGGCTATTTGCTGCTGTCTTCTCTGGGTTGCTTGAAAAAGGAGGCGCCGACTCATAGGAACGCTCCCTACAGCCATAGCAATGTGAACACCACGGAATAGAATATGCAAGCAAACTACTGCTGCTTGGAAATGTAGCTAGGAATACATCCTGTTTCAGTGAGAAAGCCGTAATTCATGTCAGTGACTTCTGAGAATGGAACTGGGTGTTGGTGGTGTGTAATGGACGCTAAACACTGAATCTGAAAGTATGATTTTATATATCTGGTGTCTGACTTGGATTAGTACCCACCTTGCGAGACTCAACTCTTCCACAACATCCAAGACATCCTGAAAATTGTGGAATCCTGACCTTGTGGGATGGGCGTCAGTGGCACTATGGTATGGTGGTTGTCTTCCTACCTGCAGGGTCATGTCCGGAGACATGCATTTGGGAGAGTTCCCTTAAGCCCCCTGATGTTTACAGTTCACTGTTTTATCTACATGAAGTTGCAGGGAGTGGTCATTAGGTGTTCTGGAGCAAGGTGTCATGATGCCCATCTCTGTTTCTCCATTGCATCTGAGTCAGATGAGGCTGTGCAAGCCCCGGGTGCAGTGGTGGACGGGACAAGAATAAACTGAGCTGTGTCCTGCAAAGACAGAGGCTTTCTGGGAGAGAGGTTCCCATGCACAAGAGTTAGCCCAATTACCTGTTCTGGTTACCTAGGTTTGCACTTAATCTGAAGGAGTTTGAGGGTAGTGGTCCATCTTTATCAAAAATGTCCCAAGTGACCTCTGTGACTAGGTGTGCCTTCTATTATCTTTGCCTGATATTCCAGCTGTGACCATTCCTGGACCAAGGTAGTCTGACTACAGTGGTCCATGTATTGGTAACCTCAATACTTTACTACTGTTCACTACTATGGGGCTGCCCTTGTATCTAGCATGTCTTGTATGAGACGTGGGGAGAAGAGAATCATATTGCAGTAATCTAGCCGAAGAAGTTAGTTGAATAGCACCCCCCAAAAAAAAAATTCCTTAATTTTTTAATGACTGCATGGTGGCTGTAGAAACAGGCTTTAACCCGACTTTCAAATAAGTCCAATCCATTTACAGTCCTTTTACTAGACCGCCTGTCCACACACAGGTTTAAAAGCAGGTTTTTAAAAAAATTGACGTGAACCTTTTGCAAATACTTCTCTGTCTGTTGACCTAGGGGTGATTCCTATTTAACCAGTCAACCATTTATTTATTTTAAAGAAATTATATCCCATTCAAAAGGATATTTTCTAACACAGCTCTCTTTAATTTTAGGAAAAACAGCATATAGGAATAAAAGTGTATCACAAATTAAAAGAAGTTTATTGCTATTTGTTGTTTCAAGCTTCATAGAACTGAAGGTTACAGGTGTTGATCTAGTAGTCCTACACATAACACTGGAAACAATGCAAAAATACTTTCCTGTGACTTGCTGGGACATTTTTAAAAGGGATATCATAGTGTTCAAATCGTGGTGAAAAAAGTTGTCTTTTACTATCAGATGAAGACGTGCACTTTAGATGGGACCCAGAAGGGCTGTAAAATAGCAACAGAAGACTTAATAAAGTCATTTTTCGTTCCCGTCTTGCCATCCCAATCTAATATCTCTCAACCACAGAAATTCATTTATCACTTTGTTTCACTTCAGCCCAGACCCTCCCATCATGTAGCTCACATTCAGCTACAATTAGATAATGCTACATGTATATTTTTCCCTTGTGAGCTTCAGGAGGCCCAAGGAGATATATTTCTACAAGATTACAAATTATCCTTGCACATCAGGATCTTTCCACTACTAATTCTTAAGGTTTCCAGTCAGCTGAGATTTTGTCCTCTTGGCCACTTGCCAGGATTGGAGGCTGCAGACACAGAAAATATTGTAAGTGAGCCATTTTGAGGATTGAGGAGCTCCCATCTTCAAAGTGCAGAAGTTGCAATTTTCTGGATGTGAAAAAATAACACATTTTACTACCTTTAATTCTTTTATTTCTTTAAAACGTTGTTAAAATAGTTGATACTGCTTTTCTGGGCATCTGACTATCCAAAGCAGTTTACAACTAAAAACAATAGTAAGTTAAAAGAACAACAATACAAATTTATAAAACTTAAAACTACAACTCAGCAATATCCCATAGAGCTGGTGGGAAAGCATAGTTCAACCATACTATCACCCAGCTAATTTACACCATGCTCTGAAGGCCAGTTGAAAAATATAAGAAAATTCTATAGCCATGGGACCACCATAGAGTTAGAACTGTCCCTTGTGGCCATCCATCTTAATAGACCTGGGATACAAGGAGGACCAGAAGGTCAGCAGTTGGAATCCGCACGACGGGGTGAGCTCCTGTTGCTCTGTCCCAGCTTCTGCCAACCTAGCAGTTTGAAAGCACACCAGTGCAAGTAGATAAATAGGTACTGCTACTGTGGGAAGGTAAACGGTGTTTCTGTGCACTCTGGTTTCCATCACACTTGCACCAGAAGTGGTTTAGTCATGCTGGCCATATGACCTGGAAACCTGATGGCCTGAAAGCAAGATGAGCTCCACACCCCATAGTCACCTTTGACTGGACTTAGCAATCCAGGGGTCCTTTACCTTTTTTTTTTTACAAGGAGGACATATAATAAATACAATTTTGCAGCATGTTCTTAGTGAGAATGTGTTTTGGACTTGGTTTTCCAGTTCTACCAGGTAGGTGAAATGTTCTGCTCAAAGCAGAACCCAAAGCCCTTCAGTCGAGTAAAGCCTTTTAATTATAACCGCAGGCTGCTGCCACCCTAGGCAGTCAAGCTAGGACAGACAAGGGAAGCATTCCTTGGAAATACATTATGCTTAGGCCCTTTGATGTTAGATGTTAGATGTTAGAGACTTACCTGCTGTAGAAGAACAGGAACTCTGTACACTCTCAGATGCCATCAGCCTGAGGTGCCAGAAGGATTGCTTTTCCACATATGTGCCTTCAACAGAGGCCTTCCTTAGTGTGTTCCTGCCATTGGAGGTGCAGCCTTCTCGATGGTGGTGTCTCACCCAGCACTTGCATCAATGTCATTTTAGCACAAGGTGAAGATCTATATTATTTTAACCAGGCTTCTTAATCACACCTCTTTTACCTCTGCCAGTTACCATATTTTTCACTCTATAAGACGCACCCGATCATAAGACACACCTAGTTTTAGAGAACAAGAAATAAAAAAAATTCTCTCCCTCTCTGCACAGCGCCTCTCCAGCAAAGCAGGAGGAGAAATGCACTCAGTAGGCTTTGCGTGGCTATCCCTGAAGCCAGGAGAGCGAGAGGGATCAGTGCGCACCAATCCCTCTCGCTCTCCTGGCTTCAGGGATAGCTGCGCATCCTGCATTCGCTCCATAAGACGCACAAACATCTCCCCTTACTTTTTAGGAGGGGGAAGTGCGTCTTATAGAATGAAAAATACGGTACTTCCATCCTGCTTTATATTTCTCCTCCCCCCCTTCTAACTGCTCCCCAAAAAAACTATTGTTTTAATGGTATTGTTCTAAATTTGTTTTTGCCATAATTTCAATCCCTTGTAAACTGCCCTGGGAACCAATGATAAAGCAATACAAGGGTACCTCGGGTTAAGTACTAAGTTCGCTCTGGAGGTCTGTTCTTAACCTGAAACTGTTCTTAACCTGAAGCACCACTTTAGCTAATGGGTCCTCCTGCTGCTGGTGCACCGCCAGAGCACAATTTCTGTTCTCACCCTGAAGCAAAGTTCTTAACCTGAAGCACTATTTCCGGGTTAGTGGAGTCTGTAACCTGAAGCGTATGTAACCTGAAGCATATGTAACCTGAGGTAACCTGTATATGATCCTCTAATAAAGTGGAAATAACATTAGAAAACTCAGCTGGTGGCGTGTATGCCCCCCTCCCATTCTTATTCTATGCAAACTTCCCCAAGATCAGCCAAACAGTTTGCTCTGTCTTCAGGGTTGTTAGACCCCAGACCTCGGTCTTGATGAGACATTCTCTGAAGAGAAGAGGGAGCCAGAAGCTGTGGTTGACCCTTCTGAGGCACATGTGGACACCACTTTCTCAAGGGGGTTCCAATACCTGGAACCTACTCCCCTTTTCAGCACACCCATCCCAAGCCTCAGAGGATCAAAGGAGCAGTGGCGATCAATGTCCCAGCTCAAAGCTCAGTACCAGCAACGCAATGTTCAGTGAAAAGCCAAAGGCCTCCTGTTCATTGGCTCAGTTCAGGAGGAGGGGGAATAAAGTTGTCTATAAAAACCCTCAGTGCCTGTCTGCAACAAGTGCATGTTAGCTCTTCAGCCTTGCATCTCCAGCATCTTTCCTGACTTGGAGCAGGACAAAAGGAAATCAAAGCTCTTTTGCTAGCTTTTCAAAGTGTAATAAGTCAAGCAGTTCCATGCACAGCCAAGCTAGGCCAGGCCACAGCAGATATATCCTGCCAATTTCTTCAGCCACTAAGCCTCCACGCAGATGAATGCTTGTAGCTCACAGATATAATAATAATAATAATAATAGTTATACCCTGCACATCTGGCTGGGTTTCCCCAGCCATTCTTCCTACCATAGAGTTGGCTAGTAATATTGATGCTAGCTGTAAATATTCAAGCTAGCTAGAAAACAGTACTGAAGTTAGGTAATAGTGTGGGTACCATAGGCGTCTTGAGGGCCCCTGTGAGAGAAAAATGGGCCATTTTCCGGTTCCAGCAGACTCTTGCGTTCTTTAGTTGTTCTTAGGGTTACATTGGGCTTAATGAGTTTATGGCAATATTTGCATTACAGTGGTACCTTGGGTTAAGAACTTAATTCGTTCTGGAGGTCCATGCTTAACCTGAAACTGTTCTTAACCTGAGGTACCACTTTAGCTAATGGGGCCTCCCGCTGCCACTGCACCACCACCACACGATTTCTGTTCTCATCCTGAAGCAAAGTTCTTAACCCGAGGTACTATTTCTGTCTCCTGCTTGGCAGGAGGTTGGACTTGATGGCCCTTGTGGTCTCTTCCAACTCTATGATTCTATGATTAGTGGAGTCTGTAACCTGAAGAGTCTGTAACTCGTGGTACCATGGTACATCACTTCCTTCAAAGTTCCTCTCCATTGGGAGGCCCTCCTGCTCATTCTGCTGAGCAGGACCCTGGATGTCTGCCTCAAAGTCCTGCCCTGACACTACTGCTGGGGGAGGGAGAACAGCCAATGACAAAGAGGCCTCAGATCCCATGACTATAGAGAGTGACAGCAGATCTGACCAAGCTGCACACACACAGGCTAGGCACAATTGCATATTGGATCATGACCCGTTCATGTCTCCATGGGTTATACTTTCCTACCCATACTTCATTATTGCATTTAAGGTTGTCTCCAACTAAGTTTTACCCATTGAAATTAATGACCCCAGCCAGTGTGGTGTAGTGGTTAAGAGCGGTAGTCTCGTAATCTGGGGAACCGGGTTCGTGTCTCCGCTCCTCCACATGCAGCTGCTGGGTGACCTTGGGCTAGTCACACTTCTTTGAAGTCTCTCAGCCCCACTCACCTCACAGAGTGTTTGTTGTGGGGAAGGAAGGGAAAGGAGAATGTTAGCCGCTTTGAGACTCCTTAAAGGGAGTGAAAGGCGGGATATCAAATCCAAACTCTTCTTCCTCCTTCTTCTGTATTGTTCATTAATTTCAGTGGATCTACTCTTGAGTATTCCAAGCAGTGGCTACAACCCTCAATTTATACCCCACTCTTCTTCCCAAAGGAGCCCAGGGTGGCAAACCCATCAATAGTAAAGCGGAGTATGGAAGGACTTGCTAGATATGCAGTGCAATGGGTCAGTGCATCTGGCTATTAACCAGAAGGTTGGTGCTTCGAACCCATCCAAGGATGGCTGTGGGCAGGCTGTGGGGTTAGACTAGATGTCTCTCAGCGTCCCTTCAAACTCTATAATCCTATGATTCTATGAATTGATTGATAAAAGGTTTCTAAAACTAGTATATGTGATGAATCTTGCAATTTTTAAAAACACATGTTAAAACAAAGAACTCAATCCCCAGAATTGTATCCCTTCATGGCGATTGTTTAGTCCATATTATCATAAACATGGGATTCAGCGCTTTGCATCCCATTTCTTTACTTCCAATCAACAGCTTCTGTCTTCTACCAATGCCGCTTCTGAAATTATGTTTTAAGATAGGAATTAAATCATTAGACCAATCTACAAGTGCAGATATAACAATCAAGATAAATGTGCCAGTAAGTGAAACAACATATGTTGTGCTGGGAATTCTTCTTCTTCTTCTTTTGCCTAGAGATGCCACCTCAGCAAGTCGGTGCTGTGTTTGTTTTGAAAGTCCAAGTGCTGGAAATGTCTATGTGAGCTTAGCTTTTTTCCTACTATGGGAGATACATCAACCTGCAGTTCAGCAGTGGTCAAATAATGACTTAGGCTGTGATCCTCTGCCACTTGCTTTGATAGCAAATGTTGCACCCATGCTAATTAATTTAGACGATAAGGATATCTAAGGACTTTTCATGCTTAGGGGGGCACTTCTAGACTCACTATTTTCGGGTGGAATTCTGTCACATCCCAGTAAAGTCAGGCTGCTCAGTTAAAGCTGATTTTGAGCTCTTGTAAAACAATACGGCTTCCCAAAAGTGATGGGAAACTGTTCTGGAAAGTGTAGACTAACATCTGCTGGGTGCAACATTGTCTAATCATCCCACAAATCGGACTAAATGCTTATTAGACAGGTTGGTTGGAATTGACCAGAGTTACCAAAGTTTAAAGGATTAAAGATTTTCCGAATTTTTGGGGCAGTTCATTGTTCCGACATGTTCTGATTAGCTAAAGATAAGCAGCGGTGCAGCTCTGACAACCTCAGAGCTAAAGTTCAGAGCCCCACAGTACAGACCCATCCCAAAAACAAGCATCCAGAGGTCAGCAGTTAGTCATGGAAGCTGCAAACAGTCCCAGATGTCAACACCTACATTGGCAAGGGTGTCCTGGGGCCCACCAAGGCTGACATTGGTTGTTTCATTGTTTATTCTTATTAAAAAAAATAAAAATAAAAACCACAATGTTATAGTCAGGGCAACTGGCCAGGTATGTGCCTGGTTACAGGTGCTCTTTTTATTATTTTTACATTTAAAACCTGTTGTTTTCTGCAACAAAACAGTGCTTTTTCCCAAGTAAATATGTTTAGCATTAAGGTAGCAGATGAAAACACCATTTTATTCCTGTAGTCATGACACTATGCTTTAAGTAAGTTTTTAAAATGCTAAACCTCATATGCTCAGAATATTATTATTTTTTAAGTGTTGGCATGTTTGTTTTTGCTCTAACATGCTGGAATGTAGAAGTAGTTTTAATGCATGGAATTGAGGGGGATGTGAATTGTGTGCTTCACAAATGAAATCATGCACATGACCATCTTAAGAGTGGAGCGTATAAGACTATTAAATGGGGATGGTAAATTACCTAACTGCACCACTGATGATAAGACATTATTCTCAAGTGTTGATCTTGAGTAGAATGATCAATAGTTTAATGGCTGGTACCCTGAAAAACATTGCTGAGATGCAATGGCTATTTTATTCAGCAAATCTTACCTTGGTCTTCCTACCAGTTCCTTTCCACATCAGACTCTCTTCAAAGAGCCCGGTTTTGGCCAGGGGAGGGTGGGGTATAAATAAATAAAAATTTATTATTGTTATTAAACTTTCTCAATTAACAACTTGCTGAACATTTTTACTTAACTTTTTCTTTTTTTAAAAAAAGACAAACCCACAATGTAACAACCTATTTATTTATTTTTAAGTATTTCTACTTGAGAATAATAGAACTCATACTAAAAGATGGTCACACACAATACTATCTATAAAATTCAATATGGAGAAAAGGGGAAAACTGTACAAACAAAAGATTTAAATGTAAAACTCTAGAGGAGGGCAAAGCTGTGGCGTAATGTGTGAGGGCAGGGGGTCATTGCCCCCAGCACAGATTTCTAAGGGGCACATGCAAAATTTCAAAAGGAAAATACTAGTAATAAATAAAAAAATAGTGCACCCTCCCCCTCACACAGATAACTGTAGTCCCAAACAACACACGAATGGTAACAGAGGTGGTGCTGCTCTCCTGGGAGTTGAAAGCCACTGTCTGGAGAACACCCACTGGGCTATCATTAGAAAAAGGGGTCAGGTGCTGATTAATGAATAAGCAGCCATGGTAGCAAGTGGGTGCCAGGCAGATGATGAAGCCGTGTCAGCACCACACTCAACAGCATCTCTGGGGCTCCGCTGGGCCCTGACACATGTCCAGGTGACAGGTCTCCAGATGCAGGAGCTGTGCTCCAAGTCCAGCCCATCGCAACTGGTCTGAGAACATGGGAGTGTGTGGGAGGGATCCTTGTAATTTCTCGGCCTACATTTAATAATGCACAATTTATCTATAGTTGTTCCTTTTGGAACCCAAATCATCCTCCAGATAGACTTCTTTTACCTCCCTGAACCCAGCTGTCACCACTCTCATTTTCCATCCACTTCTTTTAACTAAACTAAACCAACCCTGATTTTCTTCACAAAATTGATTACAGAATAGGAAAACCACTGAATCATTGGTAGCTCACTGTTTTTGTAGATACACACATTTTACTTACCCCTTTTATACCATGAAACATCCATATTTCATGTGTACCCTACCCAACCGTTCATTCCATTGTACATTATTTTAAATTGCCCATCGCAAGTACTAGGAATGCTTCATTTTGAGAACCCAAGAATTATGCTGTCTGCCTGTTCTGCAAGTACATTATATTGGCAGCTCACAGACATTTTTGATGGATCAAGACCTTAAGGTCATTTTCTTCCCCTGTAATTTCAAGCTGACAAGTCTTCTGCAGGAGATAGCCAAAGACAACCTTATTAGTCCCAAGCGAATGACTTCACATGCGGTACTGCATTTTCAGCCCATTTCTGTTCCTTTTCTTGTTCTGCACACTCTTCCATTCCCAATGTGCGGTAGTTATGCCAGGCAACTTGATGCAAATAATAATACAAAAACTAGCATCCCTTATTGGGGCTGATAATGAATTTAAAGGGGCCTTGGTAAGTATAATTAATGAACCTGCTCTGTTCCTATTTTGCAAATGATATAAGCTGAAATGTTCACCCATGTAATCCACCACATGTATTATAGTATACATGAGTGTACTGCCTAACAAGTCCCCAAACTTCAGGTAACAGGCTCAGCAATGAACAAGTCATTATTGTAGTTAATGCAGAAGTTCTATCACCATGATTGGATCTCATGGCATTTATTTTAATTCTGAAGTGTGCATGCACACACACGTGCACACACATACAAAGTGGTGCTGGGGAAGGCAGTGCTTTAACCCTTCCCTTCCATGGCTTTTCTTCTACATAAATTACTGCACTCTCTATCTGCTGTTCATCCAATTATGGGAGAAACTGTAGGCATGATATATGTACCTTTAATTTTTCCTTCAATGGAAAACAACAGGGCAGGGGGTTAGGGGAGGGAGGACAAAGGTTTGGAAAAAAATAGCTTGGGAAAACTTTAAAGACACACCTCCCAAAGCTGCTATCCAATCCAAATTTTGTTAAAATAATTGTCAGGAGTTCCAACATCAGTGAACGAATTAAAACAAAACAAAACAACAACAAGGTAATGGTTTACATAGCCTCCCTTGCTATGCAAAAACTGTTTTAAGTTTGTAATTATTAGTTCTTGGTAACATTAAAAATCCAAAACACTTCCAGAGGATATAAGCATCTAGAACCTATGAAATGCTGAGGACGTAATTGTGGGAAATTGCAGTCAAATATAACTAGTAAGCTTAGGGCTAGTTAATGCATGAAGGGGTTAAGACCACAGAATTGTATTTCTAGACTCACCTAGGTCATGCACCCTCACCTCTGGTGAAGAAGGAGGTGAAGCTTTCTTTGTTCACTCTCTTCCACTGTGTGAAGTTGACCAGGCAACATGTCTGGGCTTGACCGTTTCAAGCCCAGATCACAAGCTCATTCCACACACCCCCATGTGTTTTTGCTGCTGCATGGAATAACACATGAATCTGACCTTTGGAAGTTTTGTAAGTAAAGCATTTAAACTTATTAAAGTGTGGCCTGTTCAGCCTATATTCCAAATGCTTCAGTCACTACACGTTTTGTGACTTTTAAACTCTTCTAAGGCTTTCTTACTGGAGCATGTGTTTAGCTCCATGTTTTGGATGTAGGGATTTAGAAAAGTATTTGATTAATTACCCCACATGGGTGATGTCTCTAGATTTCCCCCTCAGTAACAATCTCATTGTTTGAAGAGGGAACTTCCAGCTTCAAACTGAATGCTAAAGGCAGGAATTTATTTGGTTATTCTTGTTTCAAGGAGTTGTAAATATGCTGCTGCCCAGTTACACCTAAGTTAAAATCCTATTTCCCCTCCCTGTTTTCTATTAACATTTCTCTCATTTCCACATTGGGAGAGAAAAGAGGTCTAAAAATACCAGAAGGCAGGTTCAATATAGTCCCATTCAGGCCCTGTCTGTATGCACACGAGCTCAAAATGGCGGCAGGACAGGGTTTTTCTAGGGCCTGTTCCTAACATCCCTCATCATATAGGCTTCTTTATAGACCTTTGCGTGTTCAGCATGAAGGTCTGCATAAGATTTCTAAGTGCATTCAGTTGAATGTACTTTTAAACCTCCCAGCAAAGATTTCTAAGCATGTTCTGTAGAATGAGGCTTGTGTGAATCCAGCCGTTATGACTATTGGTTGAGAGCAATGGGGTAATATATATTATAGCTTTATGAGCCATGGCAATACATTGGAGCATCTTTAAATGGCAGACAGCCACCACTGATGGGCTCCCAAATTTGGCTCCCATTCACCATAAAGTTGCTCACCTCCAAAAAGCATACAGGAGCACTACAGGAAGTCAATAGTAATAAAGCTAGGTTGGGCCAGTGAGGGGCATCTAGGCCCCTTTGCAAGTTTTAATATACAACATAAAAGTCCAGTATGCAGCCTTCACTTCCTTCCTGTCAGGAGACCAATTGCTCCTCTCTTCCTTCCTGTCTCCATATGTTTAGAAGCATGTAAGTCTGTGATGTGGCCCCTGCCATTCTATGTCACTAACTCAGAAGGTGGCTTAGACAGCAGGAAGGCAAACTGATCGCAGTACAGTGGTACCTTGGGTTACATACGCTTCAGGTTACAGACTCCGCTAACCCAGAAATAGTACCTTGGGTTAAGAACTTTGCTTCAGGATGAGAACAGAAATCGTGCTCCGGCGGCACGGTGGCAGCAGGAGGCCCCATTAGCTAAAGTGGTGTCTCGGGTTAAGAACAGTTTCAGGTTAAGAACGTACCTCCAGAATGAATTAAGTTCTTTTTTTTTTTTTATAAAATTTTTATTGGGTTTTCACATTTTATATAGACAAAGACAAAAACACAAAAAACATAAAAACAAACAAACAGAAAAGTAAAACAACAAACATATATAGTTTCCAGAAAAAACTTATTTTCTAACCCTGGTCATTGACTTCCCCCCACCCCCTCCCTTGCATCCCTATTCCCAAATTTGTATCAGCAAATTGGCATTTCCTTATCCATCTTAATATTAGTCCTTTATATATATAAAAAAGCAAAATTAAATTTATTCTAAGTTGGACCTCAGTTCCCTTCCAACGATTTCCCATTTTGTCTTAAATAATAATCTTGTTAGCTAAATCCCATAGTCTTAAGTGTTGTTGAAACTAGATTCTTCCCTCCCTCCCTTCCCCGGTTTGTGTCCCTTCCGAAAACATGTCCAAAATAGCAATTATTAGCCCGGATTCCTTACGTCCGAGGCTCTCAAATCTCTTTCAGTCCCTCTCCGCCGGCCTAGTTGGCAATCCTTTATGTCGGTCTTCACGTCTCGAAAGAGTTCTTTCACAGTCAGTCCAAAATCTCTTCCCATATTTTCAAGCAACTGCTGAGGAATTTCCACAAGGCATGAATTTTGAACATAATCAAAGTCAGAGTCTCTGTGGAGGCCCCAATTATATTTCTTTATTTTAAATTCCTTGATTTCATAAATTCCCAGGGCCTCCACTTTCATCTTCTGGATCTTTCGTAGATTTGTAGTAGGTTCAGTCCAATAGTCTCCTTGTTTATATTCCACAGATGTCAGCTTCTGGACAATATTTTCCCATTTCAGTTCTTCTCTTTCTTGTTTTGTCTTCTCCTCTTCTTTGGTTATCATTTCCGGCTCAGCTGTGGATTCTTTCTCAGCCAGGTTCTCATTACATTGAACAGAACTACTTGTTTCAGGATTCAAGGTCATCAATTGTTCACTCATAGCCGTAGTCTGTTCCTGTAAGATTCCAACCAAATAAAACATCCTTTCGATTTCTCCCAGTATCTTTCCATCCACAGCCATTGTAATTCCACAGATTTCCCCCTAGAGGGAATCTGGTTACTTAGTGTTCTTTTCTCCAACAGTCCTCTGTCTTATTATTGATTCTTTGTTTCCAACAATTTTAGTTCAATTGTAACTCCTTTTAATCCAGAGGGGTCTTAAGTAGCAATTTTTCTACTATTAACAGTCCGTTTGACAGCTTTGACAGCTGTCAAACTCTGCTCTTCTTATACCAGCTCCAAAGTAGGACACTCCCGGGCCCGGGAGGGGGGGGTTGCTTACAACAGAAATATACCCCTTCCAACACTCCTCTCTCCTGCTCAAAAAAAAAATCTTTTCCAAATCTTGGAAGTTACTGTCTTTTTAAACTCACCCTTTACAGGGTAGGCACTCCAGCTTAGTTCTTTTATCGTTGCTCTGGATCGTCTGCAAGGGGGGGGTGCGGACTTCCTTTTAACACATCCCCCGATCGTCTCAAATTCAATAGGTAAAATTCTTAGAATCCAAATTCAATTAACTCACGGGTTCTTTTTCCCAGCCGAATTTCAAGGAAGGAAGTCAGCGCTCTCCGGTCATGGCTCGCGGCTTCGCTCAGCAGAGGTAGCGATGGACTCTCGGTGCCACGCCACCCCCCGTATCCCCTCCGCAGCCTTTAAAAAGGCTCTTTGCGAATCAGGGGGGGCGCTTAAGGCACCCACCGAGTCTTCAGTCCGCAGGCTTTCGTGCCTGCGGTTTTAAGGGTCCCCGTGTCGCCGGCACGGCAAAGACCCGTCCCCCGCTGAGCCGATTCCCTCCGGAGCTCGGAGGGAATCCGCCATTCCCAGATCGCGCCAACCCCGGAAGTCCAGAATGAATTAAGTTCTTAACCCAAGGTACCACTGTAGATTGTTGCATTCATCTACTGCTTCCAGGATTCCCTTAGAAATCTGTAACAACCAGAGGACTTTGGTCTGATCTTATGTAACCAATCTGAACTGTACTGCTACATTCGATAGTAGGCTTGCAGGGGAGGGCTTGAATACTCCCCCATATAAAATAATTTCTAGGCCATGGAAAGCTAGCAAGTGAAATAAGTTGTAGATCATTGAAATCAGATCCTCAATCTAACATTTCCCTGTTTCTCAATTTGTTTAAACAGTTGGGACTAAAATTTTTTGCTGGAAGTCAAAAGCTCACATGCTGCATGTGGTTTCTCCTAATAAAGGCATATTATACTGTCCTTGTATGTTGGCTCTTCTTGGGCTTCTAACAGTAACATGAATTTGATAAACACAAGGTCTTGTATCCCAAGTGTCAGTCCATCTATATTGCACCAGGAATCCAGTTTTAAAATATGCAGAACACAGCTGCACAAAATAATTGTTACTGTATCATTTATCTATTACTTTCTGTAGATGGGACCTACCCTGGTAGCTATTATGTGGAGCTTAATGAAAGAAATATACCAGCCTTTGGGAGTATTGCATCCAGCCTTGCCTGATTTGACTTTATTTTTGTTAGAATCCTTGTATAGAAATATAAAAAGTAACATTATTAAATTAATATTGTGATCTACCAAATGTCATTTACATTTACAAAGAAAAGCATGCATACCAAGGACCTATCAATTAAGGAATAACTGGTGTGTGCTAAATGATTCTTGAGTGTAAATTCTCGCTGAAGAACTTAAGAGTGATTTCCTGGGTCACATTTCTAGTTCCTTGGCTTTCTTTGCAAGAATTCCAGAAGCTAGTAGGTGGAATATCAGAGGTTCTCAAACTGTAGCCCGTGAGCTTTCAAGAGGCCCAAGGAAAGATTGTAGCAATGTCAAGAATATGTGTACTTGGCTCTGCACTCCATTTATTTTCCTGCCAGAGATCAAGGCCAGTTTAATCACGGCCAGATTGTCAGGTGGGCTGATAAGGTCCTGGCTGATAAGGTCCACAGCCCTAGTTTTGATCATTACACCAGTGCTGGAGAAACATTACTTTAATTTCCTTCATATTTAACCCAGAAGGGGAATGTGTTTTTCCCCCTTTTAAATTGGCACCACCCTGCTGTATTACATATAGTTTTAATTTATTGCATTTTGTCAGCCGTGCGTGCATAGCTTTCACCCGACACATTTTGTCAGCTAGCCTGCATCATGGATTTTCATTACATGCAATTCGGCCAAGTTTCATATATTGCTTTTGTTGGGTACCATTTGTCAGCTGTGTGCTTTTAAGTGTTTCATGGGTGGAGTTGACTGTAGAAAGAAAGGAATGTTTCCTTCCATACAGCAAATTACTAAATATAAATCTGTGTCCATTAGTGAAGGCAAAATGCTAATTCACAGCATTACCGTATGTCCTAAATGTGCTTTCCTTTCCTGGGGAAAAGAAAGATTTAAGTAACCATATGAGACCCCCAAGGAATTCCAAGCATTTGAGAACCACTATGCTAGATGGCTCACCAGAAATAGGCCAGTAGTTTGCAGGTGGACCACACAGTCCACTTTCTCTCCAAACAAAGGGTGAACTCTTTTCTGCCAAAGGGACACATAGGCAACTTTGCCAGTGGTGACTGGGGCAAAAGTGGGGTGGGGTAAGGCCAATGGGAACAGTGGGTGGAACAACTGTTCTGACTCTTGCCCTTGTATAGTAAGCTACATTCCAGCCACACCAAACTCAAAAGGTTTGTTTCTACACACACTCCAACCTCAAAAGGTATTATCTCAATTCAAGGGCACATTTGAGTGTGGCAAAAAGACTGGGATAGGCTGTGCTAGGGGCATGACTTACGCCTAGAGTGCCATGTGCAGCCTTGAGGGCGACCTGAAGGCCACATTTGGAAATTGTTCTGAGGTTCCCAACCCCTGTTCTAGAAAGATCCCTTTAAAAGGATTTACTGTGTTTTCATGCATCATGTAATTCTTCGTCAACTCAATCCTAGTTTACTTGGAAGCAAGCTTCATTAAATTAAGTGGGGCTTACTCTCTAGCAAGAGTATTCATAATTGCAACCTAAGGCTACAAGAATGCTGCAGTTATTTTTCAACATGGGCTCCTTGCATGTATGTTTGTTCCTTTCTGTGTGAGAGAGTATATCTTCCTCTGGACTTCCAGTGTTTCCCAAATGAACTGCCACCATCTAAAATTTAAAAAGCTCATGAAGTGGTAACTAAAATCTAGTGTGCACGCTCTCCCTTATGAAGATCAAACTTTTTTAAATAATAAAAAACCCCAACCCCCCCACTTGTTTGAAAATGCTCTTAAACAGCCCCAATCTCAACAATGGCTTGTCAAGTGCAATGGCTTTCGGTGCATTCAGTTTCCAAGCCAGTGTGCTTAGAAATGCAGCTTGAACAGGTGGTTTAAAAAAAACCAAGATGTGGTAAGCTACAATTCATTCACTGCACAATTAACTGCTAAGCTTTAGATCATAGCTGTGTGTGTGTGTGTGTGTGTCCCCTAACCCTGATCTGCAATGCAAATTCTAAGCTTCCTCCTCAAAGCTGCTACAGAACTCACAGTTCACCCACTGACCTAATATTTCATATCTGCTTTAAAAGGATTATCTAAAAGGCCATTAGAGAAAGTGAAGCCAATGAAGTATGCTTGAAGATCAGCCCAAGTTAGAGGGGGAAAACGTTTCGGTTGGCACTTCCCTGTCCTTTCGTATGTTACTTTCCCCTCTCTCTTATAGTGTTTTAATTGCTTTTCCCTGCATTTTCCACAAATAGATTACAGGGGGAGGGGAGGGGAGAGTAAGGAAGATCCACCAAATGTAATTCATGTGTGTGGTTGTGTTTTGTTTTATTTGGCAGTGCACCAAGCTAAAAACATTTAAATCTACTTTCTCGAATGCCAGAGATGGAATCTAAGTGCTCTGGCTCTAATAAGTGGAATTCTAAAAGTTCCTCGCTGGTAATAATTAAAAAAAAAAAGAAACCCTTCTGTGAATTCGCAGTGACCCCAAACAGGCTTGCTTTCTCCCATCTTCACTGCAGACGAACCAGCAGGCAATGTGCTGGGCAGAATTGTAGCCAGAAGCCTACTGAAAGGGTGAGGCAGGATTTTCACACTGCAAGGTCAGACTGTTGAGGACAAATGGATGGGGCCTTTAAAGCTTATCCCCTGCCTTTCATCTCCAGTGGCTTTCTGTGTTACCGTGAGCAGCAGCTCCTTCATCTCCCTGCACCTCTTCCCCTCCCCCTTCCTCTTACAGGGAAAAAACCCCAATGCTATCAGCACTTGCTTAGTGCATACAAATTCCTCGAAAGCATGCTGTGGCAGCACACATTCAAAGCAGCACAAAGGGCTTGAAGATCTGGCTTGCCAAATCCTTCCAGGGGGGCGGGGCAGGTGTGTGTGGGGGCAGCTGGGAGACAAGGGCCAAGCTTCTGCATTAACAGTTTTGCATTTCAGAAGCATTAACGGTTAAAGACATTTTTTTCCACTGGCAATGTAAAAAAAAGAGTACAAGAAAACCACAAAAGAAGAGCTCTGGCAATGACAACAAGGACGGCAGGGTTTTAGGGTTCAGTTCCAGCTGATTTTATTTCCTTTGGAAAAAAAAAGATAAAAGGTTATTTACAGAAAGTATATTGACAATCTGACAGGCAGTGAACTTGGCATCATTAGCCAGCTTCCTCCCCACCCCTCCCCCACCTTTGTGTTATGGGCAGATTGTTAGACAAAGATATTCCACACAGCATATTGCACAGGATGGATGACCAAAAAACAAAAGGGAAAGAAAAGGAAAAACCCTTAACGGAACAACCTCCTCGTTAGGCAGATGGTCCTAGTGCCTGTCATGTTATATTAACATACATAAACACACACTCTTTTTTTTGCTTATTATAATACAGACTTAAATGTACAAAGATGTTTTCACTTTTTTTCTCATCTTAAACACAACAGCTATAAACCTGAATACATATGCTATCATCATGCCATAAGAGACTAAAACAATTATATTTAGCGACAAGTAGAAAGGATTAAATAGTCAAAATACGAGAATGAAAAAATGCAGTACATAGTGTCGCGAACTCAAATCGGCATTTAGATAGATCCAGTGATTTTTAAACGGCACGGTTTTTTTATTTTATTTTGTTGCTTATAAAAAAGTGCAAAAGATGTGGTTTAAAAGTTAAAGCTACAGGATCCCTTTTTTCTCTCTTGAAAATGCTCCAGTTGTTTCTGTACAACATACTATTTACTTTGAGAGGGTTTGTTTATTTATTTCTTAGAAGTTAGCCCTACAGTGAATTAATACAATCCCTCTCTCTCAACTCACAAGTAGAGTGGAATAGCAAGGGATGCTGTCTCTTTAAGAAGCCTGCAGATTGGAGTGTAAACATGAGGAAAGTAGGGGCTGATTTTTTGTGTGTGAGAGATTAACCAGCAGCCCTGTTATAATCAGGAAATCCAAAACAGCAATTTACACCCCTTATATATTTTTTACAAAAATACACTGAGAAAATAATCAAACGTTTTCATCTCTCTTCTCTTGTTTTTAAAAGTGTCAAAAGTCTACATTTAAATATAAAAAATTAAAAGTTAAAACTCTAGCCCTTCAGTGAAGGTGACATAAAAATGGTGTGGGTAACAACGAAACTACCAAAATAAAAAATAGGACAAAGTAATACAGGTAAAAAAAATGTTTGGCCAGTATAAATACTTCACTTATAAAATGGCATCAAATTACATTTACAAGGAAAAATAATAATGTTTCAAGGATGGATCATGGGTGTGAAAAGAAAAGAGACTTCATTTACAGCTATAAAGGAGAACACACACGCACGCACACACATACAGACACTGAGGAAAAATTTGGTCCTGAATTTCATTTTTTTTAAGTCCAGCACAGATTTGAGTTGCGTTTGAATCCTTTAAAGAGTTAAGAATGAAAAAAGCTGGTGATAATTTTGTAGGAATCAAACATAGCGCCATCTATCTGCTTCTTATATTATTCTAACACTATTCTTTTAAACTGTTCAACAGTCTTACAGAAACCTCAGAAAGATAGGATAACATGCTATATTAAACCCCACCAGTGAAATAATCCAACACCATCACGATTCTGAGCAAGAAAACACATTTTCGCAAAAAAAAAGAGCAACTGCCCTCTATTTTCCCCTGTACCACATCATTACAGAAACTTGGTATGTTCTATATCTGTCTCCATTTCTTTTTTCTAAACAAAAGTTCAGCGTTGTTGAAATTCCACACATACTGACTTCTCTGTATATAATATAAGGTGACTTAAGAAAATCGGTGCCACCTCCTTTATACGTGCAAATCCTTTTCAGCTTTATTATTATCTTCTTAGCAGAGCTTCCAGTTCCTTTTTAACGTCTCCCCTCTTTTCCATCCCACTCGGGGCGCCAAGTCCAGTTCCTAAGGGCCTCTCTCTCTCTAACCCCATCTGCTCTCGAGGCGAAAGAGGACACCCCCATCCCCCCCCCAAAAAAACGCAAACTAGGATTCTTCCCCACCCCCGGCAATTGCAAGTCCTGCTGATTTGTTTGAAACATTATTTCCCACCCCCGGGAAACCCTAGCCCGCCCCCCGCCCCCCAAAAGAGATACCCACAATCTGCTCCCCACCCCTTTCAAAACTCATGGACAAGAAACAAACCTTAGGAGATGTGCGTGACTTCCAGCCCTCCCTCCCTCCCCCCCCCCGCAAGTCGTTGCCATTCTTGTTTTAGCCACTTGATTCTCGCTATAGTCTCTGAAACGTGGAACTCCTTCTCCGGCTGTTGGAAGGATGAAGCGTGGGGGCGGGAGAAGAGGGGTGTGTGTTTCTGTGTGAGGATCTGTTTAGCCAGAAATCGGACTCCTGCGGTCGCTTTTTCTCCAAGAAGAAGGGGGGGAAAGGTTGATCCCTTTTGCCAAGTTCCGTATCTATATATTTTTTTTAAAAATACACACAACGCCCCCCCCCAAGTCAGATTCATCAGGGGTGGGGGAAGAAGAACACTCAGAGGGCAAAATTCTCGTTCCTCCAGTCTGCAGGGCGCAATGGGGTCTGTGTGCCATCCATGCGCCCCACTTATTTTTCTTTCTCTCTCTCTCTCTTTCTGTCTCCACCTTCGACCCCCCTCAGTACGTGAAGACCAGGTTCGAAATGCTGGATTCGAGCCAGTCCCCCGAGATCATCTCACTTACCTCCGGGGTGCAATAGTCCGGGAAGTCAAAGTGGGAGCCCGAGCCGGGCTCCAAGCTAAAATCCAGGTCCCGGTCGAGCACCGAGGAGCTGAGGCTGCCCAGGGCCATGCCGTCGAATCCCGGGCTGGGGTGCAGGTCCAACAGGTCGTCTTCGAACTCGTCGTCCGAGGAGGAGGAAGCGCACGAGGCGGAGGAGGAGCCCGACGACGACGAGCGCGAGGTGGACGGGGCCGGCGAGCAGGGCGCCCGCAGGCTGGTGTAGCTGCGGTGGTCCGACGGCGAGCAGGGCGAAGCCAAGGGCTCGGCGCCGTCGTGCAGGGCCCCGGCGGCGGCGGCGCCCGCTTCGTCGTAGAGGCTCAGCGGGTCGCTGGCTTCCGTCGACGAGCTCAGCGTGGGGCTCGCCGGCACGGCGCCGCCGGGCGAAGCGTGCGAGAAGAGGTAGAGGCGCTTGGCCTTCTTCTCCGGGAGGTGCCTGGCGCTGCCGCCGCCCGAGGGCGAGGAGGAGCCCGGCGAGGCGGCGCGCGATTTGTACAGAGAGTGGTGCTCCGGGGGCAGCAGGGCGGCCGGCTGCTCCGAGGCGGCGAACGGAGGCGCCCCTTTGCTGCTGCCGCCGCCACCCAGGCTGAGCTTGGGATGCGGCTTGCCCGCGCCGGCGCCACCCGACGAGAGCTTGGCGGCGGCGCTGCTGCCCTTTTTCAGGGAGACTTTGGAGGAGTTGGCAGCGGAGGCGGCTCCTCCTGAGCTGCTGCTGCTGTTCCCGCCGCCGCCGCCGCTCCCTCCGCCCCCGCTCTTCTCGCCCGGCTTGGAGGCGCTGGCGCCCGACTTCACCTTCTTCCTGGGCCGGTACTTGTAGTCGGGGTAGTCGGCCATGTGCTTGAGGCGCAGCCGCTCCGCCTCCCGGATGAAGGGGATCTTGTCGCTGTCCTTGAGCAGCTTCCAGCGCTTGCCCAGGCGCTTCGAGATCTCGGCGTTGTGCATGTCGGGCGACTGCTCCATGATCTTCCGCCGCTCGATCTGGGACCACACCATGAAGGCGTTCATGGGCCGCTTGATGTGCCCGCTGGGCGTCTTGCACCAGCTTGGGTCGTCCGCCTTGCCGCCCGTCGATGCCGTCGAGCCCGGCGTCGGCGAAGAGGCGATGCCCAGCTCCACGCTGGCCCCGGAGTCGGAGCTCTCGCCGGCCAGGAGCGCCTCCGTGTTCTCCGCGTTGTTCGTCTGCTGCACCATCTCGGCGGCTCGCGCGCGCAGCAGCGGCGGCTGTCGGGGGAAGCGGCGGCGCTCAGTTTGGCACCAGCTTGGAACCGGGCGCTCAACTTTCCCCGTCGCTCGGCAGCCCCCTCGGCGAGCGCGCCGTCCTTCGGCTACTTAAGGCACGGTTCCCTCTGGGAAGTAGTTGTAGCTCCACACCGCTCTCCTCCTCCTCTGCCCGGCAGACTTTCTGCCCGCCTTTCCGCCGCAACTTTGCGCCGGGGGTCTAGTTACAGAAGCCGGGCTCCAAGCAGAAACAGTTTCTTTTTTTAACGCCGCCAACCGCCAATCCAAGGTCTCTCGCCTCTCTCTTTTCCACCTCTTCCCCCACCCCGGAGTTTACAAGTGCTTTGCTCGCTCCGTCTTTCTTTCTCCCTCTCCTCTCCCTGCTCGAGGTGTTTCAGCAAAGCAGCACGCCCACTGCTGAAAGTCTCTCGTTTTCTTGGAAGGGCACAGCAAAAAAACCAAAAATACCTCTTTAAAAAAAAGGCCGCCTCCCACAAAGTAAAGGAAAAAAGAAAAGAAAATGAAAATCTTCCTCAGTCCGTCCAGGACTCGTGGTAGAAGGGAGCAGGAGTTTGTTCGACGGGCATTCAGTGGCTGCGAGGGATTAGGCGGCCCCGCGCATGCAACCAAGTAGCGTTAACAAATGTGTGTCTTCCCGGGAGGAATCGCGGTGACTGGTGCAATCAATGTATTTAGTCCCGTCTCGCCTTCCTTTGGATGCACAGCCCCAAAGAGAGGAAAGAGACATGTACAAACCGGGGCGATGCAAGTGGCCTGCTTTTTCGCACCGCCCCCCTCTCTTGGACGGTTACTCTGGCTGCAGCTTAGAGCGGACCCCAATTCCGCCTCGCGCCCCTTTATCCTTTCACAGTCATTTCGCCAGCCAATCGCAGGCTGTATCCAACGCTCCGCCGTGCCAAACCCCACCCCCTCGGCTCCCATTGGCTTGGAACCCAATGTAACAATAATCACCGCGTGCAATGAGAAGCTCCAAATCTGACCTCATTCCAATTTACACAAACTTTTTAAAAGGGCCAGAAGTGCAGCTGAGATTTCTGGTTTTTCTTTTTCTCTCTCTTTTCCCCCACCTCTCCTCCCTTTTTTGCGTTTGCATTTCTCCTCCTACTTCATCGCGTGTGCGCGTGTGAGGGCGAAAAGGGCGGCGGGCCTGGGGCGGCGGGGGAGGGGGGCGTGGAGAGGAAAGTGCGTGTGCACGTGTGAATGCGTGTGCGCGCTGGCGCGCTCGCGAGCGGAAAGGAGGGAACGGGGCGGGCGCCCGTGTGTTACTACACTCTGGGGGTGGAAGGAGGGAGGGAGGGAGATGAGCTCTGCCCGTTATGTTAGCGGAGAAGGGGGATGGGGAGGGGGGAGCGGGCGGGCGGGCGATGCGTTGGAAGCGTGGGCTTCCGCGTAAAGGGACAGGCGACTCCTTGGGAGCGTTTCCTCGTTGAGAGGAGGAAGCGGAGTGGGGGATGGGAGAAGAACCCAGCACGTGTTTTTGCTTAATCTCTTCCTTTTATCTAAACAGATTAAACACACAAACTTCGCTCCCGCCCCTCAACGCGCTCTTCACTGCTTTCTATTCGATCCTGTCTTCTCCAGTGGAAAACATATGGCCTTCTGGTTTGTATGATTGATTGGGGCTACCACGGCCCCCACTAGTAGTTTTCAAACAGTAGCGCAGCTTCTACATACTTATTTGGGAAGAAGGTGCAAAAGAGAGTTTTTTTGTGGCTGTAAATTACACCGCCTTGTTGCTTTGCCTTTAGGAGCTGCTACCGTGGATATCCTGACTGCCAACCAGCCCACGTTATTCGCCATGCAGGCGGGTGGATAAGGTTCACTCTCCTGCATATGATTTCTTATAATCCTGGATGATTTGCATTAAGTAGCATGCCAAGTCTTCCTCCCTCCCTCCTCGCCCCCCTCCAGTTTCTCTTGGAGGGAGGAGGCGAAAAAAGCTCTGGTGGCAAATAGACTGGTCAACGAATGGTTTGCAGAACAAATAAGGCTATAAATTGGATGCTTGTCTCCTGCCCCCCCTTCCTTAATACACTCAGGTACATTGTTTACAATGGCATACTTTGTCCATGATTCATTGAGTTGCCCAACTCTCAAATCCTAATGCCTGTGAAAATGGAAAACAGTAATTTTAAAACAAACAATAAATAGCTCACAGACTTTCCCCTTCTTATCCAACAGTACTGTCAGAAGTGAAACAGGTTCTACAGCACCTATCAAGTCATTGCTTCATCCCCAGTAGGTGCTGAGACAAAAAAAGGAGAACCTTCACAATAAATTACATGCCACCTGATGACAATGTAAGGGAAAAAATGAATTGAGGACAAAAAAGTATGATCTAACAAAAGCAGTCCAAACTTATCTCCCAAATACTCTGCACTCCTCACAATTGGTGTATCACAGATATGCTGGAGTGAACGAACAGGACTCCTATGTTATGAACTGCCCTGAGATCTAGGGATGAAGGGTAGTTAATAATAATAATAATAATAATAATAATAATAATAATATTAATAATAATAATAATAGCAGGCAGGCCCCAAAACTGATGTTAGATTCCTAACAGGATGGTTCTAGTGATGGTCTTGTTCTTTTCCGGTTTAAGCATGCACCGTTAATCACTAACACAGAGCACTGAAGACTGCATAGGGACTGATGACAAATTACTGCACCCTTAACAGAGTTAATACCTTAGGGGACATCTCAGATAAGGTTGGAAAGTGTAAATTCAGAAATCCGCACAGTTGCAGAATTTGATTTAGTGAACATCCCATCTTAAACAAATCACATAAAATAGCAACAAGTATTTGAAGCGAAATTCACACGTCAATGGTGGGAATGCATGTTTTGTGTCCCAGATTCAGTCTCCAGCCTCTCCAGATCCTGCCTGAAACCCCAGGAAGTTGAGTATCACTGGACACGGCTGGGATGTTGTTTTGTGACTCAGCAGTGGCATGGGTGTCCGATCCTAGGTATGTAACTATGACGGAAATCTTAGGACAGAGTTTTACAGTCTGTTCCTAATGATATAGCACTTTAGGTCTATAGTGCCTTGAACCAGGTTTAAGGGCCCATACACAAAAATATAGAAAATGACACCAGGTGCCAATCTCACCATGAGAAAAGGCGGCGGCAGCAACAACTGTTTCTAATGTGCTTTAGCATGACACTGTGTAAAGATAGTCATACAATTGTTTTATTCATTTTTAAAAAATATTTTATTAAGGATTTTCTTGTTTTACAGAAGTAAGTGTAATGCCTCGTTTCCCCCCCCCCATGTAACATTTTTACAAATCCGTTTCATTTGTTGAGGCATTAGGGGGAGAAGAAGAAAAAAAAAGAAAGAAAGGAAAAAGAAAGGGGGGTGGAGGGAGGGAAGATGGATGGGGTCAGGTGGCGATGTTTCTATTATGCTTAATGTATGTAGAGTTTGGTGTCAGCGTTGTTTGTGTTGTTCACTTGTGTTCCTTTGGTGGTGAGAGAGGTTGGGGTTGGCCTAGGGTGTGATTGTTTGTTTGTGATTGGCTGTGGTGATCTTTGTTTTCGTGTGTGAGTGAGGTGGGTGGGTGTTTTGGATCAGGTTAGCCATATTGATTTGTATGCTGTTGGTGGATTATTGTCATTGTCTTGTTGGGCTGTGTATGTGATAAAGGGGAGCCATACCGGGGTGAAGGTGTCTTCTTCTGTTTGTCCCTGTGTCAGTTTCAGTTTATTAGTTAATTTTTCTAGCAGGGCTGTTTCCCATACTATTTGGTACCATTGGTCCATGCTTACTCCTGACAGGTCTCTCCAGTGTCTGGTTATGGTGTTTCTGGCTGCTGAAAGTAGGTGGGTTATGAGTTCTTTGTGGTGTAAGCAGGCATTGTTGTCTTGGAAGATGTATTGTTTTATTCATTTATAAACATGTTTATAGGCCACATTTTGGGGCATAACCCACACAAGGCAACTTATAGCAGAATAACAAAATGCTGTAACACACACACAAAAACCAAGTGAGTTATGCAGCAGCATTAAAAACTGCAACATGAGCCAGATAAACTACAAACAGGAATAAAAGCATAGGCTTTGATACCAATTTCGGGGCGGGGGGGGGAACCCCACAGCATTAAAACATTTTCAAGACAGCTGAATAACTTGAAATATTGTTGGTTTCCATCTGTCTCGAAAGACATTGGAGTGAAGTCAAACCACTGGAGTGAAGTCAAACCACTGGAGAATTTTAAGAGCCTGTTGTGGCTGCAGAGATCGGTAACTTGAAACTCGTAGCTTCGGTTAGCACCACCGAAGGGTCCTCTCCAGGGCACAAACCTGGGCAGTGTGCGTGGAGGTCCTGGGCTGCCCAGGAGACAAGACCTCCCTAGCTCAGTTTTGCTGATGTGGTCCAAAGAAAAGCAGAGCAATATGTTTAGCATCAGCGTGGCTGCAGGAGTTGCTGGAAGGAGGCATACAAGGTGCCATCCAACCATCTTAGGGAATCCACTCTGTATTTATGTAGGGCTTACTCCTTAGCCTTTTCTTCTCCCAAGCATCAGAGTTTTCCTTCTCCTACATGAGCTACCTGCCCAGGTTGATGAGCATCATTTGCCCCTCACCTCCCTCTACAGCACATGCAGGAACCACATCATTGACCAATATTGGTCTTGTCTGCTCAATCCACTAGAGCCTGTCTTCACATGCAGGGGAAGTCCCAAACTCACTGAGGGTTTGAGACACCATTACTTGGTTTAGCCAGCCAAGTCGAAGCTGTTCCCAGAGTGTGGCTGCTGTCACATGCTGATTTGTTCTAGGAGCCACAGGTGAGAGCTCCCAGGGTGAGGACAAAAGGTGGGCGAACTACCCCAGAAGGAGCATGATGTGTTCCCAAACCAGAGGTACTACACCTCCCGAATATCCCATACACCCCACTTAAAATAATATTTAGGCCTTCCTAAGTAAGTATGTTTTTAAAGCTGATAATGTTGAGTTTGTTCCAACTCAGCAGGGGAGTAGTTACGTAACCCAGGGCAGGCTTCCTCAGCCTCGGCCCTCCAGATGTTTTTGGCCTACAACTCCCATGATCCCTAGCTAGCAGGACCTGTGGTCAGGGATGATGGGAATTGTAGTCTCAAAACATCTGGAGGACCGAGGTTGAGGAAGCATCCTCATTCATGCCCACCAACCGAACCAATCTCACTGACAGGCCTTTAAAAGAAGGCAGATCTCAGTGTTCAAACAGGCTCCGAAGGGTGCAGATAACTTGCTCCTAAACCTTTTAGAGCTTCACAAGTCAAAACCAACATTTACAGTAGTCTTGATCCCAGAAACATACATTCAGTCAACGTGGACTGGCACAAAATCTGTGTCACATGCACTAAGACCCCTAAGTCCCAGATGGATAAGATAACTATAGTATAGGTGACAACACAAGCTACTACCTCTGCTGCAACAATTACCACAGATTAGGATAAGCAGCCTGCCTAACTGCAATGCAATTACTGAAAATATCACTTCAGTAAGAGAGCTGTGAAAGGAACAGTTTGAAGCTACATTCAGATGCTCTTAATACATCACTTCTTCAATGGCAGGAACATTTAAAAACTATTAATGTTTGATTTACTGCCTAAATGTGGCCCCTTTTCTAAACAAGATCTTGCCTTTTCGGTTTCAGATCAGTCAATAACATTTGTATCTTAGACAGGGAAAACTTTGTATGCAAAGAATATCTGGATAAATTGTTGCCTATCCAAACCAGCCAATATCTAGTTATCTCATCCATTTCTCAAAAAGTGCTGGCAGCGTCTGATCATCATCTTCAATTTTACTCAGCCTGATAGCAATGATAATAAACACACTGTTAAGATCCTAATAGACCCCCTATTTTGATTTGTTTTATTTCTGCACCTTGTTTCTCTTTTTACTACTGGTCTCTGTTGCTGTTGATTGATTTGCTGAACTTTTGTTGTTTAAACTGTTGCAAGCCCCCCCCAACCCCAGCCCTGCAAATGCAGTGGTAGGCGAGGAGACTATATGATATTAATGGATTAAGAAAGCAGCTAACATTGTTCACTGTTAATACACGTTACCTTGTTGTGCAGTGTTATAGCCCTGTGCATCTAATTGAAAGTAAGCCCCATTCACTTGGGACTTGTGTGTATGGGATCAGGCTCCGTAATTAACAGCAGCACTTTATTTTCTGGCTTTACATTCACTGAACAAAATATAGTAGAAATCTATTTGCACAAGTGGCATTACATTGAGATTATATTAACTGGTGGAGTACACAATTTGAGTATGTATAGAGGAGCTTAATCCATTTTAATATTCAGAATGAAATGCTTATTGTTTGTTGTGTATGTTATATATATATATATATATATATATATATATATATATATACACACACACACACACACACACACACACACACAGTGGTACCTCGGGTTAAGAACTTAATTCATTCTGGAGGTCTGTTCTTAACCTGAAACTGTTCTTAACCTGAGGTACCACTTTAGTTAATGGGGCCTCCCACCGCCACCATGCGATTTCTGTCCTCGTCCTGAAGCAAAGTTCTTAACCTGAGGTAATATTTCTGGGTTAGCGGAGTCTGTAACCTGAAGCATCTGTAACCTGAAGTGTCTGTAACCCGAGGTACCACTGTATGCCCCACTGAGTTCATTGGGAGTAAGTGTGTGT
This sequence comes from Podarcis vaucheri, assembly GCF_965113315.1. Lineage (NCBI taxonomy): Eukaryota > Metazoa > Chordata > Lepidosauria > Squamata > Lacertidae > Podarcis > Podarcis vaucheri. Next base: position 34,961,795 of record NC_138766.1, on the reverse strand, counting down.
AGAATTTCAGCCTTAATGGGAGACAAATAAAATGTTCTGGCGTAGAAAAAGGCCAGTGCCTTCATTGGTAAAGAACCATTGCTATTCGAAGTGCCTCAACCAGAAACTTACCGTATTTTTCTCTCTATAACACGCATATTTTTTCTCCTAAAAAGGAAGGGGAAATGTCTGTGCGTGTTATTGAGCGAATGTGTGGTCCCTGGGGCCGACTGGCGTGAGTGGAGGCAAAAATCAGGCAAAAATCAAATCGCGCATCTCGGAGAAGGGAAACCTGAAAAAAGGAAGCTGCTGCTTTCCTGCACTCTGCCTCAGGGTCTTACTGCCCACCCGCCTCTGTTTCGTTGCTGTGTTTGCTCAAACGGAACAAAGAGCAGGGAAAGCCCCTCCCCTCCAGGCAAGAAGAGGGGAAAGCAGAGCGTCCTTCCTTCTAATTCCTCTCCGTGCTCCGGTGCTGCTGCTGCTGCTGCGTCTAGGCAGCTGGAAAACATGCAGGGGTGGGAGAGAGCGAGAGAGAGAGAGCACTGGCTGGCTTGGGTGGGGGGGGACTTTTGCCTTCCTTTCCTCCCTCCCGTTAAACCCCTCTCCTGCATTCTTAGCCAGCTGCTTCTCTGCACACCCCTCTCGTGCTCCTTGTCCCTTCTGTGTTTTTCCTTCCCTTCCCACTTAAAACGTGGTTACAAAGCATGGATCCACATGGATCCTCAGGATCTTTGCATTGGGTCACCCCAAATTCACCATCAGATCACATAGCATGTCCATGGCTACAGCCTGCCCCCCAAAAAATCACGCACCCACTGTTGTCTGGGGCTGCAATGGTGCAAAAACATGGTTAAAAAGCATGGATCCACATGGATCCTCAGGATCTTTGCATTGTGTCACCCCAAATTCACCATCAGATCACACAGCATGTCCATGGCTACAGCCTGCACCAAAAAAATCATGCACCCACTGTTGCCTGGGGCTGCAATGGTGCAAAAACGTGGTTACAAAGCATGGATCCACAGGGATTCTCGGGATTTTTGCATTGGGTCACCCCAAATTCACCATCAGATCACATGTCTGTGGCCACAGCATGAAGCACAAAAATGATACATCCACTGTTTCATTCAGAATTCCCCCCCCCTTGTTTTCCTCCTCTAAAAACAATGTGCGTGTTATAGTCAGGTGTGTGTTATAGAGCGAAAAATACGGTACATTCGGGTAAATGACATTCACTTCATAGGGAGCAATCCTATTGCATGGTCCGTCGGGATAAGCAAGGTCAGGATCCAGCAGATCTCTAGCTGAGCTGGAAGGGCCTACTCCGGCTTAACTCCCTCATCCTTGGCTCAGTCAAGAGATACAGCAATGGATTTCCTGTCTCAGTTGGGACCTAGCTGACTAAGCCTAGCCCAGAAGGTCTTACGCTAGTATAGGGGCAGGACTAAATCGGGGGGGCTTGGGCTGGATCCAAAGCCCGCTCAGCTCAGTCAGTGTCATGGGGTCAGATGACCTGGCAACCTGAGGTAAGTTAAGCTGGCGAAAGTGTGGTGTAACAAACACAATTTCAAAGGCTTGTTTTCCCTATGTGAGGCTTGGGCCAGCTTGGATTTGGGTATAACTTTATGCTGCCTTAATTTACACCAGCTTATTGGGTATAATAATACTGCTCCCCTAAGCACTTCCCAGCCCCACTGCAAAGATATAACTTGTTATATTAGGTACATACAGGGATTTCACCGTGTATGAAGTTTTTGACATGTAACTTTACGCCCAACGCACAAAACATTAGTCAGTAATATACACGTAACTGAACGGGGCCAATGTTATTTGGTAATGTATACATCCCAGCAACTTTACAAAAGCCTCAGGCTTAATTTCAGTCTGATTGAGCAGAAGCCTACTACTCAGGCGTAATTTCAGTCTGACCTTTTCCGAAGCATAGGATGCCATTTCTGGGTAGGGATCAGCTCCAGATTTTCACAGTCTGTGTTGCACATGAACACTCCACAAGTGGGCACTGGGAATAAATAAAAAACTCAGCTCCCTTGATGTGCAGAATTGCACGTGGTGACCTCTTAATGGAAGCTTGTAACATAGCAAAATGGCTGGAGAGAAGGGGATAAGTAGGAAGTGGGAAAGCATTAAAGCATCACCCCTTCCCTCTACTGTGTTCCACTGCAACTTTCCTCCACCCCCACCCCCAATACCATTTTGCAATGTAGAAGCAGGCCAGAAGGGTTTTATTATATGCACGTGCATGTAATATTTAGTTAGACCCTTATATGGAGAAAAGCACAGCCACATCCCATGTGAGTCAACCAAAACACATCTGTCTTGTTCTGTTATGCTATAACTTCTTACTACAAATACTATATATCAGAAATGAGGTTGGAGGAACACTGCTGTTTCCAGTCCTGCCCCCAATTTCTACATACCAGCCACAGCTTTCAGTGTAATATAGTATAGTATATACTAGTATAACAGCACTTAAGCTGCTATGATGTACCGATTCTGGTAGCTGTTGCCAGTGCAGTAGCATGAGCATGCGCATTCTTCACACCAGCACAATGCTCTGTATCTGTTCATGTCTCCAGCAGAATACTCTTAATTTTATACCTTGGTGTGGCTGCGGTAACCCTGAGTGTGATGATGCTTATTTGCCACTGATGTGAACGAGTGTCAGCCTGCAATAATAACTAACTTACACATAATACTAATTTAAGGTTAATCTCTGTTTAGATTTGTTGTGCCGCGTTTGGTATTTTGGAGAGAGAAAATGTAGAGTTGAGAGGAGCAGGAGAAGTGTCTGCTTCAGGGAAAGTAAAGTGGAGGGCACAGAAAGCAACCCCACCTGAATGTTCGGGTCCTCCAGGCGCATTTCTGAGCAGGCCCAGATTTCTTCCCTTCACTCAAATTACAGAAAGCAAGGCAATCAGCATTAGCGTCTGGGTAGAACTAATCAGAACTCTCAGAGAGTCCAGAACTAAAAAATCAGCCCCAACCACACAAAAGCAACAGCAGGAGAAGCTGTAGGATGTGTGCTACAGGAGGCCCCAAAGTTCACTTTCCCCCAGAGTGCATTGAAGAAAGCATATCCTAAAAGGAACCGCTTACAAGTTGTGGCAGGTGTAACCAGCAGCAAAGTAAAGACAGGTGCTGAAAGCAGGTCAAGGAGCTTTTGCATGAGACTTTCCAAATTTCCCTTTCTTCACAGCTTCTCCTTTGAAGGCCCTTGTGTCTCCCGGTCTACTTGCTTCTGGAGTGCTCAAACTCCACTGGGTGCTGCATCATCAATGTAAGCACACAAACATTCTTGAAAACAAAGCTGAACAAAACCATTGGTAATTCCCCCCCCTGACCCTTATAGCCTGATACCGTGATAAATGTTTCTATATTAAATCAATGCTTTGTCTTTATCTTCAGAACTGTGTCAACCATGTATTATAAACGGTAAGCAGGGTACTGTAACAGTTAAAATTAGCAAATTCAAACACATATTTTTAGCAAAACAAGCACTTATGTATAACACTAACTTTGTTTTGTTCATGTGATAAAATTATTAACTATTTTTATTTTGAAGGGAGGCTCAAAATAGCTAAGGTGTGTCAATCAGCTAATGGTGAAAGACAATGAAAGGTATCATTTAAAAACAAACATATTTTTAAAAGAACTGGGCATTCTGGTCACCATCCTCCGATAACTTACTCCACAAGGGTTTTGTAAAGATCCATACACTGGGGTATAAAATTGCACATTTTCACTTTTGGTTATATTTCTTCCTAATAAATGAAGTATGTCATGGAAAACAGAACACTAGGGGGCAGTGCTGAGCCTCTTCTGCAGAAAAGTAAGTAAACGTGGGAAAATTCAGATGTAACTAACACAATGTATTATTTCCCCCCATGATTTATTGAACAGCATAAAGCTGTATGCTTCTGACCGAACTCCAAAGGCTTTTTTATATATAAATATATTCTTGAGGGAAAACACCATACACCTACACACAACTTCGAACAGTTGGAAGTCAGCTCTAAATATTACCATAGTGTGGGAAATTTAGGTTTTTGGTTGTTTTTTACTGCATTTTGTGCAAAGCATTGGAACTTATAAATTACAATATAAAAGAGAAGAGGCTAGAAATTGCTGGCTCCAGAATGCCTCTCTCCGTCTGCTTGATCCTACAGCAAGTACACAGTGGGAATAATTAAGAATATGATTGGGCTGCTCAGCTTAAATTTCTGTAAGACTCATTGTGACGTTATCAGTATTCTTCAAAAATTCCAGCGTTCCTGCACCCCACTTCCGTATTATATAGATCTAGGATAAAAAGTCACATTCCTTATCCAACAGATGCCTGGGGTCACACCCATAATTCCCCATAAAAACATACAAATGTTACTGTGGCTAGACACCAAACTCTTGGTTCCATTTCAATCAATGTCACACACAGACACACACACGTTTTGAAATCTTTAACACACACCTTTTTCCTTGCTATGCTCTGGTAATGTCTCTAGTGACCATATGAGTCAGGCCACTGCCCTTCATTCTTCCTCCTTCCTGCTCTTTGCTGAAATGCTGGCAAATCCCAAAGTTCCAAGCACTTAATCCAGCACATCCTTTGACACCCGTGTTGCTCATTTGGAAAACTTGGCAGGGGTGGGTGGGTCGAGGGGCCAAGTGGGTCTGCTTGCTTGTCCACTGAAAGCAGGGATATAGGGCACCTCTGCCCCTCCAGAATTTTTTTAAAAAACACATAGATGCCGTTCATAGAAACAAAGGATCATAGAACTTCCAATACCAAATAAAACAACAGCTAATAGGCCACCACTGCCGTGCTTGTTGCACCGCAGCTTCCACCACTGACCATTGCCATTAGAAGAGCACTAAGAGTGCAAGCTTTTTATCCTAACTCTGGTCATTCAGTAATTCTGGGTGGATATAAGCAGGGCTCCCCCCAGGGGGGGACGCAAGGGTACGCAGTACTGGCACCTCTTTTTGTGTGGCACTTACTGTAACAACTTTATGGTGAGTTCCGGCACCTATTTTTCTAGGAAAAAAGCACTGGATAAAAGCACCACAGGCCCTGCTGATGACCCCAGAAGTATCTAATAATAAGGCCCCAAGTCTTATATTTGATTTTCTTCCTGATTTACAGTGCAGCTCTATACATGGGACTAAGTGAGGCTCACACTCAGGTAAGTGAATAGGATTGCACCCATAGAGATGAAGAAATGGCCCAGAACTCCCGTCAGACTGGGTTTATGATACTATATGGTTTAAGGAACTATGCACACCAGCCTGAGGATGGGCTCCCACTGAATACAGTTATAGCGGTACCTTGGGTTGCATACGCTTCAGGTTACATACGCTTCAGGTTACAGACTCTGCTAACCCAGAAATAGTACTTCAGGTTAAGAACTTTGCTTCAGGATGAGAACAGAAATTGTGCGGCGGCCGCATGGCAGCAGCAGGAGGCCCCATTAGCTAAAGTGGTGCTTCAGGTTAAGAACAGTTTCAGGTTAAGAACAGGCCTCTGGAACGAATTAAGTACTTAACCCGAGGTACCACTGTACACTTACAGCTGAGTAAAGGATAGCAGTGCAAGATTGTCAGCTGTGACCCAGGAAGTCGACAGTTCAGAACTTTCCCAGTGGTTTCATGGGTGATGTGGCCTCAGGCAAGATACTGTGGGGACAGCTATGAGGCATGGAGCTGCAACTTGTCCCAGTTGCCTGATATGCATTCCTATATGATATACGTAGCTGGGAGCGAGCATCACCATTCGCTTTTGCAGAGAATGTTAAGAGATACCCCATGTTTTGCAGGCTAGGCACCCATGATAAATGCAGTGTGTGATGTGCAAATCACTCCTGTTGACTGTCCTCTAATACTTGTTTCTCATAACTCTTTTGCAAGCTTACCAAGGATCCAGGGGATTGCTCAGTTGGTAGAGCATGAGACTCTTAATCTCAGGGTTATGGGTTCGAGTCCCACATTGGACGAAAGATTACTGCCTTCCAGAGGGTGAGACTAGGTGAGCCTTGGAGTCCCTTCCAACTTGACAATTCTATAGTTCTATGATCTCCTGTTCAAACTTTTTGGAAACATACCCAAGGCTCACATGGTTAAGGAGCTGCCTTCTACAGTCGCACCATTAACCCATCCAGCTCATTACTGTCCATGTTGACCCTGAAGTGGTTTATCCAGGATTTCAATCCCAGTCCTACGGGGACATGCCAGGGATGGGACTTTTTGCATGTGCCAAAAGCTACAATCTCTGTGCCTTTTAACTGTTTCATGCCTAGCACAGCTGCAACGAAGACGGTCTTTTCCATTACAGCAAGTTGTTGGCACAGACTCGCAGACTTGCAAACAAAAAGCCGCAGCCAAACCTGTCTCCCTGACGAGTGCATCTGTATTTGTGATATACATCTGTCACACTTAGACTTTACACTTTCAGATGTACAGTACATTTAGAACAGGGCAGGCACGTGACACGGCCTAAAAGCCTAACTATTGACAAGGTCATTGCCATCTGCAGGAAGCAATTAATGGGTTCCAAGCAGATGTCTGTAACAGGCAAGTTCCGTACTGGGTGAGCACAAGGGACTGCAAGTACATACAGCCCATTTATTGCTAAAAATTATATCTCATTGCTGGGAGGGAGGCTGCATGGCATTCCTTAACTGGTTCATTTGTCAGTCCCACTGGTTTTAAATGAAAGTTGACTGGACTGCCTTTGTAGGACCACATCCCTTGAAGAAAGCAGGTTCACTGTGCTGTTGGTTGTGTGTGTGTTTTGAGCCACACTCATGCAAGCGTTTACCGAATCCTTAGGAATCCTGTCTGTGCATGCCATTGGTTTCCCATGGTGAGAACCACGGTTAGATCTCTACATTTCTGAAGGGGAATGGCTTGGTGGAAATATCTCTTCAGCAATCTTCTCAGGGGGGGAAGAAAAGGGAAAGGATAATATCAATATTTTATTGAAAATGATAGAGGGAAAAGGGGGGAGAACAAAGTTGTGTATAAATATATACACATGCATGTGTGTATATATATATATATATGTATACATATATATCTCTCGATGTGCCTGACTCGCTCCCCGTAGCAAGCGCCGGCGCCGTTCACCCCGCTCTTCCCCCTTCACCTCCCTTCTCTTCCTGGTTCCTCCCCAGAAAGGCTGCGGCGGGGTCACCGAGAGAGAAACTGGGAAGAGAACCAACTGCTGCGCAACGCTCAAATAATAATAATAATTACGAAAAAGCCGCAGGGGGAGGGGGTTGCTCCGCTTTCGCGGTCAGGCAGGCCCAGACACCTGCCGGAGCGGGAGGCCGAGAGGGAAGGGAGCGCGCCGCTGCCTCCCGCCGACCCCGCGGAGGAGGGGCAGCAGCAGCAGCTTCGCCGGAGCAACTCGAGGCGGAGCCCGCCGTCGGGCGCGCGCGGCGTCGGCGGAGCTCCCGCGGCCGGCGTCTTTAACCCCACGCGCGCCGCGGAGTACCCGGCGTCTCGCTGCAAGCCGGAGGGCTTTTTTTTTTTTTCTAACCAGGAGCCGCGTCGGCGTGACCTTTTCGCGGTCCTCCTCCTCCTCCTCCTCTTGCAAACGGTTGTGCTTAAGCTCCCGCCTCAGGGTGGGGGAGAAGGAGGTGGCCCGCTTTCTCCCGCCAAAGTCCACTTTCAGCCCGCGCCTACTCGGTCCCACCCACCCGCGCTGGGAGCTCGTCGCCACCCCTACCCCGACAAAGCAAAACAAATAGGCGGCGTCTCCCGACGAAGGCTTTCCCGCCCTTTCTCCAGCCACCATTGACGCCCAGGGCTCGCTCGAAGGAAAGCGCCTGTGGCGACCATCCCCGTCCCGTCCAAGTAAGTGCGCAGATAGCGCTACCTTGCGCCACTGAGCGGGAGGGGACTTGCGCCCTGGTAAGCGTGCGTAAAATGGCCAGCTTTTGCAGTGCGCCCAGGTGCAAGTCTCTGCAGCACATTTACTGGGTGAAAATGCGAGTAATCATGGAGATGCAGCTTGCCTGAGGGTTTAAGCTCTGCTTTGGTGCCCTAGGTCACAAAAAGACTGAAATCCTGTGCCATACTGTTAATACTTTACTTGAAGTAAGCCCCCTGAACAAAACCGCTTCCGACCAACTAAACGCGAATACGGGTTGCGTTTCATCAGATCCACCCGGGACTGCGCAGCAACTTCTTTCCGCTTGCCAAAGTCACCTTTCTCCCCCCGCCCCATCCGTTCCTCCCGCCTGCACCCTTCCCCCTTTTTTTTTTGAACTTGGATTTGCTCTTGGTTTCGGGGAAAGGAAAGCACTGTTTTCGGGAGGAGCTTTCCAAAAGGAAACGCCACGCGACTCTTGGCTGGCAGAGAGAGAAAGGAAGGAGCGGGCGTGGCGCGTGGCTGCGCGCGAGACAGGCAGGTGGCGCCGGGAGTCCTGCTGGGGGAGGGGAAAAGAACAAGGAAAAAGGTGAGGGATTGCACAAGCGCAATTGCGAGCCTTGCCCATGCCTGGCGGTGGGGGCTTGTTTTGGAACACGCACGCAAACACAGACACTGCCGATGCTTAGTTCACGTGCTGACAGCGCAGTCCTATGGATGCCTGTGCTCAGGAGTAAGTAAGTCCCATTGAGGTCTGCGGGACATGCTCCCAAGGAAGTGTTCGTGTAGGATTGCAGCCTGCGAGGGCATGTAGAGAGAGACGCAGACTTTAGAAGGATTACTTCGGAGGCAAAGGTTCTTGTGGCATCTTATAACAACAATAATACATTTTATTATTCATAATCCGCCCCCCCAATCTGGCTGGGTTGCCCCCCCCCCAGCCACTCTGCCTGCCTTCCAACAGATATAAAAATGCAATAAAACATCAAACATTTTAAAAAACTTCCTGATACAGGGCAGCCTTCAGATGTCTCCTAAAAATTGGGTAGTTCTTTATCTCTTTGACATCTGATGGGAGGGCATTCCACAGGGCGGGCACCACTCCCAAGAAGGCCCTCTGCCTGGTTCCCTGTAACTTCACTTCTTGCAGTGAGGGAACCACCAGAAGGCCCTCAAGGATGGGGGTGGAGACGCTCCTTCAGGTATACTTCAGGTATACTGGGTTGAGGCTGTTTAGGGCTTTAAAGGTCACCACCAACACTTTGAATTGTCTACGGAAACAAACCGGGGGCCAATGTAGATCCTTTAGGACGGGTGATATATGGTCCCAGTGGCCGCTCCCAGTCACCAGTTTAGCTACCGTATTCTGGATTAAAAAGATGTTAAAAGATAACACATTTATCATGGCATAAACTTCATTGGACTGCAGTCCACTTCACCAGATGCATGAAGTGTTATCCTGAGTTGCAGGTAGAAGTGGAGATTGTAGACAGTGAGGTCGGGCGGGGGGGGGAAATGAAATACAGAAAAATACAGTGATGATGCCTTTATTAACAGTGTCAGTTCCTACCCCTCTTCCTCCCAAAATGTTGAGACACATACAGTCTGGTATTAGTAATGTAGTGTTCATTGAAATCCATTGAACTACTCCAAAGCTTTGCCCTTGCTTCGGTGTCCAAGCTCAAAGAGACCAGGTCACACCTAGCTAAACGGCAATTGCAGGTGAACTACTTCCATGCATGTCTCCCTAGTAAGCCCTAACACTTGTCATTTTCAGAAATCAAATGCCGCGTTATAACTTGAAACTCAAGAGTTGTGAACAGCCTAAGAGTGAAAACAGAGCTTAAGGCTGCAGTTCTATGCACAGCTGTAAGGAAACACACATAAATCAGTGAGCGTTAAAAAGGTAAAGGTAAAGGTACCCCTGCCTGTACGGGCCAGTCTTGACAGACTCTAGGGTTGTGTGCTCATCTCACTCTATAGGCCGGGAGCCAGTGCTGTCCGCAGACACTTCCGGGTCACGTGGCCAGCGTGACAAGCTGCATCTGGCGAGCCAGCGCAGCACAAGGAATGCCATTTACCGTACCTTCCCACTGGTAAGCGGTCCCTATTTATCTACTTGCACCCGGGGGTGCTTTCGAACTGCTAGGTTGGCAGGCGCTGGGACCGAACGACGGGAGCGCACCCCGCTGCGGGGATTCGAACCGCCGACCATGCGATCGGCAAGTCCTAGGCGCTGAGGTTTTACCCACCGCGCCACCCGCTTTACTTCTGAGCAAATATGAAAAGTTTACTGCACTGTAAATGCGGTGGACATGGTTTGAGTACACATTTGTTGCTTTTAAAGTAGATGCATTGGAATGGAACCCCGTTGTTGAGTGCACTTAAAATGTTATGTATGTAGTCGCCCATGTGCTCTTTTCACATGTTCCCTTCGTGCCTCCTTCATGTGTGAAAGATAGAAATGCGGTTTTAAATGCACATTTATAAGGTGTTTTTTTAAAAAAAATCAATGTCTGTGTAGGAAGGTGTAGGATTTACAAACACCTTTAAACGTTTGTTCATGTAACCTGTGAATAGACATTTTCTAAATTAAGTGGTGTATTTTTAGTCTTCCATCCTCTCCCCCCATAACATTGTACATATTTGTGAATAACATTTTTTACATGTTAATCTTGTTGGTCACAATTAACAGGTAAGGTGCTTCTTTCTGCAGCATTCAAACATCACATATGACTATGGTTGCCAGCTTACCTCCCCTCCCTGCTTTCAAGGCTCCTGTGCTGCTAACAGCAGCTTCACAATCAGAAATTTAACTGGTGAAGGTGTGTTTTCCCCCTTGTACTAGAGATGAAGCGATGGGGGTAACTTCATATATTACATTTATTCATGTCAGCTGCCTGTACGTACATTGATTAGCCTGTACGTAATGAGGGTGCTCTTGATTCTAAATATGAACCATCTCAAGGAAATGTGTTATATAATTACAACCCTCCCCCCAAGGTATCTCTTTAAAGTAGTTTTGCAAGAAATACTAGATTGGGCACCATCCGTTTTCCTCTGGATAGCATTTTTACAACTGACACTGCGATCATTTTTTATGATTGATCTTAATGTGCAGGTGTGCATAACTGAGGCAGGATTTGAATTTGCTTTTCTCTTTAAAGCTTGTATTTAAGGTTGATGAATTGTTGACCTAATACATTTTCTGGACAGGAAACGGGGAAGTTACAGCTGCTTACAGCTGTACTGTACAGAGACTGTGTAAAAGTAAAAAAAAAGGTAAAGGTACTCCTGCCCGAACGGGCCAGTCTTGACAGACTCTGGGGTTTGTGCGCCCATCTCACATCTATTGGCCGGGGGCCAGCGCTGTCCGAAGACACTTCCGGGTCACGTGGCCAGCGTGACAACGCTGCTCTGGCGAGCCAGAGCCGCACACGGAACGCCGTTTACCTTCCCGCTGGTAAGCGGTACCTATTTATCTACTTGCCCCCGGGGGTGCTTTCGAACTGCTAGGTGGGCAGGCGCTGGGACCGAGCAGCGGGAGCGCACCCCGCCGCGGGGATTCGAACCGCCGACCTTTCGATCGGCAAGCCCTAGGCGCTGAGGCTTTAGCCCACAGCGCCACCCGCGTCCCTGTGTAAAAGTAGTCACTTTAAATTAATCGAAGTATTCTATAGTTTCAGATCCTGTGCTTTACAACAATAAATATTCCAATGGCTGCACTATCTTTTTTTTAAAAAAAGTGGGTTTTTTTGTTTTGTTTTTTTTTACAGTAAAAGAAAATTCTCAGGCACCTGCTTGTCGACATAATCCTAAACCAGCAGTGGGGAGAGAGATGTTGCTGCTATGCTGGTAGAAGGCCAATATCTAGTGTGCACTTAGCTCAGGAGGGGAAATACTGTACGCATGAGTAGGCAATAGAAAAGTGGGGTGAAAATGACAGGTGCATCTCCAGCCTCCCTGGAACATGGCCATTGCCCATCAGTTGGGGCTTTGTCAGCAATGACCCTACATGCCAGTGAAACTCACAACAATGGGGATGTGCCCTCAGCACACATCCCTGCAGCACAGCATGATGCAAGAGTGCCCTAACTCCATCGGTGCAAGCCAACAGTGCTGCTAGCACCCTTCACATCATTCTCCCTCCCCCCCACCCCCTGCTGACTGCCCCATACAACCTGGCAGCAGCACCCGTCCTCCTGCAACCTGAGAGGCTGCTTCCTTACACTACAGTGATCAGAGATAGGAGGAGCCACACATTCCCCAAACTTCCTGCTCCCCCCCCCCCCGAGTCCCATCCTGTGGCTAGCTGAAGGCAGATAAAGCTAGGCTGGGGACAGTTGAATCCTATCTTCCAATCCCTAGAATGGAAAACAAAACAAAAGGTGGCTGGGAATGAATAGCATCTAGGACAGTGTTTCCCAAACTTTAGTCTGCAGCTGATTTTGGACTACAACTCCCATCATCCCTAGCTAGCAGGACCAGTGGTCAAGGTTGATGGGAATTGTAGTTCAAAAACAGCTGGAGGGAGACCCAAGTTGGGGAAACACTGAACTGAGGATGCCTGAAAAGGAAACACATGTGTGGTGTTGCCAAGCTGTCACACCAGCAGTGTAACTCAACATACAAGCAGAGGAGCATGTGCAGGTTCCCTTCTGGCACCAGCACCATACTAGATACATCTACACCTATTCTATAGTCGCCTGCCATGGAACTTGCATGGGGACAGGAGCCTGCCTCTGATGGGGCAAGCAGTTTGAGCTTCCTACCATCTTCAATTGGGACCCAGTACAGCCTGGGTCGTGGCCTGATCTAAGGTGCGGCATAACTGCAGCATTAGTAAAGGTAAAGGGACCCCTGACCATTAGGTCCAGTCGTGGCCGACTCTGGGGTTGCGGCGCTCATCTCACATTATTGGCCGAGGGAGACGGTGTACAGCTTCCGGGTCATGACTAAGCCACTTCTGGCGAACCAGAGCAGCGCACGGAAACACCGTTTACCTTCCCGCCGGAGTAGTACCTATTTATCTACTTGCACTCTGACATGCTTTCGAACTGCTAGGTTGGCAGGAGCAGGGACCGAGCAACAGGAGCTCACCCCGTGGCGGGGATTCGAACCGCCAACCTTCTGATCAGCAAGCCCTAGGCTCTGTGGTTTAACCCACAGCGCCACCCACGTCCCATGACATGTGCATAGCTATTCATAATTCCTTCGTCGTAAGATGCACGTCTTACAAAAGAAACCAGTACTTATCAGGATGCTTATAAAACACATAAAACATTTTTGGTATTTTTTCCCCCTTGCACTCATGGCAATGGAAATTATATGCAAAATTCATATGGCTCAGTAAGAGAAAACACAAGTTATCTGTTTATTTTTACAAGTTAGCTAGCTATATAGACTCTGATTCAGGAGTAATAACAACACACTATGAGTGTCTTCTGTCTGGCATCAGGCCTTGTGGAAAACCTTCAAGAATTTAATTGAGAATTGGATGAATTATATCTGCTATAGTAAAATCTGTCAGGCTTGCAGTTCCGTCTTAGAGAGTAAAAAATGGTGAGCTAGCGAATCTCTTAATCGGTCAGATCCCCTATAGTTAGGTCATGTTCTAATTGTGTGAGTGGGGCTTCAGCTTGCTTGATTTCCTACAGTATCTAAGAGATGTTTGTTGCATTGTCCTGTTTCATTTTACAATGTATCCCCAAACATGCCTGAATCTGTAGACAATCTGGGATATTGGCTCTAAGCAACATGGAATAGACAGTTCATTTCAGTTTATAATGTCAATGCCCAGAGTTTTGAGCAACTCTGCCCAAACGTAGCTGAGAATATTTTCCATTGATCTTCACAGTATCACCTATAAAGCAAAATTCTTAAGATTCGGTTAATTTTGCAAACTGAATTGTAAACCAAGCTTGTAGTATAATTCCATTTTGGTTTGTAATTTGGGTTAAAATGCAAGGTTTGGGTATAAAAGATGGCGCCTGTAGATTTTTTAATTTAATATTTATACCTCTTAGTTTCTCATTTAGTTCAAGGCAGCTTACGTGAATAATAAAAGTCAACGCCATAAGAACAGCAATATTAAAAAGGCAACTTATTTAATTTTCTACATTTTCCCTACCTTTGTCTATTTATTTGTGTTGCTCTGTTGCTGCGCTTTCTTTCATAACCTTCAATTCACTTGCTGTTACCCCCAAGTCCCTAGTCCTAAGCACTTGTCACTTATGCATTGCCATAGCTAGGGGGCGGGGTTTCCTAGCTGATTTTTTTTGCCTTGCGTGAAGCCTCCAGAGGAGCACCATTGAGGCTCGTGTGTGTGTGTGTGTGTGTGTGTGTGTGTGTCCCAAACTGTGTCTTTGACCCTGGTGAAATAAAGCCTAGTTTCGCCTCTGACCAGACATAAGCCGCAATCTTGTCACAGAGGAATTCCAGCAGTGTTTTCTTCTGTTGCACTATATGCTTTCATCTCAAAACTGGTTGCAATAACTTTGTTCATGCATGATGATTTTTTAAAAAAATAATAATTTTGCCACTATGTCTTAGTGATAAACTCAGCAATAAAAATACTTTTAAAATTTTGAAGAGAGACATTAAAAATGGCAAAAAACCCCAAAATAACTACTAGATGATTTCAGTGGTAGAAACCAAATCACTTAAGAGTAATTTAAGTTAACCTTAGTAATATCTGGCAAGTTTTTGAGAAAGGAGAACAGTTATATAAGAAAGACTAGTTTGTTACTTCACTTAACATGGATTATTGTCTTTATCTGAAAGGCACTGATCTGGATAAGTCAACCAGTGTATTTCAGCCCATGTACCAAACTGTTTGTTCTTCACACAGACCTTCTCATCTTGTAAATCATAAATCTGCACAGAGACAAAAGTTTGTGCTAAGTAAAATACTATCAGCTGTTCCTACAAACAACAAAGTCTTCTCTCTCTCTCTGGTATTAATTACCAAGCTAGAAAATGCTCACTTATCACCGTCCCTAGTTAAATCACAGAGAACATTTTATGGAAGGCCAGGTGCAATGTTATCGCTCATTTGTTTTACCTGCAGCTGCAATAGTTGGTGTCGGTTAATAGTTTACTCGCTATCAAGAATACTATTTCCTTTTAGCTGCTTTCTGACTCAGTTCTAGTACATTGCCCTATTGTGTTTGCGCACTAGCAGTTTGGATTTAATGCCACCATTTGGAAATCAATCCTGTTTGGTGTTTAGAGACTAAAAACACTTGTGTGTGCAGAGCATTAATTCCCTAAATGGACCCTGTTAAGCATGACCCTCAAAGCATTTTCACCATTTGGGGCCAAAAGTTTTATATTCAGCTGAAGAAAAAGAGGCTGCAATGCAAGACAGAGATTGGGCTGGTATTATATTTATAATGATGGCTGCTTGTTTCTTGTCTGGTCCCTGGAAACAGACGTACCAGGTCCCCATGTTCTTCCTGAGACCAATGATTGCTACCAGTCCAAACACTGCTGGGGGGAGGGGAATTGGTCCCCCACAGAAAGATGTTCTGGGGCCCCAACAGACAAAGAGATTTACTCTCCAGTCAGAGGTGTGGTATGATTGTTGTATATACCTGTTGTTTAAATTTTGAATGTGGCCTTGGGCATCTTTGAATGGAAAGACAAATGTCATCAATAAATACTCATGGAGGTTCCATAATAAGGAACAAGGACTGTAGAAGAAAAGGGAAATGCACAAACTATGGTACTGATAATAGAATTCAGTTTCCTGTGAATCACTGGTGTCTCTCACTTTTAAATGCCCGATTAAATTTTATTTTTGTAATCGATTTTCATTGAAAGTTTTTCACATAAGAAACAATAAATAGGTAGAATAGGCACCGGCCTATTGGGCCCTACGTCTTTTATGGGCCCTGCAACAATGGATCACAATACAGTGGTACCTCGGGTTAAGTACTTAATTCGTTCCAGAGGTCCGTTCTTAACCTGAAGCTGTTCTTAACCCGAAGCACCACCTTAGCTAATGGGGCCTGCTGCTGCCGCCGCGCTGCCGGAGCATGATTTCTGTTCTCACCCTGAAGCAAAGTTCCTAACCTGAAGCGCTATTTCTGGGTTAGCGGAGTCTGTAACCTGAAGCGTATGTAACCCGAACTACCACTGTCATATTGATTTGATCTTGAAAGAAAATTACAATTGAACTTTCTTAGTTCAATGTTATCCCACTAGAGTGCATGCATGAGCCCCCCCCTCGAGATTTTGACTGCCTAGGGGTCTCCACAGGATTTAATCCAGCACTGCCTGGGAGCTTGCCCCTCTGGGAGGCCCTCTCTGCCCTGACCCTCAAACAGGACCCTCCATCTTCAGTCCATCACCTTGTGTGTATCTTCCTTGATATGAGATAGGGAACTTCAGATTACAGGACGACTTACATTTTATTTTTGGAACTGACAATAGAACAGTGTGGAGAAGCCAAATGTTAGGACACAAAACTAAGAGCATATACTGTAGGAGCAATGGTAAGGGTCTTTGTACTAGTGACTAGCACAAAGTTGTAAAGTGTGGTTTTGAAGCAATAGCACAAACGGACCAGAGCTTTATATTGATCAGATGTTTTCCATTTGTTTATTTATAGCATTTATATAGGATGCACAATGACATATTCTTGGTGGCTTAGAAACTACAATACAATATTACAGTCCCGCTCATGAAAGTAGAGCGCCAGTCAGATGTAGGTGGAGAGGGATCATTGTGATGGACAGTACAGCAGAAAGTACAATCCTATCTATATTGACTGGATTGAAGGCAGCAGTAACAAAATGCTAGCCATTTGACTATCAATACTCAAAAGTCTTAGTAATGAACTCATCTTTTAAGAAAATGTATTCAGGTCAAAAATTCAAGAGAGCAATGATTAAAATCACTGACACGACTATTGAAGACAGTATCACGTAAAAATACTTTTGCTATACAGTGGTACCTTGGGGTACAGACGCTTCAGGTTACAGACTCCGCTAACCCAGAAATAGTACCTTGGGTTAAGAACTTTGCTTCAGGATGAGAACAGAAATTGTGTGGCGACAGCAGGAGGCCCCATTAGCTAAAGTGGTAAAGGTAAAGGGACCCCTGACCATTAATAATAATAATAATAATAAATTTTATTTATATCCCGCCCTCCCCAGCCGAAGCTGGGCTCAGGGTAGCTAACAACAATCAAAATAATCCAACATTCTAAAAACATTCATTATAAAATTAATTAAAATCAAATTGATGGCAACCATTAAGCAAAATTCTGTGTAGTCATGACCAACTCTGGTGTTGTGGCACTCATTTCGCTTTATTGGCCGAGGGAGCCGGCGTACAGCTTCCGGGTCATGTGGCCAGCATGACTAAACCGCTTTTGGCGAACCAGAGCAGCGCACGGAAACGCCGTTTACCTTCCCGCCAGAGCGGTTCCTATTTATCTACTTGCACTTTGATGTGCTTTTGAACTGCTAGGTTGGCAGGAGCAGGGACCGAGCAACGGGAGCTCACCCCGTCATGGGGATTCAAACCGCCGACCTTCTGATCGGCAAGTCCTAGGCTCTGTGGTTTAACCCATAGAGCCACCTGCGTCCCAACCCAGCTAAAGTGGTACCTCAGGTTAAAAACAGTTTTAGGTTAAGAATGGACCTCCAGAACGAATTAAGTTCTTAACCCGAGGTACCACTGTAATGTTAAGAGGCTAGAAAAACACAGTTTGCATAGATGAGAAGAAAGGTGTTACGTACACAGCATATTTTGCCACACTAGATCACCTGTGGGTCAAAATTATCTCTAATTACTTCTTAATAAGTACAGTATACAACACCTAAGGAGATATGCACAATGGGTAAATTCCTAGTCACATATTACATTGCCACAGATGTGGAAAAACTAGGCCAATTTGTTTTCATGCTTTGCTTAATTGTGCAGAAATTGCATGCCATATAAAGTATAATAAAGGCACCATATTGCAGAAACGGCATGCCTTATAAAGCATATAAACAAAAAACTGGCAGTGAAGAAGAAAAGCCGCTTTAAGAGGGGAATTATGGTTGCCAACTCTTGTTTCCAGCTGTACTCTTTTTCTACTCCAAACATACCCCCAATCTACTTTTTGACTTGTATTCAAAGCACAACTCTGTTTTGAATGATACAGGAGGAAAAGAGAGCTCTAGGAAGCAACTGGAGCAGAGAAGCCATATAAGCATTCTTCCAGTTCACACCTAATTAAATTTTCTTCTTTAATATAACGGCTTCTACCACAATAACCAAATCAATTAACATTTACCACGGATGGGCGCTATAGCCGCATATGGAAAAGGGGACCATGATTCTGTGTATATACCATACACCTGTGAATTTTCACGAGACCAGTTCACTGCTACAAAAAACAAAATACAGACCTGCAAACCTTTTCTCACAATGTCTGTGATATTACTGGCACCATATAATACCTAAAAATTGCAAGGAACATTGCAGCTCTAACTTTCCACAATGCTCATTTATACAGTCGGTGCAAGCAAGAGAGTTTATCAAAACTGATAAACATTTATGTCTCCTATTGAACGGGACGGTGTCTGATCTCCCTTGTTTTGCAACACTTGAAATGCTCATTATGCCTGGGGTTTTATCTCTGTGTTCGTGTGCTTATATAAGCAAATGGAGCTGGCACCTGGCCAGTTTTAAATTGGTCCAACAATTTGAAGGTGAGGCTTTCTCCCCTCCCCCTCTATTTGATTTGGTTTTATTTTGTTTTTCTACCATTTGATGTACGGTTCCCCCTTTCCCAGCCACATGCATTGCTGTCTAGCAGGAAATATTGAAACAGTTCAGCGTATGTGTATGTGTGTATACAATCTCAGGTTATATTTCTGTCTTGGAGAAGTGGCAGTTCTGCATCTGTACCTGAGCTGAAAACCTCTTGGTAGCACTGCCTTAAAGAGCAATATTATCAGAAACCAAAGGCAATTTCTAATTGTTAATTGGTTGAGATTACTCACTGTTTTGTCTGTGTCGTAGCTCTGCCGACGGTAGCGGGTCGACTTTGGTGTAGGGCAGGGGTAGTCATCCTGGTCCCTACCACCAACTAGCAGGCATTTCAGGATTCCAGGTGGGCGGTAGGGGGTTCTACGCCACATGTTACTGCAGCACTGGTGGGCGGTAAGGAAATTTTACCATCAAGAAAGATGCATTCGTGGGCGGTAGGTATAAAAAGGTTGACTACCCCTGGTGTAGGGGGATGTGTCCAGTCACATGACATCAATAGGCTACCAGATGATTGGTAGCTGGGTGGCCCCACCTACCTGTCAAAGTTGGTTTGGCAGTGCGAGGGAAATAAAGATCTGGCCCATCAGGCAAAAAAGCTTCCCCACCCTTGGCATAGAAGTAAGCACTGCTGAAAATGAGTTCCTGCTGTTCTTTTAGGCTCTGTTGCATGAATTTACTCCCAACTCATCTATCAAGTATGTCTTCAAACAACTAAAAATATGCTCAGTTTACTGCTGGTTCAGCCTAGAGATGAACTCCTAGAATGAATTTCAGAGTGTCTCTGTGATCTAATAGTGAAATTATATATTTATGGCACACTCCTGTTATCTTGCTTTTTATAGGTTCTTGTTAATAGCTATTTGCAGTAATGCTAATGCATTTTTCGTGTGTTTTGTTTCACCCTACCGTTCACCATCAATTAATGGAAAAATGAATTGCATTTTGAAAATTTCTGCAGGTGAACAAAAATGTCTGAAAGTTCTCATTGCGTAGGGTGCAGGGTTTTTGTCAACGACATCTTACTTTTCTCAGTGCTAGGGTGCAAAACTGGCTCAAGGGGTGGCTGGAAAGGAAAAGCAGAGATGGAAGCAAGAGGGAGAATAAATGGTAGGAAGCAAGGAGTTAAGCTGCTAGGGGAAGCCAGCTGCTGTGACTTGATCACATAAAGATAAGATCTTTAGGCTTGTGTCATCTCCTAATCTGTTATATTATGTGCCTAAATACTATCAGATTTGACCCGTGTGAGCCTAGATTTCACCAAGTTAAACAAACTCATTCTGTGCAGAACTAAGAAAAAAACAAGACTTTAAGCAGGCACAAGGCCTTAACTTAAGTTAGGCTCAGTGGCCTAGGATTGACCCTACAAAAGACTTTTACTTTGTCTCTCTATATTTATAGTGGGAAAGTGCGTTCGGATCTTTTTAAACACCATTGTTGAACATGCTGGGGGGGGGGGGCTAGCAGCATTTTATGATTTCCTGTCTTTTGGTTTACCCTACACTTTTCTAATACTGTACTCTATATTGATCCCTTCCATTGATATTATGTGGGCTGCAATATAACAAAATTCCTTCTGTCTCCCTACCTTTTGTATATGTACTCATTTGAACAGGCAACCTTAAGAGAACCCCCTGCCACCCTTTTTCAAATTTCCCATCTCATCTTAGCCTCTCAGCACTTCAGATGAACATCTGGCCCAGAATATTACTCTTCGAATCCGTCTGAGCTGAACTTTATTTAAGGAGAGTGCAAATAAATAAGTAATGCAATAGTTGCCTTTAATAGGGAAAGCAGGGTGGCATGTTTCTTTTATTCATTATTGCTTAATAAATCAGAAACCTGCAGTGACTGTGAGCAAATCACCATTTAAATCCACGGCCACCCAGAGGAAAGAGGCAAACAGTAAGATGTATTGCTGAGTCGGTACCTGGCAACAATATTGAATTACATGGAATTTTTTATATATAATGCACTAAAATGTAGTGCATTTTAGGCAGCTTCATACATGACAACTTTCCTACTATCAAGGTGGGGGGAACAGGCATGTCTGCATTTGTCACACATACATGTGCATTTGTGGTGCATGTGTGTTCTAGTAGGACTGATGCTTACAATTCGTGAAGTGCCCCATGGGTGTTCAGATGCCCTGCTGATTTCAGTAGATGTGTGTCTCAGCTAGCTTTCTCTGGCCTATTTCCAATCTCTCTGTATAAAACCCAGTTCCCCACATCCCTATTAATATCATGAAGCAGAATGTTGGAGACTGGTGGGAGGTGGGTGGATGTTAAATTTGGTCACAGGAGATGAAAGAGATTTATTTCCCACATTCCTGAATGCAGTCTGGAAGTTGGCTTTGGGAGCAGTGAATGGAAGGGTATTTCGGACACACGGTGTTCCTCCTGTTTTCCAAAGGCGGCTTCAGAGAGCTGCAGGGCAACAGAGGATTTGCTTCCAGCTCCTTGCCTACCTTTTCCACCTGGAACCCTTATTGACTAGCAGAGCATAGACAGACATCCTTGATGTCCTAGACCAGTGGTTCCCAATTAGGGGTCCAGGGAACTCACCTGAGCTGGAGCTGGGTAAGCCTGGCAGCGGACTGGGCGAGCCTCGTGCCGGCCAGGCTGAGACTGGGGCAGCTGGGGCAGGCAGCTGGGGCAGGAGCCCCTCCGTCACAGCATCCGCGGCCAACAGGGTTCCTCAGCCGCAGGAAGGCTGGCTGCTTGCAGACTCACCTAGGCTGTGACTGCCGCAGCCACTGCTGTTGAGAGCCCCGCGGCGGTGGGGGGAGGCGGAGGCGGGAGTGGTAAGGTGCAAGTTCTGAAATCCTGAGGTCAGGGGTGGTACGTCTCATTTTGCCACTTGAGGCAAAACAGGAAGTGCCACCCTGCTCTGCCACACTACCACCACACCACTACCCACCACGGGACACTCGCCACCATTGCGCCACCTGCCAGTGGCACTGCAGCTGTACCATACCCTCCAACATTTCTCTGATGAAAATAGGGACATCCCATTCCTTAATTATAATTTTACTATTTATGCCCCACACATTTTACTGGGTTGCCCCAGCCACTCTGGGCAGCTTCCAATGTATATAAAAATATAATAAAACATTGAACTTTTTTTAAAAAAAGAAACTTCTTGCATCTATATAGCAACATCTTTAAGATGGCTGTCAGAAGCAGATGAACATTTCCCACCTTTTCTACAGTCACAGAGCACATCTGTGCTGGGCTTTTTTTAAAGGAAGCTGGTGGCAGCAGATCTAATTGCCAGCAATCACCTGGCAGGAGTCCTCAGCCCTTGCAGAATCCTCTGCACATCTAATTTAAGCAAAGAAAGGCACAGGCTTGTAGGCTCTCAAGCCTATCAGAGCATGACTGAAGTGTAGTAAGGTTAGGTTTGGAATTTTAGTTGGTCCTGTGAAAGAGGACATGGATGATGAATTCTCCCTTTCCCCATACACAGAACAGTAGTCTTAACACTTTTCTGGATACAGCAGTATTTTATGTCGGTGTGGCACAGGAATGGCTGGTGGAGAGATGGAATCGTTGGCTACTTAGTTGATCAGGGAAAGGTTTGATTCAAACCCTGCAGCTTCATACCGTAGACTGGGACAACCCAGTCCATAGCTGTCAACTTTTCCCTTTTCTTGCGAGGAGTCCTATTCGGAATAAGGGAATTTCCCTTAAAAAAAGGGAAACGTTGACAGCTATGACCCAGTTGGATGGGGGGGGTACAAATAATAAATTATTATTATATTATAATAAAGGAGACTGGATGGCTGAGAACCCTTTACAAAGAGACTGGCCTTTTGGATCAGGCCTGTGCTAGCTTAATATTCTGAACATACTCATTTTTTTTCCTCAGAAGCAATCCCTCTGAATGTAGTAATGCATGGGATTGCAGCCCTAGTCAAAGATGGGTAGACTGGAAGATGGTTTCTCTGCTACCATTGGCTTCTGTTGGGCCACTTCAGATGAAATATTTTGGTGTTCATGCCCAGGCACAGTACACATTTAAACTAGACTGAAACCAGTTTAGTCATCCAGAATTCCCCCCCAAAATGATCTATCTGCTAAAGTAGGCCTTTGCTGACAAAAACCTAGTGTCACAATAGTCTTCAAGGTGCCACAGGGTTCTGTTGTTTTTCATATTAATGCTGTCTTGGGACCATGGCTCCTTCATAGAATTAAAGTTCCCAGGGATCCTTGATTTGGTACTGTGACACTTAAACGTGTTTAAAACTGGCTTTAATGTGTAATGTCGGCATGCTGTCCTAATTTTCAGACATCAGCTCGTGTTAGCTTTAGCTGAGAACTGCTGCACGTTTGTCACCTGTAGGAGGAGGATTGCTGTCTGAGCACCAGCATAATGAAGACTAAAGAGCTTTCTCCTGGACTCTTAGCATTTGCTGTTCTGTTCTTGGTCTGCATTTCCCACGGCACCCATTACTTCAGTATCTGGGCAGCAGAGACATGTTCAGAGTCATTTTAGGAAACCTGTAACCCCTTCCTGCCTATCTGTTGCTCCTCACTTGATGATGATGCTAAAAGCTATGTAGCAGCTTTAGAAACGCTGCGAACAGTTCTGTATGCCAAAGGGTAACTCTACTAAAAGCAGCGGGACTCCCACCCCCAAAAACAAGTCACCCCCATGCAAAACAGCTCAAAACAACACATCTGATATAGGGTAATAATAGAAGAATCCCTGGCGCCACTCCCTTTCTTGCAGGTTTTTGGGGGGCTGGATTTGGTAATGCCGGGTCATCCTCTGGTACTAGCTTAGAAACTGGCCTTATTTTTAGAGAGGACATTGAATTATAACAGTGCAAGTCAGCTGACTGCTTTGTCACAGAGCTGCTGCTTTCTACATTATCGCAAGTGCCAGAGCTCTCCCTGCTGCAGTTTTCTAGTCGCAGTGCGGCAAAGCAGACGCCTAGAACCGGGCACGGAGCAGCATAGGCTTTATTATTTTGTATTAAAAAACCTTCCATCTGTTTTACTGCAGTGTACATTTTTTTTTTACCTTTGTCCAGGAGAAGCATACCACCTGGATGTGCACGTTAGCTTCAGACATTCGCAGCGTCTCTTGAACGGAGGCACGCACTGCTCGGAGCCTTTTACCTAAATTGCCTCTGACGAAGAGCGATTGGTTTTTCTGCCTTGTATGTGAACAGTTGCTTATGCCACAACGACACACACCTGCAGGAACAGGACAAAGGAGACGATACCTGTTACTGTCTGGGGCCTTTTTAACCCCCCCTTCTGTTTTTGGTGGTTGTTTTTTTGCAAGCGCTCTGCTGCGGAAGCCTTCTCAATATCCCAGAGTAATATATTAGTTCCTGGTCCTATAGATATAGCCACAGTTTCTCCCACCGGTTAGAGCAAAAGCTCAAGCGAGAAAGCAGACTCCCTGACCTAAATCAATCCCAGTCCTTTTGGATGGATGCAGGGTAGCAGTCGGCTAGCAGTGTCACAGCCAGCCATCAAGTGGAGAATCTCTGGGATTGCAATCTCTTTCGCTTTCAGCCTGTGAGAATCGAGTGCTCCACTTTGCTACCCAACTGCTGCTGGTTTCTGTTTTTTTACATTTCTTTTCCATAAGCAGCTATTTACTTGTGGTTTTCTTTTCTCTCTCTTTTTTTAGCCTCCTAAGTGTATATTTGTGTGGATTAGTCTGTCGTGAGCGCAGTCCTTGTCCGCGTCACATTGGAAGCGAGGGCACTGAAGTCAGCCTGCCTTAGCAGTTGTTTCTTTCTGCGTGATGCTATGCAGCTAGAATGGGTTACATTGACAACAAAGGAAGACGCACAAAACATCACTATCTTCTGGGTTGTTGTTTCAGGAGAATATATAACTTCTTCAGTTGCAACACGCTCTTTTTTTTTTTTTGGTATTTTGCTGTTTCTTTTTCCTTTTTCCTTCTCTAAAGCCATCTAATCAAAGAACAGGCAACGTTGTGGATGTGGGTTTTCAAAATGCTATTGGAGGGGGGTGGCGATGTGATGGGGGGAGAGAAAAAGACAGCTCGTGGAGAACTGTGATTTGTGGCAAGCAGCACATCCTTTGCATTCTTGCTGATTTGAAAGACTCAGGTTTTTGTTGTTTTTTTGCGAAGAGGAAGCCCTAAGGGACAAGTTCTGTAACTAAGAAAGCGATCGTAGATAAAGGAATAAAAATGACAAGCGTAAATGGAGGCTCAGAGCAGAAGAAACTGTCAGTGCCTGGATGGCAGCTTCACCCAGTCTGAATAATTATGAATAATTCATAGAACAAAATTACTCTGCTTTCACCTTTTCCACTTAAAATGGCATGATGTGAATCTCTAATAAATTTTCAAGATAAAATATAATGCCAATTTGAATCCGAAGAGCTTTTTTTCCTCCTTTTTGCAGCCAGATGCTACACGCCGATTCTTCCAGTATACCTTTCACAATTATTCCGTGAGAATCCCACTTCATCACGAAGCACCATTACCAATGAAAATTACTGTGATTACAATGGCAACAATAGAATGCCATCAAACGATTTCTAATTTACCTAATTTGCTAAGGCTGACTGCATTAGTTTCATTGCCCTGGTCTCCATGCCTGGCATCTTGGATCCATATCAGAAAGAGACAAAAGTAGCCTCGGTGTTCAGCACCTTTAACTTCGACGGCACAGGAGAAAATGCAGCCATGTGTTTCATGGTTTCAGCCATGTATGTGTTACACGCCTGCTTTTCCATCATCCTTGGCGATTTTGTTTAGCTTCTGGGCGTAGGATGGAATTCTGTTACAGGTTTGTGGATACCGTAATGCTCAAGTGCTTTAAACTGCAGGAGATTTTCAACTGTACGATCTGTACAGTATATATACTTTGAATTAGATAAGTCTTCCCCCCCTCCTTCCCCTCATTTGAACGGTTATCTGATTCCAATATAGAAGAGCTTTATGCTGCCGATGACACTTATGGTTCGACTACTTAAGAATATAATCTGAAAATGGTTGCAGTCGACAAAGCAGATGAAAACTGTGTACGTGGCTTTGAGAATTGTTATTATTCATTCAACTCTTATCCAGTGATTTTATAGTAATATGTTTGGTTAAACTAAAATGTTCCGACCATTTTGGGAGGGGGGTTTGAAATTAATCAACTAGGCAGCAATATAAGTAGTGCATTTTCTTCTTCAGGGGGCACTCAAAGGTACGCAATGCCTGCAACTCTTATTGTTGTTGTTAAAAAGTGCTGCACTTACTGTAGAAACTTCATGGTGAGTACCGGCACCTCTTTTTCTAGAAAGAAAGCACTGAATATAAGACATTATCAAAACATGCTAATATTCTGAATGTGCTCTTTTGGTACTAAATTTCAGTACTAGCCATTACTATGGAAAGACAGAGGATT
The DNA here is from genome assembly GCF_965113315.1 of Podarcis vaucheri. Taxonomy (NCBI): domain Eukaryota; kingdom Metazoa; phylum Chordata; class Lepidosauria; order Squamata; family Lacertidae; genus Podarcis; species Podarcis vaucheri. Next base: position 34,935,768 of record NC_138766.1, on the reverse strand, counting down.
TGAGTGACAGTTTATTAGTGTTGGTTCCTAACAATGCAATGCCTAACTCAGAAGTAAGCCCTGTTGAGTTCAGTGGGGGTTACTCTCATGTAAAACTACAGGACTGCATCCAAAAGTGGAATTCAAGATTGTCACTATGTGTTCAGATACATACAGATTCTGAATGCACTTGAAATAGTAAGGGGAGCTAGAATATATTGGGGTTGAAAATCTGCACCGAGGTGCAAATACTGTTAATTTGAGTAAATGCATTAAAAAAAAAATTCATTCGTATCAGCAGATTCAAAGAATATTTAAAAGGTGCTTTTTATAAAAGCAAAAGTATGCAGTAGTTATTTTCAACTACAAGACTTCTTAATTATGCACTAACTTGCCTTAGTAGTAGAGATGTCATGTATTGGCATACTTCACTACTATTGCAAAAGCATATTTAACAAAATACACAAAATACATTTCTTTAATAATATTTTAAAATGTTATATTTTGCATTTAATTTACATAATCTGTTTTTGTTTGTTGGTGGTGTGCTTCTCCATTGCATTTTTAGCTTCCACAGAGTTTTAGCTGAAACTTTGACAAAATTTTTGCATGGTACCACTGTATATTTGAAAGGTACGGTCAGCACCACCCACAAGCCATTTAAGGCTGCTGCCTACCAAAAGTCCACATCATTGCGTGAAAATATGTGGTCTTCAGTAATTTGTGCAATCCAATCGGATTCAGATATAAATTTCCATGTTTATATAGCTGCTGTGTTTAATTGGTGTATCATTTAACCCTTTATTGCATTCTGCGTTTGGCAATGGATTCGGAAGAGTTCCTTGCAGGCTGTTACTAGCAGGAAAAAAAGCAAACTTACAGAATTACTTGAATTGCCGCAGTGCAAACAGTTGCTTGCGCTGCAGTCCCTGACAAGTGAGCCATTTTCCTCATGAGGCAGGTACTAGGGAAAAAAAACAGCATTCAGAGTTGGACTGCAGTGGCTGGGATGCTCAAATGGTCCTTAGAATATCACATATCAGAACTCTCAAAGGCTCCACCTCCTCCCCAGCGAGTTTCAGGGACGCACGCCTGCCCTAACACTTTCAGTGCTTGACATTCTGGTACTAGGTCTTGAGCTTCTTTGTGATGGCTAGCACCCAAACTCTTATTTGTGGCATTGCACCAGTAGAGGAGGGCATTGTGCCTGGTCCTGTGCACTTCTGGAGCAGTGATTGGATGGACAGAATGTGGCTGCGGAGGCACAGGATTGGCTTGTTTCCATAATCCCTATCAGGAATAGTAGCTCTTCAGGCTTGTGGGATCTGCTTTTTGTTTGTCTGGCATATAAGACAGATGCTCGGCCTCTGAGTTACACTCCTTGCCGGTTGTTGAGAACCTACTGCATCAAGCAAAAGACCTCCCCTACCCTAGCATCTTGTTCTCATGGTAGACAATCGGATGCCTATAGGAAGCCCATAAGCAGGGCATGAACGCAGCACAGCTATCTGCATTTATGTTCTCCCACGACTGCTATTCAGAGGCACACCACCTCACACCACATAAGGAGGCTGAGCTTAGGGACAAAGTTACATATTTTTATTAGACGATCAGCAATCTGATATTGATGCCATTTCACCCCAATGATGAGTTTGCTTTAAATTTGTCAGTAAAGCCTAAAACAGGGGTCAGCAAACTTTTTCAGCAGGGGGCCGGTCCACTGTCCCTCAGACCTTGTGGGGGCCCTGATTGTATATTTTTTGGGGAAAAAATGAATGAATTCCTATGCCCCACAAATAACCCAGAGATACATTTTAAATAAAATGACACATTCTATTCATGTAAAAACACCAGGCAGGCCCCACAAATAACCCTGAGATGCATTTTAAATAAAAGGACACATTCTACTCATGTAAAAACACACTGATTCCCGTCCACGGGCCAGATTTAGAAGGCGATTGGGCTGGACCCCAGGTTTGCCTACCCATGGCCTAAAACATTGTCTCTTGTGGCTTTGATTTCCCTTAGTTCCTCAGACTGCTTTCCTGGGTAAGCTCGTGCTCCATACTTTTAAGTGGCCATTGCCAGTGGGTTTAATGTAGCTATAACGAGCACAGGGGACAAAACGGGAGTTCCATAGGACCCATAGACCAAAGGCTAAGGGGCTGAGCAGTGGCCCCCCAGCACCACCTTCTGGAACTTGCCTTTCAAATAGTGCTGAAGCCGTCACAAAGCCATCTGTAACCCAGGTAGAGAATCCAGAGGTTACCATAGTAGGTGGCATTGAAAGACACAGAGCGATCCTGCAGAAATGACGATGCCACGCTCCCCCTATGCAGTTTCCAGTGCAGGTCATCTGCCAGTGCAGATTCAGTCCCCGAACAAAGCCGTCTTCCCAAGTGGAATGCATCCATACTATCCAAGAACCTACCATTTGCTTAAACATCTTGCACACAGAGAAAGGGACAGTAGAAGCTGGCTGATAATTATCCAGGACAGAAGGCTCTAGGACAGGCTTCCCCAACCTGGTGCACTTCAGATATGTCATACTACATGTGCCATCATACCTGGCCATTGGCCATGCTGACTGGGCTGATGGGAGTTGTAGTTCAAAGTATCTGGAAGATGCAATGTTGAGGAAGGCTGGTCTAGGGATTGACGGATGTGCCAATGCAGATGCTTAAGATCAGGGTGTCAGCTGTTTTTTTTTAAGCATTTCACTTCCCACTCAACTAGTTTATCATGTGTAAAACTGGAATTTCTGCAAGTAATTTAAGTTGAGCATATGTTCCAAATAACAAAAATATATTTCCAAGGATTCACAAGTTAACTGAATTAATGGGTCTAATATAATACACAAGTCGTATTTTTTTTTTAAAAAAAGGAGTGAGATTAAATTAATATCCTTTTGACATTTGTGGTTCATGTGGACATGCATCAGGATATTAAAAGCATACAGGGGAAGGAGTTCAATGTTGTGCTATGTCAGTCGTTCCATCAGGGCGAGCTTTTCTTTCCGCTTGCCAAATGGAACAGTCCTCTTCTTCCCCCATATGCTGTTCTGGGGGTTCTCCCAACTGCCCTAGAGCCAGTTTTGGGGGGCACGGGGAGGAAGGGGGGGAGCCCTACTTTTCTAGCAGAAGCCCACAACACTCTAAAATATTGAGGATCCTATATCATCATCATCATCATTATCATCATCATCATCATCATCATTATTTACTCTTAGTGGAGAAATGCTTTCATTCTTTAGGGCAGTGGTTTTCAACCAGTGTACCATGGCACCCTGGGGTGATGGTCAAGGGTGCCATGAGCAGCACTGAGCCCCCATCCCTCCTTCCTTCCCTCCCTCCCTCCGATAAAAAAACCCCATTGCTTCCAACACAAATTGGAAACTCCCTACTCAAGCAGACAAACGAGCCGCGTTTCTCTACTTTTTTCATGTATCTCTGCTATGTGATGCTGGTCATCTGTCCATCCATGGTCATCTGTCATGAATGCTTTACTTGAGATTCCTGTATTGCAGGAGGTTGGACTAGGTGATCCTTGGAATACCTTCCAATCCTATCATTCTGTATGCATATTGATTTATACCAGGCATAGGAAAACTCCAGCCCTCCAGATGTTTGGGACTACAATTCCCATCATCTCTAGCTAACAGGACCAGTGGTCAAGGATGATGGGAATTGTAGTCCCAAATTATCTGGAGGGCCGGAGTTTGCCTATGCCTTACACCCAGCCCTAACGCTATTTACAGTTTCACCCAGTGGCTTTGTATAGATGTTGAAACATTTCGGGTGAGAAGATGGGCTCCTTTGACAGCTGTTGCTAGGTAAACTCACTGTGGGGTAGGGGAGTGGGTGGGATTTCATCAGAGAAAGGGATCCACCAGAGAACACTTTGCCAAGGTGGAGCCAACATGGAGACAGCCCTGTATGAACTACATAGTTACAGAAACTGTAGTGTAACTCAGAATAGCTCATTGATAGTAACTGTGCAAACTATTGATACACATTATTCTTTTTTATTCAAGCTATATTCTAGTAAAGTATTTATTAAAGTTGTAATTCTAGTAAAGTATTATTAAAGTAATATTTAAGCCAAGTTGTAGCCTGGTCCTAACTACATTTTCCCTAAATCAAGTCTAATTGATTTCAGCAGCATTCCAATTTAACATATTTTGGACTGGAGTCTTAATCATATTTTCTTTAGGGAAAAAATGTTCCTAATTTCCAAAACAGAGCTTTGCTTAGTATGTTTTCATGAGTAGTGATGTCAAGGTAAATGTTTGCAAAAGCTAAGGGTTGGTGCAAACCCAAACACTAGTCCCCTTGTAACTTCTTATAGGAGACCAGGAGCCAGCAACTGGTTTGCAAGGTCCCTTGGCTGGCTTTAAGAGGAAACTGGCACTACAACTGCATGTGCCATGTGACTTACCTTTACTTTTCTGGGTAACAATACTGAGCACTGTTCCAAATTGTCAGTCTTGTTTCATTTCAGTTTGAGAGAGTGATTGATTATTTTTATTTTATCTATAATAGCATTTATAGAAAGCATAGCAGCCACTGGGGATTTTTCCCCCTTAAGCCACTCATTCCTTTACAAGCCTCTGCTTAATAGGACAGACTTTTACATGTGGGCGGCGGAGGGCAGCGAGTTGTGCATGGAAGTTTCTTATAATTTATTTCATAACAAATATACTTCTTTTTGGAACGCTAGCTTATTAGGGCATGTCTAGTCCAGGCCAGCTGTGATGTGCACACAGCCAAGGTCAGCTTCCTTGGGTATGGAGAAGAAAAACAGTGCCAGAACTAGCCTTAGTACAATTGATCTTCTTCATACATATACTCCCATAGATAATTTAGATAATTTAATTGCAAACATTAGCACAACTGAACACAAATGGGGAAATGGGATCATGCCGACAAGCCCTGACTTAGTCTATGGATATACCTTTGTACATAAAAAACTGTATGTCCATAGGTTCTGGTATATGCAGGTGGGTTCCTGTCTGACATAGGAACCATGCAAAAAAGGTCAAGGGACACAACATGTTGCTGGGATCCCATTCTCCCCTTGCCCAAGTACTATGCATTCATTGTACACACATCCAGTCAAGAGAACAAGTGCTGTTGTTTCCTCAGCTTAGCATATGAGGCTGCCTATGAGAGAGGAGCAAAGGCATTTCTAGTCTACGTAGCATCTGCCCAACCAGATGCCTGTTGGAAGCCCGAAGAAGGGCATGAAAGCTCTTCAGCAGCTGATAACCCATAGCATTTTGCCTCTGATGCTGGAGGAAATATATGACTAACATGGCTAGCAGCCATGGATAGCCTTATCTTCCATGAATTTGTTCCGTCTTTTAAAGCTGTCCAAGTTGGTGGCCTTTGCTGCACCTTGAGGCATCAAGTTCCAGTCTATGTGCTGTGTGAAGAACGGCTTCCTTTCAGAACTTCTCCCACCATTCAACCTCTTTGACCACCCTGGGTTCTAGTATTATTGGGTTTCAACATCCTGTTGTCCAAGGTCCCCCATATTAGCTGCTGTAGGATTGGCGCATAGAAAGAGAGGAGGTTCATGACAATGTTGCTTTATGCCGATGTTGTTGTAGATGGTTCGACATGTAGCAAACAATCACTTGTCATTTCCCCACAGTGAGTTTGGCATGTGACAGGTCTGTAAGAATTCTGTAATTGACTCTCAGGTGTGTGGTCTCAGCTCAATGGGTCTGGCAGCAGGAGCCATACTGTATTTTTCAAAATTTAATTTTGCCTTTCTTTTGTGTGGAATGCTGCCCTCTTTTTTTTGTTTTGTTATGAATGGTGTTATTACAACGGCAATAACCAGATGCCTCAGCAGGCATATTTTCATTATGCTCCTATTGTTTATACGTGAGCAGGATTTTAAAACTCTGTTTTACACTGAAGTGTCTGTTTCCCCTTCCTCCTTTTAAGTTTGATATGATTTCTCACTGTGGGCCATTTATTATTGATAGGACAAAGTGAAGTGACTGGAGGAGCCCTTATGAAGATGGCAGGGGAAACGCTGGAGAAGCTCGGAGCTAGACCAAGGTAAAGTCTGAATTGGATTTCATGTGTGAAGAACCTTTTGAACACCTAGGACAAGTGCTGTGCTATGTAACTGACTCAGGGACTTGATTTCTGAGTTGAGCACTATTCCTATGAATACCAGTTCCTGGGAACCATAGAATTGTAGAGTTGGAAGGGACCCTAAGGGTCATCTAGTCCAACCCCCTGCAATGCAGGAATCTCAGCTACAGCATCCATGACAGTTGGCCACACTTAAAAACCTCCAAGGAAGGAGAGTCCACAACCTCCCAAAGGAGATCATTCCACTCTTACAAGAGTGCCATTGCACCAAACTCCTGCTTTCAGGCTTCCCATAAGGCATCTGGTTGGCCACAGTAACAACACAACACTGAGACAGATGGGCCTTTGGCCAGATCCAGCAGGGTTCCCCATACCCCCAGATGTTTTTGGGAATCGCTACTGGGTACTTTCAAAGGTCTGATATTGATACTGTGTTTGGTATTAGCTGTTTCCTCAAGTCTCAAAAATGAATCAGATCATTACCAGCTCAGCAGCAGTTTAGGAAGTGAAGGTCAGGAACGCGATGCCTCCTAAGCCCTACTTGGGTGCTCTGCTTGCATGTGAAACCTACAAGCTAGCACAAAGAGTGGGGACGAGTGTGCTAAAATCCCCCCCCCAATCGTCTGCCAACCAATGGAGGGTGGAAGTCTGAAGCAGGGAACCTCTTCTACGTGTAGAGTCTCCCCATGTGATTTAGAATGTCAGTTGTGCAGCAGAAAATTCTATGATTGTATTATGAGTTGCGTGTCTGCCTGAGACTTGTTTTATCCAAGAGAGAAATACTGGCCATTAAACTGCAGTTTATTCAAAAAGAGGAAATTCTCCTGAAATATGATCCACTTTACATGTTACCCTTGCAAATATGCTAGGAAGTCAAACGTCCTTCTGGCTGAGATCCTGGAGAGCCTCTATGGGGTAGATATTACTAGGCTAGAAAGATGAATAGTTTGATCTCTTAATAATGCAACTTCCTGTGTTCCCTGGGAGTACTGTGCTCCTTGTGGCCAGCCCAGGCCTGTCAGGAGACAATTTTGCACTAGTGGTATCTTCTAAACTGTTTCCTCAAGGCTTTCCAGCGTAGGTTCTGTTATGTATTGGAAGACCCACCATTTAACAGGTTCATCCACACTTTGCTTGTCCCACGCTCAGAAAGCATGGCTCTGAGTGGTTTTCCATTATCCCCACTGCATTCTATGGAAAAAACTGCTCTTTACTGCTGAATCGGAACAAATGTCAGTTTGTGGAAAACCCGATGGACATTCGTTCCAATTCAGCAGTAAGGAGCAGGTTTTCCCTGGACAAAGTGGCAGGACAAACAAAAGTGTGGACGAGAGCTCATGGAGTGCACTGCAGTGGTAGGTGTGACATTACTCAGGCATGGGTCACTGAGACGAAATCCTTTTCAGAGAGAAGCAGGTAAGTTGGTGCAGCATAAAAGGCTTAGCTCTGTGCAGGGATCTGATTCTTGGCTCAACATTCTGCTCTGTTGCTTAGGTTTCTCAATCGCACACTTTTCCCTATATACATTGCTCGCTTGGTAGGGAATTTGCATAGTGTGGTCACTGTGTTGTTAACAGCTACCACATGATGCTTTTAAGAGTGTCCATGTGAGGACCATAGCATATTTGCTCTTTTCAATCTCTTTACTTCTAGAACAACCAAATCTTTTACTCTTTTTTCAAAAACAAGAAGCCTTGATTTATAGTACTAAAGAAAATGGAAAGTGACACAGAGACACACAGAGAGAAAAAACCCTGCAGGAGGAAGTATTAAGGTAAAGGTAAAGGTACCCCTGCCCGAACGGGCCAGTCTTGACAGACTCTGGGGTTTGTGCGCCCATCTCACTCAAGAGGCCGGGGGCCAGCGCTGTCCGGAGACACTTCCGGGTCACGTGGCCAGCGTGACAAAGCTGCATCTGGGAGGAAGTATTAAAACATGCTAAAACACCCCCCCTCCCTGGCCTCAAATCCTTTTTTATTCATATTTTCAGGAACAACCATCTCTACAGGGTACCTAAAAGATAATAATGTACTGGAAGTTCTCTGAGTTCCTTCCCTGGATCATCACAGACCAGTGCACTATAGATTTTGATTGCTTACTGAGCACTTCTTAACTGCGGTGTTATTTTAACCTAGGGCATTATACTGCCTAACCTTGTTGTGTTGGTTAATTATATTTCTTTCCTTTCTAGGAATGTAAGTTTACTCTGTCTTGATTATGCCAGACCGCAAATCCTTGAAAGGCATATATACTGTAGCTCTGGGGGTGGAAAGGGCCAGTTGGGCTTAAGCCATCTCTGGGAAAGCTCCACCATCGTTTGCTATTAAACTGGCCAAATTCCCTTTTGTTCCCACATTAACAGCTGCCTGCGGTGCCTCTAGCCTTGACATTGTTTTTTAGTTGCACGCTAAATTTCAGCGATTGAAAGAAATTTGGCCCTTCCCATGTTCATTTGGGAGGAAGGGAGTGAAAGAGAGAAATAACAGTGTATCTGATTAATTCTAAATTCTATACACCAGCAATAAAAACGTCAGCAAAAACTGCAAGCTATTGCCCCAAATTATGTCCACCTAATCCATCCTGATAATTTTTCCCATTGGCCAAAGGAAACAAAGTTCTGTAGCCTTAATTTTTGTCCTCTCCTCTCCTGCTTCCAGGGGATGGATTTTGCTTGTTTTGTGTAAACTGCGCAATTTAAGTCAGCTCTAGAAACCAATAAAGATGAAACATACAACACTCCAGTGAAGTCATTTGGGAATATTGAATCCAATAACGTTAACCTGTGTCTGGAATTCCATATGGAGAAAAGATACTGCGGAAGGAGGAGATGTGAAATGTTTAGACGCCATTTCCCGTTGTTAAAACTGTGTGTGTTTTTGTGCTTTTTGGCAGTCCACCACTGCACAAGGAATGGGCAGTCTGTCTCCCTTTGGATGTTGCTGGACTGCGATTCTGATCATCCCTGTTGCTGGCTGGGGCTGATGGGATTTGTAGTTCCACATCTGGAGGGTTGTCACAAGTGCCACCACAGCACTCCACTCTAAAATAAAAGGCAGTGCCCTCCCCTTAATTTAAAAAGGGATCATATTTCTGGCATTCACTGCCAGAAGATCACTGCTCTTGCTGACAAGCCTTCACTGGAATGTGGCCAGTGAAAGGCAGTGAATGGAAAGGTCACAAATGTCAGGGACACAAAACTGTTAGGCCACAAATTATAAGCCCTGTGGGCTGTCATGCTTTCTGAGCCTTGGGGCCATGTCACGCCACAGTCGGAGCTCTTGTGTTCAAGATGGGGTGTTCAGTAGGCTCACGAATCAGAAAGATCACTATGGTTCTCTAATCCTGACTATATTTGCCAACATCATAGTAACATTGCTGCTACAAGCAAATTTATTTCATTGACAAGTGGGGCCTCCAGCACAACGCTGTGAAGAGGGGAGGTCCTGTTCAGGGCTCTAATCAGACCAGAAGAGGCAGATTGTGGTCCTGGTCAGGCCTCTTAGCTCAGTTGGTAAAGCATGAGACTCAGGGTCATGAGTTTGAACCCCATGTTGGGTGAAAGATTCCTGCACTGCAGGGAGTTGGACTAGATGATCCACGTGGTCCCTTCCAACTGATTCTAAGAATTCTGATGTGCTATGTAAATTTAGAGGGCTCCTAGGCTCAAACATGAGCTTTTATAGTGCTTTAATAGGGTGGGGAGATCAGTTATGGAGAACGAAGTAGGCTTATACAAGTGTTTGTGTGTATTGTGGTTTTTTATTTATTTCACGTCTCCCAAACACTTAATATCTTCCCTTGTCTAACCTGAACATTTACTCTAAACTGTAATAGGTCTGAACAGGTTAATTCCCTCATATTACTAGATATGCAGGGAGGAAGCTATGTTACACACAGTCAAGAGTAGTTTAAAGGTGGCTGAGCATGTGGTGCTAATGGGTGGTTGCTTTTTAGAAATACAAACCTGGAACCTCACTGCATCTTAAGACTGGGCGATATATCGTCCCAAACCGGTTTGAAGTGATATTGAACCGTGATACTGTTTTCATAATTTTTGACCTGGCAATACATCAGGAATCATGGCGGGGGGGTGCACACGTGCGTGTGTGCAGAAAAAGCCAATGCCTGTACATAGCTCCATCCTTATATCGGATATTGTGATATATCAGTATATCACAATGTTTAGCTGGTGATATATCACGATGTTGAAAACCAGGTATCACCCAGTCCTACTGCATATGTACACTCTCCCTGCTGTGAGAATCATGATTTACCACCATGGTTTTTATTATACTTAATTGTGTTGAACCTTCAAAAAAGGTTATCTGTTTTAGTGAGTATCTGAGTTACATTCTCACTAATGATTTTTTACTGCCATGGTATTTTCATGAAGAAAGTAATAGAAATAAATCAATTGCCTTTTTCCTGTTTTTTGGGTGGCGGGCACCATCAAGTAGAAGTTATGATATAACTGAAGCTGCCTAATACCAAGTCAGACTAGTTGTTCTCCTAGCCCTGTGTTGCTTATTCTGACTGGCAATAGCTGTCTCCAGCAGAGACCTTAGTTCCCGATCTTCTGCTTTAGAAGTGCTTAAAACTTTGGGCTGGAGGGTTGTTGCCTGTTGCATTGTGAAGATCATAGCAGTTTCGGAATTCTACAACAGCGTAACAAAGCACATCTTGTTTGATTGATGGAAGAAAAATAAGAACCTATACTTCAAAGGTCTGGTGTTTAGGAGGCTTTCCCCATATAATCAGGTGAGAAGGGCATCCAAAGAGATGCCCTTTTATATTGTTTTATATTGCAATTAGATGATTCAAATTAAGTTGAGTTTGTTTTTAAAGATTAAGACAATGCACTTTGATGAAGGTTTTATTAGTGAAGATGAACCGTACTCAGAAGGGGAGAACATATCACTGCAGTCTGTCTAGCACTTCAGTGATATTTCCTAAATTAATCTGGAAATAGCTCTTGAGGCAGCGTGTAAAGATTATTAAGCATGAGGTTTTTATGTATGCAGAAAATTTGCTTTTGCATGATTACACTCTTAAAATGTTAATGCATGCGCGAGAAAATTGTGTTCCTTAATCTCTAAGAAATTTGTTTCTCAAAAGAAGCTCTTAGCTTTTTCTGTGCTTGGTTTATTAGGTGCTGAAAGCATGGTACAACTTTGTGAACGACTGTATATTAATAATGAACTAATTTATGCCTTAAATGCAATCACTGTATTGAGTAGCATCTTAAGTATATATATTGGAATTCTTACCCATGATCGGGGGAAAGGTGGATAGCATGAGAACCCAAGTTCAGTGCATCTTTCATCTGATGTTGATTTCCATCCCTTTAAGCCGCACTGAAATTTCTCCCTGCTTTATTAAATCATGAGTGCACAGATTTTAGCATTAGCCTAGCTAATTAACTTCTTAAAATTGTGTCGTTTCAGGAATTTGAGGAGAAGGCTCAAAAGGTCTAAATACGGAATGAACACAGCAAAAGTTGGTTGGTAAGCAGCAGAACCTCCCAAAGGATGAAAGTCACTTACCACTAGTAGGGATTATAAACATGTAGGGTGGAAGAGGCTCACCTGTTTTCTTTTTAAAAATGATGAACAGCTATTCCTTTTCAGAAGAGTCAAATCTTCCAGAAATTCCTTTCCCCAAACACAACCATCTACAAAGGGCAGAGATAACAAAACAGATAAAATAAGGGGTGGCACCCAATGATGCCACTTTCTGCGGAAGGAATCTGTCAGCAGAAGAGGGTTAGAATAGGGTTGCCATATACGTCTTGGCGCTGTGGTCTAAACCACAGAGCCTAGGGCTTGCTGATCAAAAGGTTGGCGGTTTGAATCCCCGTGACGGGGTGAGCTCCCGTTGCTCAGTCCCTTCTCCTGCCAACCTAGCAGTTCGAAAGCACATCAAAGTGCAAGTAGATAAATAGGTACCGCTCCGGCGGGAAGGTAAATGGCGTTTCTGTGCGCCAATAAAGCAAGATGAGCGCTGCAATCCCAGAGTAGTCCTTGACTAGACCTAATGGTCAGGGGTCCCTTTACACGTCTTGAATTTGCAAAAAAAGAAAAGAAAACCTCAACAACTTTATTAGAAGCAAATTTCAATGGTCCCCTCTCCTCCCTGCAGTGTCCTGTGTACTTTCAAATCTCTTCCAGAGGGTAGCTGACCCTGCAGAAAAAGATTTAGGAGTTGGGGCACGGGATGCTACAGGGCGTGATTGCCAAAAATTGCTCTCCGCTTGTTCTGTTGATGGATTCCTACTGTCAGCAGAGAGTCACCATTGGATGCCATCCACAATCCTTCATTTGGATTAACGCCATGTTAAACCAATAGTGGTGGTGATGATGATGATGATGATGATGATGATGATGATAATAATAATAATAATAATAAATGATTTTTTGTTTTGTTTTGTTTCAGAGGAGGTAAGCAGTGGCACATTGCTCAAGCAGTAAACTCCTTCTAAGTGCCATGCTTGGCTTCCCAGTGTGGTTCTTACCTATGGGTGTGATAAGGCATTATTTGCATTTTAAGGCCATGGAAGTATATGTTGTTGCCATTATTATTATTATTATTATTATTATTATTATTATTATTATTTCTGCCATTATACAGTTTCCTTACCACTCAGTGACTCCTAAAGCAGCTGACGGTCAATGAAATACAAAAAACATAAAAACCAAATCAATTATTAACACTGCACAACAAAACAGCAACTCGAAGCTATAAACATCAAAGGAGGAATCATTAAACAACAGAGTTTCCCTGCTCTTCAAATCTCCAGCCAAAAGCATATTTAACTGGAAAATGCAGTAGCAAAATAGTTTAACAATTTGGCCCAATACCAATTTGTAAACTAAAAGCCTATGGCCTCAGTCCTGTAGTTCACTTATTCTGAGTTTCATTTGGTTTTTTTTAAACTCCAAAGACAGCAGGTATGCAAGCGCTTAGTCACTACAAAAATGTTTAGGCTCTTCTTCATTCATGTAGTGTTGGATCCAGAGCAAATTCGTTATGCTTTGTTCCCATAGAAATCAATGCAACTTGGGCTACAGACCTACACATAGGGATTGTAACTACAGTGGTACCTCGCAAGATGAATGCCTCACAAGACGAAAAACGCGCAAGACGAAAGAGTTTTCCGTTTTTTGAGTCGTTCCGCAAGACGAATTTCCCTATGGGCTTGCTTCGTAAGACAAAACGTATTGCGAGTTCTTGCGAGTTTGTTTCCTTTTTCTTAAAGCCGCTAATAGCCGTGCTTCGCAAGACGAAAAAACCGCAAGACGAAGAGACTCGCGGAACGGATTAATTTCGTCTTGCGAGGCACCACTGTACCTGGGAGTGTTTGACTTGTTTCTGCATAGACGTATAAGGTTGCACTGCTAAGTTAATAAGCAGTTACATTGCACACTGATTCCAGTGGTGCCTAACTGTTACTGATTTGGTCTGGTTCATTGAAATCTATAGCTTGTGACTTATTCATAGGGCTCATCCACATTTCCATTTCTCCCATGATTTCTATGCATGGGTCCAAGAGGTTTTTTTTTTTTTTTTTTTGGTGTCTTACCATTTGTTCCAATTCAGCAATAAATAGTGGGGTTTGTACCTCTGGCTAGAAATCACAGAACAAATGGAAATGTAGATGAGCTCACTGGGAGGGGGCATAGAAGTACTCAATTTTAGCTGGAAAAATATTTTTAGTATGCCAAAAGGCTGTGTACACATTCCCATTTACTCTGCAGGAGGTGTGCTGGCTTGGGAAGCAGTGTAGACAATGCATTAGCCACAGTCCATATCTACTTGGTAGCTATCCTGTTGTTGCTTATGAAATGCTGCATTTTGATGCATTTCCCTCTAAACCAGCTTTGATCCTAACTGAGAAAAAGAATGACAGAGCTGTGTTTTATGCAGGCAACATGTACACATGTTATAGTGTGTTGGGGGCTATTTCAAACATTTCCTTTCTTCTTCCCTGGAGATAAACAGGGTGCATAACATCACTACTGCATACTGGACTTCCTAATCTGTAACTTTGCAGGCCAGCACCAGACTGCAGAGGGACTAGAAAAGCATCTCTTAATAAGTAAGCATGTGGTTTCACCACCAGGAGTTAGAAAATTCATGTAAACAAGTTCCTCTCTGAAACCTAGTTCTCACAGGCATCAGATGAGGGGGGGAAACCTGTTCGTCAACAGCAGGTGACTATACCACTGCAGACGGCAAGGGGTAGGGAATGATTATCCATCTAATTAAATTATCTCCTTGTAGAAAGTTAGTATGCCTACGAAAAGACAACATTGCAACCTTTGCTGCTAACGTCTAACATTTATATAGAATGGATGCACATGAAGTCCCTTGGATCATTGGTTGCATGCTTAAAGTGTTACAGAGATGAAAACTCTAATATAATAAAAAAACTAATTAAAATGCAGTGTGTGCTTAATTTGTCATGCTCTCCTTCATCAATGGTTCCTCCTTTGCCTAGGACAAAAATGGGAAAGACCCATATGAATGGGGTGGATTGTGATCTAATTTCACAACATATTATGGTTCCTAACATAGGAAGGCATCTTAAACAGTCAGATTCCTGGTCTATCTGGTTCAGTGTTGTCTGAACTGGGGGGTAGGTAACCTCCATCCTGGGGGCTGAAAGAGCCCCACTAGGCTTCTGTATCCAGCTCATGGGAGTCTCCCCAGACCACATCCCTCCACACATTACTTGAGTGCTTTTCCTAACATGTTAACTGGAACTGAGATACTGCTTCTTGCTTGGATAGATATCTGTAGAAACGTCTGACTTACATGGCAGGAATGTAACCTACTGAGTGAAGGTAAGAGTTGTTTCAGTTCTTCTGCCCGTTGTTACCTCTGGTCCCACCCACCTGCTGGCAAGCCCCACCCCCGGGCTGCCCCCCAAAGAATGTGACGTGCTGGCTGAAAAATACTTATCTACTCCTGGTCTACATGGACTGACGGGCAATGGTTTTTTCATAGTTTCAGACAGGAGGCTTTCTCAATCTGCAGATGCCAGAAATTGAACCTTGGATCTTCTGCCTGCAAAGCACATTTTTCCAAAATGTCTGTGCAAATTAAGAAAATATCATATTGAACCTCTTCAAAGCACCTTTGGCTTTTAAGAGGATAGAAATCTTGTGCTTTTTGGATCATGACTTTCAGTTGCTATTTGTTGCTGATAAAGTTTGTCGTCTTATTTGGGACACTCAGAAGCCCAACTCTAAAGGGTAGCCGCTATTCAGAAAAAGTTGATTGCGATTAAGTGGAGGTCCATTTCCTTTTCATAGGACTTAGTCCAAACTAGCTTTGGCTGGGCAATGGCCAATGTGTTGGGGATCCAGAGAAAGTTGTCCTTATCTGCTCCTGACAGCTTTGGGATTAATTGCAACGAATATGTCCTACTGCTTTCGATGGGAGTTAGATGCAACTAATTTTCTCTTGACAGAGGCTAGCATAAACAAACAGCCTTATATTACAGACTCTGTAGTGTCTCAAACTTTCTACCTTTAACTAAAATAAGTATTTATTTGCATATTTTGGAATAAGTGGAATACAACAAATCTCTATAATGGTTTCGCACTTGGAACACTGTCCATGTAATGAACACTCTACAAACTCAATAAGATGTTCCTGGATTAAGTTTGCAGTGATAGGTTAATTTGAGGATTTTACTGTATGTTACTGAAGGATTTTTATTTTGTTGGTCCTTGGATTGGTGAGATCCACCCTGACCTCCTTTATTCATCATCTGCATTTCATGATTATTTATTTGTTTACATGTTGTTGTAGTTTAATGATTTACTGTGTTTGCATTAGGTAAACTGCCCTGGGAGTTTGCCTAAAGCAAATAAATATTTATTGTGTAGTCCCAGAAGCTCCCAGGTTGGTTAGCAATGTAAAAATAAATAAATTAAAAATGGAGTATTTGTTGCTTAGTCGTTTAGTCGTGTCCAGCTCTTCGTGACCCCATGGACCAGAGCATGCCAGGCACTCCTGTCTTCCACTGCCTCCTGCAGTTTGGTCAAACTCATCTTAATAGCTTCGAGAACACTGTCCAACCATCTCGTTTCCCAACATCAGGGTCTTTTCCAGGGAGTCTTTTCTTCTCATGAGGTGGCCAAAGTATTGGAGCCTCAGCTTCAGGATCTGTTCTTCCAGTGAGCACATAGGGCTGATTTCCTTCAGAATGGATAGGTTTGATCTTGCAGTCCATGGGACTCTTGAGTCTCCTCCAGCACCATAATTCAAAAGCATCAATTCTTTGACGATCAGCCTTCTTTATGGCCCAGCTCCCATATTGCATAGAAAATACCAACTAAATCCTAAACTAACTGAACTCTGGGTATTTATTCAAAAGCTGTTTCTTCTTCTTCTATCATCATCATCATCATCCTTAATAGAACTAGTGCTTCTGTGTGCAACTGAGCATACAACCTCTGTGTAGATCATTGTGTGTTTATCCAATAAAATGCTTAATATGAGCAGCCTTGAAGGATAACATTGCAAGATGCTCTTATCAGCAAATTGTAAACATTGCTATTTTGCTGGAAAGGTTCTCAAAGCATTCCCAATAGATAAAGCTAGAATCATAGAAACATGTTTGAATATCATAGGTGATAGTATGAGAGAAGACAGCTAGCTGGATCTGCTTTCATAAACATGTATTCTGGATGACATTTTTGTTTGTTTCTCACTATTTCAGCCCAACATTCACCCACCCCATTTCTCCTAATGCCCTTTCAGGGTCATTTGACTTTTCTCCCCCATCATGCCTGCTGTCTTTAACATTTCCCTCGCCTTCCTCCATCCTCCGGGGGTTAGGGTGGGAAGCTTTAGGATACAATGTCACTAACAAATCAGGGCTTTTGGTCTACATTTCTTTGACAGTCTGGACAGGCAATGAACTGTATCACCTATCCAGTGCTTCCATAAATCATAGTGGTATGTGTGTCTCACCTTGGGTGTTTTTCAACATTCAGAACATTCATTGTGACCGAGATGGTCAAAAAGACATCAGGTTTCAAATAATTCAAGAATGCAGCTACTGGTGGGATAATTTGTACATTCCTTCCATTGAAAAATCTTAAGCTTACACACATTGAAGCAGAAATGTTTTGAATACCCCAGACATGGAAAGGGGCAGGGATGGTAAAATAATATCATTGTACGTCTGGTAAGAGTCCTGTACTTTTTTCACAGCTCATAGTAAGAGGAAGACAAATAGCATTCATTATTTATCCGATAATTTAGATATAGTCAATGTACAAGGAGAAATAGCAACACAGAACTCAACCAGTCAAATTAGAGAAAGTATTATGTCTTATCTCTTTATTTTTATTTATTTTTTTAAAAATACTAATCATGCCCTGTTCAGATTTGAATTTATTTGTTCCTTGTTTTGCTAGTCTAACCATGATGTAATTCAAGTAGCTGAGCCTAGTTAAAAATGGTCCCTTTAAGGGATTTTCCACACATGATGGAATATTACATAACAGAAGATGCAAAATGGCATTTAAGAAAAAATAAAAATATATAGCAGTTGCACTGTACATAAGATCTCTCTTCTGAATTAAAATTTATGCATGGTATGAATTGTGAAAGGGACTTTAAAAAAAACCCCTCATAAGTAAAAAGCTCTAAGGGTTTTTTTCACATGGGCACACACCAAATCCAGAATGCTTTCATGAAGAACACTTTCGGCCAAACTGAAATAGATACGAAGCCCACCCACCCGCCCCCTCCAAGTTTGCCACTTTAAAAAGCAATTGTGAATTACCCTGCATCCGTTCATGATTCAAGAATGGAATCAATGAACCAGACTGAGAAGATGTTCAGTTGTAGAAGATGTTCAAAAAGCAGAACCGCAGTGGACTAAGCCTAGAGAACACCCTCCCTCCTACCCCCTCCTTCCAAAGTATCTGCATGAGGTCGTTTTTGGCTGGAGGTTGTAAAAGGAACACACACACACACACTTTCTGAAATCAGCCTAGTGATCTGGAAGAGGAGAGCGGCGCTGTCAACTTGAGAAAACAACAGTGGAAGTGATTAGTTTTGCTTGGGAGTCAGAGGGAAGCCGTTCTGTCCTTGCCTTCTGGATTACTAAGGAACAGAATCAGTGCCAGTTTATGTCACAAGATGACCTGATTCTTCAGACAGAGTAACCGGAACCAACACACACACACACACACACACACACACACAAACACAGAGGATCTACATAACCCAAGTCATATTTTACACACCTGTCAGGCCAGTTAATTCATAGCCATGATCATACACTGTTTCTGTACAGGCATTGCCATTAATCTGCTAACATTGCATTTTAGGCTTCATAACGAATAGGATTGGCAAAGGTATATCTGAGGGGATAAAAGTTTTGCAACTACAACACCAGTCACTCAAGAAGACACATTTACCACAAACACAACAGCCTAGGTATTTATGTATGTAATGTGTTGTATTCACAAACAAGCCGAGTAAGGGCTCCTTTAGTTTCCAGGCTCTTGACAGGAAATGCAACTGTTAATTCTGCTTGTTTGTTTTTAACCCCCCCCCCCCCCAAGATATATAAAAGCTCAGTTTCTTGACTTTTGGTGACAGCATCTAGATTCTGGCCTAGAAGTTTTATGCTCCCTCATGGGGATTAGACATTGCCACTTTCTAGACTTTCTGAACAGGGTATACCAGGGCTGGGGGAGGCCAGCAGAACCAGCTGTACTAAACTCTAAAGAAGCAAAAAGACACAGGTTGGACAGTATGCCCTGAGAGCCTTTCACACAATGTAGCAAAAAACAGTAGAGCGTATTCGTGCTGGCAGCTTTGGCTTTCATAGGAAGATTCTGATGCAGTGACCCCTAAATGCTAGATTGGTCTAGCTCAGGGGTTGTCAACCTGGTCCATACTGCCCACTAGTGAGTGTTTCAGGATTCTAGGTGGGCGGTAGGGGGTTCTATGGCACAAGCTGAATCCTCCTTCCATCGAACACTGGTGGGCGGTAGGGAAATTTTACCATCAAGAAAGATGCATTAGTGGGCGGTAGGTATAAAAAGGTTGACAACCCCTAGTCTAGCTGGAATGTAATGAAATGAAACGAGCTCGGGAACAGAGAGACAGGCAGGCAGGCAGGCAATGGGCGATTCTTGTTCCCAAAGTAATAATTCACCAGAAGTAAGTCCTGCTGCACATGTTGCAAGCTTTACTAGGAACTCGGGCAAACCCAGTCAATTAAGAATTTTTGCTAAAACACTGACAAAGCTACCTTTTTACTGTGGGTCGAACAGACCTATGAAACTATCAATACACAGCAGTTCACCATTCTTTGTATTTGTAAATACATCTCTTCACCCTGGTATTTTGCCTTATGGGAGCTACCTCTTGCTGAATTTACACTGTTCAGTTCCACTTGTTTTATAATAGTAATGGTCCCTCCCTTCCCAGGTTTTGTAACTGGGAAGTATCCTGGGACTTCATGGTGAAGAGCAGTTAATAAATCTTATAAATAACTAAAAATGCAACAGACAGGAACTAAGCAGTCTGACTAAGCAGTCTGACCATATAAAAGCAGTACTGGCACAGTCACACTGGTTTCCCACACATTTCTACACCCAATTCAAAGTGCTGAGTTTGACCCACAAAGCCCCATATGACCTAGGACCTCATTACCTAATGGGATGCTTTTCTCAACAATGACATGCTCAGATACTATGGTCATCTGAGGCCTTCCTCCAAGTGCCCACCAAAAGAGACATTTGGAGGGTAGCAACAAGGTAGAGGGACTTTTTGGTTGTGGCCCCCTGCCTATGGAATGCTATTGCCAGTGGGGCCAGCCTGAGTTAATGTTAATGTATTTCCAGATACATGTTTTCAAAGGTACGAATATGAACTCCATGCAATAAGGAGGAACTATGGTTGCATTTAGTATGTTGTCCAGACCAACAAACACCAACGCATTACTGCAGATCAAAATGTGTGATAAATTTCAAGCCATTCTTGGAAGCAAGAAAAATTTGAAACTGGGAGCTTCCTTTGGATTTGGATTGTGTCATGGGGCTGCCAGGGAATGCCCCGGAGCTGACGGAGGGGGAGGAACAGGAGCCTTTAGAAAAGACAGGAGAAGGAGAGGAGGACAAGCAAGCGGAAGGAACTCAAGAGGCGAAGATGCTCCCGGATGCTGGAGAACATCAACACCACTCTACCAGTTCAGGGACAGAGAGAGATTCGATGCCCATTCCTTCAGCACAGGACAGGAGAGGGTTAAAACGTAGGGAACAAAGGAGGCGATTGGGGCTTCCCCAGCTCCTCTGCTGGAGGAGGAGCCGAAGGCTCCCACTTCCTGGATCTGCTACCGAGGATTTGGATGCATGAAGCTATGTTCTGTACCTTGTAAATACGTATGTAAATAAATACTGTAAATATATCTCTGAGTGAGCAGAGGTATTCCTTGGAAAGGCTTCCAAACCCATCACAGATTGGTTGCCACATACCAACCATAGACAGACAGCTATTTTGAGCACAGGGGGTAAAACATGATACAATTAATATGTAGAGCAAATAGGAGAAGGAGGATTAGAATGAATGGTGGGCAGTAACTGAAATGTCTACAATAGCATGGAAAGCATCCATATAATCTATGAGCATTTGTGAACATTTAAGTATATCACCTTGAAACCAATCATCCTCAATACAATGGTTTCCTTTTACAATGGCAAACACCTTTGCATGATGCAAGAACAAGGACAATTGCGTAAGGGAAATTCCTGCCTGCCTGCCCACTGCCTCCCTGAAATGCACAGTGTATGTGTATCAAGTCAAAGGGGCAAATGTAAAATTATTATAAGAAATAGCCCTTACCAACCCAAGACTGCTCCTTTCAGAAAGGATCTATTCATGTCTAGATTCTTGTGACGATGGAAACTCTTGACACTGAGGGGCAAGACAAGATGAAGTGAAATGTGACACTCTACTCTGAATGCAACCAAATATCTGACAGATATGAATACACAAATCAATATTTCTTATTACAATTCAGATTTGCTGGTATGGGGAGGGAAAGGAACTCCCAGACCTCTAAGAAGTTATCAGTATAGCCAATGAATTTTTCAGGATCTTATTTTCAGGACAATTTTTTTCACCAGTCAAATGCTGTTTCCACAAAGAGTTTTAGGAGCAATATTAGCTCACGTGGAAATTATTTTTAATCAGTTGGGAGTGGTTCCCTGATGGTTCCTGTCACCGCTCCTCACCGTTGATGTCCCATCCAGCCGGCACATGTTAGGAACTACAGCCAGCATGTAGAATGACCTCTGTCCATAAAAACCCACATGATTTATTATTTATAGAGGGGGGAAAGAAAGGCGACAAATGACCACTTGTACACAAACGACTGAGTGTCACGATGGGACCTCAGCTGCTTGACTGGCCAAATAAAAGCTAGAGACTCAATTATACTACACATGAATGAAACATTCGTTCTTTTACTGCATTGTTCAGGCATTACATTAGAGTATTTTATCTGAAATAATCCGCTGAATGTTTGTTAAAAGCACGTTGTTGCTAACTTATAGGGTGTGTGTGTGTATATATATATATAAAGTTTACAATATACCATTAGCACAAGTTGCAAATAAAACATTCCAATTAATTGAAAACCACATAGGGTTATATATTATCATTGTACTTACTACTCCAAAACTTCAAGAGGAACACCCATCTCACCATAAACGTACTGGGTTAATTTACTTGTATTTTCTTATATATATTAAGTTAGTTTGATTATTGTCACAATGGATTTTGTTGACCAGATTTTGTTGAGCCATTCAAAAAATTGCTAATATCGTACAACCAGAAAGAGCATATTCACCTAAAGGCTGGAATATATTCACAAGTGCCTCCTGCCTGTTTTAGCACAAAAAGGTGCATCCATATAAGTTTCTATGTCCTGAAAGAAACATTTCAAAATAAGAGTTATACAGGACATTTTGCTGGTTGCTTACAAGCATAATCGCAAAATGGTCTTTTCCAGGGATTTTTTTTCAGCAGGAACTCGTCAGAACTCAGTTCCGGCATCTCACAGGTGGACACCATTGCCCTTATAAGAAAACAAGGGAGGCATTCATGGTGAATTTTTATGCGGGCCTACAGTTACCTCAAAAATTATTGTGTACATAACATGCTGTAAGACAGCTGTCCCCCCCAACCTGGTGTCTTCCAGATCTTTTGAGCTACAAAACATAGGCTGGCTAAGGCTGCTTTTAAGATATATAAGCCAGATGTATTTAAGCTATGGTGAAAGTTGTTAAGAATGCTGAATGTCCTCCTTGCTTATTGTAGGAGAAGTTCATCCCTTAGGGATTTCATAGAAACAACAGAAGCATATGCATCT
Source organism: Podarcis vaucheri (assembly GCF_965113315.1). Classification (NCBI taxonomy): domain Eukaryota; kingdom Metazoa; phylum Chordata; class Lepidosauria; order Squamata; family Lacertidae; genus Podarcis; species Podarcis vaucheri. The sequence goes on along the minus strand of NC_138766.1, from coordinate 34,913,271 downwards.
GTTTGGTGACATGTCAAACATGGTGGTCTGGAAACTACAGTTGTATAGTATATTCGTATCTAAGTTAGCAGGCTCGACTCCTAAAATACGGTGGATATGCTAATGGTATCTTCCACGGAAGAACAAGGATGCTAAGAGGAATTCCCATGGACCTGGGGCAGAAATAAAGTTAAAAATTAGTGCCAACCATTGCAATTGCTAAAAGTGAAGGACTCGGCAGCCACCAGACCTTTATTATATCTGGATCCATCACTTATCTCTCTATTTGCTTTCTAAAACATACTTTGTTCCAAAGCAAATACATAGCAGTTCATTCATCCTGCTGTCCTATAGGCATACCAGACAGTGACAGTGCGCTCTGTAGGGATATAAATACACTACAGTCAAAGGGGCCTAGCCTGTTGGCTACTATCCTTTAAGCCGCTTCAATTGGTTCATTGATCTTATTCAAGTGCTGGGGAAGAACAGATATGACAGTGTTGAAGGGAACTATTCCTTCAGACTTCAGAGGGGAATATTGCTGCTCTAGCTCTTTTGCAGTTATCAGCATCCTCTTTTTAAGCTGTTACTTTGGCCTATAAGCCAGCTGGCTTCATAGTAAGACAAACTTGGCAACCTGAAGGCATCAAAGCCTGTGTGAGTTTAGCAAGGTATGATTTATGGCTCCTCTTTATTGTACAGTACACGCAGAAGCCAAAAGTATGTAATCCCCTCTTGGAAAGCAAGAATTCAATAGCCTTTCCAAGTAATAACCAGCATGAGGCAACTTTCCCCTATGCTCCTGGGGATGGAATTATGTTTTGGCAAGGCTAGTTTTCCTTTTGGGGCTGACAGTTCTGGAGGGGTTTCAGAATATTCTATGACTGGCTGCCATGAACAAGCACCATAAGGAAAATATTTTTTTAATATCCTGTCCTATCTTGAAGGCTCACGGAGGGTCGCGAAATGAAGCCAATTCTCCCCCATTATCCGCTTCTTGTGTGTGCCTCTTGGATGCATCTTCATCAATTAGTGAAAGAAGAAATTGCATTTGAAAAGTGTGAAACAAAAGGACATTTTGGGGACATTCTCATGGGAGCATGCAGGGGTTTTGTTCTGCTTCCTTTCCTTTTGAGGTAGCTGGGGAAGAAGGTTGGGAGAGTCTCCTTCCTTTCATCCAGTGAATCATCTCATCACCTGTGACCTGCACGCCAGGTGCCTAATGAGCTGACTCCTCCCCTGGAGTCTTTTCAGAACAGGAAGCACAGCCAGTCAGGGAGACTGCAGAGGAAATGAGAAATAGACACACATACTACCACCTCAGCCATCTCACGACGATAAGGTAAGCTCAAAATCTTGTGCCTGCCAAAAGTCAAAATAATTTCCAAAGTCCCTTGAGAACAAATCAGGAAAATGGAAACTTTTCTCTCAGGGGAAGTAAAAGGTTTACGAAACAGCAGTTGAAATAAGTTGGGAGTTGCAAGTTTCAAGGGTTTCCACCAGGGACCTTAAAAGAAAGTCACATGCTGCTTTTAACGTGCACAAGTATCTGACACTTTTTATTGCCTATTATTTTCCACATTGGCTGAAATACACGTTTTGCATCTCACCACAGCTGAATGTTCTCTTTCAGACAACGAGGAGAAGTGCAGAGAAGAGGAAGGACTAGGTCCCTTCTCCTCTCTACTTCCCTGTGACGCCATCCTGAGTCATTGTTTGGAAACTCCATATGCCAGACTTTCATTATAAACAATAACAATGTTGACTGTATGGATTTACTGGCACTTGCCTTCTCTGCCTAGGGTATAAAACAATACTTTTAACATATTGGTGGTCCACCATTGTATGGTTCAAAAACAGTTGCTATTTTTCCACTGTGGGATGTTATAAAGCCTTCTTGTTTTCACTGTGTTCATGGTTAAACCCTTTTACTCGTTGGGCCTTCTTACCTCTCTTCTGGCATTAATTTTATCCAAAACAATAGTTCCCTCATATGTCTATATATCATTGCAAATGGATTTTCTCTTGGGTCACCAAGGTTAAATTTGTATGCAATTCTTGATTTAGGTTATTTGCTTCGTTTGTAATGCAATTCTTGATTTAGATTACTTGGTGCATTTGTAATTCAGTTGTTTTAGATGAGTCCAAAATATATAACTTCCAATAGTCAGGCAAGTCTTTTCTTTATTGTGCAGATTTGTTATGTTCTGATGTGCTTTTCCTTGCATTCAAAAACAATGGTCTGGGCTTTATGTTCAGATGGTGCTTTGAAAATTATTCCCACATACGCTATATAAAAGGAAATGGCTGTTACAGTTGTGAATATGATACAGGAAATGCTGTGAAAGACTATACTCGCCAGTTAAGAGGTTTTGTAAACCTAATATCAAAGGGACAGTGGCTTTTCAATTGTGATAGCATATTATGTAATTATCATTGGTTATGCATTTTTGCTCATTTACGTGTTGAGCGGTTTCTCCTCTCTGCCACCTAATAGCATTTTTCTGTCTTCTCCATGCAGAGGACCTACTACTTGCTTGTTCTTCCTCTTCCTTCAAACATAGCAGGATAAACTTCTTCTACCTCTCCTACAAGCCTGAGCTCGTTCTGAGCTTTGGCTCACCTGACCTTTTCCTTGACTTTCATATAGAAATCTAGCTTCAGTTGGTCAGGTGCTGACATGATGACATAATGCATCATCTGCTCTGGCATTAAAATCCAAATGGAGATCTATATAGATATTGGTATCTTGCAGGTTTCTGCTCTAATGTCTACCTGCTACCTAGAAGAATTAATGGGATTCTTGCTCCACCTGTAATGGGCTGTGAAGCCCTCAGTTCCTCCAAGCATTAACCTTGCCTGGGGATTTTCCATCCTATTAAAATAACTGCACAATTAACAGTCAGGACATAGCCAGTTGGTAGCAGATGCTCCAATGGCCCTGTCTATTTCTCCCGTATATACGCTGGGTTTGGATTAATCATGAGCTTGCTTGTGAAAAAATTAAAAGGCTGACCTCTTCATCGAAGATCATCAAAAAGTAATCACAGCAGTTTACTGCTTCCTTCTTCCTATGTATAATAATTGCCCGATGGAAGGAATTTAATTTTCATAAATTAAGGTCATCTGAAGTCATCTGTTTTATTTAATAGAATTTAGTAAAGAGAATAATTGAGTTTATGTCAGATAGCAGTGAATATCAGGGGAAGTCACTTACTGGCTTTAGCATATGCCATGTTCCTTGTGGCATTACTAAAGAGGTGGGAGATGTGGAGCCATCTCAGCCACTATTACATAATCCATTAATTTAAACTGTTTCTGTGCAGTTGCACGTTCATCCCGAATGCATCTAGTACATGAGTTGAAAGGTTTGTATTAAGCTTATATTAAAAATGAAGGTTGGAAACTAGTCCAAAGTGCATTGTTTTTGATCTCACAGGCTTCATAGCCATCCACTCTCATTAGGGGAACATAAATTGACACTATCTAGCATCAGCCCTAAACAAACAGTGAATTGAAAGATTTGGCCACTTGGCAAAACCAGGTACCTAACTATCTTCTTTTGCTTTGAGGCCGTGAAATCCCTCGGTAGCAGGAATACCCCTCCCCTCTTGTTTCAAATGTATTCTTTTCCTTGGCCATTCCCATCAAAGGGAAGATATATGAAGGAGGTTCAAGTTTCTTCTATGCTTCTCAGCCTTTCAGCCCAGTGTTCTTGACAAAGCTTATTTTTGTGCTCACCTCAGTCTTTGAGACCAGGGTTTCCAGCATCTATGCAGGATCCTGTTTCTTTGGAATGAAGGTCAATTGAAACTGCAGTGTCTTTCAGATACGTAATTTTATTTACACATATATACAACCTGAGCTTGGGTTGGAAGGGCTCACAGCATTAACACTCCAATGGGTCTTGCTCCCCGATAGGTTTCTAAGGAAGTTCGCTGCCCCAAAGCGATTCAACCCACTGTGTCTACTTTCAGTATCATGCAGAATTCACCCACAGACAGCCCCATCCCTGGCCTATGGTTCTCCTCCCTAGGAGAATGTGGTATCCAGGCTGGTGAGGTAGGAAAAGGCCCACCTCCCTCTTCCTGGAGAGCACCATCACTTAGTTGTTGCTATGGCAACCTGGCCCAGTCTTTAAGTCATGTAAATATAGTGTTTACTTTAGCTGTATGTCTAAGGCCTTCTACTAGCAGCTTCTTCTACTAGACCAGTGTTTCCCAACCGGTGTTCCGCGGCACACTAGTGTGCCGCCGGAAGTTGCCTGGTGTGCCGTGGGAGGGAGGCGGGCGAGTCGGGCTAATCCTCCGACGAGCTCCACCTCCAGACCCATTGCTCAAATCCTTTAACCCAGGAAGGCAGGAGGGCGGGGAGGGGGGGAGAAAGAGAAAAAAGAAAGGGTGGAAAAAAAGAAGGGGAAGAGAAAGTATTTTTTAAAAAAAGGAAAGAGAGGGAAAAAAGCGAGGGATGGAGGAAGGGGAAGGGGGAAGAAGATGGGGGGGTCTTTGTGTATAAACAGAAGGGGAGGACAATGAAGAGGGGCGGGGCTTGGCAGGCAGCAGATAACTGGGGAGGGGGGCGCGGCTGGCGGCCGCTCAAGGCAGGAAGGGAGGAGCTGCCTCGCGGAGAGTCTTGGGCTGCAGAGATTTCCCGTTTAGGAGCGCGGGAGGCCACGCCGTGGATGGGAATCTCCTCCTCCTCTTCCTCCTCCTCCTCCAGGAGAGAGGGTGGTCCGCCCCACCGAGTCGGGCCTGCTCAAGCGTGGGAGCCTATAGTTAGAGCTCAGCTCCTTTTCTTGCCTTCCCCGCCCCCCCACGGAGCACATTTTCCTCACCCCCCCAACCCCCGCATGTAGAATAGAAGCCCTCCAGCCTCCACGGTGCACAAACTCTCCCCTCTGCAACGAAGCGCTTTGTTGCATATCTTTGGTGAGGTTTTTAGGCAGTCTTGGTGCACCTTAAATCAGCGCTAATTGCGCCTGGACGCAGTATTTACTTCCGAGTAGGCCCCCTTCTCCCCCCCCCCCGTAGCACCTGGCGTTGCTATTCGTATCATCAGGTTTGTTTGTTGATAATTTAATTGTTTTAAAAGCATCATGCTAAAGAGCTCTCTCCCACCCCCAGACCCTTGGGCAAAACAGAAACACACACATACACAAACACAGAGATTGAGCCCTGCAGGTTTTATGAAATGAATGGATTCTGAATGCCTGTTTCAGTGGCTTGTCTGCCTTAGGCTGCTGGGCCAGACACCGGTTACACGGTGCCCAGTACCTTTCCGAGCACAATTCAAAGTGTTGGTGCTGACCTTTAAAGCCCTAAGCGGTTTCGGTCCAGTATACCTGAAGTAGCATCTCCGCCACCATCGTTCAGCCCAGACACTGAGATCCAGTGCCAAGGGCCTTCTGGCAATTCCCTCACTGTGAAAAGTGAGGTTACAGGGAACCAGGCAGAGGGCCTTCTCGGTAGTGGCGCCCACCCTGTGGAATGCCCTCCCATCAGACATCAAAGAGATAACCATTACCTTCTATGCTGTTACTATTTTTTTATTTTTTTTTACATAAGTAAAAAGTGACCTTTCCCATCTGGCATGGTGGTGTGCCTCGAGATTTTTTTCATGAAACAAGTGTGCCTTTGCCCAAAAAAGGTTGGGAAACACTGTACTAGACTGCGAAGTCACTCGGCCAACATCCGAAAAGCCAGGCCATTCTCTGACACACCCAGCTAAGGCATTATGGACAGAAGCCCCTTTGTCCCCCCCCCAACAGATGAGGAAACTAGCAGCTACACCTTGCTTTTTATTATTTCATTCTATTCAATTATTCTACATTTAATAAATTAATATAGATATTCCTTCAAATAGAGGACTGCTGCAAAGCAGGGCTCATGGTCACCCTGTCCCTAGGGTCCTGTCCAGTATTCATACAACCAACGGTGTACAATGTGCCTTAATTTTATTTTTAAAATTAAAATACTTTAATTTTAGTTGGTGGCCAACATTTTGGCAATCTCGTTTCTAGAGTATTTTCTGCCTGAAGCAGGCAATCTTCTAACCTGCAATGACCCTCTCTAAAAACTCTAAAAACACTGTTCTCTTTCTCTCTTTTCTATTCTGGAGTCAAAGTGTATGGAATGAAATAGCCCAGGAAATGGAGCAAATAAAACACATGGGTGGCAGGGAAGCAGAAACATGGAGGCAAGCTCTGCTTCTGCCCCAGGGGTGCTCATTGGCTCCTGTGTGCATCCAACTTGTACATCTACAGCAAGCATAGGCAAATTCGGCCCTCCAGATGTTTTGGGACTACAACTCCCATCATCCCTAGCTAACAGGACCAGTGGATGATGGGAGTTGTAGTCCCAAAACATCTGGAGGGCCGAGTTTGCCTATGCCTGATCTACAGGTTCTGTTCAGAGGAGCAAAAAATGTGGGTGATGGATGTGGGACGTGGGACCAGACACACTGCTCACCAGAAGCCCTGCATTCTGTGTACACCTTTGGTCAAGGGAAAAAGGCTGTTGTCTCTCCATTCTGTGAGGTATTTTGATCATTTTTTTGTCTCATACAGTATAGGAAACAAGATAGAGAGAGCACCAGACACAAAATAGTCTAGAAGCGGCTCTGCCAAAACCTTGGTTTCCAACTGAAATTAATGCACTAGATTTCAGAATTGTTCTTTAAAATAAAGGCAATAATTTGTTTCCAGCTGGTACAATTGTTAAATAAAATGCTTGTGGTGCCTCTAGAAACAATATTCCCCTTCCCCTTGCAACAAAGATGATTTATTCTGTCACTAGTAAATCTATCCAAAAATGTTGTAATTTTAAAAGTATAAGATTTTCAGTGACAGTAATTTGCCATATGGAAGAATAATAGTAGGATTTTTTTCTTTAAAAAAACCACACTGGCATGTGTGCAAATTGCAAAAAGAAAATGGTAATAGAAGGCTAATGCATTTTGCTGTTGCTGAAATGATTCATCAGATGTTTTTGTATTTTAAAATGCCATCAGCTTGTCTCTCTTCTTGTTTGCATTGAACTTCCACAATTGCTAGGTGTTAGTCTTTGCACCTCCCAACTTTGAAGTACTGAAGGGGGAAAAGCAGCCTCAATACTTCAAGGGCTGAGAATAATATGTCCTGGAGATGCAGTTAATTATGTGTCTAATGATCTATATGTTAAATCATGTGTTTATCAAGAACATTAAAAGGCGAGGCAATAGAGTTATTGCTCCTGAAGAGTTATTAATGATGTGTTATTGGCTTTTTAAAAATGTGGTTATTTCCACGTTGTTCTGATTTATTCTTCATCGTTTTCTTAAAAAACAAACAAACAGAAAAACACGCTCCCAAAGGCTTAATAATTAAAATAAATGGATTTATTTCCTTTCACTCTGTAAATGACTAACATAAAAATACTAAGTGGGGTTTGCCAGTCTGGGTTCAGGCCTGGGTTTTGGGACTGAATCAGCCATGGTCACTTCAATGGAGGACAGGGATGACAAGGAGAATACAACAGATCTCTCAGTGGCTTCTGGACTGACTCTGTGGAATGGGTATTGGTGGCACTAGATTTTCTCATGCCAGAGATACTCCAAAAAGAGGAAAGGTATGATACAATTCAGATTGAGGGAGGGGGAAGTGTCAGAAGGCAGTGATTCGGAGGAGGACAGCAGAGAATTTATGGAGGTACGGGAAGCTTACTATCTACATTAAACAACCATCTGGGTGATTCCAAAGAAGGCTTTGGGGGTAAACGGAAGTGGAGTTTCATGTGAAAGAACTGTAAGCTTGTGGCTAGTACTGAGGAGAAACTCCTGGAATGTGTGATGCACGAAGAAATGTCCTGTCCCTTAATTCTAAGTTCATGTTCAGCCTTCTTTCTAAGCTTTGAATGTTGGACTTCAGAGCTCTAGGACACCCCCCCCCCAAGTAGATTCTACAACCTTGATGTTATTCATTCCCAAATGCCATTCCTGTTTCTATATGCTGTACAGTGGTACCTCGGGTTACTTACGCTTCAGGTTACATACGCTTCAGGTTATAGACTCCGCTAACCCAGAAATAGTGCCTCGGGTTAAGAACTTTGCTTCAGGATGAGAACAGAAATCATGCGCCGGCGGCGCAGCAGCAGCAGGAGGACCCATAAAGTGGTGCTTTAGGTTAAGAACAGTTTCAGGTTAAGAACGGACCTCCAGAACAAATTAAGTACTTAACCCGAGGTACCACTGTATACCAATATGCTCAGTAAGTATGCAAGTCCCGCCCCCCTTATTTGGTGGAAATTACCATTTTTCTCAGTCATTATCCCACCCCAGCTCAGAGATTTGTATACACTCTAACTTTTTAGAAAATAAATAAATGCTGGAACAATATTATTTCATTTGACGGTTAAGCTAACATGTAGACATATGGCATAACCGAAACTCCTGTGCTCTACCAGCACTACTAGCAGATTTAATTATATGGACTGTTTCATTACAAACAGCCCAAAGCTGTCCACTCATACTGTTTCCAAGCCCTCACAGACCCTTAGCTCCAACACAGATGGCTTAAGAATCATTGGATGAGAATGAATTAAAGCATATAATGTACCTGAATGATTTCTTTTTAAAGTTTATTTCTATAAAAATGTATAAAAGGTTTGTATCATAACTAACACATCCTATATAGTCATGGCTTCAAAATACATCCTCTCAAACAAGCTAGCCTATGCTTGACTTTGTACAATAAGGGACACGGGAGGTGCTGTGGTCTAAACCACTGAGCCCTTTGGGCTTGCCGATCGGAAGGTCAGCAGTTCGAATTCCTTTGATGGGGTGAGCTCCTGTTGCTCTGTCCCAGCTCCTGCCAACCTAGCAGTTCGAAAGCACACCAGTGCAAGTAGATAAATAGATACCGCTGTGGCGGGAAGGTAAACGGTGTTTCTGTGCGCTCTGGTTTCTGTCACAGTGTTCTGTTGCGCCAGAAGCGGTTTAGTGATGTTGGCCACATGACCCGGAAAGCTGTCTGTGGACAAATGCCGGCTCCCTAGGCTCGAAAGCGGAGATGAGCGCTGCACCCCATAGTCGCTTCTGACTGGACTTAACCGTCCAGGGGTCCTTTGTCTCCCCCCCCCCGACTTTGTATCATTTACCCTTGCCTCTGTCCTCCTGCCCCCTCATTCCCTGTCAAAATTTAGATTGTGAGGTCCTGGTGGGCAGACTCCTGCCTTCAACTTAGGTTACTTTGTAAATCTCTGCATACGTTGTTATATAAGTAATAAATGGTTGCATCATTGCTGTGCAAAATGTAGCATATAACTTGGGGGCCCTCCTATACTGAACCACACTGTGAAGAATATTTCCTATGGCCCTGTTTGATGTCTGTCTCCTACCAAAGGTCCATACCACCCGTTGCTTGCAAAAACAGCAAATAAATCAACCATTGCAATGTAGCAAATTTCATATGACAAGCAACTCTGCCCGGTGACTTTTCTCCTGTCTCCCACAGTCAGCAGTGATTATTCTTGGCATGGATTTTGAGTAACAATGCTGAGACTCAGACACATAAGCACTGGAAAGTCCCTAAATTCCAGGAGCTAAGATTAACCACTTAAAAAAAAAAAAAGTAACTCACACTTCTCTTGGTTCTCACCCACTCAATAGCTATAGCCTTAGGACTGCATGAAGCAGCCACCCAGAGTCAATTTTAAGGAAGTGGGGAGAGCAAACTCACGTGAGCACGAGCAGAGAGACACCTCTCTGAACTTGCTCTAAGATGCAGATCTGCAAGTTTTCACTTCACCACGCAAGACTATTTGAAGCAAGTCTTACTCAGTGCATTGAGCTGCAACCTTAAGGAATTTCACTTCTTTTTAAAGCACGCCTATTATATGCATATGCAGCACATTTCATTCGGGTGTGTACTCAGTGATTTTTTTCTTGTTTTAAGGCGAACATTTATTGAACACATACTCATAAGGGATATCATTATGCCGTTATGCCTTTGTCTGCAAACATATGTCAAACTTCAAATACATGATAGGGCTGAATACATTTAATGATATGATGGATCGATTCGTTTCTTACTCATAGAATCAAAATGTAGATTTTTTTTGTTGCATTTAATTAGCTTTGATCCCTAGAGGTACCCCCCCCCATTTTTTTGTGTCCTTCAGAGTACTCAGAATGAAAAGCCATCTAAGGCTGCATGCTTTGGCACTGGTGCTGTGCTTGAGAACTATTTCCTCATTGGCATGTTCTGGGATAACCCACTGGAGAGAAAACACTTTGTGAATACCCAGTTTCTCCCCCAACCCCATGCAGTATTACTCTATGTTTTTAAAAATTGTAGATGGCTGTATCATAGAACTTCATCAGTTGCCTAGCTGAAGGGGAATGATTGAGTACTGTATTTCATTAAAAAATTACCTATACACCATTTGCCTGAAATCCATTTCTCTGATTTTGCTGAATATTCAGGGTAGCCCATGCAACGTGGGGTGAAATTCTTCAACCCTTCAAAATGCTAGGAAACGTCCTCCCTCTGTTTTGTCTTGGTGATGTTGCCCTCACTCTGATTTATCTTGGTGACCCAATAGCTTACAGCAACAATTAGGCTCATTCCCCCCAAACCTCCACCTTCATCTCATGCATTTTAATGAAAATTTGGTGCCCCCCTTGTAAATTGTGACCAGTTTCTAACCGTCAAGGAAACTGCCAGTAAATGCCACATGAGGGCAATCTTCCTACAAATGCATTAAAAAAAATGATTTTTGTGCAGGTGCACTTGCTTCATCTGAAACTGCATGTATCTCACGGAGCAAAATTCTTGCTACCAGAAAGCCATGAATTACTTAATTAGAAGTATATTCCTCTATTATAGAATGTTTGCTCATTAATGCAAAAGAGAAAGAAGTTTTTTGTTAATAGTTGCTTTTTTCGTTTTTGAAAGAGCGACAAAAAATATAAGAAATAAAATATAAGAAATATAAGTCCTTGATTCCCTCAATGTCTTTGCCATCTTTCTTATTCTGTCTTCCTACTTCTATTACTGTACAGCTTATTTATTACAGAGAAGCTTGAATTTGCAGAGTGCTTTATAGCCTTTGCTATATTTCTCTTCCAGTGCTGTAGATGGCAGGACCTGGTTTGCAGCTTTGTTTTCCATTAGGCATTCAGTGCTGTGCTGAACAGTTGATTATTGAATGGCAGCTTCATATTAACTTGGGCTTGTGGAGCTGCATTGCAAACCCATATACCACAGCAGCAGCTTCAGTTGCTAGTCCAAAAGCTGATGTCAGGGAGCGGGGGTCCTCAACAGGGACAAATATTTGGTTCACTTTTGTGGCTTGTTTCTGAACAAAAAGAGGACACCAGGCAGGATTTTGAACACACGGCCCACGTCATTTAAAATCTCACTTTTGTATAATCATGGGCTTCACTTTCCTCCTTTTTATGGGGCTATAGGAAGCTGCCTTATACTGAATCAGATTGCTGGTCCATCAAACCCAGTGTTGCATGCACCAACTGGCAGCAGCTCTCCAGGATTTCCACCACTGAGCTATAGCCCCTAATCCTCATCCTTCACCTAGTGAACCATGGGAAATATTCTCAGTATATTTATTCATTTAACAAAATGTATATGCTGCTTAATAGAACAAAAGACCTTTAACCAGTTTGCAATAAGCATTCTAAAATATTTATTAAAAATATTTTTAAAAACTTAAACCTTAAGCACAAGTTAGGTTAAAAAAATAAGCTATAAAATAAAAACAGTAATTTTTAAGATCACATGTCAAAGTTACTTGCTAAAATTGCATGCCTAGTTAGGCCTGCTGGAAGGAAAAGGACTTTAGCGGGAATTGAAAACAATACAGTTCCAAAGTGCAGGGGCTGCCATGCCATGCTAAAGAACGGGTTTATTGCAAGTGTGGAACAAACATTTTGTGGTAATTGTAAAGATGCCAGTTCTGCCGATCTAGGCAGCTGAGTAGGGCTGGTTGCGCAGTGGGTTAACCAGAAGGTTGGTGGTTCAAGCCCACCCAGGGACGGCTGTGGGCAGGATTCCTGAATTGCTGGGGTTTGGACTTTGGGGTCCCTCCCAACTCTACAATTTTATGATTCTGTGAGTGGGCACTTATGGGGTGAGGTGGTCCTTCAACCAAAGCAGATGAGGCCTTTATATCCCAACAGCAGCCCCTTGGATTTGCCCAGTAACAAATCAACAGCCAGTGCAGATCTCGTGAGAGCAAGATGACAGCAACTCTGAAGGGATAAACTTCTAAAGGTCAAACTGGGAGCGGACACCTGTATGCTAGAACCACGTAGTTGCCTTCTGCATGTAGGGCAGATCCTGCTCTACCAGCAAGCTGCAGCTCTTCCCCCAGAAAACAAATGACCCACAGCCATTGAGATAAAACCCAATGCTCCGCCCATCACTTTCCCAAGTCTGCCATTCTCTGTGCTGGAGGAATTAATATGGCTTAAATGCTGCACCTTCCTCCTCCAGTTTCTGCATATGTAACTGGGCGCTGGAGGCCTCCAGAGGTCCAAGGTGATTCTCCCATTTTGCCATTGAGTCCCTCGGGCCTTAAGGCCCGTCCTCCATTTTGCCACTTGTTGCTAAGCAAAAAGCTGAGTGACTTATTTAGTCAAAGCTGCTGAAAACCTTTAGTTGAATAGCTCAGTGCTCTGAAAACCAATTAAGGAACGCCAGGAATTCTGCATATTGTTAGGAAGGGCACAGATGACTGACTTACTGGGAGAAAAACAAAAGCAGAAAGCTACCAGAATAGCACAAATATATTCATTGCAGTCTTTTAAAGGCACCTTTTCTACATGTGTCTCCCCCGCCCCCCCCCCGCCTTGTCAGTGACCAAAAAGCTCTTGGGCTGAAAAGTTTGCTTATAAGCTGCTTCCTGAACAAGCCCTCCTTAATTACTTTAAAGCCTCTGCAGTTCAAATACTTGGAAAGTTCTTTCTAACAACCACAGCAGCATGAGCAGAACAGTCAGGGTGGTCTCCTTGCTTGAAAGGCCTTTGAAAATTCACAGCCTGCAGTCATCTTGACATGTCAACGTCCACAGATTCAGAAAGAGGGAGAATAGCAGCATTTCAAAAGGCCTGCTAAATGCATTCCACACACACACTCTCATTACCCTCACAGCTCCATAGACAGAGTCAGATTATGATCCCTGTCAAAATATATATATATATATATGATTTTTTAAAAGCCACATGTATTTTACTCAGCGCAACTTGTTGGGGGGCGGGCGGGCGGGCGAGGAATGGCTTCCACATTTAAAAGACTGTTGCAAGGAAGTACAACATGGGGGGAAATAGCGAAATAAACCAGGTTGCTTCTGAGTACTTATCCATGCGACTTACAGAAAAGTGAACCTTTTTGGCAGTCAAGAGTCAGGAATGTGATCCTGAGTGAAAGCAGCTGGGTATGCCATTGATCTATAACTAGGCTGAAAATAAAGATTAGTTTCTAGATGTTCCTTTCTGGAAAATTTAAATTTCATTCTCATGTAACAATTTATAATAATTAGTAAGAAGGCCACAGTGAAATCTTGCCTCCCCACTCCCCCAAGTTTCCTGCAGAATTCTGCTGAACTGTAACACCCAAGGAATATCATGGATTACAGCAGCGAAAAGGGGGTCTGTAATTTTTAAAAATTTACTAGCCTTCTAAGCCAGCTAGCATGGAAACGTCACATGCTATCCTCTTAGTAGGTTTGCTTGTTTTTTTTAAAAGGGCTTCCAACAGATAGGTTGGTAGAGAAGAAGGACAGCCAGAATGGAAACCAAACATCAGAAAAGCGATGGAGAAATTAACCCTTTCTCCACTAGCTCATTCACTCACCTGCACCAGGTGAGATGTCGAATGCAAGGACGAATAGCTCCCCTTCCCAATCAGTCATATGCACAGGCGCTGCTGTATGTCACTTCCCCGTGGTGTGCTCCCACAAAGCTGTGTTATAGCTGCAAGTCAGGCCAATTACATGGGAATTTCCCACCTGATTGCCCCTATAAAGAAGGGCAACAACTTGGTGGGGAAGATCCTTGTGATCCTCACTGAATACACACACATATTTGGGGTCTCTTGCTTGGTTCCTCCACCACTTGAAGTTAGAGGGGTGATGATCGGAGGCAGGCTCTTTTCCGTTGTAGCTCCCTGTTTGTTTATCATCAGCATTCAAATCTTGCTGCCCCCTTTTTTGGGACCAGCTCAAGTTTCTAGGCTGCTTTCAAACACAGTTCCATATATAACACATTGCAGGAATCCAGACAAGAGGCTACCAGACATAGGTGCCAACTATGTGGGGCCCTGGGTGCTCAGGCACCCACAAATTGTAAATGAAGGGCCCCACTCGGCACTCTCCAGGGGGCACAATGTCAGCATGCCCCTGCAATGTGCAAGTGCCAACAACATGCCACAGACATGCTGACATCATTCACGCATGCCGCGGTGACATCAGCACACTCCGGGCACCCAGTGTTTGGTACCAAGGTGGCTTGCCTGCTACCAGAGCATGATTAACTGTTGCTAAGTCCAGATAGACTGATGTGCCATCTATGTCCATAAGCTGATAAAAAGCCCTGTGAGATATTGAGGCCACTTGTACTTCCAACGACAGTGCTGGATCCAAGAACGCCTCCAAAGTACAGGCCTGTGCCCTCCACAACAGGCTGAACAACACTCAGCTGGACAGAAGAACCGCACATTAAACAGTTATCTCAGTCTTATCTAGATGGAGTTTTATCCTGTGGATTCCTGCAGCTGGACCCTCAGCTTTATCTGGATTTGATAAAAAGCAGATAAAGGGATCATCCACATATCAGTGATACCTTCAATCCACAACTCCAGATAGTCTCCCTGAGTGATTTCATGCATTCTAGAATCAGCAATAGAAATAAGGATTGGGACACTTTCAAACACCCATCCCCAACAACCGTCCAGGAGGATACCACCGCCAATGGTGTCAAAAGCTGCTGAGAGATTAGAGGGAATCAAGGGAGTCACCCACTCCTCCTGTCTCTGTCTCAGCAGAGGTCATTCTTACAGGATGATCAAAGCAGTTTCTGTTCCAAAAGTGAAATGGATGTAGAGAACTTGTTTCATCCAAGAGCAACTGGAGCCGAGCAATGCAGCGCCTGATGCCAACTGTATTGACTTTTCAGCACCAGTACTGCCATTCTAGCATAGACTATGAATGGCCTGATTTAATAGAGTTTTACCCACTCTGCTGAGTCCTCCCTCCCACCCCAAACTGTTATGCTGCTGTTTGGCTTTGTGTTCACCTTTGCTGTGATTTTGTCTGCTGTGCTGGTAGTTTTACTGAAGGGGGTGACCTAAACATCTGTTAGAAGAAGAGAAGAAGAGTTTGGATTTGAATATCCCGCTTTATCACTACCCGAAGAAGTCTCAAAGTGGCTAACAATCTCCATTCCCTTCCTCCCCCACAGCAAACACTCTGTGAGATGAGTGAGGCTCAGAGACTTCAGGGAAGTGTGACTAGTCCAAGGTCACCCAGCAGCTGCATGTGGAGGAGCGGAGACACAAACCCTGTTCACCAGATTACGTGACTACCGCTCTTAACCACCACACCACACTGGTTCTCAGAAATGGAGCTGCACCATGTATATGAGCCTATGCCTGGGGCTGTTCCACCAATCAAGTTGTGTTTGGGCTGCACCCACATGTAGGTAGGATCAGAAAAGAAAATTGCAACAGAAGCAGTTAGCTGCTCAGGAGAGGGAACCACTCCTATTCCCCCAAAACAGATGCTCAATGGTATTGCCAATGATCTGACCTGGGTGGTTACATTAGCCTGCCTCTGCCGCTGTTGCTAGAATTATCTCTTGATGTTGGAGAAGGAGATCTGGGAGGACACCTGGGGGTGGAACCATCTGGGCTGGAGGGCAGAGTCTAGAGCAGGGGTCAGCAAACTTTTTCAGCAGGGGGCCAGTCCACTGTCCCTCAGACCTTGTGGGGGGCTGGACTATATTTTTTTTTTTTTGGGGGGGTGAATGAATTCCTATGCCCCACAAATAACCCATAGATGCATTTTAAATAAAAGCACACATTCAACTCATGTAAAAACACACTGATTCCTGTACCGTTTGCGGGCCGGATTTAGAATGTGATTGGGCCGGATCCAGCCCCCGGACTTAGTTTGCCTACCCATAGTCTAGAGTAAAGTGAGCACAGGATCAGAGCCAGAAGACAAAGGCCAGAATTTTTGGGTATGTCTAAAGGGGAGCCCAGCTTAAAAGCTGCCTATGAATCTCATACAACAGAACCAAGAAAGGGTATATACAACAGGAACCAATTAATATATACTGGTACCTCAGGTTAAGTACTTAATTCGTTCCGGAGGTCTGTTCTTAACCTGAAACTGTTCTTAACCTGAGACACCACTTTAGCTAATGAGGCCTCTCGCTGCCGCTGCACTAAAGGTAAAGGTAAAGGTACCCCTGCCCGAACGGGCCAGTCTTGACAGACTCTGGGGTTTGTGCGCCCATCTCACATCTATAGGCCGGGGGCCAGCGCTGTCCGGAGACACTTCCGGGTCACGTGGCCAGCGTGACAAAGCTGCATCTGGCGAGCCAGCGCAGCACACGGAACGCTGTTTACCTTCCCGCTGGTAAGCGGTACCTATTTATCTACTTGCACCCGGGGGTGCTTTCGAACTGCTAGGTTGGCAGGCGCTGGGACCGAGCAGCGGGAGCGCACCCCGCCGCGGGGATTCGAACCGCCGACCTTTCGATCGGCAAGCCCTAGGCGCTGAGGCTTTTACCCACAGCGCCACCCGCGTCCCCCACTGCTGCACAATTTATGTTCTCATCCTGAAGCAAAGTTCTTAACCCGAGGTACTATTTCTGTGTTAGCGGAGTCTGTAATCTAAAGCGTCTGTAACCTGAAGCGTATGTAACTGGAAGCGTATGTAACCTGAGGTACCACTATACTAAGTGAGCAAGCAAACTGAAACAAAGCATTGAACAATAAAACGGGATCACTGTGCATAAGACAAGACATTACAAATAGAGAACAAAGCAGTTTTTTAATAAATATGTAATGAGATTTCTATTCTGTTCTAATCTGTTCTATTCTATTCTATTCTATTCTATTCTATTCTATTCTATTGATTGGAGTGCTGGCAAAACAATTTTGCTCCTTGTTGTAACTGGTCCCCCCAAAAAACTCTAGCGATGCTATTTTTTAATGGCCAATTCACAGATTTTTGTAGCTGCATCATCTACAGTAGTAAAAACTCATGGAAAGGGTTTTTTTTTTGTTAGCATCCACATGTACCATTCTTCTTATTTTTTAAATGATCTTTTATAGTGGCCCTCTCTCCATCTCAAGCTGCCCGGAGGACCTTTAACGACAGACATTAACAATGTGACAAAGGCTTGAAAGGATATCCTTAATATTCAGTGACACAACAAAATTATAACCCTGACCTTTCAACTGAAATTAAAGGAGAGAGCATCTTGGGCAAACATATACTCTGTCAAGTGGGCCATTCCCCATGGGTGAAGAGAGCACATTATTTTCTTAGCTTAGGGAGAAGAAGTAGAATTAAAAAATTGCTTGTTCTTGTCACGATAAACCTTTTAATTCCTTTAATGAAAGTTCTTCACTCCCCCTTCATGAAGTATTTGCAAATTATGGGCAAATTAATGCATCATTTCTGATACCCTTACAATCAGGTTTAATTGGGGCAATTCCTCCAGCGAATTGAAATATGACATTCTTCTTCATTCCTTGTGTTGAATGTTCGATGGAAAGCAGGGCTGAAATGTCAAAGTAAAATAATGCCAATAATTATTCAGAATGTTACATTATCCTTGACCTTGGAATTTAAAAGGCAGGGATGAAGGCTTTTTGTCAAAATTCAGGAAGTCATCTAGAGACTCTACTGACATTTATGATTAATGGGATTGGGCAACGTGAAGGAGAAGAGAGATATGGTACCATTACATTCCTGTATGTGATGGAAATCCATTGCTAGAGCTCATTAAAATATCTATACTTACCAATCATGGCACATCACTTGTAATCTGGATGCCTTTGGAAAAAGAAAAAGCATCCTACAATATATGATAGTCACAGCACAAGAATATAATTATGTCAAGGGAATGGTGGAATAAGAGGTCTCCTGACCATGTAATTCATTTTAACAAATAAGACACATACATTGGCCTTAACATTTTTACAATAATACAATATTTTAGAGGAAGAAAGGGATTCTAAAGTATGTGGTGGAAGGGGGGACTCAGATAAGCTCTCAATCAGTAGTGGATAGACTTAAGATCTCCCAGACATTGCTTCTGAGGGCCAGAGATGCAGGACTGGAGGGCCACCCCCTGCACTAAACTAAACATAGCCCACTGGGCCTGCATTATGGCTGGGGAGCTGTTTGCAGCGCACAAGCCACACTGCCTCATGAGCAACCTGTGTGTGTGTGTGTGTGTGTGTGTGTGTGTGTGTGTGTTACATTCCCTACCAGGAGTGGGCAGGGCCAAAGGCAAAAGTGGGTGGAGCAACGGGTGTTTGATTCTCACCTTTGAAAGACAGGCTGCATTCCAGCCAAGCAAAAGACACGAGGCTCCTACATACTAGGCAAGCAAGAGGCACCATCAGAGTTCCAGGACACATTCTTGCCATGCAGAAATACTTGAGGAGGGAGTAGAACATGGCTGGTGAGGGGGCATGGCCCGGGGGGAGTCCTGAGGCCCAGAAAGAAAGTCTGGAGGGCTGCATTTGGTTCCTCGTTTTGAGCTGTCCTGCTCCTGTATTAGGCTCTGCCAGGCACTTGACAACACATCTATTTTACAGTCTATGAAGGCTGGAAGAAAGGAGAGGAGTTACTGAGCCCCTGGTGAGCTGCTTTTAGCTTGATGGGTCATCCGTTGTTCTGGCTTGCAAAAGTCTCTAATGAATATTTTGGAACTTTCACAGTCTGCTTAACTACTTCATGGATTATTTTAATGACTTGGGGAATCAAGAAGTTATTTAAATTTATCAGTAGTTTTGTGCTCACAAGTGTGAAGGTTAATATGCTGGAGAAATTTCAGGATGACGTTCAAAAATCCCAACACTGTGGTATATGTTGCTGGCTGGCAAAGGTTGCTCCAATGCACCTGTCATATGTAATAGAACCTTTGTTGTAGAACTGGAATAGTACAGTTTAATGTTAAATATTTATATTGACTATATTTAGCCCCAATGAAATCAATAGGATTTGCTTCCAAAGTGCAGTGAACAGAACTGTCCAAATCCCATGAAGCCTCTCAGAAGCCGTTGTTTTCAGCCTAGCCTCCCTTAGAGGACTGAGGACTGTTTAGGAAATGGGATAATCTTGTGGTCCTGAGCTCCTTGGAGATAGGCAGCTGATCAGCACCATACATTTAAAACATATTCAACACACATTTAAAGGACGTGGCTTCCCCCCCACTTGGCTTCTGAACAGAGACTTCCACCTAACCTCCTCTAACAGGTGCCTAGAAATTGCATTTACTTTGGGTTGGGGTGATGCAACCCCTAGGTGGACTAGGATTCCACCTGTGTGTGCAGCCAGCCTTTAAGACTTAGCAGGCTATCTCGCCGCCCAATGCAGCTAGCTAGGCGAGGACCCAATGGCTTTGTCTCCCAGGGATTTGGGGGGGGGGAGCCCACAATGGACTGCAACTGCCACCCTCCCCTGAGCAGGGTAAGCGACCATTATCACCATGAAGCATGTGGGATGGCCCAAGTAGTTCTTCTGCACTGGAACAATCTGTGACCTCTCAAAGTTGCAAAGCCTACTGGATGTCTAATATAAAAGTCCAGGTAGCAACTTGTTCCTCCTAAGGATATGTACTGAGCTGCCCAAAGCATTCTGTCTCTAATGAGGCTTCGGCATCCCAGCAGGTCTGTGGAGCAAGAAAAAAAGTAACTTCCAGCAAACGGAGCACACGTGTGTGCGCGCGCACACACACACACACACACACACAACCCTTTCTATATAAACTTGGAGAGGTTACATTAGTTTATTTGGGTGTTTGAAAATCTAACTCCAATAGACTTCCCCATCCTTAATTTTTATTTTACCGTGCTTTCTCATTTTATCCTGCACCTCCCACCTTCCCTACAATATCATGTTGTATTGTTGTGAAGAGGGAGAGGGTTTCATTTATGCAAGAGCTGGGTAAGCCCAGTCAAAATGTCGTGGGGGCTTGAGCTTCTCTTTTGCAATGCAAATACGAGAAGAACACCGGTTCCATCAACACTGCAGCTTGCGATGATTATTTTCTCTGTAAATGAGACAAAATAATAATTACTGTTTGGGATTGGTTTTCTCTAGAGATCTTGCTCATGAGGATATTGATCTGCTTCTGGGCAGTGTGTTTTTGAAACCTGTTATCCTTAGCAATTCTTGGAAGAAATCCAGCTTCATTCTGTTAGGTCAGGCATGTCCAAAATCCATTTCAAGGGCCCCTGGTTGGCTCCTGTGGCAGTTTATTTCGTGGGGTAAAATCCTAAAAAAAAGCTCAACAACTTCAATCCTACAGAAAGGTCAACAACTTTGTTTGGCCCTTTGGTCAGCCCTCACGGCCCTTCACTTCATCAAATCTGGCCCTCTTTGGAAAAAGTTTGGACACCACTGTGCTAGGTCATCAGTGGCCTTGAAGCAGCAGGGCTCGTGGTGGAGGGAGAGGGAATTATATTTTGCTACAGATCTCCATCATTAGTTGTCTGGCCCTATAATAACGGATTAAAGTAGTTTGAAGGGCTATAGCTTAGTAGTAGAACATCTGCTTTGCATGCAGAACGTCCCTAGTTCAGTCCTCGACATCGCCAGGTAGCGCTGGGAGAGAAGGTATCTAGATAGGGCTGGGTCTGAAACCCTGGAGAACCACTGCCAGTCAGAGTAGACAATTCTGAACTAGATGGACCAATGGTCTGAGTCAGTATAAGTCTCCTTGCTATCGCCTTCCTCACACAGCTGCTCTTTATTAGCTGGACTCTGAAAAAGCAATGTCAAGCAAAGCCAGGGTTGCATTCACATCCTACATTCAGAGCACATGGCTTTCTTCCCCACAAAGAATTGTGGGAACAGTAGTTTCTCCTCGCAGAGCTACAATTCTCAGCACTCTTAACGAACTACAACCCCCAGTATTCTTGGGGTGGCGTGGACCATGTGCTTTCAATGTATGGTGCAGCTTTGACTCTAGACCAACCAAGCCATATTTTGGGTAGATGCTCAGCTTCCTATTTGCCCACAGAATTGTGTTTCTTTCCTATGCAACTGGGTTCCGCAAGTCTGCCTGGCTGTCTTCTACTTGGAAAGCTGAAGCAGAGATCTGCCCGCCTAAGGTTTATCTTCCTGCTGTTCAGAGCCATTTCTCAGTTGCAGGAGTTCAGCAGAACTTACTGCTCAGAAACTTCTAGTTAATGGTGACCTGATATGGCAACAGAATTCCAGGAACCTTTTCTGGCTCCTCAGCAACAGAAAACCTATTTAACTCTTGAGCTGCCCAAAGTACGCTCTTATCTTTCTCTCTTACCCTATATAATTAAGCGGTTCCTCCTCCTCCTTCTCGGGATTATTGCCACAAACTGATGGGTTATTTGGAAGAGCTGGCAACCACAGGAAGGGACAGAATACTGGCAACAGATAAAACAAAAGGATACACACAGAATGCTATTTAATTAAAAACTCCTCAAGGGGGTATGAAGTGCCAGCAGAGATTTTAGATACCCTGCTGAGCCTCTGTCTGATTAGCTCCAACACATCTGCTTGGTTTCCTAGTGTCCATCTGTACCGTTAGGGAGAAATTTATTCTGACCCTATTCAGTTCCCTGCATGATGACTCCACAACAGCAGCTTCAGATTAAACCAGAGGTTGTACACACTGACAAGAGTGTTTGCATGTAGCCTTAGCTGAGTTGATAAAGCACTTGATGCCAGTGCACACACACACACAAAAATTATGCAGAATATATGTGTAACCTCACCAACATCAGAAAGGGAAGTGAATTCTCACAAAGAAGATCAGGTACATAATTATTTTTCTGACAGCTTCTGCCACATCTGTCCATAAAGAGCAAGGTGGTCTGCAAAATGTTGTTATTGTTGTTTAGTCGTTTAGTCGTGTCCGACTCTTCGTGACCCCATGGACCAGAGCATGCCAGGCACTCCTGTCTTTCACTGCCTCCTGCAGTTTGGTCAAACTCATGCTGGTAGCTTCGAGAACACTATCCAACCATCTCGTCCTCTGTCGTTCCCCTCTCCTTGTGCCCTCCATCTTTCCCAACATCAGGGTCGTTTCCAGGGAGTCTTCTCTTCTCATGAGGTGGCCAAAGTATTGGAGCCACCAATACTTTTTGGTCTGCAAAATAGAGGGACCAATTTACAATCTGGCAAGACTTTTCTATTGATCTTGTTAGCCTTTTTACTATCCAGAACAAGAATAAAAGCCAAGTTTTGGAGTTTTGTGTGTGCATGGGTGAAAAGGGCTGTTATTGTGTACATGTACCTCTCAGGTGTCATAGAATATATTATTAACTGACTTTCATGACGCTTGCAAGGTGGACAAGCACACTCCTTTTCCATTTGCTCAAATGGGTTAAAACCAATTCCAAAACTCAGATAAAGCACTGCTCCAATCATACTTATCCTTGGATTAAGAACTGGACACTTGTGCAATTAAAGTATGGACTTTAAGAAATCTGTAGAAATGTAAGCCTTTTTAAAAACCCCTATTCAAGTGAGAAAATGTCACACAACTGGCCTGAAATGTCTCTCTGCACTCAGCTCCTCTGTTTATACTGCTAAAAGCCAGGAATCTGTTTGCAAAAATAGAGAATGAGATTGGAATTGTGGCAATACCCTCTCAAGGGTAAAGGACCAAGAGTGAGAAAGTACACTGCCCATCTTGTAGCCTGCAGAATGCACCCAGAAGTATGAAACTGATAAGAGGGGAAGGAAAGCACTTGAAATGTTGTGAAACTAGGTCACCCCAAGAACCACAGCTTTCAGAGACCAGTACAGAATGACATGAGCAAATTGGCCGAAATATTGGGAAATAATAGAAAACATTGGAGGTAATTGGAGGTTGCAGAGCTTTGAAAAACTAAAGGATAGGGTGCAAAATTGGCTACACTATGCCCAAATTAATGAGGTTTTCAAGTTAGATAAAAAAATAGGATTCCAGGTGGAAAAATCGAAACTTGAGACAGAGTTGCTAGAACCAAAGACCAAGGTATTATCGAGAATGTACAACTTGCTGCTTAAATGGAACACTCAGGATGAGACAGTTAAGTCAGCCATGATAAAATGGGCTCAAGACATTGGTTACAATATTATGTCTGAAGACTGGGAAAGGTTATGGACCACCGGTATGAAATTTACGGCATGTAATGCCTTGAAAGAAAACATTATGAAAATGGTATACCGGTGGTACATGACCCCAGTCAAGCTCGCTAAGATATACCATTTGTCTGACAATAAATGTTGGAAATGTAAGGAGGCTGAAGGGACATTCTTCCACCTCTGGTGGACTTGTCCAAGATTGAAGGCCTTTTGGGAAATGATTTATAACGAGTTAAAAAAGGTGTTCAAGTACACCTTCCCCAA
This sequence comes from Podarcis vaucheri, assembly GCF_965113315.1. Lineage (NCBI taxonomy): Eukaryota > Metazoa > Chordata > Lepidosauria > Squamata > Lacertidae > Podarcis > Podarcis vaucheri. The sequence continues at coordinate 34,889,680 of NC_138766.1, read as the reverse complement.
GAAACCAGAGGCCTTCCTTCTGGGCATTGTCGGCCAGAAGGTGTTAAAAAAGGATAGAACTTTTTTTATGTATGCTACAACAGCAGCAAGAATCCTTATCGCTAAGCACTGGAAGACCCAAGATTTGCCCACACTGGAGGACTGGCAGACGCAATTGATGAACTACATGGAACTGGCCGAGATGACTGCAAGGATCCGAGACTTGGGAGAAGAGGCAATGGAGGAGGACTGGAAAAAATTTAAAGACTATTTGCAGAAGTATTATAAGTTGTATGAAACATAAGACGTCGTATGATTTGGAACGTTAGCCCCAGCAATGAAATTTAAATTATTTATGAAACTGATAACACTCATGAAAGAATCAGAGTTTAAACGGGTAAAAAGGATATTATGCTATATTTTTAGAGTAATTGGAGAATAAGAGATTTAAACTTAAATTGCAACTGAAAATATAAAGAAACACACGAAATAAGGGTATAATTTGCTGATAATTTTATTATCAAGAATGCATTTATGTGGGAGATGTGGGGAAGTCCAATGGAAATTTGAAATAAGTTGTCGAAATGGTCGAGATTTTCTGTTCTCTTTTCCTTTTTTTTTCTTTTGTTTTGCTTTTCTTTTTGTTTTCTTTGTAATTTGGAAAAAATGTAATAAAAATTATTATAAAAAAAAAAAAAAACAGAATGACATGAGCAAATTATGAGGACTTCCCTAATTCTTTGAGATGCCATTAAGAAGCCAACACACACTCAAAAACTGTAGCACTGCACTGTTTTTGGCCCATGAGGATTTCTTAAAAGCAGCCTGGTGGTTTGGCTTTCCAAGAAGATGAAGTAAAAGCCATCTTTGTTGTGCTGTAAAGGTACGTGTAATTGCAGGGAAGTGAAGTGAATGTGTAGAGGTCTGTGGTGAATGAGAACAGTCTCCAGCTGAGACATTCAAGTGGCAAGATCCATGAAAAAGCACTTAGGAGAAACATGAGCAACAAATAGTTTTTTTATGTCTCTTGCCCCCCCACTCCTGGCCGCCCCAAGTAGTATTTCTTAGAAGTTTGCAGGGGAAGTCTCAGGTGTCTTGATTCTTTGGGAGATAGCACTTCTGTTGCCTACAGGCAGATAAATTTATCAGAGCCAGGGACCAGCTTTGCCTTAGAGAAATGGAATGTGTGAAGTTCTCACCAATTTCTACTTTGACAGCTATGAGCATGTCCACATTTTTACCTATATGGAAGCGGAACGGTTGATGTGAAACTTTGAACCATAGCAGTGTTGGTGGTGGTGATGAACAACTTGTATAAGCAGAACTGCTTCCTTTTTAAAATTAGCTTCACAGCTGATTATTTATGTGCTAATGCTCATTCTTTCCAAGTAAACAATGCAAGATGTTTTTATAGGCTAAATGGATGTCCCAATACAGTCACTTCCTCACAGATGGTTTGATTCTTTTCCAGGACCTTTAAAAGATATGCCTAGGAATCAAAATACCTAGCCTTTTTACATTCATAGAACAATGGATTCAGCATTGACTTCTGTAATGTTTACAAAACCTCTAATGCTCATGCTAGATAACATATTGTTTGATGTGCTAAATTTCTCGTGGCAAGGCCACTTTAAATTACTAAAAATATTTGTGTTTGTAATAGGTTCTGAGAATCGGGAACTGTTCTAGGCTGCTTGATGACATATGTAGTGTAAACTTGAAAGCTTGTGTACTCCCTTTGCTATAAAAATAAATTGCTCAGTTAAGTGTAGGTAGATATATATTTGAAACATTCGCACTCTCTCAGAAAAAATAGAGCCACAAGTTTCCATACAAAAACTAGGTGATTCAAAAGCTACAGTCCACAAATGTAATGTGAAGCAAACAATATGAAGTTCAGCTATCTTTTATTTGGACAATGGTCTCATAGATTTGCAGTAGCATTGTAAATGCTGTCCTCTTTTCCCAGCCTTCCCTAACCCTGAGTTCCCAGAGGTTTTTAAGACTACAACCCCCACCACCCTCAACTATCATGGCCAATGGTCAAAGATTATGGGGTTTGTGGTCCAACAACATATGGGACCCAAGACTGGAGAACACAGCTCTATACACTAGCTTAATTCAAGTAGAAAATGCAATGGAGTCTCAGCATTAAAAAGCCATGAATTGTTGAACTGTAATTAAAATCTGTTGGTTACGTGTATGTTTACCAAGAAGCAAGTCCCACTGTGTTCAGTGGAGCTAATTCTGAGTTGTGCATAGGATTGCATTCTTAATATCCTAGAGTCCTTGTTTCTTCTGACTGAAACAGATCTAATGCTTTGGAGTTTGATATTGTTTTAAGGATGCAGTTACCTTATTTATCTATAAAGCATATCTTGTGCATAGAAGATACTCATGTATCTTCTTATACAGTGGTAGCTCTGTACAGTGGCTGCTTCTTATACAGTGCTTCTTATACAGTGGTACCTCTGTACAGTGGCTGCTTCTTATACAGTGGTACCTCAGGTTACAGACACTTCAGGTTACAGACTCCGCTAACCCAGAAATAGTACCTCGGGTTAAGAACTTTGCTTCAGGATGAGAACAGAAATCATGCTCCGGCAGTGCAGGGGTAGCAGGAGGCCCCATTAGCTAAAGTGGTACCTCAGATTAAGAAGAGTTTCAGGTTAAGAATGGACCTCCAGAATGAATTAAGTTCTTAACCTGAGGTACCACTGTATTTTGAATGCAACACAATTTTCAGTGTCCTGCCTGGGTACACTGTCATGGTTTAAAGTATATATCCCTTGCACTGATGTGCCAGATTAGCAAGTGTGCACACAGCAGAAGGGTGCATGCTAAAGTGTGCAGGCTGTTTTGCCAGTGATTTGAGTGAACAAGGCAGCTCTTTGGCAGTCTAAGCAAGGGGTGCCTCCAAACACAGCATAACATTACCAGATAGTAGCAGTGGCTGCTGCAGACCTTCTCAAGGCTCTGTCCTATTTCTCCCTCTTCCTGTGTGTATTGCCCTTCACATTTATATGATGCTTAACATACATACATATAGGTGTTGCTCTGACAATATTCATTCCACTCTGCTTACTACCACCTGTCTTTTGTAGTTTCTAAGTGGAAGAGGTTGCACAGTTCTCGGAACTCACATTCTCTCTCAGTTTGAGATCTCACAGATAGCAGAGGGGAAGGAGACCTTTGAACAGCCTTTCTGGGAAGCACAAGCCTAGAAGACATTGAAGGCTGTACACACAGTGGTCAGAATCCTGCTGTCTAAAGACATTGCTTCAGGGTCTGATCCACATCAGCCCAGCAGGGAACCCTTACACAGCCAAAGTCAGGAAATCTCTGGCAGTTGTGGCAAAAGCTCCAAGCCTGAGCGGTTTACTAAAAATAATCTCTGAGAAGCACGGCAGAAGCTTGGAAACTGCCTAAGCATACCTCAGTGCTTGGGGCAAGTAATTAGGATTGCATCAGAAGCCCATATTGACTTCCCTCAACAAGAAACTAGCATGCATGTGTCCATCATATCTCATTCAACCCCAAGCTCTTCTGAACAAAACCAGACAGCTATCAAGCTCTAAATTTGGTGCTCACTAAGCACCAGTTCACACCCGCAGTGCCACTGTCATCTTTTCTATGCCACCCTCTTAATAGCTGTCACAGCCCGGACTATGCAGTTAAGGAGCGGTGTGTGGGGAAGGCAACCTGCACAAACGCCTGAAGCCTTTGCTTATATATTCCTCCCAAATAGCTCAAGAAAGCCAGCCTTGCAGGAATTCCCTTTTGCTCTTGCTACAGTTCATTTCAGAGACCAGAGAGGTTCACCTAAGGCCTGTGGAGTTTGTGCTAGCTGAAAAGCTAATGGATACATTTTAACTGCTGGTGCCAGGCCTTGTGAATACTAATGAAGTAACAGCAATTATGAGGCAGTTCCCCCAGTCAAGGCAAACATAACAAAAAAGACTTTACAAATCTAACTGGCAATTAGGCCATTTTCTTCCCCCTTCAGAAAGCATGGCCCAGGGAAGAATGTGCTGTTGGATGCCTGGGACCTGGTGCCAGTCACTTTTCTGCGAAGCCTTTATGCTACCCCTCTAGTGCCCATATCCTAATGTAACTAAGCCTAAATACATACACAGAAAACCATCCATTGTTTTCTTTTAAGCAGTTTCCATTTCTGCTCCTTGCATCTGCCATTTTCCTTAGCCAGCCATTGAGGACCCATCTTCTCGGTCTATGTAAAGCTCTGTTTACATGGATAGTGATGTAACAATGATAACATTTAGGGTGGTTGTCCCTGGTCCATTTACTGGAGGAGCGGGGAATCTGCCCATATATTATTGGAACTTCAGCTCCCATCTGCCCTGGCCAGTGTGGCTGATGCAAGGGATGATGGGAGTTGTAGTGTGGCCACACCTGGAATGCCACAGGTTCCCGTCTATCCTTCGGCACCTCACATTTCTGCACACGAGCTTCTCAACACCACAAATTCATTTTCCACAGAGATGTTTGATGCGAGTACAGCCATGCTAAAATTGTGAGACCAGGATACAGCAACAATAGGGGCAACAAAAAACCCTGGCAGAAACAGTACCTATAACCTCACATCTTGTTTTGTTAAGCTCTGTTTGTGATGCTTCGGGGCCTGTAGTTCCTTTTTTTCAGTTTCGGCTAAATTCAGCTGTGGATATTTGCCACTTGAAAGAATGTTAATCCACAGTAACTGAATTCAAAACTATTACTGAGTAGCAGCAGGGTAAGAGAGATGGGCAGAAAAAAATCACACTGTGATTGTACCATAGAATACTGCATTTGCCAGCGTAAGCAGCGAGTTGGTCTTTGTGACACCTTGAATTTACATACATTATGACAAGTTTTGTTTTTAAAAAAACCCAAACATACAGGCTATTAGCTTATTTTTATAGACATCACATATTAGGAAACATCCTGTGTGTGGGCAGACCATGCTGTTCTCCCACATGTTTCCTGCTTGGCAGGGGGTTGGACTCGATGGCCCTTGTGGTCTCTTCCAACTCTATGATTCTATGATTCTATGTATTCAGAGGCACTGGAAATCTTTTTAAGTTGTCAGCCCTGTACACAGGGTACGAGGAATTCTATTTTCACTCATTCCACGGTGAGAGATTAGCAGCTTGAAATCACTTTGACAGTTTGTTACTCTATTGCATACTGCAGGGAATTTTAATTCCAACCTGTGAAATTGTAATTGCTTCTCAAAAAGAACAGAGGGATTCTGGGTAATGGCTGCAACCAAGCTCAGTATCAGAGTTGCCAGTTGCTGCCACTTTAGATATTACTTGCTGTTACTCAAAAATCACTCCAGCTTTCCATATGGGGAGCTGAACTGGGGAGTGAGACTAAATTAACAGGAACTGTCAGATGTTCAGAAATCTGCAGGCAGGAATGTGACAGAGGTGGCGGAGTTCTCAGAAGGTACCATTTTCTCTCTCTCACACATACACACACCCTAAGCATTGTGTTTTGTTTTTTTTCCCTACCAAGGGGTGATTGTTTGTAGTCAGCTTGTGAAAGATATTTGCATGCGTCCTAGACGTGGCAGGTAGTTCGGGCTGCAATTTATAGATAGGCACAAATCACTGGGTAGTGAGCATTGAGTCCCCAAGTACTAGACCAGCTTCTCTTTTCTTATCTTTTGGCTACGGCATCGTGGAGTTTGCCCCAATGCCTGTCTTGGCTACTTTCTCCTGGGCCAGGTTGCTATTGTGGGACCTTGCCTACCTGTATTGAATAATCATAGAATCGTAGAGTTGGCAGGAACCCAAGGGTCTTCTAGTCCAGCCCCCTTCAATGCAAGAAAGACCCATGTACTGGAGGAACTTGCAACAGATCTTTAGCTCAGGGTCACCACAGGGCAAACTGAATATACGTTATAGTTATATCAGGTGGAATCAACAGACAAAAGACCAAGGCTTAGAGTAAAAGAATATACAATTTATTACAGGAAAGGATGCATTGCTTTACACAGAACCAGAAGGCTGATTACTCAGGGAAAGTTCCAAGGGGACTGCCAACACCGTTCTTCCAAGGGAGATGCTCGTAAATTGTCTTGGGTGCCAAGCCCATGGGGTTGCCTGGGCGTTCTGTGGTAGAGAAGTGAAGGCCAGTGGAGTCCTACAGCTGAAGTAGGAGCAAAAGGCTGTGCATTGCCTGATGATTCAGACAAAAACAGATGATAAAAGGGAGCAGGAGGGTATGAAGGGCAGCTAAGCTGACCAAAGGTTGGAGCCACCTGAGCTACGATAGTTGCCACCAAAATGGAACACTGAGGCTTAAGAAAGAGATCTCTTAAAGGGTCAGTCGCCCAGGGAAGGAACCAAAGGAAAGAAGAGCAAGGTTTCCCAAACTTGGGTCTCCAGCTATTTTTGGACTACAACTCCCATCATCCCTAGCTAGCAGGACGAATAGTCAGGGATGATGGGAATTGTAGTCCCAAAACTGCTGGAGACCTAAGTTTGGGAAACCCTGGTCTAGAGTGTGGGGTAGGGGGAATCAAAGTGCCCATATCCATAGGATTTAAGTTTCCAACCTCAGGTGATGAGTGCAAAGATATGCCAAGCGCAAATCAGGGTTCTCCTTGCAAATATCTGCTGGAGTGTTCTCACCTCAAGTCATGTTAATAAGTGCAACTATGAGAATTACTGGGTGGCTTACTCTGTCAGGTGGTCAAATCAGGATGACGGAACTTGATTAGAGGTCAGGTAGAAGGGGAAGCGGGGTTATTGTTTTGTTTATTAAATTACACATTTTTGTGTTGCAATATGCTGTAAACTGCCCTGGGATCCTAAGATGAAGGGCAATATATAAATTTAATGTGTGTGTGTATGTTTACATGTTTCAGGTATCTCATGGTAATATGATTGGCAATAGATTTTACTTTACTTTAGGTCAAGTGTTGCAGTTGACAGTGGTTTCTGTAATCCCCAAAGTGAGAGCCTGGCGATGGGGAGTGCTTGGTATGAATGCTTGTGTGTGTGTTGCTGCTTGCTGTGTATGTTGGCATTTTGCTAGCTTTGTCATGAGTCTCATAGCGAAGTTATGTGGGGGATTGTTGCTTAAGGATGTGACACTGAACTCTGGGATTGGCTGCACAGTGTGGATAGTTTGACTGAAGGGTGTGCAAGAGGAGTGAAGTTTGGGTATTTCAGTTTATAGTGTTTATGTGTTTGTTGTGAGTCTGTTGATTATGTAAGGGTGTGTTTGAGTGGAACTGAGTGGGATGCATTTTAGCTGTGGTTAGATTAGGCTGTGTTTCTTTTTGTTTAAGGGGCTGGGAATTTAATTGGCTCATTTAATTGCATGATTGATTGGGCATATGGTAGGTTAGTGTGATTATTTTTATTTTTATTTTGCTTAGTTGCTAATTACACTATTTAAAAATGTGGCTGTTTGGGGAAATGTTTTATGCCAATGTTTAAGCTGTTAATTGTGGTGTTTTATGTAATACAGAATTTCTCTAGAATTTTTTGTATTTGATCTTTTAAGATAGGCTGTAAACTACTTGGAGATCCCCCTTCTCAAAAATAATATAAGCAGTAATAAATAAAAACGGATAAATTTCTACACCCATCCACTGATGGAAGAACAAAGAAGAGACAAGATTTATCCAATGTTCAAGTTAATGGGCCTAATATCCATCAGGCAAGTAATTTAATTTCCAGCAGAGAAATTCAAGAGCAGGTTACTTAGGGTCTTGCAACTTTTGAGGCCTTGGTTTTAGGCATGGTTTCAAATATGTATTGTATGCTGCACTAGCATACCATGGGAGACTGATTGCCCTTAGTGTGGTTTGGAAGATATATGGTGGAAATTCCACCTAGTCAGTGGGATAGCATCTGGAAAGTAGAGCGTCTATTATCTGCTTCTATCTATATCAGAGAGGATATATCAAAAACAATCCACAGATAGTATTATACCCAAGTGAAAGTAACACACAAACTGGGTACCGTGACCCCAGACTACAGGTCTGTTTGCTATTAATCTGATACTTTTATTCATCTGTGGTGGGAGTGTCCATAGGTAGTGAGAATTTGGGATGGAGGTACTCATGAAGATCCACCCTATAATGGATAAAGCAGAGATACTCACTTGTAGCAAATTGGCAGGAGGCATTCTGATGGGTGAAAGCCAACCAAGAAAACATTCTGCTTTACCCAATCTCAAGAATGCGTCATTATTTGGGGAACTGCAAAATTGTAATCTGCACATGTTCTTGCTTTAGGAAGCACATATGGACAGATGATGCATTAGCCAGGGACGAAAGACACTAAATGAGGGAATAGCAAAACATTCACAACTTTCAATATTGCCTTATCTCCTCTGGACCTTTACGTATTTGAGAGAATGGATTCTAAAGCGATTTACTGTATTTTAGTTTTGTTGTTTGCATTTAGAGTCTGAACTACTCATTCTTATGAACATGAAGAAAATATATAACAATAGAAATCAATAGTTACAACTTTTATAGTCTGAATGCCCAGCAACTTTTGAACTGAATATTTCATTAAAACACAAAAGATGACATGTTTCTAGGTATATTAAGAGAGAAAGTTTAATAAGGCTTCACATAAGCGCATTATCAACTGTTTGACTTAAGAAAAATACTTCAATAACTTAATTTTCTAAAACATACACCTATGGGTGGCAAATATGAATCTGGTATATGCAGACAAACACTTTCTTTTAAAATGCAAAAGCGTGGAAAAGCCTGTTAACTTGATCTTGGAAAAATAACTAAATAACTTATACCAATGTAGGAGAGTCTTATCTAGACTATGATTACAAGGTAAGGCCTTGGCGTATAAATTGTCCGACTTTTTATTCTGACGTTTCCAACCATCTTGTTATATTTCCTGACGATGTCATCATTCAGTTCAGATTTCCACTTAAACACCTCGATAGTAAAAGGCAATAAGGACTGCCAGAAGAGTCACACTTAGTGACAGCGCCTTCAGTACACCTCCCCCTTGTTGCCAAGGCAACTGCATTGCCATCCTGTAGCTCAATGGTCCTTTATGCCTCTCAGCAGATGGACAGGCTTTTGATTCTGAGCTGTTCTCCAGTGCATGTCTGAACTCCTGTGGAGAAATGCAGAAATTAAATTGAGAAAGATGCAAAGAACATTTGGCACGTATCAAGTACAAAGGAAAATTCCCTTCAACTTTCAACAAGCCAATTCTCTTGTAGCTTAGAATAAATTAAATAATATAGTACAATTGTATAAAACAAAGAGCTGAGGCCGTTGCAACATGGAATTGGCCTTTTCAATGAAATTAACTGCCAAAGCAATAAAGCTGTTAACATCACTGTAGACTAAAATCCTATTTTACAATATAACTCATGCCAATTCATTTGAGATCTGTATTTTCCCTTTAGTATTTCTGTTTCCTTAAAAGGCAAATCTGCAGTCAGTGATAAAGTGGACCAGCAGCACTGTTGTCTTTCCCATTGTACAGCACCACTAAGTCTGATAATTTCTGTCCCACAGTATGCCAGCTCAGCAGTCTTCTAACATCCTCTGCAGTTCTTTCCCCATCTCTCTCAGGAGGTGCCTGCACTAAAACATCCATCTTATTGATCATACTCGGAGCTACTTTTCCACACAGGGGGGAAAAAGCATGTGTGATTGGCATGTGCATCTATTTCACTGCACACACTCTGGAAGATTATGTCCAACTGTAGCTTCCCAGCACCTGAAATATGCACTATTTCATTGTTTTCTACTATAGATATCATTTGGGAGGAATATCCAGGTGTGCTTACAACTGCTTTTGCTGCTAAGGTTACAAACCTGATGGAAACATCAGGTATATACTCCTGTTGTTCTTCTATTGGTGTATTAACAGTAAATCCATCACTGCCCAATCTGACTTACTCCAGCAGTCCTTTGGTTCTTACTGACGTGGTGTGACTAAAAATACTTATCAGTCAGATCTCTGTCTCTTTGCCCATCTGCCTCCCCTCTCTGTGTACATTGGTGCCTGCTGGCCCTCTTGTTTTCATACCTTGCCTATATAATTTTCCTCCCCATCACTGCCCTACATTATTTAGCAATCCTCCTTCAGATGAATTCCTGGCTCGTGATCAACTTGGTCTTTGGAATGATCATCTTATGCTACAAGTGCATAAACCTGCTTCCAATATCTCATCTAGACCTTTCCAGGAGATTCCTCCTGGATCTTCAGTTCAGAGCTAGCCTTTGATCCCACAGGGACTCTCAGTACCTTGATTACTTCAGCTGTCAGGCACCCATCCCAAAATACACTGATATCATCCTTATTTACCAGTGCGTGTTGCTATCTTTATTTGGGCTAATAGCAGTATAGCCTTGGCAGCAAGCACAAGGTTTAGTAGTCAAGATTGCAAGGTACATGAGCAAGGTAAGAGGTTCATAAGCAAATGAAAGATGTTCCAATGGTTGACACAGCCCTCCCACCAAGCTTTTAAAGATGAGGCAACTTGCCCTATGTGTCGGCTATGTGCGCACTGTCTGATTCCACTTATGAAGGCAGCGCCTGGTTCTTGAAGATAAAACAGTGACCTGCCTCTCTGCTTCCAGCTCTGCCACCACCTCTTCCTCCTTCAGACCCTCCTGGCTGGTTGTAGTCCTCCTCCCTCCCTGATGAGGCTCTGTGCTCCACCAAAGGGGCATGCCAGCAGCTCTGCTTCTCCCTCTCTGACATCTAGGCTCATAAGGAGAGGACCCCTCTGCATCCCTGGGTGCCAGCCTTCCAGCACCCCCACCCTGGCCCACAGATTCCTTTTTAAACATCTAAGGCAGCAATGACTTATGGTGCATGAATGAACTACAGGTGTTGGAAACTTGTGGAACGTGAGGTTGTTATGCAGAAAGGTGTTAAAGCCATGGGAATAAAAGAATACTAAACTGTATCCACCATTCGGAAGGTAGTACTAGGCTTCCATCATAAAATATTACATAAATAGATGGCTATTTCCATGTAGCGACAGACAGAGTAATTAAAATCAATTGCCTAATGAATCTGAAAAATTAATAACTGGCTACAGCTATTCATTCCTGGAGTCAAAGCTAATTAACCTTTATATGGAGAAATAAACTGGAAACCACAGAGTACCAATTATTAAACATTTCACTAATTTGCAACAAAAGCTACCTCATAATAGACTTCATTTTGTAGACTGATTAAACTTGGAAGAAAAGCTTGCACAGAGGAATCTAATTATTTCCTTGGATGCCTATTAGTTTTCTTTATCCCATTATCAATTTACAGTATACCCTATATTCAGTGAATATGTTTTACTTTCTAAGTGATAAATTTTTACATTTATAAATTGTGCTTAGACAAATGCCTAATTTGATCAATGTTACTTAAACTAAAGTAGGAGTATCTGCATGACCAAAGAAAGCCTAATGAGTGAATATGGTTTACTGCAGGGCCAATCTTTCTTTCTGAGTTTCAGCCAAGGCAAAGAGTTCCAGTGTGAAGAATGCTTCATTTTACTCTTTAATTTGGTAAGCTAACAACATCCAAGACTCTCTTGACAGGGGTTTTTATGATATGGTTTACTTGCTGGGAAAATGTCCAAGGCATCATTGATTGGATTAAAAATCCAAATTTATTGATATGTCTGTTTGAAAAAGCTTTATTAAGACATTATCCACAAGCATTATTATTGGTCAACAGTAGTTTATGCTCCCGGGGTACAAAGAAAAAGGCACTTTAATCTTCTATAGATCTGGGATAAATACTAAGAAAGAACAAGTCCTGCCCCAAATCCCCACTAGCTTCTGTAGTTGATGATTAATTAGAATTTATGTGGGAAAACATGGGACATGAAGGGGTAATTGTGTATTCAGATGAAATGATGACAATACAATTTAAGTTTTCTTTAAAAATCAACTTTGGGTAAAAGGTTCTCTGCTTAGTTTGAGTTTTCCCCCCAAATTAGATCCATCTAAATTACTTTTTGAGATCAAATATCCAATTAAGAGTTTTAATAAGATGGGAGAAGGAATAATAAACAAAGCTTGTGAAGAATCTATAAAATTTTGCAGAAATAAAAATATAAATTTGAAAAAGGTATAAGAAATACAGTGAATTGTACTCTGGGCATCAAAGAGAAGATATCTATGCAAATATGGGAACATTTTTCAATAACTGCCAAACCTTTCTCCTAAATATGGACGCTTGAGGAAAATTACTACAAGTTGCTTATCGGAGTTTATTGCTGCTTTCCTGATAAGCAAGACAAAAATGTTCTCGAATTCCTAACTGTGAAAGGTGATATTTATCATTTGTGATAGACTTGTTCTTGGACCACCAGAATCAAAGAAGCACTGTATGGAAAAAGATAAATATTATAATGGAAAAGATATAGGGATGTACTGAACATTGGATTCACTGGTGCTTCTTCTCACCTATAGGATTTGATATATGATAATAATAATAAGAATGGTTTTTGTAGAATACTGGAAACAAAAATTTACAAACACAAACGGGCTAGATAAAACGTAGGAACAGGCAAAAATAATCAAATATGCAACAATATAGGAAGAAACAGCAATATAAAGAATAGGATACCATTATAATTTTTTTGCATCATGAATTTTCAACCGTTGTTAGTAATAAAATGCCCAAGGCATATTAATGAGCTTACAATCTACCACCCTTAAAAACTGGATGTCTAATGGCAGTACATATCTGTGGCATCAAAACTATTTTGATTATTTTTATATCAGTCATTAGATCTAAGAGAATTAGAGCAAAGCATGAAACTATTTGTTTTTTGGACAGTGGCCTCTACTATACGAATCACATAGTAAATGCCATTAGTATACTGTCAGTATCAATATTTAGCAAATATTTAAAACCACTCAGAGAATGAGTTCAGTGTCATGTCTTGAATTCATGTTAAATCCAACATTTGCAGCTTGAAATTAACTGTGTCTTGAGAAGCCTCATTACTAATGGGGATTCCTCCCCCAGCCCAAACATCATAGATTTACATGAAATCCCTGAAATGCCGCAAGGCGCTCCCCCGCCCATAATGACAGAATTTTAATAATTAATCCTTTCCCTTTTTGACAATGCAGCATGAAATATGTACGTTTTTGCATGAAAGAAGTGAAAACTGAGAGCAGCCATCCCAGTTCACTTTAATGGGCACTTTGTTCAAATAGAACAAGAGAAAGGAGAAGCAAAGAACATATATTGGGGGGGAATGGAACTGTTAATCAAACCTCAGTAATAGTTTATATTTTATGAAATCCCCAAAGTCAGGTGTAAAAATTACCAACAACAAGGCAAACATAGTAACTGTTCTGGAAGTAGCCTTTCAACTTGTTTTGGCTGTGACAGCAGCAGAAACAAAAGGTTTTACTAATAAGGTATAATATAAATTATTAACACTTCTAGTGTATGATCAAACGCATTTCAGAGTATTTGCTGAATAATTCTGACCTGATGTGTGCCAGTAATAATATGTATTTGCACACTCTTATTCAGTCTCACTCATTTCCCGCTTTCTGATGCACCTGCAACCTACAAAATAAATCTAATAATTATAGTGCAGGTTTGCATGAGATCTTACTCATGTACACCAAGACTGACATTACAGATTGGAAGGAGTATATACGTAAAACACAGCTTCCCTTATTCTAAAATAAACAAATCACCTCTTGACCCATCTGCTCTCGCCAATTATTGTGCAATTTCCTTTCTCCCCAAACCCACTGAGCATACTGCTTACTCCTCAACTTTCTCTCCTTCAAGCCTGATTTTGGTCCCCCTCCTTCTACCCTCAGCACTCCACTAAAACTGCCCTCACCAAAACTATCCTGCTAAATCCAAAAAGTCTCTATTCAAGTCCTTATCCTCCTTGGCTTCTCTGCCTGCTTTTGATACAGTTGAACACTCCTTCCTCAACTCCTGTTTCCTCTGTAGGTCTTGATGATTCTGTCCCTCTTCTTTCCCTTTCTCCATTGATCACCTTTTTGTAACACGGGAACAGATCTGTTCGGTATGTAGGAACATTAGTAGCTTATGGAATCATGTGCATCCTTCACATGCTAGTGCCAGTGGTCCTGGTGGCTGACATGAGATTTGATCACTCACCAAGCGCAAGTCTATCAACAGACCACTTTAGTATTCCCTGAGTTCACCATGAATACAAAGTTGTTTATATAAAAATCTCATGGCTCCATTGTCTTCTCACACACCAAAGTAGTGTAGGTGCTTTCTGTGCCGGCTGGTATGCATCTAAACACCAGAGGGAGTGACTGAAGACTCTTTTTTTAATTTCATGCTCAGTCAAGTTTAAGAGTCATTAACAGAACCTCTCTCCCTGGAAATGTTAAGTTCTGGGAACTTTTTTTGATTTACCTAATCAGCAGTGGGATAACCTCACACAAATGTTCCTAATGCATGCAGGAAAGACCTCTGCTCTCTGAAAGTTGCTGTTAGGGTGTTGGGTGGGTTTTTTGGCATGTTTCCAAATTAATAATACTGTTCCTTTCCAAACACATTCTATCAGGAAGGTTAAATTCATACCATATACGTTTCTAGAGAAGTTACTTTGATTCTTGAGTAAGCTCTGTGGTCTCAAAAGGGAAATAGTTGCTCAATGGCGCAGCTCAAATTTATTCTACCAGTTTTAATGGATGCTATGTAGCAGTGTGTCATCTATTAATGCCAGGCATACATCACCAAGGTTTGGACCATGGCTTACTGCTCAAGCCCCTCAGTTCAGGATCATAACAGTAAGGTTCCTAGGCAAAGTTTGAGCCAGGATTTTTAGTCATGTTGTGTGTGTGCTAGAGTCACTATCAAATTGCTAAAGGAGAAGACTGTTGAAACAACACAGTTACTGACAGTGATGTGTCACACAGTTTATTATGAAGCAATGAGGCACACTTCAGATACTGCCACCAGCCAGAGGGAGCCTCTTAGGGCCACTGGGAGGTTGTACCCCATGGCAAGAGTGAAAACCATGTACACTGGCAAGAAAAGGAGCAATTGTTCCAAGGTTCCTTCGGCCCTCTTCGCATGTCATGGTAAATAATAGTTAAGGTTTGTTTTTGGCTTACTGATGGTGGTTCATGATATCTGGTTCAGTAATAAAATGAAGAGAGAGACTGTGGTTTGTTTCTCTCACCTGCTAAGCAGGCAGGAACAAAATGGCCCAGATCAGGATGTTCATGGCCAAAAATAATCTATGTGCAAACTTGGCCCTTGTGAGCCTGTGGGCAGGGACTGTTTTATCTTTGAATATCTATACAATGCTTAGAAAATGCTAGGCACTTTATGAGTGTTGATCAACAACTTATTGATATTATAAGGCCTTGAACAAGATGTAGAGTTGAGGCCACAGCCTACGCTTATTACTGCCTTCTAAAAACATCCCAGCTGCTTGACTTGCCTGCCACCCTCTTCCCCAGTCCAATCGTTTGGTGGCTCCAACTCATTTATTTGTATGGCAGTATTTCTGAGATTTACACTTTAAAATCCAGAGCGGGGGGAGGACTGGTAGGAGATCTGCTTACAAAAGTCTGTATTCATGAGCAGAGAATAGAGTACTAGAAACTGTGTGATCCAATTAAGTTGACTACTAGTAGATTCAGTACAAATAATCTGATGTTAGGATTTCATAACTCTTTGCAAATATTTTAAGTTGTGCAAAACCCAGAATATTTCAAATATGTATGTCTTATTTTGGTATGACTCCCACCTTCCTTGCAAAACAGAATTTCCCTCTGAACATTTAAATACCCAACATCTTGAAGCATAAAGCCACTCAGATGTGAAAAACTGCATTTCCCATTTCTCCAAGCCACACTTACTGGAGGGGAAAGAGCTCACAGCAATATGGCTTATCAATATGTAGCAGTCAACCAGCCAGAGGTGTGGCATAATTTATCTTTGCAAGAATGCTTTTTAATCCTCATGCATCACTAAGTAGCAAAAGTAATTCCTCTCTCTCTGCAGGTTAGTTACATTAAATCATTTTAAAATGTTTATGCTGAAAACAATCTGCTTGTATCATAAATGTGTGATCTCAAAAGTCCTAGGCAATATAATTTCTTGCAAAATAAGAGAATCTGAATCCACATGAGCCTCTTGGATTGCTTCCACAAGCTTAGCAGGCAGTGTTTTCTGCCTATTTCAGTTTCTTTTGTGAAATTCCAAGTAGTTCCACTGAAATGCGTTAATGCCAAAACCATCTATCAGGAGTCCAAAGAAAGAAATTGTGGACAACATAGGAGATACTTGAAAATGACAACCATATGATATGCCTGGAGGAGAAAGGAACACAAACTTACAGTACAACCACCTCATGACCTTGGCTGGTTCAGGTTTTCAGATGCTATTTTTGGCTGTTAACTCTCTGACTCTGAAGGCACCACAACAGTAGCTTTATATACTAAAATGATCTCTGATGAAATAGGAGCATGATTTCTTCCTCCTAGGGAATTCTGGGCTATTAATCTATGCTAACAGTGTTCTCAGCTTCTTTGTTTATGTGCAGACATGCATGTTAAACAGTTCTGGTAGGAAAGAAGCTTCCAACAAGATAAGCAAAATTTCTAATGCTTATCACACATAATAGCCTTGGAAAGAATGGGCAATATGTTGTTCCTATAAAGAAACCTTCTGAATATAATGATATTGTTCTCTGATGTACTTTCATTCTTTAGCAGCTTTTTCTAGACTAAAATTAATGTGAATACTCTACAAAGCAGTTTCCTATCTTAAATAACTGTTTCTTTAAAAGAATTTGCAGTCAAGCACACAAAAAACCTTATAGCTGGCAAGCAGGACTCTGTCTGAGCCTAATGAACATAACACAGCCTAATGCAGCCTCCACTGTAGTGAAAGCTACATTGGCTTCAGGGTTCAGGGCCTCCTCTTACATGCACCTAGAAGAGGTAGAGCACACAAGCTAAGAATTGGGTTATGCTGCTCTTGATGATCTTGGTTACTCTGTGGAAACAGTAGCACTGTTCGGGGGGGGGGAGGGCTCTGCTGGTCTTGGGGTCCAGGCAAATGCCCACTCTTGCCACCCTCTGGAGCTATCGCTGAGGGGGAGTGTTTATTTCACAAACACAAAATGCAGTTGCACAGAGAAAATTTCCTGCTAATGTAACTCAGAGAGCATGAAAAGAACTATATGCGGTCAGGATACTTGCAAAGGAAAATGCTGAGATAGTCATGTCAAAGCTGAACCCGCCAAATCTACAGTTTATCAGGGATTGCTCAGAGGAAACAACAACAGTGCTCTAGTCCAAAGATTGCCATAATGCAAGAAGCAGTAATGGGAGCAGATTTCAGAACTCAAGCTCAAATATACTTTATTCCCCCACCCCAACATAAGCATAGTCAATATATCAAAGTATGTTGTGTATATAA
This sequence comes from Podarcis vaucheri, assembly GCF_965113315.1. Taxonomy (NCBI): domain Eukaryota; kingdom Metazoa; phylum Chordata; class Lepidosauria; order Squamata; family Lacertidae; genus Podarcis; species Podarcis vaucheri. The sequence continues at coordinate 34,872,281 of NC_138766.1, read as the reverse complement.
AGGAAATTGGGCCACATAAGTTCCTATCCCCTTTTGAAATAATAGGCAATACAAACATTGTGTATATTAGTTATGAGAGTAAATTAAAAGTTAATTGTTCATTCATTGAGTTGATTATCTTCGCAGTGGTAAAAACGATATTAAATATCTAAACTATTACCGGCATGTGAGCTATTCTTATCTTCCAATAGTACATGGAACACAGAATGTACAATTGGATTTTTGAAAATATTGCAAAAAGACCCCCTGCCAGGAACTCAATCAAAGATCTTAGGTGTGAAAAATTACGAGATGAGAAAGGAATGCCCAAACTGGCTTTTCACAAATGGGTCACTGATCTGTCGGACATCAGATCTACGTTCAACACTTTTTTATTTACTACTTCTTACCTTTACACATGCAGCTTTCATTTGCTTTTTTATTATTAAAGTCCTCAAATTTAAAACTGCTTTAAACTTTTGTGCTTTAGAGAATAAAGGTTGAGAGGAAAGAGTGTTAATAGATGTTTTAAGGGTCAAACCTTCTGTGCTACATATACATATAATTAAGAACATCTGAATCATCTGAATCTTCTTCTGATCTTTAGCCCGGTAATGGAAAAAACGCTCTCTCACAATTTATTTAAAACCCAGTTTCTTCTCAAAAGATCAAGGGTGGGGAGGGGCAAGGGAAGGGTGGGTATGCCTTAATGTTCAAATGAAGTTGTTACTAGGATCAAAGCTTCATCTGACTGAAAACCAGGTTGAAAACATGTGAGCCACAGGTTCCACTGCATTTGAAAAGAGTATTTGGGGTTGCAAAGGAAATACAAAAGGAGGAAAAGTAGTCACCTCACCATAATTTGGACTCCAACTAGGAAGAAAGATATTGCCATTTATAATGAACAGCACTATATCATGTTTTGGGTGAGTGAAATTCTTGTCCTGGGGATCATCCTTACTCTCAAGAGAAGCCTAAATGGAAAACTGTTGATGACTATTTGACACAATTGGCTGGAAACAACTGACCCTGACATTTTTTAAAAAATGATGAAAAAGAGTAACTATGTTCCAGTTCTTTCTGCTGTGCAACCTGGGGGAAATGTATGAAATGTTGACTTTATTCCTTTTGATATTATTGGCAGTTAACCATCTAACATTTCTAAACTTCAGTTCTAACCAGCAAAATCTCATTTTTGAGCGAAACACTTTATACTCTTGAATCAAAACAGACAAAATTCACTTAAACTCTAACTCTGTGGGTAATGCATCTATAATTGTGGATAGTCTTTTGTTTCCTTAACCATCCTAGAGGACATTGTTTTAGTCACTCTCAGGTTAAGTAAAGCATTTCATTGTCGGGAGAATGAAAAGAAGCTGCCCAATTTGTGCTAGACTTTGGACTTGCTCCTGGATGAGGATGCTGATCTAGCCTGTGTAGCAGAAACCTAATTAGGGAAGGAAGGAGAGGTCAAATTGACACAATTATACCCACCAGGTTACACATGCAGCAGGAGGTAGGAACCGGGGGTAGGGAGGCAGAGTTGTACGGAGCTATTGGAAGTCCATCCGCCTATCAAGATACACTTTCAAGTGACCTCCTGGTTTAGAGTGTGTGAACCTTGGGTAACAGACAGGATTGGGATTCTAATGATTTTGTTTGTTTGTTTATTAATTATGTTTAATATATTGTTTTTTGTCAAAGTGTTTTGCATAATTATGTATTTATTTGATGTGTTTAGATGCCACCCACCATTTGTCTCCTTGCCCGAGCTAGGTGAGGCACTCTTGGGGGTGCTATTGGTTTCCCCCAGATTACATGAAGCTGATGGGAGAGGTCATGCTGACAGCCAACTCTATCTCTCCATTTCAACTGGGGCCAAGAAGGCTGTAGATATACTGGACTGTGGTGTGGGGACAATGATGGATACGGGCTAAAACCTGAGGCTTCATCTATAGAAGGCAGAGATGCTGACTTTCAGTAGACAAACTGGTCCAGGAGAGGATGTACAACCGGTTCTGGATCCAGACTGCAACTTGGGAGCTACTATTAGATCTGACAGTGCAGATCTTGCTGGCAACTGTAGCTAAAATGTGTCTTTGCTCAATTTAGACAGATGCATGAACTGCTTACTTTCCTGGAGAAGCCAGAGCTGGCCAGTTACATACACATGCCTTACTTAACAGAGCATTTTACTGAAATATACCTACACAAAACTGCCAGTAACTGTGGTTCATGCAAAACCACAGAATGCTTTCAGGTTTCTACTTCCTGGATATTACACTCATCCTGTGGTATCTGTTTTCAGGCCCAATTCAAGGTGCTGGGTGCTACCCTCTAAAGCCCTAAATGGCTTGGGGCCAGAATATCTGAAAGACTGTCTTCTCCTGCAAGAACCTGCCTGTCAGTTATGGTCATCACCAGAGCCCTTGATCCTTGTTCTACTTTAAAGGTAAGTGTGACTAACAGTAACATGGCCTTCTTAGTGGCATCATCTCAATCGTGAAACTCTCTTCCAAGTAGGCCTGGGCAAAGTATCGATACATAGTCCAGGATTGGTATGAGGGCCAGACTGTGATGGCTGCTTCACCTGGCGTTATACTGCAGGTGAAACTGCCTCTGCTGAGCGCCTCTGCCACCAGCGCCCAAAGCGTGAGGGAGAAACAAGCTGTAGTCGGGCACTGGCGGCAGAGGCGCTCAGCAGAGGCAGTTTCACCTGCAGTATAACGCCAGGTGAAGAGGCCACCACCTCTGGCCCCAAACCGCTGAGGGAGGAACAAGCTACCGTATTTTTTGCTCCACAAGACACACCTAGTTTTTAGAGGGGGAAAGCAAGAAAAAAATAATACCGTATTTTTCGCCCTATAGGACGCACCGTCCCATAAGGCGCACCTAGTGTTTTTTTTGGGGAAAATAAAGGGAAAAAAATTATTCCCCCCCCCCCAGGCGCGGGGCTGGGGCGGGGGAAGCCCGAGCTTCCCCTGACCCCAGCCCCCAAACAGGCAGCTCTCTGCAAGCCGTGGGAGCCCAGCGCTGGCTCCCGCTGCTTGCGGAGAGGTCTGCGAAGCCTGGACGCACCGAGCTCAGCGCATGCAGGCAACTCTCCGCAAGCAGCGGGAGTGCTCCCACTGCTTGCGGAGAGGTCCACGAAGCCTGGAGAGCAGAGGGGTCGGTGCGCACCGACCTCTCTCGCTCTCCAGGCTTCAGTGAAAGCCTGCATTCACCCCACAGGATGCACACACATTTCCCCTTCATTTTTGGAGGGGAAAAAGTGCGTCCTATAGGGCGAAAAATACGGTATTCTGCACAGTCCATGTAAGCTGCTCTCGCTTTTCTTGCTTTAATGACTTCTGTCCCGCTTTGCGCAGCTCTCATTTTGCTTGCCCATCCCACCTCGCTGTAAAAGAGGAGGGGGAGACACTGGGACAGGTGCTTTGCTTGCTTTACAGCGAGGCGGGATGGGCAAGCAAAGTGAGAACTGCGCAAAGCAGGACAGAAGCCATGTAAGCAGCTCTCGCTTTGCTTGCTCCCGTCCGTCCCTCCTCCTGGTTGCTGAAGCCAGCAGAGCAAGAGCAATAGCTGCACAGAGGCTCTTGCTCTGCTGGCTTCCCAGCGAGCGACGGACGGGAGCCATGGCTCCGGCTGCAGAGGCATCCCTCAGCACGCGACTGCAGCGGTAGCCAAGGGATCCCTCTGCTGCCCAGTGCATTCACTCCATAAGAGACACAGACATTTCCCCTTGCTTTTTAGGAGGAAAAAAGTGCATCTTATGGAGCGAAAAATACGGTACACTGGCAGGGACCAAGGTAGCTTGTTCCTCCCTTGGCTGCCTGCTCATCAACCAAGAAGTGTAATAGAGCCCCCACCTTTCCTCCAGCTTGCATGAGCCGGAGGTGGGCTGGGGCTCCTTTGAACTTTTTTGTTCAGGGCATGCGGCTGCCTGCCCTTCAGTGGAGAGATTGGGCTCCCTCAGCTGGGGGGAGGGCTTCCCGCCCCCTAGCCAAGCAGCTGGCCAGCAGCTAGCTGCATAGGTCCCAGCCCGCAAGGTGCAAGCGCCTCAGCTCCCACAGTGAGAGGTGTGACAGTTTCACCCCGTGCCTCACGGGCTAAGGCCAATGCGGCTTGTTTCAATATTGTGGTGTATTGCCAGATTGCGATGTTTGATACATCACAATGTTGAAAACCTAACATTGCCTAACACTACTCCCAAGATCACGAAAGTATTAAAATCAAGGCACAAGAATTACAGATCACTAGCCCAAATCCCCTCTGTGTTTAACACAGACTATATGCTTTAGTGCTCCCCATAGAAGGTGTAACACCATTTGAAATCACATGTCATAAAAAAATTAAAACCACCAAGTTTCACTGGAAGTTTATTTACTATTTGTTGTCTGTGGTAAACCATGACAATGAAAGCTAAACCTTAAGGGATAATTTAAGAATAAAACTATAAAAGATAATATTATTTGATGAAGAATTCAGGCAAAACTGGTTCATCGAAAGGGTAATAACTACATGGAGTGTGTTACAGTTAAATGCAAAGCAAATCCAAGAAAAATTAATTCCAGCAATGCAGCTATTTTGAGTGCAGTAGTATTTCAGGCATATTACAGGAACGTGGATTGTGAACAAAATATAACATGCAAAAACCATAAGCAGCACCTACTATTTTTATTTATACCGTATTGGCCCGAATAAAAGTCACACCCGAATATAAGCCACACCTTGAAAATTCAAGAGGGGGGGAAGAAAAAAAAGACAACACCTGAATATAAGCCGCTTCCTTAAAATTCTGCAGACACTCACACCTGTTCCATTTTACCATATGTCTGTTTCAGCCGCGATATCGTAAAAAACAATTTTTAAGGTTGCAAATTTAAGCTGCTCTTTGGAGAAAAAGTGAGGGTTATATTCACGCCAATATGGTAGTTGCAGAGATTTCTCATGAAACCACTTCAGACTGGCAGCATTCTTGTCTGATGATTCAACTGGATCATAGCAAGATAATCCTTTATAATCTTCTCCCAAGGACTGTTAAAAGTTGTTCTCCTAACTATTTCCCCCATTTTATATGATAGAAATAAAAAAGCTAAATTAGAGATGCTTCTACAATGGACAAATTCCACATTACCCAGAACAATTCACTTTAAATTCAGGTTGTAATTTGTTTTAAAAGGTTAGAGCTTCATTCACATCTAAAAAGCCTTCACATTCACTTTTTTTTTCTAGAATAGCAAAGGCTGACATGTATTTTACTCACCTCTGTTAAACCAGACACCTCTCCTTTGGCTAATGGCCTAGTGATGGACGGGGTGAACACTCTGGCATCCGACACTGGGCTCCCCCTCATAAAGTGCTTCCCTGCTTCAAAAATGTTCACTTCTACCATTTTACCCATGAACTCAGGGTTCTTTGGCACAAGTACCTTTAAAACAACAACAATAATAAAAAACTTGCTTAAATGGAACACTTTAAAGTACTCAAGTTTGACATGTAGACGTGGGGAGGGGGGAAGTAAATATAAAATCTGCAAATCACAATTACTAATGCATGTTACTGTAAAATTTGGTAACAGGTAGACCTACCTTAACAAAAACATATGCAACATCAGATCTACTTTTTCTTTCAGGTTCTCTGATGTATATCCTCGGGATTTGAATAGATGTATTCAAATTAATTTACTATCAGGAAATTTTAAACAGTTCTGCTTTGTAATTACATTCTTAACCAAATAAGCATTCAGGACAAATTGTTACATGTTTTATTGTGATATACATTGAGGTTTTCTTTCATCTCACATAGGTTCCAGATATCAAAATATTGTTATAAGCATGTAGCTTTGCATACAACTGAAAACCAGTTGCTGATGATTTCTGTCCAACAGAATTTTAAAGGGATAGAAGCCATATAAATGAGGATACACAAGGGTACCTTGTGTTTTTGAAGGAGGTAATGTCAGTAAATAGATTACATTGATGAATTACCGTATTTTTCGCTCCATGGGACGCACTTTTTCCCTCTTAAAAACTAAGGGGAAAAGTCTGTGCGTCCTATGGAGTGAATGCAGGGGGAGAGGCGGGCAGGAAAAGCCCCCAAGAGCTGCACACAAGCTTCGCGCGGCTCTTGAGGGCTTTTCCCCAGGAGGGAGAAGGGACCACCGCTCCCCAACCTGTTCTGGGGGCTGGGGTCAGGGGAAGCTCGGGCTTCTCCCGCCCCAGCCCCGCGGCTAAAAAGGAGAAGCCTGAAGCTCCCGGAGCACAGCACGAACTGCTGCTGCACTCCGGGGGCTTCAGGCAGCTATCCGCAAGCCTTTGGAGAGCAGTGGGAGTTCTCTCTGCGCTCAGAAGGCTTGCGGATAGCCGCCTGAAGAGCGGGAGTGGTCGGTGCACACCGATCCCTCTTGCTCTCCAGGCTTTGCTGTGCTGGAGAGGTGCTGCACAGTTTTCCCTCTCTGCGCAGCGCCCCTTCAGCGAATCGGGAGGAGAAATGGAAGGGGCTCTGTTTCTCCTGCCACTTCACTGAAGGGGCGCTGAGCAGAGGGGGAGAATTTTTTTCCCGTTCTCCCCCTCCTATGGTCCGGTGCATCCTATAGAGCGAAAAATACGGTAATCTTTATATGATTGTTAAAATAAGGAGGGAAAGAAAGACATTCTCTCTCCTGCTGCCTCCCCCCACCAGTCCAAGAAAAAGATTTACCTGCTCGTAGAATCGATTATGAGCAACATAAAACTTGGAATCAAATGATTCTTCTGTCACAAGAACATTTTGTTTCTCCCCAATCTATAAAGTAAGAAAGTCAACAGGTGAAGCCATAAATATACCTCTGAAGAAAGGAGGAATCAAGAAACTTTCTCTTACAAAAGAACCACATCAGTTTATCTGTAAGGCAGATAATAAAACGTATTATTACTAGGGAACTCATAACTCATTTTTCATTGTCAAAAGCTTTCAGTGTGAAACTCAAAAGAGATCCCCATAAGTGCATCATATATAAACACATGCATGTTTCATGTGCATCTCCACAGCACAAAACATGGATCTTTAGACCATGGGTATCTTTACCATTGGGGCATAGTAAAGCAAATGCCTCAGGCAACAGATGTTATGGGGCAGTGGCAGCAGCAGCAGCCCCTATGTTTAAAGACAGTGTTGTATATATGCTACATCCCGCTAGCCCACTAACACCAGCCTGCTGCCCTGAGGTGTGATGGAGGTTGCTGTTCCATCACCAATGTTACTATCCAATCACCAGAATTGAAGCAAGATTCAGCTATCAGCCCAGCCTGCTTCTGTGCAATAAATGAGATGACATCACTCTGCCTTTTGCTTTATTATTATTAATTTAATTTAATGCGTATACTGTACAAGCAAATACTTGCATATGCTGTTTTGGAGAATACATAACCATATAATTTTTTTGTATTTTGTGCATAGCTGTACAATATGTGTGTAGTGACTGTAATGCTGCATATACAAATCCTATGTTCTCCCCCTCTTACTTCTTTAACAAAATAGGACTGAGCTAGGCAGCAGATGTACACAGTGCAAGCCTCCATTTTTTCAACTGTTTCCCTGCCTGGCTTGAGGCTGGAGAAGCAGGAAGGATTAAACAGAAGTCAAAGAAAGCAGGGCTTGAATAGCATCTAGTTAGCATAACAAAAGGAAGTGCCTCAGTTATTCAGCATTGGGCAATGCATCTCATTAAATACAAGTGAAAGAACAATTATTTAGGCCCCCTATGAATACTGTTTGGCACTGAGATATATATCAGAGAGAAATAGCAGGGCCATTCTGCTGGGAGAGTTTCTGCTTTCCCAGCCCAGCAATCCTGCTTGAGGGTAAATAGCCCACTTCCATTACTGTGCACCTGCATCTGACTGCTTCATTTTGATTTGGTTCCCTGCTGTGAAAATGTCGCTTCTTCAAGCACATACAAGCCCTGAAATGCAGTTCATATGAAAATTATATTCAGAGATGTCAGCAGTGACCTAAAAATGACAACCAAGGCCTCAGACTATCTGCTTTATTTTAAATTCTGTAATGTTTTACTGATTTCCACTCCCTTTCTGTCGCTTCTTTTTTCTACAATAGCATAATAAACTAAGCTATAATGCTGGAAGTTCTAGAAAACTGTATTTTGATTTAAGATTAAACAAGTGTAAATATATATAATTTCATTCTTTATGCGTCCCAAAGATTGCCTCTTTTGATTGTCTTTTCCAAAAATATGGCCAAATAATCAAAGGACTCAGAACATAGGAATTACTATGGAAACCTGCTCTAATTACTTATAATTTGCCAACTTCAATGTCCATAATTACCACTAAGCATCACAGTACACGTTTTGAAAATTACTTTAGTATAATAAAGGGAAATATACCAAATGCATATTCCATTACCACTTCTAGAAATATATGCATAATTAATATAAACCTCAACATAATAATTCACAACTAAAATAATCTTCAAACCTAAGTGTATTTAATTTCCAGATATATCATACATATGTACATAAGTCACTATATTGTTACACGTCACCCCAATCTCATAGCGGTGTGAGATTCCAGGGGTTCCAGACACTCAGCCAGGGTTCATGTTTTATTTTGAAAATGAGGCACAGCAGAGACTGGGCTGTCTTTAGGATATATGGCCTATTTACACACATATACAACCTGAGCCTAAGATGGACAGGTTCACTGCATCAATATCCCCAAAGAGTCAGCTGCAACCTTGGATTCAAACAGACACCCGACATTGTGCTCCACCTCTCTGACTTTTCTGCTTGCTGCCTTTACCAGCTTGCAACCTGTTTCCTTCTAGGTCACATCACAGCCTACCATCAACTCTAAACTCTGGCTATCTCAGAGCAGGAGGAGCGGCCCCAACCAATTGTCATCTGGCACAAAGCCCCCTGTCTTTGGCTTTCTTAAGGGTCCATTATCTTTCTTTTGTTCTTTTAATGGCCCAGCTCCCAGGTGATCTCCTGAACACAGAAAGCTGGGTCCAAAGATCAGGAATCTGACATCCAGTTTAGCTCCCCAAGTGCTGATTAAATTCTAACACCTACTGGACCCAGGACTTTCCATTGTGGGTTTAGTATATTTTCCCACTCACAGGCACTTAGAAGATGCTGGTGCTGCTTTTGCAATCCAGCTATGGAGTACACAAAAGAACAATATCCATTATGGACTTCTCTTGCATAAATATAATCATTTCAGGGCCATGCAGCTCCAATTCAATGTTGTGCGTCTCTTATTTACTTCACTTGGATAAAATCTCAATAGCTCATAGTCATCATTCTCAGAAAGGCCCAGTTTGAGAATACATAGCATTTTCTTTTTGGTTTGCATTATTTTACAGTGAGACCAACTTTCCCCTTTTGGAGAAAGATGTTATCTTTCAGGATGCATCTGTCTGACATTTTCACTGTCAAGCTTAGAAGAAGAAAAAGGTAAAACGATGCCTAGAATACTACTCAGTCTTTATCTATCAATATTGATCAAGATATAGGAAACATTTGTTTCCTGGCACTTCTGCTAAACGTCTAAATTAGAGGATCAGATTAAAGTACTGCTGGGCAGATTAATGGAACACCATCACTGTCATTATAATATGCAGGATGAATTTCTGTAAGATAGTACACAGATTATGCAATTATTGGACAACTGAATTTAAAGACTCCCATTTTGCTAGTGAGCTCTGCAGAACACAACACTTCAATATAATGAAAATGCCATTCATACACCAAAACAAAATGGCCCAATTCACTAGCAAGCTAAAGACAATGAAAGTGATTGCATAGGAGGAAAAACAGAAAGACTCGGACTCCTTTTATATAATTGGATAGAGCAAGGTGCTCATGGAATGTCTCTTGAATATCAAACAGTGGTTTTCAAAAGAGAACTACAGTGATTGTGGGGAAAATCAAATGCAATTGATAGCACTGATTCAAATTTTAAGTTTTGGATGCTCCAATTTAGTTTTCTTAATTAAGGGAGCAATTTTAACCCTACTTACCTGGGAGTAAGCCCCACTGAATTCAAGTAGCTGTGATTACAATTGCACTGTTAATAAGTTTATGTTGTAATCAAAAGTAGGAAAGAACAGATAGGCCATGTATACAAGATCATATCATATGATGAAACATGCTTTCTTAATTAAGAACTGGGGAAAGCCCGTCACAAATTGGTAGTCCACAAATTGGTGGGTCCACTATAGCTACCAATAAGTCCCTACGGCTCCATAGTGTCTCCAGTGTGACTTACTCCCTGAGTTGTGAATATGTGCCATTTGCACCAATGTGAGGAACCATGTATGAACAAATTTCAAGGCGTTTTTCTAATGGAGAATTATACTGAATACAGTGGTTGTGTGAACCAAAGTTGATTCCATTTTCCATGAGAGATGAAGGAGAAATGAAATTCAGTCTGCATTTAAAGGCAAATTTACTTAACACTTTCTGAAACAATACGTGAAATAAAACACAGCCTTCCATTGACATTTGCACTTCCCTGAATTTTACAATGCAGTTCTGCGGCCCATTAATGTGTATGAAATGTGTATGTTTGGGGAAATGTGCATGTAAATGCATATATGAGGGAAAATAAAATGTAAAACTACATTGTACTGGGGAAAAGTATGTCTAAATAATGTGTATATCTGGCAAAAATACATACAAAATGTATGGATTAAGAGAAATTTACACTAAAATGCTGATGAATCTTCGTGAGAACTTAAAAAAAAGTGAACTGATGTGGAAATGTGAAAACTGAACTTAACATTTGTAAAAAATGAAAAACTAAGAGAAATCAAAATTGACATATTCACTCATCCCTATTCTCTGCTCCCAGATGTATAATATACTCACATCCCCTTCAAAAGGGTGATGATTCTGTTTTTAAAATAAAGCATATCTTGACCTTTGAAAGAAAAGGGCAGAAGTTATGTCACCAAAATTAACATTTTTCCCCCTGTACAGGAGGGTTTTTATGATCCCAGTAAGGGAATTATCACAAAGAATATCTGAATTCCAAAAACATTAATATAGTTGGAGATGATTAATGTTGATAGAGATATGGTAATTCTGGACTATTATTTTAAAGAAAGCTCATAATGATATGTTTTTTAAAATGGAATTTCCTCTTTTCCAACTTAAAGATGCCTGAACAATTTATGCTTTTAGAACCTCTTCCTTTCCTTTTTGAGGCTTGCTTCCTGCCCTGAATTCTTTCCTAATTGTGTCTGCTTGTCTTTCTGTCAATCTTCCCTCGTGTTCCTGTACCTGGCTTACTTTTGCCCTGACATATATATAATTTTGTTTTATTTTTTTTCTTAATTAATAAAAATAATAAATACACATCATGGGCATGGTGGGTATACAAAAGAGAGAGAAATGAATAAATATATATTTTGCTATATAAATATGTATGTGTGTGTGTGTAAATCAAACATAGTTATGAAAAAAAGAGCGAGCATTAAGGAACATATTAAGGGAAAAAACAAATGAGGTAATTCATGGATGAGGAAAACAAAGAGGAAATGGCTACTTCTAATGAAACTGCATGAAATGTGGAGTCTAACTCATAATGGATGCAAGCAATTTTAACCTTACAAATATGCCAAAATGTGCCACCAAGGGTTCAAACACATGGATTATGGAAAGCCTCTAACGTAAAAAACAACAACAACAACAACAAAAAACACACCCTGCTGCACAACACTAAAGAGAGACAATGCTAGTGAAGGAGAACTCTTTCTTCACCACCACAACTATAGACAGAAAGCTCTAACCCATGTGCAATCCAGTTCAGCACAGGTTTCCCTCCATTTCTGTTCAAGCCACCTTCCCTTCTTGCTTCATTGCCCTCAATTTATGGATATGGGCATACAGAAGGGGAAAAAGCAGAATGCAGCAATAATGGACATGAGGCAAGTTCACAATGTATTATCTTAAGTATGTTTTGGTAGCTAGAAAGCGAAGCGCTCCGGCAAAAATATACCCACTTCTTACGTTGCAGTGTATTATTACAATGATACTGGAATTCAAACATAAACCTGCTGCATTTTTTACACATAGATGCTGGCAAAAAGTAATCTGTGCATCACTGTAGCTGCAGACAGGAATCTTGCATAAAAACACACAACAGTTTTCACCTACTGTTACTTTTCAACAACATTTATGTTCTCAAAATGGGATTTCAGCATCAATTTGTGGCTTGTCAAAATCACACAAGCTCCTGTGGTGGTGGGAAGAAGGAAAGCAATATGGCATTATACAAAAAAATTACCTTTGGGTACTGGAAAATAAAGCAAGAATTGTATTTCTAATACTTGTTGTACAGGTTCCTCTCTCTCATTCTTTTAGTGCTTTTGAAGAAGCAACAGCGTCCCTTGCCTAGCACCTCATTCTCCCAACACCAGTGGATATGATCAACTTCACTATCTCCTCCCCAACTTCATATTTCTAAAAAAATGCAAACAAAACACCAGGAGAATGGATAACAATATGGGACTCCACTACTTGGTTCTTGTACACTACTCTCTTTGAATCCTCTGTCTTCATAACATAGCTTAACAACACTAGACTATTTTGCAGGGCTAATGTAAGCCACTCTCTTGCTTCTCCCACCCAACTGGCAAATTTGGAATAAGAGCAATGGCCTTCATTCCCATTAGCCTTGATAGGGCAATTTAAAAATCATTTACATGAAATAAAATCCAACTTAGAAAGAGCAAAGTCCAGTCTTAGCTGCTACGTTTTGTTTGTAGAGAGATATAGTCATGTCCAATCATGACAATATTAAAAAAACATGTCTTTAAAATGAACCAGGAAATCCTTTATTCAGACAGCAAGTGTGTCAATCTTGACTTCTTTTTGCTTCTAAGGATATCACTGCTTCCCTAGAGGTCAATCGTAGTTAAGGCTTCTTTCACTGGACAGTGGAAAGTTGCAGTGGGGTTGTTGCTCACAAAATTATTGAGCAGAATACCTACCACCTGCACATTTCCCCTCATCTCTCTGCTTCAGTAGGAACTGGATAGTTTTTCTTTTTCTTTAAGGAGAAATTGGAAACCAGACCAATGGTCAAAACAAGCAGTGGATGGTGTGGCTAGAATTGGGCCAACTGGCCCATATAGCAGCCTAGGTGTAAGAAATAAGGGGGACGACACAACACACAGACTTTTTGAAACCAGGGCCTCTATTAAGTCTCGAACCTGCTTGAAAGATAAATCTGGAATTCCAGATGCTTTGGGGTTGAATCCAACTTGCTGAAGCTTTTATTACATGTCAGCAGGGAGCAGAATTTCAATCATTATTTTCTTCAATATTATGCTGTACTGTAAGATTAAATTAATGACTTTAGATATGCGTTTTAGGACTGCCAATATAATCCTACTTAAGGCAAACTAAGCAACTTATAAATGATTAGAAGAAGAGTCATTATATTGCCATGCTCACAACTGGCACAACTTTCTTAAGTCCCCACTTATTTTCAGAAGTAATAGCTTGAACACTTGACACAGGAAAATGTGGCATATAGTGGGGACGTGGAAAGAAGCAGACAAGTAAAACAGATTTGAAACAAGCAATTGATTTTTCCTTGAAATTCTGATTAAAAAGCGTTTGCTTTTGGTTTGTTTAATCAAGAGAGAGAAAGAGAGAGAAAGGCCCAAAAGGAATGTATTTGCCATGTGTCACCTTTCCCTCTGAGTAAAGAATTAGTTAAAGTGAAGGAAGCTGACGAAATAACCTCTGACATGCTGAATAGATACATTAAGTATAGGAAATCTGGCTAGACTCAGTGACTGGCCCAAGGTCAACCAATGAACTTCATGGCTAATCAGGGATGTAAATCCAGCCAACATCTAATATGTTAACCAATACCTTTGCTAACACACTATTCTATGACTGTCAACTGATTCTAACAGCCCATCCCTGGGGTCATGGTTATGGGGGCTGCCAGGATGAGCTCTTGAACGTTTACTACACCACAAGGGTTGCATGACAGTGGTGGGCAGAGTTAGAGCTAAAACTGGGCAAGGTGAAAGCTGCCCCTCTCGCCTTCCATCAATTCCATTCTCTCTCTTTCTCTTTCTCTCTTCCTTTATCCTCCCCATTCCTTCCCCTCTTTTCTCTCTCTTCCTTTGCAATTAGGCTTGACTTTTTTAAAAAGTTCCAATTAACACCACTGAAAGCTTTTGGGAAGAGGGCTTTAGAGTGTGTAGAGACTAGAGAATTAATATTATCCTCCCAACTGTGATCATCACCACCGGAGCATGCCCAAGCAACAATTAGGCTAAAAATAAGGTTCCATTTGGCATGAATGCAAGCTTTTAAAAAGCCCAATTCCTGCATTGGCATGGGGTAAGGAGGGGAGGCAGCAGGGCAGGTAAGAGACTCCACCTTCCACATCCAACCCATGGGCTTTATGTTCTCCCTTGTTCTATTGCATCAAAGCTTTGTGTCCTTCTGGCTGATTGAAATCTTTCATATAAATAGGAAATATACAAATAAACCATGATTAAGACCCAAAGGGGAAGAGGGATTTATTTCCAGCAACAAATTGCTGAAGGGATGGGAAGAGACTGCCAGAGCCGGAATCTGCATTACTGGAGTGATGATCAGATACGGCAGGCCTTAGAACTGTTTTCTTTAGAAAGAATGTGTGACACAAGATATACATAATTGTATCTGCTCAGTCTGTCAGAATTCTATTTTTTTTTTGGGGGGGGGAAGGGTAAATGTTATGCATTGGTAGTTTGTACTAATCAATACCAGCTGACAACAGTGTGTTTCCCTTCCAGGCAAAAACTTATTTCACTACAACAAACGTTCTATAAATTAACTAAATAGGGTTGTATCATGGCTCTTTCATAGAAAATAAGCTGAAATTATGTAATGGAACACAATCTCACTATTTCTTCAGCCATGTTCTGAAAGCACTCACATAATAACATATCCACCTGCTGTAGAATATGAAATATGAAAAACCATTGTACTATGAAACAGGATTAGGATTTTAAGAGGAAATTAAACTGTATATTGTCTCTTTTTCCTATGAACAGTTATACCTTTGTAAGCCAATTCTTAGAAAAACTATAGCATCTTTTTATATAAGTGCAATACTATTTTCTTGAGATTTGTAGATCGCAATTAAATTGATTCAATCTGTTTGGCTCAATTGCTTCAGTTTTCCAGAGGCTGAAAACTTACTTTTCAACAACTGCTGTGTGCTGAAATAGGCCTAAACCAATGGCTTCGTCCAGTATGCATCATAACTGTCAAGTTTGCCAATAAATTAGATTCTTTTTCAGCTGTTCTAAAAACTTCATTGCAGTTGATCTGTCTAGTCTAGTTTCTCCCTTGCAGAGCAGAAATCAGAACAGATGTTGCATTTGTGAATATAGTATTCTCTCTCTCTGCATTGAAATATAAAAATAAAGAAATTCTCACTGTTAAATTTGAGAAGTTATAAAGTGTCAGGAGGAAACAGGTAATGATATGAACCAATGGCTGACCAGCAGTTTAAAGTGTTTGATCACACTTCTGTATTACAATTATCAAATTCAAAAGGTTCATTATACCTTAAACAGCATTTATGTCAAAATAAGCAGAGTGCTCTACCAACATGGTTAGGCATAAACTCTGTAGATGCTGAACAATTAAAAAATAATTGCCTTTCACAGATATAGTCTACGGAACAATGTATTTTGACAGGCTTTTAAAATCTAATTTTAATATTAGTGCCATGTAAATGTATGGTATATTAATTAATGAGTGAGCATATAAATTTAATCAATCAATCAATCAATCAATCAGATGTGGGGTACATGAAAGTTGCCACCTTGTTGAATAAACTAGTTGGCTTCCACTCAGCCACAAAGTAGGTATGTCAACAAAATTATGTACACTAGCTAAAATACTACTGAACAGCAATTAACTTTCGTGGTTCTTTATTGCCAAGCTGCTTGAAGTCAATAGACTTCAAAAGCAGTTTAAGGGATTTGTTCAAAAATAACTAGAAGAACCAGGAGATATGTCTAGATCTGTCCTATGGATCACAGCCAATGTATTTTGCAAAAAATAATATTGCAAAGTAGAAATCATTACACAGCTATCATTTCTATTTTTCCCTTCCTTAGAAAAAAAGCCTATTAATCTGAATAGTTATGTAAGAATAGTAACTTACAAAAATATATTCCTAGTCAGGAGACTGATTTTAAATTATTTGTTCAGCTATTATGAAACCTGATCTAACTCTATATACACACTGATGTAATGCAGTAAATATGAAAGACTGAAGTAGTTAAATGAGCTCATTCAAAAAAAGGCCACATATTTTCTATTTTTATTGGAAATTATACTGATCACTTACAGCTTTAAAAATGTTGCTTTTGAGGTTCTGAGCAGATACTGAGAAAGATGTCATACGTTGTATGGTTTTCATGATATGGACTGAAAATAAAAATATTTATGTCCTGTCAGAGCAACATACCTACAGTAGACCCAACTAATGAGTCCAAACATTTCACCAATGCTAGATTTACACAACTAGGGCTATGGCTAAACTGTGGGAGTTCCACATTAATGTTCTGCACACCTCTGGATTATACTGATCATGGTGGCCTTTCCAAATATTTATAATTCTCCATGCTGACCTTGACACCACTCTTGGAGCAGCATGGATGTAGCCAGAACACCATGCTGTCCAGCTGAATAGGGTCAGTTTCAGTGGGTGCAGCCTGATTCAGTACTTGGACAGATATAAGTACGGTAACTACCTGCATACTTTGCCATCTCGCTATTGATGACTGATGGGGTGCATCAAGAAGTTTATTAATGTCTCCTTGAGAGAGAAAGAGTATTCCCAGCTATCCTGAAGAATCAAGAAGGCTCCACTCCTTTGGTCTCTTTCCTGAGATTGTTCTGGTGTCAAAAACCAGGCCTGAAGACAGATTGAAATGGATCTAGATAATCCACCAATCATTTAAGCACCTTGTACAAGGTTCTCAGCTGTCCAGAGAGGACAACCTTCTTGGACAAAAGAGCTTGGTTCAGTACTGCAATACAAAGATAAAGTATTATTTGGGGCTGTAAGTAAGACTGAAATGGAGAGCGGGTCACTGGAGATTTAAAACCTCACTTCCACGAGTGTGGTACGTAGATTGGGTAAACTTTAACATTTACAGGTATTAATTTAAAATTGCAGATTCGGAATTGTGATCAATTTCAGTTATCCAAGAGGCAGTCAAGGGAAGATGACACTTTCTTTGTCTGAATTTAGTTCACCAGGCCCAGAAATTGGAGAACTAATCTATAATCTATGGGAGCTGATGATGACAGCTGCTGCAAAAGGAAATAGATACGTTCCTTTTTCTACAAGGCAGCATCTTCCTTGGTAATTAGTAGATTTGGGTAAGATTAAAGTGAGCTGCTCAGTATGACATAACTACACTCTTAATAAAATAGCCTGCTGCTGGGAGGCAACACTGTAATATTGTAAAATCACTTGGCAGAACCACTGAAATGTTCATTTGACTCGGGGAGCGATGAAACAACAATGAACAGCCAAACAGAACTCAAAATGGTTTCGTATAAATTTGAGCACCACTATGGCATAGCTTATCTGAAAAAAGTGTAATTGCAGCATTAACTTCTCAGAACAATATTATTTCGGGAGATAACAGTTTTTGGAAACGAAACCACAGAGTGAACGTATGGTAAAAGTCTTTTGCAAAAAACACCAGATGTTCTATTGGCTCCAGCGCATCAAGTTGCTGGAGATTTCACTTTGGTGGGAGGGGAGAGAGTGAGCATGTGGCTGTGCTCCACATGTGTTTGGCTGTGGTACATGCACGTGAACACACTTGTGGTGCGTGCATGGCGCCCACAACAGTTTCTCTGGTTTGCAAGTGTGCCAAGGGCCCAAAAGGGTTGGCACCCCGGTTTAATCACAAAATTAAAGCAGGACCCAGAGCAGAGGGCCGAGTTCAAGATTGCCCTGAATGAAACTCAGACACCAAACACTCCATAAATATAAGCTTGATCTAAGGAAGGCTGCAAAAGCAGACAGCAGGAATCAGATAGAAGTCTGACATCCACACAAAACGGGTCACGGTCCTGAGGCGTCATTTCCATAAATTGTCTCTAATACTGAAACATGTGGAAGAGCAAATTAGGAAATGAGCGCAAGAGAAAACGAGCTGGATAGGTCAGAAGCATTTTGAAGCCTTTTGGTTTGGAGTTGGTCTTTTTTTACTGCTGATACGATGTATACTTTTGTTCCATGCAGGAAACAACTCTTGCTGCCTGGCTTTTTAGTCTCTCCCTGCAAATCACTTCTGTACTTTGCCTCGTGGCTTTACTGTTTAATCACAATCTTTGGTATATTCTGGGAACTAGTAATTAATTAATTTATAACCCGCCCTTCCTCCCAAAGGAGCCAAGGGCAGCAAACACACAAGCAATAACAGAATTAAAACATCCAAAAACAATTCCAATACAGATGCCAACTGGGAAAGATTGCTATACTAATTTGTTATTTCAAAACTGGCAATGAACAAAACAAATAAATAAATGGTTTTATGAACACTAGAATGGGCAACACAATAAAATACTTGATCTATTGTACTGCTGTACACTGCACCTGGGAATGCTTGGTTCATATGACTACTGCAACATTCTGGCCACTTTTACTCCATCTATCTCCTGATTTACGCCCCTTAAACCTTTCTCTTTCTCTTTCCTTTATAGAAAAAAAGGCATGGAATATGAACATTATCTGTAGGAAAAGAGCCATAATACCTGCCACGAGAAATGGCCATTCGGTACTATGACTTTCCTCAAACCAGCCAGCTTAACATCACCAGATGACTCCTCCTCAAACTGTTCCTTTCGAAAACCCAATATCCATTCTAACTGTGATTGTCAAAAAGTACGAGCACAACTCTAGGGATCATAAGTAGCTTGTGTAATTAGAACTATATAGCCTGCAAACTACAAAAACCTAAAACAAAATAACAATGCGGACTAAAATCATGACAAGAAGTCAATAGATGCTTTGCTTTCGTTTGCATTATTGAGAGCTTCAGAGCAGGCAGGACCGGCATGCGCATCAATGCAGCTGATTGGGCAATGGGTTTGTCACTTGCCTTTGCTCTCAAGGCACATGCCCCTCCCCTTATCCTCTAGCAGCTGATTTGGCCTCTTTCTGATGTACCTTTTAAAATTGCTTTTCAAGGCTCAGGGGAGCTGCTTATGCAAGTTGCTCTGGCATGGCTGAAAGATTGTTTAAATGACCCAGCAACATGAATAAGAGCTAGTTACCTGGGAGGGCTGGGCTGAATCCATGGGAAAGACCCCTGCCCACAATGTTGAGTAATTGTAAAACTTCCTCCTAGTTGGTTAGGGGTAAGCACTTAAGTGTAGCTTTAAACACAAACAAGCTGTTTGAGGATTTAAAAAGGGAAAAGAATAAAGGTGGCAAGCCTTTATTGGGAGTAGGCCCACTTCATTAACTAGGACTTCTAAGTAGATATGGCTAGGATTGCAATGAAAATAGTTCTCTGGGCAGGTAAGGAGGCTGACTAAGTAAAGTATTTACAGATAACTTAAAAACCTATTAGAAGTATTTTAAAGAAAACAATATTCTAGGATTCGGTGATTAAGTATGTAAGGCATAAG
Organism: Podarcis vaucheri; assembly: GCF_965113315.1. Taxonomy (NCBI): domain Eukaryota; kingdom Metazoa; phylum Chordata; class Lepidosauria; order Squamata; family Lacertidae; genus Podarcis; species Podarcis vaucheri. The sequence continues at coordinate 34,852,615 of NC_138766.1, read as the reverse complement.
ATAAACGTGGATGTTAACGAGAAAGAGACCTTGAACAAATTAATAAAATAGAAGACTGGAAGAGTTTTTTTACTAGTGTTTATTATACTAAATACTGCTTGATGAAATGGGTGTTTTGGTAAGTTTGTTACCATATTTTGCACCCCATAAGACGCTCCGGCCCATAAGACGCACCTAGTTTTTTGGGGGGGAAATAAAGAAAAAAAAATTATTTTCCCCCCGCCCCCAGGTGCGGGGCTGGAAGAACCAGGTCGGGGAACAGTGGGAAGGAACGCTCTGCCTCCCCGCTGTCCCCCGAGCTTGTGGGGCTGGCGATGGGGAGAAGTGCACCAGTCCCGCGACGGCAGGCAGCTCTGTGCCGCCATCCCGAGCGGGGCGGGACCTAGCGCCCCGCTCGGGATTGCGGCGCAGAGCTGCGCTGGTCCCAGGACCGCAGGCAGCTCTGCAGGGCCACCGGGAGCGGGGCGGAGCTTCTCCCCCGGCTCCCGGTGGCTGGGCAGAGCTGCGCTGGTCCCGGGATTGCAGGCAGCTCTGCGCGGCCCCCGGAAGCGGGGTCGGAGCTTCTCCCCCGGCTCTGGGTGGCCGCGCAGAGCTGCGCTGGTCCCGGGATTGCAGGCAGCTCTGCGCAACCCTCGGAGCCGGTCTCCCGAGGGTTGCGCAGAGCTTCCTGAAGCCTGGAGAGCGAGAAGGGTCGGTACACACCGACCCCCCTCGCTCTCCAGGCTTCAGCGAAAGCCTGCATTCGCCCCATAAGACGCAGGCACATTTCCCCTTCATTTTTGGAGGGGAAAAAGTGCATCTTATGGGGCGAAAAATACGGTAAATCATAAAGAAGAGTAAAAAGACTCTTATTTTTCTCTCTCCCAGATTCATGCTTGTAAGTGGGAGGCCTTAACAGGATCATCTGGTTTTTCTTCTTCTAGAAAGCTCTTATATATTATGAGAAAAGATTGCATTGGCTCAATAAAGTGGCTGAACAAAGAGATAGGTGTTGCTGCCGCAGAATATATTATGATTTCTCAGAAAAATCTTCGAAGTTTTGCATGCTTTTCTGTTTGCTTTTAGTACAATAAAAAACATGCAATAAGAAATGAAGCTGTTGTAAGAAAAGCAGAATGTTAAAAAAAAGCCAACATAATTGAATAAAGAAGTTGAGAGAGGGAAAAATTATTTCTAGCACAAGGCTGATGCAGTCCAGCAGCAGAAGTTTCCAGTGCCTGCAGCTGTCTGACTTGCTGGTTTCCATCACCATTGCTTGATGTTTGTCCCCTGTGTAATGAGGAGGTAGCATATCAGATTCCTGCAGATGCTGGCAACAGAAAGCAAAGCTTTGACATCCTGTCACAAGGATGACAGGACAAAATGGCCTGCACTAAACAACAGTTCGAGCAGGGTAATTTGATGTATCGAGTTCTTAAGCTTCTCAGATGCTGAAGTCAGCTTGGCATGCAAGATAAGGGTGGAACGTTTACTTTGCTGGATAGCCTGGTGTTATGCAGAACTAAAGAAGAAGGAATTAAAACTCTGTAGGGAAACCTGGGGAATCTGAAAATATGCTTTCCCTAGCCTCTTCTTATCAAGCAATATCAAAAAAATAAAGATAGATACTTCATTTATCTGTTAAGCAGCTGGGAGTAGTGTTGTTACTCTGTTGTGCTTCTCTGAGATTTTTTTTTAATCTACTGGTTTTGCTAGTTTTATTTTAGTGTTACATTCATTGCACTGCATTTTAAAATTTCCTTTTTAACAGTTAAGCCGCCCTGGAGACATGGAGAGTTGCAATGTGGGGTGTAAATGTAGATAAATAATTCACTCTTTCAGTTTCCATGTGTTGCAAGTTATTTAATGTTCATTAACTTTTATAAACAAATTCTGTAACCTTATATCAAAACCTTTTTTCACATTTTCCCCGATTTTATAGAAATATAAATGGTCTGTAACCTTAATTTACCACTAACAATACCACAATCACCACCCTTTCCCTCTCACAAACACAGCATTTCTTCTCAATATTATGAGGTTTCCTTTCCATCCTATTCTGAGATTTATAGCTGAAATCTACATGTGCATTTGTGTGTGAGAGAGAGATGGGGGAGAGGGAAAGGAGAGACAACATTTTGAGTATGCTAACACTTCTCTCTTCTTATCCAAGGGCCATTTCATGAGTTACGAAGTTTAGTGTGGTATATGTAAGGCACGTGAAATGTTGAACATATATATTTGTGTATTGCGGAGAAATCATCTTATTTCTTGAGATTTCCAGTGGAGACACAGCTTTATAAGCAATCATATTTGCTGTTGGGATTGTAGACCTGTCAGTCACCTGACATAATCATGACATTGCCATCAATGTCAAGGAAAGAACTGGGAACACATTCTAGGTGAACTTCCTATTTTTCCTTTGCAGCTCAGCTTCAAAGCCCTAGTCCAGCCAATCCTAGCGGGGCTTGCTCTAAGCATTAAATTTAGCCCAAAGGCCAGAGGTTTCCCACTGACGATGTAGGACAAGGATCGGCTCTAAGGCCAAACTTGGCCCTCTGAATAGCAACAGCTTGCTTTCATGCAATTGCTAACCTAGAGACAAAAGAGGGATTTGTGACTGAGAGCAAGGGTAGTAGCTATTGGAGCAAAAATTGCTGGCAGTTCACACTGGGAGATAGGTAGCGCGCCACACCTCCATCAAAGTGCCCCCCCCCCAAGTAGTTGCTGAGCAAGAATGGAGAAAACTTGCACACAGAAATCCCTAAAGCATTCAGAACGGTAGGGTGCAAACCTGCCTCATACTTCCTCAGGCTTGAACTAGACATTACAGCAAACACAAAGCTGCCATCCAAAACAGCCATCCATTTTTCTTTCCTCCCCTTTGGCTTGTAACATCTAGGGAGGCTGAACGCATAACATGTCTCCACACGATAATTTTCCCTGCCCTGGCAAGGGGCAGCGAATGATGCGTAGTGGCTGGGGAAAACGTGCAGCCTGATGACATCATACTTGAATATGACTAGACATTACAAGGGAGAACGGAGGAGACAACAGAGGGCTGATGTTTTCTGCATCAGACTCGTGGTTGCCATAACATCAAATTCCAACCCCAGTCTTGTTTGTAAATCAAGATTCTATTCAATAGACTGAAATCCTCACTTCTCTCATGTTGAAATAAACTAACTGCAATGCAACTTCCAAATGGAAACTAAGACCCACCACAGCAGGGTAGGTCTTAACACTATAAATGATTTTGGGTTGTCATTTGGGAAACTAATCAGCCCCCTAAACCCAAAGAAGTTGAATTCCTGCTTTCACAATCATGGTATTTTGGATGATGACGATGTAGATAACACATTGTAATTTTTTTTAAGGGACTAGGCTTACATAGGCGTATTTTATTTTATTTATTTCCAGTGTATGACTGGATCCCATTGCAGAACATTGCCAGTGAAATAGAACATTTACTCTGAACACTGTGGTGCATGACAATAAATTTCACACCTCATTAGTCAAGGAAACCTTAAACTTTTTATCAATGCTTGGTGGATTGATATTCATGACAGATTTCTTTCATCACCTCAATTTAAGATTCCATGGTTGGAAAAATTACTCACTACAAGAAAATTCTGGTGCATGCTGTATTAATTCAAACTACATAAGAGGCAGCCACAGGGATGATATAACAGACTTGGAAAACTCCCACACCCTGCATTTGCCAATTCAAGATCCTTTACAAAGCATCACAGTGATGTCTTCCCTCTATCTTAAAGTTACCAGATGTCCCTGTTTCCCGAGGACAGTCCCTGGATTTACAAATCAGTCCCCTGACAAAATCCTATCATTCCTATTGAAGTTGAAAAGTGTCCCCAGATTCATTGAAAAAAATCTGGTAACCTTACTCTATCTCCCAAACCAACTAATAATAACCCCCCTCAATATTTTTCCAGGTCAGCTGTATTGATCACATTGTTGTGCTCTGCTACTAACAGTCCAAGAGGGAGATTTTGTCATACAGAGCTAGAGAAGTTACTAATACAGTGAAATGAATTTTTTCAAGGCTTATGACCTTATCCCAAGACTCAGCTTTGGCTGCAGCAGGAGCATAGATGCACCCACTGCTGATATAGCTCTGTCCCACTTGCTTATTGTTGTTTTTATTTTTATACCACCCTTCTATTACACAGAGAAATGCATGGGAAATCAGGGAACTGGTCTCAAATATTGGTAAAATATGATACTTATAAATTGTTCTCAGACAGAAAATTCCATATATATATGATGCAAATATCATTCATAACATTTAATTATGCAGTTTCATTCACCTGAATCTGTTCCTTTTCATTCTACATATTTCTACTGCAAGCATTCTGCAGTGTCATCTACAGCCACAGAAAAAGACCAGTTTGAGAAACATGGCCTGTGGTATTACATACCCTTCTCCTACTCAAGGCAATGGTAGCACGTCCAAAAGGTGGTCTAAATTTACACAAGTATTATTTCTTCAGGCAAAAAGCCTGCAAGGGTAGCAGTTACAAACAATGACTGCAAGTAATTAAAAATGTATACACTGGTCTCTGTAGGGGCTCATTCCATTCCACACTATTCAATGAGGACATCTAACTGAGGAAATGGAACAAGCTATTTAAAAATAGAGAGAATGAATTCTTTCTGTATCTTCCTGAAAGATCTGCAGCGGGTTATTGTAACACGAACCATTTTAGTCTGCCTTGATCAGACAGCAAGACCACCATTGCTGCAGCCTGATAAATCTTGGTCATTTACCTGACTATCATGCTCAGTGGTATTATAGAAGAATGGAGAAAACTGATAAGCAGCAAAGGCCATTTGAGAACGCTGGGTAACACATTAACAAAAGCCTGTATGAAAGATTAAGGTAGCTTAATACAAACTACTTGGCGCTTACAAAATGGGCCTCAATTGTTATGGTACCATTATTTTAACAGCTCCTGGTGCTAACACAAGTCTTTTCCAGACATATTTAACTTACAAGGTTAGAAAAAAAGCTATTTTCTCTTGTCAATTTCTATGGTGAAAATGATAGTTGAGGTCCTTGGTTGGGCAATGGGAGCTGGAGGTGGCCACATGTTACAAGCAAGGAAAAATGGCAGCTTTCCTATCATAAATGTAATCTGTAGACTGAGGCTTTTCCATTAAGCCCACCAAATATATATTTTTTCCACATCCTTTTTGGCTTTAGTGTATTTTTTGTTTTGTTTTGCACAACTTCAGATCTCAAGAAGAATTCTGATAAACATAAAAACTTGCATATTGTGAAGCAGGTCTTCCTAAAACTATTATGCTACTATTTCAGTAGATCCTCATAAAGCTATTGTGCTATTGTTGGTTTTGAATTTCTTTCTACTAACATCTACTAAATTTTTTGATTATAATGTTTAATCTCAAAAGCACTGGGTTCAGACACCATAGGAAACCATGGTTTCACAGACCGTGCATGAGTCACAGTGAGTTTTTGGCTTACATGTTCTCCCCCCGCCCTTTTCTTTAAGCTATGAAGAGATAGCTGATAACCAAGTAATGAACACTTAGCTCACAGCAAGCAGTGCCAATTTTCTGATATTGTGAATTGTCCCCATGGGACTAGGATATACTAATCTTTAACATTTAAACTTGAGAAAACTGATGCTACATTTTCCATCACACATGGACTACTGAACTAAATTAACAGCGATGTAGCACAGGTAACAGAATAACACTCAAAGTGCCATACATATATTTGTAAGAGAGCCTAATCAATTGCAATGGAACTGATGTAAACTGTAATTTCCAAAGGTACTTTTTTAAAAAAGCAAATATCATTGGGTTGGATATAACTATATCAGACGGTAACCTACCTAGTAGTGGAATTGCATTTATTTAAAATAAAATATTTAGGATTTATGTATTTTGAGCTGTAAACACAAAAATTTCACCACAACATGGCCAAAACAAGCTTATGTAAAAATGGGAACAGTCTAAATGAAAGGACATACCAATATTTTAAATGTAATATGCTGCAGTGGTACAATAAAAAATGATAAATATTAATATTCAATTATAAATGAGAAAACACATTCTTTGAAAAAGTAAACAAGTCTTCCTCCACACCTCCTCCAAACATTGAAAACGAATCTGTGAGATTTTGTTGAAAAACTGTTCTTAGTTTTTTTAAAAAAGGAATATTAGCTCCCAGTGACGTTGTATTTAGAAATGTTCTAATTAAAGTTACTTATACAACAATAACAACACAAGAGAAACAAGTTCAACATTTGCTTGCATATCTTTTGAAATGAACCTGTAAACTTTTCTTCTTCAATGACCTACAAATTAATATCAACTGTTTTTTCTCTGCAATTAAAATATTTATCAGTGCTGTGTCTTCATCTTATTAGAGACAGCAACAATGATTTCAAAACAGTCCCACAAACTCTGTCCTGACAGCACTCCTATCTTGAGCAGCTCTAATATGGAAATCCAGGTATAAATTCAGGTAATGAAAGCAGTCAAACTGCTCATAAAATGTCACATTATTATGAGAGCCCACATCACTTCTCAGATACTGTATTGTCAATCAGTCAAAAGGCTATACTTATGACAGTAATTTTGGCCCAGTACATGCCCCCAAACAAAGACAAACCCCAAAACTAAATTTCATATTGTTTTGACAGCTTTAGCAGTAAAATAGGCCAATTCTTTTCTATAATGCTCTCTAGGAGGCAGCAGCTGACTCAGTATTTGACAATAAATAAAATGTTTATAGAACAACAAGGAAAGGAAGGGTGACAATATATTCTACTGTGCTTGAGGGGGCGGTTAGCAAATAAATGATTTTTTTTAAATCAGATATGGTGGATCCGCTGCACAAGTACACACAGAACTTAATCTGAGCCAGAGCTCATTCTCACGACTTTTCAATGTAATGGATGAGCTCTGGAACATGCGCCTGTCACTGGTTCTGTTTCCATCTACTTCTCCTTGCCTTCTACCTTACCAGTCCCAAAGTGCACCAGCCACCATAGGAACTAGTGGTGAAGAATACTTCTGATCCAAGTATCTTCAGTAAAAAATATATTTACAGAAGTGACTTTGCAATACCATTAAACCTGAGAAAAAGAGGAGGAGGGGAAGAAGAAGAAGAAGAAGAAGAAGAAGAAGAAGAAGAAGAAGCAGCAGCAGCAGCAGCAGCAGCAGCAGCAGCCTCTTGATTTGGTTCTGTTATAAAGCAGCTCTTTAAAGTAGAAAAGGAAAGCCAGACAGCAGTTTGACATTGTAATCCTATGAGTGTGTCTATCTTCAGCAGTTACATATATCTAATAAGTAGAGCAGGTAAAGTAGAATGACAAATAGATAATCTTCTCCACTGTATGTTGTTTATAATTTAACTTAATTAGCTGGACTATATCTATCCCTTCATACTCCTCCCCCCAAGTATTCATTAACAAGTATTTCCAACTGTGCAAGATATTACCATCTTTTTCAAGGTGCAGATGGTGTTAAAATGCAATCTAAAAATATGATTGAAATTGCAAAACTGAGCACCCCAAGTTCATTTAAAAAGGGGGGCAAACAAGGAAGCTTATTTGGGGTTAATTAGTTTGTATTTTATCCAGCCCTCAATTAAAATAAAGACTCCTGTTCTCTGCTGTAATTCTGAAAGAATATTTAGCTTTAACAGACCTTCCTAAATAACCCCATGAGAAGCAGGAATTAGTTAAACATTACCATTCCTGTCAACATGTTCTTTTGCCTAAAGATCACAGTTGCCTTCCTGATTGCACTTAGATTTTTCAATATATGAAAGAAGTCCATACTTCCAAAAATTACTTAGAATGGGGTTTCACAAAGGCGGCACATGATGAGAACAAGATGAAAGAAATTACAATGGGATTGGCAGGCCTACCCATCTGACTGAGAACATAAAAATGAGAAACACAGTGACAACAGAGCAACAGAAGGTAGCAGACACAAACACATTACAGAGGATGGTGTCCTCCTGATATATTGGAACCACAGTACCTAGGACAACACTGAATCTCTACAAACCAAGTCCAAATAGGAACAGGGGAACTGCTATGGAACAGTGCAGCAGGCAGTGTCCACACAGAAGAACACTGTGCAAACTCAACTTTTCTATGCATGACACGTGTTTGCAAAGTATTGTTTCTTGCATTTCTGGTTTAACACTAAAGCACTGAACCTACTACTAATGTTTGTTGTGTTCACTTATCACCAGAGATGTGCTAGGCAGTGTGAAATGGAAAACTAGTAGCTTTAGGGCATTCAATTGGGGAATCGTTTCAGCCGATAAGAAAGCACTACTTTTGAAGACAAAGGAGAAGAAACATTCAGTTTGTCTTTATTTCAGCTGTAGTTCTCCTAGTAAAAATTTTCATCTTTTAAAAAACTTAAACTGCTAGAAGGCCAAAAAATGAGGCCTAAATACAAAAAGGAAATTGATATGAGGAATTAGGCCTGATTCAGAAACCAGTGTAGTATAAGCTGCTATGGAGTAAGATGAAAAAGAGCTGTAAGACACATGTAAGGCGGGAGCAGGGGGAGTGCAGACTGGCCACTTGCACATCCACAAAAAGAAAGGGAAAAAGAGGAGAATGTTTTTAATAAATTTGTATATGTATAGCTGTAAATTTAGGAGGGATTACTATACATTTCACAGTAGTGGGAAAGATTGTGATCAGGTGTCCCAGATGTTATATAACATTAATCTCAATAATATATGTGCATTTGAACTTCCTTCTATTTTTCAAAGACCAGTTAAGTTTTATTCATTTCACAACCTAATAACATCTATTAGTGTGCAATGTTAATATTAAGAAGCACATTAACTACATAGCAATATAATTATGATAAAGATAAAACCTATTATTAAAAAAAATCTACTGCAATACCATACTTGCACACAGAAATCTGCTGCTGGGTTATAAGTGCTCCACTCAAGTCCCTCGATTGGAATTTGGAAATTATTTCGATTATTGCAGATGGTAAATCCAACCATCTTGCACCTCCCATTGAAATACATGGGGGCTATGAAGGAGCATGCTTAGTAGACGTTAGTTCAAGTAATGTATACTCAAGGTCAAATTATGTAGACCCCAAGTGTTCTCTGTGTCACGTATTATGCTGTAAAACAAACACTGTGCAGCAGCAGGGTTTGAGAGTGAAAAGGCAAATTCATTTTAATGAGCTGAGGTTGAAGGTTTGTGTTTTACCATTAAAATATTCCTTTGATCTTTGCCATGAAGAACAAACAATTCCTGTGCTTTCATCCGTAAAGAACTGACTTGACTTCTACCGAGCTGAGGTTGTGATCTTTCATTTCAAAAGAGAAATGTGACTGCACTGTCACACAGTCACAGAACATAACAGCACTGCATCAGAAGACTCGGGATAGTTATGGCTCTAGAGGAGCTCTGAAAAATAAACCGACTATTCACGAAGTTCTGCAGACCCAGGTACCATGCAGTGTGCGCAGAGATGCCACAAAACCATTCCTGAAGCCTCAGGCAGACTCCAAGAGGTCTCCTCTCTCGCACCTCATGAGGTGCTTACAGGATTAAGATGCATCCCAGTGTTTTTTTCTGCACTGAAATATGGATTCTGAACAAAAAGTCTAAGGAATTATGTGAGCCAGCTTTTGAGCACTTGCCGCTGAAGCTCTTTCACAGTCTAAAGAGGATCAGAAGTGAGATAAACATATTCCCTCCATGTAGAAAAAAGTAGTGTGGAGAATACTGTAGCTCCCCCACTTTTCCACTAGGTGCTAAATGTACAGACAACATAAGAATTAGGAATGGGTAGGTGAGAGAGGTAAAAGAGAGGGGGTCAAGGGGGAAAGGAAGATAGCATATTCCACCATTTTGTAAAATGCCTTAATTGTAATCTAGATGACGCCTAGTAATATCTTTCAGCTGAGGCTTATACATCTGAATTGTAATATTTATATCCCACTTTTGAACAGAAACTGGCTACTGCCCAGCAGTCTCCTGGCCTGAGCTGACAAAGCTGCTGTCAGAGGTGTTGAGGACTCCCAGGCTGCTGGTTCTGTGGGACTTCAATATCCACAGCAAGACGATTGGCTTTGGGGTGGCTTATGACTTCATGGCTACCATGATGACCACAAGATTGTCCCAACATGTCACCGGCCCAACACATGTGGCAGTCCACACTGTGGACCTTGCTTTCTCAACTGGGCATGAGAGGGTGATCTGAAAGTGGGGGATATTGACATCAGTTCCTTGTCATGGTCAGATCACTTCCTGTTGAGATTTCGATTCATGCCTTGCACTCTGTCCTCTATGTCACTGGCTCACTCAACAACTTACATAAATTTTTCTCTGCCTTCATCAAATATAATTTATGAATGGGATGCTTTGCAAACAAAGCCAACAGATCTGATAACATCTCTGCAAGCCCCAAAATGATAGACACCATAAAATATGAATTTTATTTCTTTCATTGTTTATCCTCCCTCCATTTTTTCCATCCAAAAAACTCCCACTGGAGAAACTCACAGGTTATGAGAAAGAAAAACAAGTTAATAACGAGGGTTATATTTTCTATACTTAATTCACCTTGAGGCAGTTAATAAGACCAGAATCAGTTCCCAACAGAGAAATCATTGTTAATTCATAAGGATATATTATTATTATAGACAACACAGCATCTTTAGCAGTAACAATGTCCAACACTGAAATCCGACTTATGTTGCTGTACAGTAATAATGAATGGCAAGATTATAAAGAAGAAGAGAAGAAGAAGAGTTTGGATTTGATATTCCGCTTTATCACTCCCCTTCAGGAGTCTCAAAGCGGCTAACATTCTCCTTTCCCTTCCTCCCCCACAACAAACACTCTGTGAGGTGAGTGGGGCTGAGAGACTTAAGAGAAGTGTGACTGGCCCAAGGTCACCCAGCAGCTGCATGTGGAGGAGCGGAGACGCAAACCCGGTTCCCCAGATTACGAGACTACTGCTCTTAACCACTACACCACAGCTGCTTTGTATCTTCTAGATGGTTTTGTTTTATACCTGTTTGTATGCAAACTCTATATAATGTGTACCTCTGCATTATTAATATATTGTTTTTAAATAACTGAACTTTCATTCTAATTATTTTCTGCATATTTCTTATTTAAAATAAAATATCAGTACAGGTGCCTTGCATCTTATGTGAGGGTTAGGTTCTGTGGGTAGACATGGACATGTATATCCCCAGAACCAGCCCCCTGCAAGGCGGAGGGCTGCATGTCCAGCTTTGGGAAGGTGGAACAAGGGCTACAGAAGGGTCCTAGAGTCCTCCCTCCTCCTCCCCAATGCCTGATAAATACTTGCCTGGCTTTGAGAAGGAGGCGCAAGGACTCTAGGACCCTGCCATGATGGGGTGTGGATGCTGCCAGAGTCCTTGCACCACCTTTCCAAAGCACTTTGTGCAGGTGTGGGCACACCCTTCTAACCACTTTCCACTCTCAGAATTTGCAACCTGAGGCAGCTGCCTCACTCTGCCTCATGGTAGGGCCTGACCCTGAGCAGGTGATATAAAGAGTGTGGTACTGAGTATCAACTTTAGCATATTGTCTTGCATTTAAAATTCAAGACCACAATCTTCTTTCTTATTCATAATTCTTAGGAGGCACCAACTTTCCTGAACAATTTGGTAAGGAAGAAAAAGGCCTTCAGAACCATAGCTGCTTGTAATTATTTAATGGTAGGGGTGGATGGATCAGTCTATTTTTGGTCTATGTCAGTTTTGCATGTGTTCAAACATAGGTTCCTTCTATTTCCTCATTTTTTAAAAATGCACACAAATGCAGTATTTTCACTAAAATGCACAATTTTATATATTTTCAGCTAACATTTACACATATTCCCTCCCAAAATATATGGTTTTTATATTTTTTCAGCCCCCCCCCCGTATTTCAATCTATGTATTAGTCCAAAGAATATGAATTAGGTCTGTTTTCTTAGAAAAGTAAACTGAACAAAATTCATTACCAACCCATTAACTCATTCCATCTTGATCAGATTGAAGCTGTATCAAATTGCAACTGCTGGGTGCCATTTGGTAGGGAGTCTTGCATGTAAAAAATGTCTCAATATGCCTGTGATCTATCACAGTATCTTGCAGGATCATACCCCCCCTTTTTGCACAGAATCATTAAGGAATCCAGCACATCTTAGAACCAATAAATCAAGGCTCCAGATATGTTAAAATTAAGGCCATTAAGTCATCATGGGAGCGAGTGTGCAGAATAGCCAACCTGGCTTTGTTTGTTTTCGCTCTGTCAGCAACTGGTTGTTCCAATTTCTCGATAGCTTCCTAGGGCAGCATTTATTTTGTCCCAAACTACACGACTTAATTATAATGAAGACTATGCCAAATGTCTTCGAGTAAACCTGATAAATATTTACCCTAAAATATACCCTGTCAGGACTAGTTTGACTAAGATTAGACCTGGTGATTTTTGTTTTAGCTGGCAGGAAGATGTGTAGATTGCACCTTCTACTCTCTTTTGTTATATGTTATGTTCCAAAGATTTTGAAGCAAGAAAGAAGACAGGCAGGAAAGGCAGAGAAATTTGTATTGGATCTCACTGGTTGCTCAGCTTAAAAACAGTTTCAGATGGTTTTTTGGGGATGTTTGGGGAGAAAATCTCGCCAAAGCACTACATCATTTGCATTACCTCCCCAAGTAGCTTAGTTGAAATGATGCATCTTCCATCCCCCAAAACTCAGTCTTCCACATTTATTTATTTTATTTACAGTTTACTGTGCTTCACCCCATCAACGGAATTGTGTCAGGGCCAAGGTGCTATTGAGTGCTATTTGCACCTAGTTGTGTTAAGGTACCATATTTTTTGCCCTATAGGACGCACTTTTCCCCCTCCAAAAATGAAGGGGAAATGTGTGTGCGTCCTATGGGGCGAATACAAGCTTTCGCTGAAGCCTGCGCAACCCTCCGGCGCCAAGCCACGCCCGGCTCCGGAGGGTTGCGCAGAGCTGCCTGCATTCCGAAGCCTCGGGCACGCTGAAGAGTGCGCCCGGGCTTCGCACAGCTGTCCGCAAGCCTGGGGAGACCGGTGCGGCTCCCTAGGCTTGTGGCTCGGGCTTCCCCCGCGCCAGCCTGGGGGGGAATTTTTTTTCTTTATTTCCCCCCCAAAAAACTAGGTGCGTCCTATAGGGCGGTGCGTCCTATGGGGCGAAAAATACGGTAATTTTTTTTGAAAGTATGTACAAATTCTATTTTTCTGCCTTTGAAATTTAGCATTTAAACTTCTACAAATGTCTTTGGAACTGGAAAAGAAAGATGCCTTCATGAACATAGACAGGTAAAACTCCCAGGTGACTTGTTGCCCAGTGCAATGCTCTGATGCACAGGAATTTAATGTTTATTCCTAGCTTTGTCAGAGTGCTTATAATTTGGGATTCCCCCCACCTTAGCTAAAGTACTAGTAAAGCCAGACACCTGAAACTTAAAAAGCATAATTATTTTGATAATTCTTATCTTTACACACACCAGTTTATATAATTTTTTAATTGAGACATCTCATAAATGTTGCGGAATACAGTACTGTGGCTTTCACTTGATGGAATCTATGCCTGAGGTAATAAAGCAAGCAGGTTTACATAAAAGCTTAACTTCGTGTTATGTATTAGATCACCAGCAGCATCAAGCTATATTGCACTGTAGAGGGTTGAAAGCATTTCATATATTTCCAGATTTATGCTGTCCACAGCAATCAAGGGGTTGGAGCCAAATGTTCTGCTCCAAGTCATGGAATGATCCTTTTTGTGAACAGAAACTCCTTCTTTGAGTGCAATGGAGTTCTGTATCAAATCCATAGTATTCTGTGGGTGGCCTGCACATTGACAAAGTCAGACAACCACAAGCAAGATGTCAACCATGGTGATCACTGCTAATCCCAATACACAAGCAGGACTACCACTGGGCAGGGGAGTGTGAAATGGAAGGACAGCAACCAATATATTGTCCTCATGTGCCAACTACCACCTTTCAGAAGAATCCATTCTCTATCACTCTGACTCTGATCGCTAGCTGGAAAACTAGAAAAGCACTATCCTAGACACAAGTCAGGGACGCGGGTGGCACTGTAGGTTAAACCACAGAGCCTAGGACTTGCCGATCAGAAGGTCGGCGGTTCGAATCCCCGCGACGGGGTGAGCTCCTGTTGCTTGGTCCCTGCTCCTGCCAACCTAGCAGTTCGAAAGCACATCAAAGTGCAAGTAGATAAATAGGTACCACTCTGGCGGGAAGGTAAACGGCGTTTCCATGCACTGCTCTGGTTCGCCAGAAGCGGCTTAGTCATGCTGGTCACATGACCCAGAAGCTGTACGCCGCAACCTCACAGTCGGTCACGACTGGACCTAATGGTCAGGGATCCCTTTACCTTTACCTTTTTAGACACAAGTCTGGTGTAAGAACCAATCAAATCAAGATGAATGAAGCACAGTGCATAGCACAATATGTTACTTAAAAACAAAAATGAAGGATTAAAGACACTAAGGAACGTCTATGCTATACTGTATTTCTAAATATCAGAAGCTATTTGCTCCAGAAACACCGTTCTGCAGGTTTTTTTTTAGCTTATTATGACTTTTTTGGGGTAAACTGATATGTGGGGCAGGGTTAGGTTGCTAGTCTTTTAAGGCTTCACCTAACGAGCCCCATCAGCAGAAGCCCTGCAGAAGGGCTTCTGCTTCTGCAATGGGGCTTCTCCACCTGCAATTCCCCACAGCCCCCAAAACTGACTTGGGGGTGGTATCAGGAGAACCCACAAAACAGCATACAAGGGGAGGAGAGGAAGGATTGTTCCAGCTGGGAAGCTAAAATGCTTGCACAGACAGAATCTTCCATAGCATGACACTGAATTACACCCTGAGTCTCTCTTTTTTAATAGCCTGTGCTGTCATATCTAGATGTTTCATCAGCACAATGGCAGCATTAAAAAAAATCTGACACTCTGCTGGTGTAACTTGCTCCTTCAATCAAACCTGATCACATGTTGACACAGTAATTTTAAGCTATGAACTAAAATCTATTAAAATATTTGGTTTTAAATAGGAGGCTTTAATGATAAAGTAACAGTACTCACAGTACTCATCATATTCATAAACTGAATGTGAAAATTAAATTCATGTATTTGATGATACTAATATCTAAGAACAAATAGTACATATTTGAAACAGAGCTGATGAATCTTTTTAAAGAGATTTAAAATCATGTTCACAGTTTTGGAGTGGTTTTATAGAAAAGCCACAATTTTGTGGTTTTACAAAAAACGTAAAGCAAATAATTTTGAACTCCAAAGGCCATTTTTAAGTGGCCTAAAATGTAACCTGAAACCTAATATTAATTATACACCCAGTCATTTTGACGTGCTCAGATTCATTTATAATCTCTTGTGTTAGAAATGGAGAAAACTGACAGCACAATCCTACACATATCTACTCAGATGCAAAGTCCACATCTGGGACTTTCCCCCATATAAGTGTGTAGAGGATTTCAGCCTGAATGAAACATAATTGAGTTGCTGAACTACTGTGAAATATACACACATGAATGGATCACTCTCTATATAGGCTGCATAAGTAATTTCATATGTAACCAATTTTTATCTATCAATATAAATGTTTTTAGTGTTATATACTGAAATTAACACTCCTAGACATTGACACGCACAGACATTAAACAGTAATGCATATATTTTCTTGGTTTTCTTTCTCTGGGTTATGATTAATGCAGCCTATCAGAAGCCAGATGGTGCAAAACCAAAACCATCAATCAAAGTGAAAAGACCACTGAGTACTATTCCACAATGATGTGCTTGCAAATGGAAATTTTGTTCATAGACCCTTGGCTATGATATGCATAGAAAACCATAAACAGGCTTACACTGTCACCAAAGAACTAGCAGAGATGGCCTGTGCTTTGTTAGCTAAAAGCTGGAAAGGCAATGGCCGTTGCTGTGAGGGGGTAAGCTTGCATAAGCCTAAATGCTACTTAGCTTAAAACAAAGTTAAAAGTGAGTTTCAAAACTATTTTAATAATCTTTGCATTGATGACAGTATCTATCAAACTGTCCATTTGCCACTGATTTAATATTGGATAATGCCACACATTAAGAAGCAGCTGCCACTGTCTGCCTGACATATGAATTGGCATTTAATGACTTGTCCTGCACAAGCTTTTTAAATACAGTAATCTCAAATGTCAATGCATTCCCCCCCTCTAAAGTTCCAAAAGAAAAACAAATGCTCATTCCTTATAAATTCAACTATGATGCCTGGTTCTTGATTCATTTCTCTTAGTAAATTTTGCACACACACAATTTAACATACATGAGAGCTACCATTGAATCTCACAAACAGTATTTTCTCTCTCTCCACACAGTGTTTGTGTGTGAAGATGCAAAATAAATCCAATGCCTCTCTGTGATCGCATACTCACACATGACAACACTTTTATAAATATCTGTACAGTGGTACCCCGCAAGACAAATGCCTCGCAAGACGGAAAACTCGCTAGACAAAAGAGTTTTCCGTTTTGGAGGTGCTTCGCAAAACGAATCTCCTATGGGCTTGCTTCGCAAGACGAAAATGTCTTGCGAGTTCCTGCGGGTTTTTTCCCCTCCCCCCTTTTTCTAAGCCGCTAAGCCGCTTATCAGCTGTTCCAATAAGCTGATAAGCCGCTAAAAGCCGCTAATAGCACTAATCCGCTAATCTGTCAATGGGCTTGCTTCGCAAGACGAAAAAACCGCTAGACGAAGAGAATCACAGAACGGATTCTTTTCGTCTTGCGAGGCACCACTGTATTGCTATTCACGACATCATCTCTACATTCTATACTATACTTTTCAACCCAACTATATCGCAAGGTATTAATGTTCTGTTGTAAATTATTTTTATTTTTACCTGGTGATGCTGAACAAGTAGCAGCAAATTCAACAAGCTGCCTACAGTGGAATAATTCTACTAAAGTAAATAGAACTTATTTAGGTTATATTGTTGGTAAAATTAATTTCACTTAGGCTTACACTGCTTTGAGGACTCATAGCCTACATAAAGTAATATAAGCTATTGTGGTATCTGGGTAGTGCCACAGATAGGTGGCTTGTAAGCTACATACTTGGTGGTGTGCAGATTGCTTCAGGAGAAAAGCTTTTGAAGAACAGAAAGGCTGTAGCACATTGTCTAGAGCCTACTGTCACAAAGACAGGACTGGATCAAGTGACAGCTTTGCTTCATCTGCTTATTTTCTCCCCAATTATATTATAATGCTGTGGTTTTAATTGCTTATACTGAAAACCGGGAAATAAATATTATAAATACATGCAGAATTCTGGAAAAGGGCAAAAGTAGGAACGATTCTTAACGTCAGCAGGGAGTGGCCTACCAAATTTATACTACTCTGCAATTACAGACACCAGCCATGTGGAAGGATCTGTGATGGAGAGCTTGTTGTTCTCAACAGAAGGGGGACAGGAGCACCATTTCCCTTCAAAAAGCTCTTTTTTCTCAGTTTTGTGCAGACACAAAATCCATTTGTGGGACATCACAAAAACACAGGAAAAGCATTTTGCAAATGTTAAGCACAACTGAGGGAAAATGTACTAGATTGCTCATAGATGTGCATCTCTGTTACTGCCCGAAATGAGGGGGCAGGGAGGAAGAGAGGTCCAAGGCTATATTTCACCCTAGAATTAGTAAACATCCCTCTGTTAAGAAAACCTCTGCCCCCTTTAAAAATAAAGCTTCAAATACGAACGTTTCTACAGTTTGTTCCAAGTTTCTTTGTTCATATAACTTCTGTTAGATTACTAAACAATTAGCCAAAACATACATTTAGGTGAAAAAACTCACGCCCACACAATTACGGTTATTTCTATGCTATTTAGATGAAAGTAGTTTGTGTATTCAATATATCTGGCAATGCTACAATCTTGCAAGTACCTAAGATGACTCTTTGATTTGATAAACTATCCCTGAACAACAGCATGATGCGCATACAGGTGAAGGACCAAAACCACACAGCCTAAATTCTTCTATTAAGTTAATCTGTTATCTTTATCAACACATTCTGCCCAATCTGCTTTTCTAAAATAGACACTCAGAAGCAAGATAACACCTCATCAGCTATTTTATATTCCAGGAGTTCAAGGGACAAGACTGAGAGCCTTCTAAGTTCCAGGGGTTGCCCTTGGGATAGACACATCTGTAAAGAGACAGAAGTAAAGATGTGCCACGCATTAAAAATGAAAATGAGAAAATATACTCCGATCAACTCTTGATCTTTTAATGTTACGTTGCTACGTTGTTACACTGCTAACGTTTCGGTGTTACATTGCTAAGGATACAATAAGACATTGGGGAATTTTATTTCTCTTAGGACAGCAAAAACAAGCAAACTTGGACTAGCCCTGCAAAAAAGGCCCAAGAAGCACTAGCCAAAACAATATAATGGTGCATGTTCACCTGGATTGTATTTTATAAAGATGCAATCTCCCATCTGGGCAGTTTTTCTGTTTTCCTGCCAAAGCACTGTCCCAAAGATGCAAGCCACAGAGGTTATCTCAACCCTAGTATATTATGTCTTAATGCCTTTAAGAAAATGTTTCCTTGCAACATATTAGGAGGCTGTAATACATTTCTTA
This sequence comes from Podarcis vaucheri, assembly GCF_965113315.1. Classification (NCBI taxonomy): domain Eukaryota; kingdom Metazoa; phylum Chordata; class Lepidosauria; order Squamata; family Lacertidae; genus Podarcis; species Podarcis vaucheri. The sequence continues at coordinate 34,833,929 of NC_138766.1, read as the reverse complement.
TTTCAGTAAGAATGCCTTTGTGAACAGACTACTGTTCACTGCCTGATAAAAAGAACTGGCTCCTATAACATCTCTCATTCCCTTGATATGAAACAAAAAAGCTCTTCTCACATGCAACACATGAAAATGTCTTTTGAACTGGAACAGAAGACACCGAGAAAACAAAATAGCTCAAGAACAACTTGACATGTACTTTTAACAACATAAAGGGATAATGCTGGACTGCATCTGAAAGGAATCATAATGCCGAAGGTGAGGTGGAAAGCGATGTGTTTGGGTACACAATTCTGTATAGTCTGGATAATGTTCAGGGATGTATGGGACGTCAGGTAGCCAGTGGGTCTGAGCAGATAAGACCAACAGTGGGCCCTGTGATCAGGAAGGTGGTTCTTGCATGTGCTGTGAGGGGCAGATGGGACTTATCAACCTGGGAAGGTAGCCCATGTAGAAGAAGGAAAACTCTTATCTTAAACCTCCACTGCCTTGTAGGATATCTTTGGGAGAAGAAAAGGCTAAGGAGTAAACCCTACACAAATGTGGAGTCTCTAAGATGGCTGGATGGCACCTTGTACACCTCCTTCCTGCAGCCAAGCTGGTGCCAAACATATTGCTCTGCTTTTCTATGGACCATATCAGTAAGGCCAAGAGAAAGGTCTTGTTGACTGGGCAGCCCGGGACCTCCATACACACTGCCCAGCCCTGCACCCCGGAGAGGTCACTTTAGTGCTGCTAATGCAGTGGTTTGACTTCACCTTTGGAGACACACTCCACTGTCTCTTGAGACAAGACAGATGCCAATAATAACATGGGTCATGTCCATCTTAAGGAGTGCCTTTACCTTGGTCAGTTTCATGGAAACTGACATTAGTTCCCTGGTGAAGGATCCTTATTCATATTATATGCTAGAAAGACCAAGGAGAGAAATGAATATAATGCTCTCAAGCTAATGAAACAATTAAATACTATCTTAAACCCAATATTGGTTTTATAAGTCGGGAAAATCTGATCAGAGCCTTTGTAGCTTAAATGAAATATATCTTGTTTTAGATCCTCAGCCTCCCTACTTCTCCAATCAATCAGCTGAAGAAAATTCTCAATTTAGAACTATTCCACATCATGCAGAAATACTTCAAAAATGCTGAAAGAAGTCTCATCAGTTCTAGTCAATTGTCAGCTATGACATCTGTTTCTCTACAGGGTTTTCAACAGGCTCCTGGAGCTTGAGTTAACCTCTGCCTTTTTTTGTTTGTTTTAAGACAACCACTGTGCCCCCGAAGAACGTCCTCTGAACTCTTAACAATAAAGATATACCACAAGAATCACAAAGGCAAAATCACAAAACTATTCACAAAGCCAGGGACCAAAAAATAGGAGAGGAAAATGTCTATCACCCATCAAGTGCTTTTAGATGTCACAAAAAATAACAAAGAAGCTCCACGGTCAGTGAAGAGACAGCTTCCCACCATCCTAATCCTGAGACATTACTAAAAATAAGGGCTTATGCTTATTATTATTTGTTAAATTTACACTCCTCCTTTCTACCCAATGCTCAAAGCAGCTAACTATGCAAATGCAATGAAATATAATAAACACAATTTGGTACAAAGTAAAAACATGGAAAGAAGATAGGTAAAACGGTAACACAACCACCACTAAAAACCAACGCCTAGCAGCCAAATGTCTGCCTAAAAATGTTTTTGTCTGCTAGCAGAAGGCTGCCAGCGATGGCAAGTAATTCCAAAGTCTGGGGGCGGCTATCAAGAAGGCGTTTGCTCCTAAGGATATATGATCTCTGACAAACAGGTGCAGAAATTCCTTGGACATTTCTCTTCCCCACTTTTGGTATGCACTGTTATCCACATGGATAACAATAATATTTCCCTGGGGTGTCTTTGGTAAGGATAACAGACTAGACAGAATTTGAAACACAACCTCTGCCTTTCTATAGCCACTCCATTCCTCCAGCTTTCTTAATGGTTTTCTACTCTCTCTCTCTCCCTGAACATAGTGGGAATGGAAGTCCTACGTACCGGACTACAGAAACTCCCAAGAGACAAATTTCTAAATGCAAACAGGGAAATACCCTGCAGCTATGAGGATATACATATACTATGCAATTATTACATCTTATGGTTGGTATTGCATGCGGAAATATTTCTAGCACTGTCCAAAACACTTTGGCTCTAATTCAGAGTCTTGTGAGCACACCCGGGGTTTTGATGTCCTTTCTAACTCAGTAGCTTCACCAACCAAAACCACAAATAAACTATACTAAAAGCAGTTTGAAATTGTGCTAGGGAAAGCAAGGAGAGAAAGGCACACCCTCCCTTCAAAGATTAGGATTTTGTTGGATTATAGCCATGATGTGGAAATAAGCTCCGCTAAAGTCACTGTAACTAGCTTACTTCCAAGAAATGTAAGAAATTACACTTTAAAAATGGAATCTGTGGAAAATATTAGGAGCTAAAAATATGTGAAGTAAATTAACTTGCTGGGCTGCCACAAGGCAGCTGCATCAATGTATTGAATTACAGAAACTGTAACCTAAAAAAATTTAATGTGATGTGAACATGATTAGGTTACAGCAAATGTTTAAACTAAAAAACAATAGCAGAGGGTTGGTATATTGAAGCTGCTTTGTAGGGGAGTGGGAGCTGGTAGGCAGAATGACAAAAGGAAAATGGAGTGTTTCAGATGGACACACAGCAAGATATAAACGTACAGTGTACTGTATTGAGTTGAGATGATTTGGGACATTAGAACACAGCCTTTTCATCTTGCTGCACTTCTCTTATTTTTCTACCTCCATTCCTCCCAACAAACCCTTACACAAGCCTGTGATCTTGAAAAAACTATTTGCCACTTGATTCTGCAAGTTTTGTTATTTATAAAAGGCCCTAAAACAGAGATCAAAAGAACAAGTCTTAAGAATTCATATTCTTTTTCCGCACCTCCTGATGAGTCATTAGTAAAATAAGTGCATAAACTCACAACTGAAGTCGAAAACAGTTGAAGATACTTTGATATAGCGCCACAAAGGATATGTGCAAGGAGGCAACAGAGGTTACAAATGGCCCAGTTCCAATAAGAGTGCTAATAAAAGAATAATGGAATTTTCTTGTACTGTGAATGGAGAGAAAAAACCCTGTGCCACCAGGGAATTTAGACAAGGGGGGAAATATCAAAGCTTTGCCTCTTCAGTTGATTCTCTTTATTATATCTTAATTGATCTACTATTACATTTAACTTCAACACTTCCATATCACAAAACTCCCTTCAGAACTCATAGTTGTCAATCTTTTTAAAAGAACCATTAATCAATTTACACAAGCTTTACCATTTGAAGCATGATGCCTATGACTGCACAGCAAAAAAAGAACACTAGCTAAAAACATTTCACAATTTACACCTTTACACCTATATATTACACAATTACACCTATATAAGCACAATTACTGCTTTAATATCATTTTACATATGCCTCTCTTTCTGTGTGTCCTGCTCTTTCAAGGAGATTTATGTACCCAAAATTCCAGAAGACAGTATTAATAATAAAACAAATTAAAACTTCTAAAACCTCCTCCTACAAAATTAATAAGCCAGCAGTCATAACACATTTAATTATTAGCTCAAAATGTAAGAATCTACAAGCCAACAATTAAAAGGAACAGATGGGGGGAGGTCTCACTCTCTGATGGCTGGCCCACCATGGTCGAGGTGTGGCTATAGGATAAGGCCTTCCTGCACACCACAAAGCAGCCTCCAATTCTCACTCCATCCAGCCACTAAAACTGTGGAGCACAGCTTTCCAAACTGTGTGTCGCAACATGTTAGTGTGTTGGCTGCAGTGTGTAGGCGTGTCGCACCATCACTCCCAATGCTCCTCCCGGGACTGGAAAGGGGTGAGTTTAACCTCCGATTTGCTAGTAAAACTGAATTATTGTGTCACAAAATGACGCATGTCTAAAAAGTGTGTCACCAGCATGTAAAGTACGGAAAGCTCTGCTGTAGAGGGTGGGTAGAGAAGGGAGGGGAGGGAAAGAAACCACAGAAGAGCAACAAAGGTGAGAAAAGAGAAAAGAAAGGGGGGAACAAGGTAGGGCTCTAGCACACTGGGTTCATAGGGAGCCCAGTGAGAAACCACAGTACATGACCAGCCAGTGAGAGGAGCCACCCCCTTGACCAGCCAGTGGTAGGAACCATCCTAGACTGATGACTGTCCTCCTTATCAAATTCATTTAAAAACCTGAATTACCAAAATTGTGATAAACATGTCATTGCTACCTGACAGGGCCGTATTGTTATCTGTTTTCCAGATGGCTACCACTAGCTACCTTGCTTTTACCTATTCAAGACAGTGTATGTTCTTGCTTTTGCCTATTCAAGACAATGTTGATGGACAGGTAACCATGATTTCTGAGATTCTTCTGCAGTTGTGAACAGTAGTGTAGGGTGTGTCATTATTCCCTCCACTCAGGATGATGTGACTGCCCACATACACTGTTAGAGAGATGGGAAGGATCTGTGCTGGAAATGGATTCCCCATAAAGCAGTAGATGCATTCATTACAGTGGGTTAACATCCATATTTTACAGTTTGAGAATCAGTTTTAGACACATAAAGAAAGCCAAGTGCTTGAATTATTCCAACACACAGCTGTTCAATTATGGCTGGTGCAGAGGAGGAATGCAAAAGGCCTCCCCATGGAAACTTCACCAAAGGGTACAAATCCTAGCTAGAGGAGTATAAAAGAAAATAACCTTCTCAGAATGGTGCTGATTGACATAAGATCCACTGCTGTTGGTCTGAAAATGTGCAGAGCAAAATGTATCAAGACCCCATTGATCTCTAATGACCTAATTCAAATTAAACTACACCAAGGAATGGAAGGAAAGGGAAAACCCATAGGTGGTCCTAACAGAGAGTCAGTGGTGTTTTATTCATACAAGTAGGTAAAATGATTCATCAGAGTCAATGACGGGCTGGTCCAGGTAAACAGGATAGCCCTAAACTCCAACCAAAGGTAAAGGGTGGTTTGTTTTTTTTACACAGTAGGTACGTAGCTCTATCCTCAAAGGTTGATCCTAGCAGTAGCATGTCCCCAAGCAACAAGAACCACCCCCAAGGTCACCACAGGGGTTGAACTGGTTGTACATTCTTTAGTAGCTTAAAAGGTGTGTATACCATCATCATTAGCAGAGTAGTATTACTGACAAAAAAAATCTGCAATTTATTTTTACCTTGTGATCATATGGGTTGTACGAGTGAAACAATCTTGACAGTTCTTTCGTTCTCTGTTTTTTCTGTAGAAAAACAAGGAAACGTAGCATTATAGAACTGAAAAACAAAATTATTACATGTTGGATGAAGCCGTAGGAAACCTATTTTTATCCTAGCACTATTTGACTGCAAATAAAAAATATGCTTCATTCACATATTAGTGCTCAGGTTGGAAAGCTCATTTTTAATAGTTTCATGTTGTGGAAATCAGAACTTTTCCACCAAGTTTTTTATTGCTGCTGTATCTATGTTGTGATTAATGCAATGAATGAATTGACTGTGGCAATCCTACTGTAAGTTTACACTGATTACTGTTAACCAACTTTTTGAAACATGTGCGTGAGTGACAGCAAGAAACAACGCAGAGGATTATGTGTGTTTAAAATGTCCACAACTTCACTGGTTACAGTGCACACAGTTTAGTGTAGGGTAGGCTGAGGATACCATCACTGGGCAGCTAAACTATACTTGCCAATGTCCCAGTTCCAGCCTATGGGTCCACCATGGCACCCCAGGCAACTTCAGAGTATGGCAGCCTACCAGCTAGCCAAATTGAGGGTGTGGGCAGCAAGCAGCACCCCAAAACATTCCCTCAGGATGCCCATCTCCCACTTAACTCCACCATGGATGCTGCCAAGTTCCTCTCCCACTTGCAACAAGCTTGTGGCAGGTTCTCAACAACTGCTGGGAGGAAGGCAAAATCTGCTCAGAGCCAGGCCTAATTATAAAGGTAAAGGTAAAGGTACCCCTGCCCGAACGGGCCAGTCTTGACAGACTCTGGGGTTTGTGCGCCCATCTCACATCTATTGGCCGGGGGCCAGCGCTGTCCGAAGACACTTCCGGGTCACGTGGCCAGCGTGACAACGCTGCTCTGGCGAGCCAGAGCCGCACACGGAACGCCGTTTACCTTCCCGCTGGTAAGCGGTACCTATTTATCTACTTGCACCCGGGGGTGCTTTCGAACTGCTAGGTGGGCAGGCGCTGGGACCGAGCAGCGGGAGCGCACCCCACCGCGGGGATTCGAACCGCCGACCTTTCGATCGGCAAGCCCTAGGCGCTGAGGCTTTAGCCCACAGCGCCACCCGCGTCCCTTGGGCCTAATTATACCTTTAGATAAATTTCCTCCTTGCAGCAAGCCTTAGTACACAGCTGTGTACACCAACATAACTTCAAATTAAGAATAAAATGAAGGTGGGCGAGCAGGTATGTTGGTGACAGCAGTGATGCAGCTGCAAGGTGGTCCTGAATTTATAGCAGCTGATTGGCTTTTAGAAGTGAGGCCTCCGCAGAACCCTGTGCTAACCTGATGCCAGATACCCTCTTTCAAACCCCGTGGGGCACAAACTGGCGTCAAGGTGGGAATCTGGAACTTGCAGGGATAGATTCTGTGCCAACTGTATAAAGACAATGTCCTCATGTCCTGATTTCACTGACATGCGTGGAAGCGGGCTTCCGTGAGTATATCCTTAGCTGGATAGAGGACAACAGGTTCAAATGGGTGCAATATACATGATTTCTGAAATAAATCCAGCAGCTGGGGCTGCATGTACATAAAAAACTTTTTAAAAGCTGAAATCTCACTAATAACACGTTTGAACTGTCCTTCAACCAGCCTGTTCCTCTTACCAAACAGCTGATTTGCAGAAATTCAGCTTTTAAAAAGGCTTATGTACACACAGCCCCAGCTACTCTGTGATGGACTGGAGCCAGAAAATGGATTAATTTCAGTTAAGGGATTGTTAGAGAGCAGAGTTCCCATCATCACAGGACATTTACTGCCAGTCTATTATGCCACTGAGATTATGTGATAGTGCCTCAAGTTCACAGGGGTGGTCTAAGACAACTTTCATGCTATATACCAAATACTACGGGTTAATAAGCCAACTTTTTCTCATTTTTGTGAAAGACTGTCCCTGGATGGATGAAACTCAAATTAAACTCACTAAAAGAATGCACATTAATATTAACTGACACTATCGTTTTTAGCTTTGAAAGCTTTGGGACCAAAAGCAATTTAAAAAAACAGCAACCCACAAACTCCTCTCTGTATGAATTAAAATAGAGTTGATGCCATCTTGTTCAATTAAATTACTTCCCACATTAAAAGGAACCCAGAGGAATGAGCAACAAGGTTGATAAACACAAAGTGGTTGCATAATTTTCTGACCAGATATAAGCATGTTTCTGAAAGCCCCAAAGTTATAAACACTATTTGCAAAATTCCTAATAGATTTTACTGTAGAGCTTGAAAGGTGATGTACTATTTTACAATGCTATGCGATCATGGTGGATATTTGTGAAGCAGGCCTCCACAGATCAGAAGAATGAAACATGCAAATCTGACCTTTGATATATACTAAGATTAATATAATTTGACTTATTATATCTGGCAAAGGATTATAGTGGACATGTATGAAAGTATTGGTCTGCATAACAAATCTGCAGAAATGTAGAAAAGGTGTGTGTGTGGGAAGTATATCTACAGTCTCTTTATAATTATTAGATTCTTACCAGAAACACAGTTTAAAGAGGCAAAATGAGACCCAAAATTGTGCAAGTGGAACTCTATTCACACAACATAACTTTGCCACCTCCTTTCAATTTCCTTATTTCTCTGTGTAAATCTCTACCTTTTCGTGTGTATGATTGTGTTAACTTGTTTTAATATGAAATTAAATGATTAGAAAACATACTCACTGAAACTGGATGATGGCTGGCATTAACAAAAGTTTGAATTGAATGAGGCCAATGAAACTAATGAAACTAAACTCTAATCACTTCCTCAATCTCCTGTGAAAATGAAACTCCTAAGTAAAATAATAATAATAATTTTTAAAAATTCCTGGTAACTACTGACCCATGTATACACATCTTAACATCTCACGTAAGATGAGCTGTCCTTTAAAGATGGGGAGGAGGGAGAGAGATCACTTACTACTTGGGCTGGAACTTGATGCATTTTTGCAGCAGGAGTCCCAGGGCGTGGGTAAAACTGGTTAATAAAAAGACTTGGAAACTTGTACTCTTCTACAAGCTTCATGGTTTCTTGAAAATCTTCATCTGTTTCCCCTGGAAACCCACAAATGATGTCTGTGGCAATTGTTATTCCAGGCACTCTGAAACGAATGAAAACAAGAAGTGTTAAGCTGAAGACTGGACATATTAGCTTCTTCCCCTAGCAAAATATTAGGCATTTAGTGTGTTGCATAACATACAAAGCATTTACCTATGGAAACTGACAACCATTAAATATAGCTTTATATAAGGAAAAGCCCAAACTACAAAATTCAACTAGCTTAACTGTCATGGTTTCTCTCCAATACACCCATAAATTTTAGTTCTGCAAGGAAGCTTAGAATTTCTAAGAGATCATTCTCGGCATGATACAAAAAACTAAAATACTCAGGGTTCTTTCAGGGAAGCTGTAACAGTTAAACCATTTTATATTTGCAACATAGATGTCTGCCCAGAGACCAAGGACGAGGTTAGGAAGGTATCATTTTTGAAAGCAAATGACCAGCTAGACTACAATACTTCAGGGCATTTCTCCGCAGCAATTTCCAGGGCTTCCAGGCTAGCCAGACTCATTGGAAGCACACTGGAAGAGAATGGGACCTTTCTAACCCATGCTGTTGATGGTAAACCATTTGTGTGGATGGTATGCTGAATTCTGGAATATTCCCCTTCTAGGGTATGGGGTGTGGACTACCAAGGGGATGTGGTAATTGTGCAATGTCAGCACATCCAAGAATGTACACTGACATATACTGAACATATTTTTGAGCTCTTCCAGGATTTGCATAAATATGTACTCCAAAATTATAATACAGAAACATTCTGAATTCTGTCCTTGCTTCACATGGGAAAGATTTGCAGCTCTGACAGGCTTAAATGAGGCAAGCTATACGACTCTACAAATGAATGGCAAGTAGCACTGTCTGACATCTCCAAGATTAATAAGATGCACATTATATTTGACAAAAAGCAGTTACAGTTTAGTTATACCAGTCATTTTAATGACACAGCTGGCATTAGCTAAAGCATGTGATACCTACAGCATTGGTAATGACATCCACTGCATGTGTATTTCCCAGTTTCTATGGGAACGTGAATGGTAAGTTTCAGTCATGCTAGATTCAGTGAAATGTCCATGACATGTGTTCCATCCAAGGAAAAAAAACAAAAACCCTCTCTGATTGACATGGAATAATTTTGGTGCTAAAATGGAAATTAAAAACTAATGCATTTCCCTCCCTAAATGTTTCTTTCCAAACAAAATGAAAACTTGGATAAAGAAGAGCAGCAGGCCTGACCTAAATCATAAGATCCCTATGGTTCTCCTAACATTCTTATAGACAATAACACAAACACATTTTAAAAGTTAAAAAGATGTAAAAAGTCAGTAATTCAAAAAAGAAAAAATGAAATTACTCCAACATCCTCTTTTTTCTTGACCAATTTTTTAAATTATGATTTTTTATTATTTTTTCTCAGAAAAAAATATTTTTTTCTTCAGAAAAAATAAGGAGCTGTTGGGGTATTGCATTCTAATTTGCAAGCTTAAAACAATCCCAGGGGTCTGAAAATATTTCCAGTATGTTCATATTGAGCACCTATTCCTAAACCAAATGCAAAAAAGCACTGTGCAAAAAAGAATCTGCTAGTAAACCCACGTCTGAGCTGCATAACTTCAGATTGCAATAATAATATTGAATGACCAAGTGCTCATCCTTATAAAAACAACCTCTTCAAATAGAAATCAGTCTGTCAAGGAAATGTTGTAGCCTAGCTTCCTCCCTCACTTTTGGGTGAGAACCCACCCAAAATTGCATGAAATCTTGCACGCTCTATAAGATCTTGCCCAAACGGAAGTGACTGGTTCTCACCTCTAAAGCCCTAACCTGCATGGGACCAGGGTATCTTTAGTATTGCTTCCATTCATATAAATGGTCCTAAGCTTTACCATCTGGGATGGAGGCAGCATTCAGAAAATGATTCTTGGTGAAAGGATACAAATATGCATTGAGTGTCACCCTTTCATTTGCTAACTATCTGAGGGAATAAATCAAACATCTACACCAAACTATCTATATACCGTATTCCTATTGTGCCATGTAGTATACAAGTAAATGAAAAAAGCACAAACAGATGTTTAGAAACCAGGGCCTGACACATCTTTAAGAAAAGCCTAAATGAAAGCTACCTCTGGCCAGTATAAGTGTGTCATAAAACACTTTGTAGTAGCAGAAAATAAAACCATTCGGATCCATACCGAAAAACAAAAAATATAAATTCAGTATGCGGTATTCAAGGAAGTTTTACTAGAATAAAACTACCGAAATAAATGGACCTAACTTATCCTTGCTCTGTAATTGAAATGTGTCTACTGTGAGTAAAACATAGTTGAATACCACCCAGTTTAAGGAAGTTATTGTGTGTTCTATTATAAGTTCATTATTTAAGCCTTCTGTTTGGATTACTTTTAACAAACGCAAATCTGTTGATGATGTTCATACTTCCAATAAATACATCAGCAGGAGACTCCTCACAGGCAGGACACCTGCTAACATCTTTTATTCATGTACATGCTCCCGGTGCAGAACAATTACATTGTTTCATATATTGTAAAATGTATTCTATAAGCAGCTGATATATTACTGCAGCCTATCTGTCAGGCACTTTCCTTTGTGCTCTAGTTTCACCGAAGTACAAAATGACTTTTCACTGTTGCATTTCCTTTTAAAAGTCTGTAATGACAACACACTGCAACACTCGACAAACAGTGAATATTTTAAAATGCAAATATGTCTTTCAGGCTTTTAAAAAATGCAATTTGTTTCCATTGCTTCATATACCAGAGGGAAGAACAAGCGATGGCAATGCTTTCCTAGACACATTAGGTCACAGTAACTAGAGCTTGGGTTCTGAGAGGTGCCCACCCACTCCACAAATCAGTGTTTTGTCAAGGCTTTTCATCTCTTATCCTTTTAACTCTTGTGGCACGCTACTACCACCTAATTCCCAGAAAGAAGACTTCCTCATCTAAGCTCTTGGCTACTCGCTCCCATCAGACGTAACCTTTGACACACACTGGCTGAACTCGGAAACAGAGGAAGCAAAATTTGCAGCAATCCAAGATTTAAAGAGAAGTGGGCTACTGCAAATATACAACCATTCAAGCACAACCTTCAATGGGGAATCTTTGTTTTAATCACCATTACTCTCAGATTTTCAGCATCCTGACTATGAACATTTTCATTAACCTATCCGCCTGAAGTACTGAGCTGCCCCCTTCCAGAAACATGTCGTACTGTGTGTTATTTGAATGAGCCACTAAAAGCTTTATCTATCAAGTAATTCATCATCTGATAACTTTCCACAGCATGTTTGACATATATGCTTGGTAAATTTCCTATCTATATCATGCCAAGTGGTAGGAAGAATTTATTTCCCATCCTATGAATAAATGTTAAATATCAATATATTATAAATACTACAAAACAGGCAGAAAGGACTCTTCTGCAGAGTATTTTTGAATAGAGGAAATAACTGGACAATTCAGATTTAGGCAGCAATTGAGACATTTGATTATAAACTGAGATATTCTAAGTTCCTTTGGCTTTTTCCTTCTAGGCTTATTGACATGGTGGCGTTAATCTATCTATCTATCTATCTATCTATCTATCTATCTATCTATCTATCATCTATCTATCATCTACAGAATCCTCTGCTTTAATTGCATGCTGAGTGAAACGAGTCTTCTTTCTGTTTCCGTAACAGTAGTGGAGGCTTCTAGAGGTAACTTTCTCAGCAAGCAGAAGTACCCTAAATGCTTTTTGCTCCCAACTTTCATCATTGATTTCTTTGAAGGCACAATTTCAGTTTGGAGCCCCATTTGGGCTTACTTATCCTTAAACAGTCTACACTTGCCATACAAATGAAACCCTGTACAAAACTTCATTAAAGATTTATAACTTCAGATCATTACTGTTTTATGACTTTAAAATGAGAGACTTAAGACAAAAGCTCAACATCCTTAAACTTCATTTCCATTAAATCTCTAATAAATACCATCTGGTGTGTACTTTGGGGATATAATACACGTCAAAAACTCAGCCACATTATGAGAACCAGCACCAAGTTTATCTGAAATGCATATTTGAACAGATGTGTTTAAATTACATCTCCTTCTATGCACATGCATAAATTCAGAGCAAGCGTGTGTTGATTTAAAATGCATAAAAATGGGATTTGGAGATGCATCACAAGTGAATGGCATCTCAATGGATCAAGGCTCACATTACTAAAGGTCATTACTAAAACTAAGGTTTGCATTTATTAAGAGTTGCATCGGGGAAATGATCATGAGAACTGGCTTAACATTTGCTGCATGATAGCAGTCACTGAGAACTGTCAGCTAATTTTCTGTTACATCTCCACATTTAGTTTTCAGCGCCATCGCTAAATATTATTTGCTCTACTAAAACAGGAGACAAAATTATTTGGCTGTAAGCTGCTCAACCTGGCTTTAAACAGCTGTTTATGCCAGTTTGGCATAAAAGTAGAAATTCCTTGCATTTGGCATGGTGATTTCAGAAGACGGAGCCCCAACAACATGAATGTCATTCTCTCAACACCAATTTCAAGCTACCATTATAAAATGGCATGTTCAGTAAGGAAAACTTGTCTTGATGGTTCAATTATTCGTGCACAGAGCAGTGCTGAGGTGTAGAGATATGGAGCTGGAATGGGAAGACTTGTTTAATTCTTCACTCAGCCATGCAGCTTTTGGGGTGGTGTTGGGCAACTAAAGATTTCATAGCTTAAAACTCCTCACTGGATTTGTGTGTGACCAACCTCATCTAGCCTTGCCCCTTTGCCAAAGCCACTTACCACTTCACATCTTACTGAAGCCCCTCCCTCCCTCTCTACACTCCTTACCAAAATCACTCTTCACCTTAGACATAATCAAACCTCTGCTTGCTGGCCTGGGCCACATGCCTGTCTGTGCTGCATGATTGTTCGTTTTTTAGCTTGGGCCACATGCCAGCCTGTCTGCAACTCCAGTTCCCTACTCCTCACATTCCTGCTCTGATGGCTTAGCACAGTGTTTTTCAACCACTGTTCCGCGGCACTCTAGTGTGCCGCGAGATGTTGCCTGGTGTGCCGTGGGAAAAATTGAAAAATGCGAAAGATTTTTTAAAAAATAAATGTCAAATTTTTGCCCACTAGGCGGGCGCCGGACTGTATCCACCCTATTTTCCATCCATTCTGGGTGGGGATCAGATCCGATGGGATCGGATGAGAGCGGACAGGCGGTGCGCTCTCATCCGATTCCCCATAGAGAGCAGCGGGGCTCTGACATCTCCCTCTCCGCACACAGTGGTGGTGTGCCTCGTGATTTTTTTTCATGAAACAAGTGTGCCTTTGCCCAAAAAAGGTTGAAAAACACTGGCTTAGCAGCTCTGTAGTTCACAGTGCCGGGTGGCGTTCACAGGGACGCGGGTGGCGCTGTGGGCTAAAGCCTCAGCGCCTAGGGCTTGCCGATCGAAAGGTCGGCGGTTCGAATCCCCGCGGCGGGGTGCGCTCCCGCTGCTCGGTCCCAGCGCCTGCCCACCTAGCAGTTCGAAAGCACCCCCGGGGGCAAGTAGATAAATAGGTACCGCTTACCAGCGGGAAGGTAAACGGCGTTCCGTGTGCGGCTCTGGCTCGCCAGAGCAGCGTTGTCACGCTGGCCACGTGACCCGGAAGTGTCTTCGGACAGCGCTGGCCCCCGGCCAATAGATGTGAGATGGGCGCACAAACCCCACAGTCTGTCAAGACTGGCCCGTTCGGGCAGGGGTACCTTTACCTTTAGTTCACAGTGCCACCTGTTGGCAGCCATGCAAACTGCAGCATGATGACATCCTTAGGGAAATATGCATTAGGAGAAATTTAAAATAAATAGTTCAATATGTACCACCCTGACACTCCTTGAGAAAAGAGTACGTGCTTCACACTTTACATCAGAAGCCCAAGTCAACTGCATTTCTACAAGTCCTGTCTCTTTCATGTGACCAGCCTATAGCCCAATTTTCTGCTGGTTTACACAGCCAAGTTCAGTAGGGTTTACTCATCTTCAGGTGTTTAGGACATAGAACATGCGGAGGTGTACTAGGGAAATAAACCTTGACCTGTGGTCCACATTCAGCACAGATGTGAAAACCATCATTACCTACTGGCACCCCAAGAATCTGCTTACAAACTACTTAAGGAAATGTGGCTGTAATTTTTCTTACATGAAGCGCTGGCATGCTATGTGAGCACTCAAATATGTTAACTGTTTTATAGGTTAAAGAAAGGCGCTGTTTGTCTTTTCAAGAAGACCACTCTGTAAGTTTGGTATTTAGTGTGATTCTGTTGCCTAGATACTCTGGAAGTTTCAATCAATAGTCACTGGTAACTATCCTTGCAACTACAGATAGGTAGCCGTGTTGGTCTGCCATAGTCAAAATAAAAAATTCCTTCCAGTAGCACCTTAAAGACTTAGTTGGTCTTTAAGGTGCTACTGGAAGGAATTTTTTATTTATCCTTGCAACTGTCCTCAACACACAATGTTGTTTGAATTAACATTATTTTGCTAAGAATGTTGCAATGCATTCATAGTGATTTCAAATTGTTATGGATTTGTTTACCTTGGAACTGCATAAAGTGGGTGAAGAACAATCAAGTTGCTGCATATCCTGAATTCCAAGAATGGGAGGAAAACTGGGGGTTGCCTGGCAGTTGTGCAGATCATCTTGACAGCACAGTGCCAAACAAGCAACCTCTCCACCTCTCATTTCTACATCTACAACCCTCTCTCTCCAATCTGGATTGGGACCAAAGTGGAGGAAATTTTGAAAATTCCTTTTCATGGCACTCTCCTCCTTATATAAAAATCACGCTCACTCCAGGCTGCTATTAGCTGCAGAGGGTGGGAAGAAGACAGGTACAGTGTTGTATCTGTCTCTCCCTCCACCCACCAGGATTCTTCTTGGGTGTGTTTGTGATGACAGTTCTCCCATGTCTATTTTGTCTTTTAGATCTGCTGAAATCAGTGGAGCTTAAGTTCTTAAATACTTGCAAAATGGGATTTAGGCGCAGTTACCTAAGTTGTAATCAAACAATTCACGGCATTTGTTTTTGCAAATGGTTATAACCATAAATAAGCCAAGACCTTTTTAAAGTCCAGAGATGGCCTCTTGAGAAATGCTCTTCAGCAGAGTTGAGGTGGGGGGAAATGATGAGACTAGAAAACAAGTGAGCTAGCTTATAAATAATTACATGTGCCAGAAGCTGTTTGACTTGAAACAATATAAACTCAATAAAAAGCCATTGCCCTAAAGCATGAATGAACTTTTTTATTGTTCATGTCAGTGGAATGCGTCTCTTTAAATGGTTACTTCACAAATCAGTCGATGTTTTGAAACATGTTACTACGACAGCAGCACATCTAACTATTCTTGGGGAAATGGAAGCAAATAGTATGTACACTTTCAGAAACAGTGGATCTCATGGCTATGAAAACCTGGAAATACATTTCATAAAATAGCCTAGGAATGAAAACAGAAGCCACAAGTGGGAATTACAACAAAACAGTGCAATGGGGAGGAGTGCTCCTGAAAGGTTTCTGGCCAACCAAACATGCCCTCTTTCAGCATTTCCCCACTCGATTTTCTGCCCCTCTCAAGTCAATCAGAAATATGTGCCCATGGAACACAGTTAGCCCTCAGTGGGGTGTTTTGATGTCCTCCCTCTTTATACAGTATTCTAAATAGCGTGTTTTTGTCATTTTAAACGCCTCGGAATTTCCCAAGCTTGCTGATATGAATGGTGTCTTTTGGCTACACTAGGACAGGCACTCTGAGAATGATTGCATTATTAGTATATTTTATTACTGTGTGCTTGGAAAGCATGTTCTCTTCTCTTAGGCAAAGTCCACAAACTTATCTCACGCTATTCCACCATTTAAAAGCTTTATTAGAAACATTTAAGACTTACAAATACCTATATGAAACTTTTGCCTACAGAGTAGGTGAACATGCCCTTCAAATATGATGTATATATCTTCCAGTCATTTCATACCTTGTGTGTTATTTATAACTAATTTCCAGTTTGATGAATATAAACATTGCTATGTTTTCTTTCTTTCTTTTTGTCTGCTCACTTTGTTCCAAGGTTCCCAAAAATGCTAGAGACAGATCTGAATAATTGCTAGCTTTTATATCATCTAAGGAAAGTGGCTTTTGCTTTGTTGTTGCAAGCTGCTATGGTGTAACATATGATCTTTTGCTCTGTGCCCAAACTATCCTAGTGATTCTGCAGCAAGCATCCAGAATCAGCATCACCATCTAAAGGTCACTATATACTGTCATAGATACATGCCCCCAGTGCTTTTCATTGAATGTTGAATCCAAAGAAAAACTCTCAGTAACTCAAAAGCTCGCTTGCTATTTTGTCATCTTTACTTGAGATGGTTTAAAATAATTATCCAATATATTTTCCAATCTTCCATGATTTCAAATTGGAAGCGTTATCTTTGCTTGGCCAGTCCAACTCTATTTCCCATCACAAAATAGGTAATTTGTATTACTCCTCTTAGGCTTTAACGATCTGAGGGTGTTTTCAGTGAAAACTATTACCCACATGGAAGAGGAAACCTAAATATCTTAAGCAAATACATTCCTTGACTAAGAGTGAACTGCATACAGAAACTTAGCAGAGTACACACTGTATTTTCCACAGTGTTATAAACAGGTCCCCTGTAGGCAAGAGGCTAGACGATAAATGATCGGAATGAATGGAATGAAGAAGTGAATGTCTGGAAGTTTTAAATGTAACACTAAGTCACAGGGCAATGTTTCTGAATGCAGGATTCAAGGAAGAGGGTATATTGCAAGACTAATGGCTAACTGAGATAACACTTTTTCGGTCACTGCTCAATTGGTTGACTTAAGCAGTTGCCAGCAGTAGGTGTATGAATCAAGTCTGCTTGAGGACTGAAACACACAGTGTGAGTGAAACTACCCTGTCACTTCATAAAGTTCCTGACCAAAGTTAACTGCCACATCTCTGGGGGGAAACCCAAAGCTTTTTCTTTTTTTTTAAAGGGCAGACAAGTCGAGCAACAAGTTAACTTTATTAGGAAAATGTGTTGTTGTTTTCAGATATAAAAGCTAACTTTTCTAAATAAAAGAAAGTACTTTTTTATGCAGGCTGAAGATCATCAATCAGATACACTCAAGTTAAAATCATAGAGAAGGATGCATGGCACGAGGCGGGTATCTTCACTGTAGTCTTTTCATCATCTGCTAAATATATTTTTGTTTAAGCAAGCCTATCCAGACATGCAGAAGTTGTCATGTGTTTAACCATGTGTTACAGCTTATTATTGATTTCAGGTTTCTTTTTTTTGAATGTATGAATATTTTAAATACTTGTTTTTAACTATTTTTTACTGACCATTTTACTGTTTTATTCTTTTTGTAAAGCACTTTTATTAGAATCAAAGGCGATATAACTGCTGTGAAATAAACAAACGAGCATTAAGCCTAACAATATTACAAACCTTATATACATTATCTTCTTCTTCTCATATTGTATGCATATGAGGGCCCGAAAATTTCATCAAGCATTTAAAATGATAATTCTACCACTGCAAGTGTATGAGCTACCAGAAAAGCCGTATTTTAAAAATCCATTAAGAACCCTTCATTTGAAAAGCATTACGATCTATTGGATCAGTGATCTGTAAATGAAGAAGGATCAGCAAAAGGACTGTAATTAATCTGAAGGTGCTTGTCAAAAATTGCTTGTTAATATTACATGCTGATGATGAGCATTAGTAGAAAGCGAGCTGTGCAGCACTGCTGAGGAAATGCACTGCCTGAAAAACTGCACTTGCCAAAATTTAGATATACAAAACACAAGGGATATTGTGTACCCAAAAGCCTCGCATGATTATTTGTTACTATCTAAATTTCAATTGATGATGAGTTATATATTAGAAGAAGAGTTTGGATTTGATATCCCGCCTTTCACTCCCCTTCAGGAGTCTCAAAGCGGCTAACATTCTCCTTTCCCTTCCTCCCCCACAACAAACACTCTGTGAGGTGAGTGGGGCTGAGAGACTTCAAAGAAGTGTGACTGGCCCAAGGTCACCCAGCAGCTGCATGTGGAGGAGCGGAGACGCGAACCCGGTTTCCCAGATTACGTGACTACCGCTCTTAACCAC
Source organism: Podarcis vaucheri (assembly GCF_965113315.1). Lineage (NCBI taxonomy): Eukaryota > Metazoa > Chordata > Lepidosauria > Squamata > Lacertidae > Podarcis > Podarcis vaucheri. The sequence continues at coordinate 34,815,394 of NC_138766.1, read as the reverse complement.
TACACCGCACTGGCTCTCAATTCATTAAGAATGCATTTCATCCTTTGCAGAAAGTGGGGCAGCTTCCAACTTCTACACGTTGTGAAAATATTTAAAATGTAATAAATTACAAAAATGCTCCGTGCCAAAATGGTCAAAATACAACAAATGCTTCAATTCCATTCAATGGGAAGCCTAACGTCTGTTTTGCTAGAGGCAGCTTAGCATAAGAGAACCATTCTGGGGAAACGAAGACATGAGTTTATTTATGGGATGTCCACAAATAAATCCATTATGGGAGAACAGACCTAGGTAAAGAGGTTTTAAGCTCTTTTTAAAATACGTATGTGGCAGTAGCATAATCAATAACTCAAATACTGATATGTACTGCAGTCACTGGCTGGCTACTCTGGTGCTGCCATCTCCTTCTCTTGTTGGGGAACAAAGAGTTTGAGATGGGAAGATGTAGTGTTGTTTCCATCTTGGACCCTTGGCTGCAGGTTGCTCTGTCCCAAGTAGGTTTAAGGAGATGGTGGTCTAGGAACAAGGGGGCAGTTGAGCAAAGAGTGCAGGCACTGGAGACCCACTGGAGAGGTTAGGCTGGCCTCAACTAGAGCCAGGGCTTTCTGTGGCTCCGATCTGGTGGAACACTCTGTCACAAGAGACTAGGGCCCTGCGGGACCTGACATTTTTCCGCAGGGCCTGCAAGACAGAGTTGTTCCACCAGGCCTTTGGTCAGGGCGCAGCCTGACTCCCTCCTCTGGCAATCTGCACAGAATTTTGCTTAACGGTTGCCATCAATTTGATTTTAATTAATTTTTAAAATGAAATGTTTTTAGAATGTTGGATTCTTTGATTCTTTGATTGTTGTTAGCCGCCCTGAGCCCGGCTTTGGCTGGGGAGGGCGGGATATAAATAAAATTTATTATTATTATTATTATTATTATTATTATTATTATTATTATTATTAGAATCGCCCATCCCAGAAGGATGTCTGAGTGTCATTGGGTAGTTTTCACACTGCCATGTCTGGGGTTCCTGTTGATGTTTTTAGCTATGTTGTGGAATTCAAAGATGAGGTGGGTGCTTCAATATAAGCAACTACGGTATCGTCCTGTATAGGCTGCCTGGGCTGGAAGCTGGGGACACTGTGCTGTTGTGTTTCTGTATTTATCTCAATGGCATATTCCATAAGATGCCGCTTATTTTGGGGGGCCCACATGGCATTTGTTCACTATCTACATAAACTGATCAGTGAGGTCATCCAGAAATTTAGAGTGTGGTTATCCAATATGTGGCCTACATCTTATTTTTATTTGATTTTGATGAGGTGGTAGACCAGGGTTTGAGATTCCTAATGAGTCAGATGAGAAGCAATATACTGAAACTCAGTTCAGGTAAGAAAGAAGTGCTGCTAGTCAGTTGTTCACCTGTCAGTCTGATGAAACTCAATCTGTTCTGGATGGGGTTGGGCCCCCTGCTAAATGGGCAAAATACTTATACAGTAAATTAAAAAGTGATTGGGCTTTTGTACAGAAGCAGAAGTATGGCCAGCAGCACTATCCAGCTCCGAAATGAATACTTCATTCAAAGCTGTATCATCATTATTAAAAGGCCTAGTTGAGCAACACAAGAGCAGTCAACTATAATGCTGAAACTCTGACAGCTAACAAAGTAATTTAAATCAGTTAAAAATATAGTATTTTCACCGCCATTCTTAAGTTGCTTAAACTGATTTATGTCAGTGAAGTGAATACAAAAAAGTGACATTCAGATCTAGGATATTTTTTCAACTGTTGCTACCAGATATTACATATTATAAAAATGGTGGATAAATGCAACATATAAATGCTTCGGGGGGACTGATCATTTGCTCATTCCTGCAGTTGCAGGAATGAGCAAATGATCAGTCTCCCAAAGCATTTTCACTTCACCACATTCACAAATATTTCATAGAAACTGTTTTTAGAGAAATGGGAACATGTAATTTAGATGTACTGTGGAAGCTTCTCCTGTTTCTCTGGTGTTATGTTCAGTGCTACAATGCCCAACCTCAGCTCTTGATCATGACTCATGTGTATGTTTGCAGCTAGGTTTTTGAATTTCATCATTACAGCCAGGTGGAGGAAGAAGAAAAAATGGTGGGACTACTGAACGGACCCATAGATATTCTATTAATACAACATATTAGTGCTAGAAACTGCAGGCGTCTGATGTAATGTTTTGCTTTTGCAATGTCTGTGATGAGATGTCTATATGGGAATAGCTATACAGGAAGGTCATAGTTGGCTGCCTCTAGGAGATGAGACACTACAAATAAAGACCTCCCTATATACAGTAGCAAAGAGAAATGAGTTTTACAGATGTGACCATCTTCAAATATCCAAAATGTGCCCCTGCTCCCAGCAGACCTAGACTATATGTTGGAAATATTTTCTCATGCTGTCTGGCAACTCTTAGTTACTGGGTCCACTACATGAAGAGGTAGAATTTTAATACAATTTTAATAAAAATAATTATGTTAAAAAAGCTTGGATTTCAAACTTTTATCATTAAAAAAAAAAAAAGCTAATGGAGAACTCCTTAAGTTGGACTAATATATACTCAATAACCAGCTGTCAAATTTGGATATTAAATAATTTTATGCATATTTTGTGCTATGACTGCTCAATTGAATACATTTCTACATAAGTCAATGTCTGCATGTGCTCAGCAGCTTTGCTGGGTTATTTGACAGCAAGATGCTATTGTAACAATAGCTGCCAACTTTCAACACTCCAAAGATTAATGAGTCAGCTTTAATCTTTGAATATATGCAGTTCCATACAAAGCAGTATAAATTAAAATAATGGATACTTTGATGCTTTGTTTGAAGAAAATACAATATTGCCAATCATACTGTAAAATTATAGTGGCAATAAATAAAATAACTGTCCCAATCAATCTAACAATGAATAAAATTTTTTTTAGAAGTGATGTAATAAAACAAACTTTAGTATCACTCCTGGTCATTTGCTACATGTTATCACATGGTAGAGATCCACAGCCCATGTGGGCTGTGGGAGTTTATTGGAGTAGTTACCTTAGAAAAGTTTTTTTTCTGCTTCAGAATCTATAGGTAAAGAAAAATGGGCTAAATTCAGTTGCTTGCATGAAGCCTTAAGCGGAGTCCTGAATTTGAAGTACCTGGGATCAATATGCTCAGTTTTAAGTGTCATTAGAGAAAACATGGTTCTGGTTAATTATTGGTGCAGAAATTAAGAGTTCTACAAATATCACTGCAACTGGAAGTGTTCAAAGCCATTTTTACATATGGTTTGGGGAATATTAAAATCTATTCATTTAGCTTTTCTGCAATCTCTATTTTCCTCCTTTAGCACATCTTTGACTCCCTTTTGGTTCAAAGGTCCAAGCATCGTCCTAGCCAATTATAGGTTTTAGAATGTATTTTTATGTCATGTGTGAATTAGATTGTATTAATACAAGTATATGCTTTGATAGAGAGTGGTTTAAAATATTTTTAAAAATATGCTTATTTACTTTATTTCTATTCCATTGCTAACTCTGAGGAGTTTAGGACAAGAGGTATCTAGTTTTTTCCAGCTGGTCTACCATCCCACCCTTTCAAGGCTTGGGTGATTACATATTAATTACAACAGACCATTATTGCCCAGACCATATTGTTCCTGCTCCTAGAGAAACAATTTACAACAATCCTACTTTTATCACTAAAGGCCAAATTATGAGTAGTCATTGGGAAAATGCAACTATTAAAGTTCCTAGAGCATGATCTCTGTCTTTTTTTAACAGTAGTATGGTTTTTGGCAAAGATGGCTACTTTCTTTTCCAAAATCTGTTGCATCTTTAAAATCTTGAAAAGCTGAGAAATAATTTAGATCACTACAAGCATTTTCAATTCTTTTCATACAACAATGCTAACTCGTTCAGTGACTTCTTCAGAAAAAAGAGAGGTACATAAATATAGTCAACAGCACTATCTGCTGTTGACTAGTCAACAGATCTGCTCAGAATTCTCAATGTTAATAGTGCATACTTCCAGATAGGAAAGTAGCCTAAAATAATTATGTCAGACATTCCATAAAAGGACAATCAGTACAATTTTCGGTAAATAGTCTGTTCACAGTTCTCAATAATTGAATTGCTCATTTCACGTTGCCTGCTGTAAATATTTCTTAGATAAGAACAGGATTCTGTTTGTTACAGCCAATGGAAAACACTTTCAAAAAGACTTCTACTGTTGTCAAAATAATTCATGCCATTGTGGAAAAGGATTCTGAACTAGAGCCATAAATTGTAATAATTTGCTAAAGTTAATTCCTTGGATTAACACACAAAAGCCATCCTATCCCATACACAGTAAATATAAAAGCAACTTTAGAGAGTATTATCCTGTTATATTATTGCAGCTTGCAGTTTTTTTTGCACTCAGTGTCAACTATCCTGAAAAGAAACATTGAAGAAGATTTCAATGAAATACATTCCAAAAAATCTATATATAGTTATTCAGGCGTAACTTGAAATAGATTAGAAGCCCACTGGATAAACCACATCAAAGCAACTGTTGGCACAGACAAATTCTGAAGATACAGAAGGATTATTTTCTTTTCTACCTTAATTGTGATGTTGCAGGTTAACTGCTGAAAACCAGGGTGGCAGGAGCTTTTTATTTCTTTATTATGCATTAGACTTACTTTTCTTTAAGGAAATCCACAACCCTTTTGAAGTCCGCCACACAGTATTCCCTCTTCATGTCCATGAGTACGCTATCAGAGGCACTTTGAACTGGTACATGAAGAAATGCATAGACTCTTGGATGGTTGAGAATTTTTGCCATTTCCTAAAAGATTAAAAATGAAAACAATAACATTTTTACCACATCCTGATAGGCACAGCATTGCCTCCATTCATCACCAACATGCAGAATGTAATATTAACCAGCATTACAACACACATTCATGAGATGATGCACTGGAGTACTCAACATTTTATTTATGATGAAATCACATGCACCTACAATGGATCACCGATGAATACGTGAAACAAATTTACTGAAAAGCATCATGTCTGAGGTGGAGTAAAGGAATATGGAAGTTTTTAGGTGCTTCATTGTAAAGGCCTATTCCCCCCCCCCCCAGGTCAACACTTGATAACACAGCCATTAAGTATACACATGTGTTAACTAGCCCTCCTCCAATTCTGTTACCTCTTCTGTTTTCACAATTTCCTGCTGGCAATTTCCCCTTACCAAAATTGAGGCCTAGGTAAAGAACATGAATATCTCTTCATTTTACTGGAGCCATAATTTGACTTGCTGTCTGCTGATATGAGGTTATATTTGTCCTGGGATTTTTGTAAAATACAAAATAAAAATCCCAGTTTCAAACTTGTACTAAATTGGGTGGTTTAATTTAATTTTTTTTTACTACTCAGTTATTTTTACTGATGCCTAGAAATAGTCTCCTTTCTACCTCCTTAGTCTTTCTTGTACTTCTATAAATTATACTGTGAGACAGCAGATAACACCTCAAAATTTCAGTGCTTCTGTAAGTCCATAAGCCAACTGAGGCAAGGTCCAAGCATGCATTATTTGCTTATTTGCATTTCTTCTCCACCTCATAACATAACTTGTTTTGAATGACATATATCATGACCAGGATCCTCACAACTATTTTTACGTACACAAGAGGCCTTTGAACTTGCATTTCTCAGGCAGCAGATGGGTTATATCATGACAAACCATTGTCGAATTTGAGGGAACTTTCCAAATCACTGGGCATAACCCAAGCCCTTAGAAGTTGCTAACACAGCACTGGATGCTAACCAGCAAATGGAAAGTTGAAACACATAAGGACTTATGAGCACAGCCAACTGGGAGATTCTTCCTGTATCTAGTATGTTCCATTCAATACAATACAAGGTGTTAACAAATGAAGCCACGGAAGATGGTTTAGGACACAGAGAGTTACAGCCAACCAGGTCAGTGTGTGAGCAGAACAGCTTCCATGAGTGTGGTGAAAGTCCTCTCCCTCTCACCTATATCCTACGTCGTAAAATTAGTCCTAGCTTTATTACAATAAGCAGGTTATAAAACCTGGCACAGAACGAACATCTAAAGCTGGGGGTTCCCAATTTTATTTTTATTGGTCTTTTCAGAGACTGGAGGTGTCAAGTGAACCGCCACACACAAATATTGTAGTATTATTTTACTATATGACTTGCTAGGATTGATACATCATAAAAAACCTTGCTGTAGAAAGTTTAACTGCTCTAAAAAAATTAATCCGGAAAAATAACTCTTCTTCCTCCTTCCATGTAATCTCATTTGTATTTACATCACCACGTTAGATGCATTCTAAAGTCGAACAAAAGTACTATCGTGTTTTTACACAATTTAATTTAATGTAAAAAGCCAAAAAGGCTACAGATATCAACACGTTTCAGCATAATTTTATGATGTTTTCTGGGATATGTTCTTATTAAGCTTCCCTTTTCCCTCATTCTCTCATTTAAAAATTATATACAAAATATGCATTCAAAAAACAAAAACAAAACCCTGATACTAATGAATCAAATTGCATTACTGCAGATTATTCAGATGATGTCGTAAAGCAGAAAAATGTGTCAGGTCATCTGTCAAGGAACACAAAAGATTTTATGCATTCAAGTCAAATGACAGATTTGTAATAGCAGAGGTGGTGGCTGATAGGACTTTAATTAGCCATCAGAATATAAATACCTCATATACTGATATCTCATTTGGTTATTAATGAATATACAAATATTAAAAGAAAAACTGTCAACAGTTAATTATGCAAGGTATACATTTGCTCTGTGTTAATAGCATTATCTTTTGGCCCTGGTGTCCTGAGCCAATAGCAATTATAAAGATATGCTGCTGCTGCTGCTGCTGCTGCTGCTGCTGCTGCTGCTTCCTCCTCCTCTTCTTCTTCTTCTTCTTCTTCTTCTTCTTCGCAAAAGCATATAATTTTATTCTTTCTAAAACTGTGTTTTTCAGTGATACTTACATTTGCTACCAAAAATCTACAGACTCAATTAATGTTGATCATCCTCCTGCTGCTAATCCATGAACAAAATTTGCCTTAGCTCCAAAGATTTGCCACAGGCAGATGGCATTTATAAGTGACTGACAGAGGACTTGACACCCAGCACAAGATTTACGAGTGGAAAAGTCTGCATTCAAATATCCCCCCCCCCACTATCTCTCATGGAATAATAGGAATTAAAGAGACCATTTGTGATGGATTTTAATTGCTGTAGGCTGCTTTGGGATCCAATTTTAGTTGAAAAGAAAGAAATGCTAGGGCTGAATCAGGGTTGCATAAGTGGGACTCTACTCATCAGCAGGGCTTTTCTGGCCCCTCTTCTCTCACAATCAACTACACACTCACAAAGCTGTACCAGAGCACTGAGGAACTCTCTTGAATGGCATAGGATGTGGTACTCTGCTTGTGCAAACTGCCTAAGCCCTACTGGTACAGTTCAGCTGGTAGAGCATGAGACTCATAAACTCAGGGTCGTGGGTTCAAGACCCACGCTGGGCAAAAGACTCCTGCATTGCAGGGGGATGGACTAGATGACCCTCGTGGTCCCTTCCAACTCTACAGTTCTATGGTTCTACTGCTGTTCATTCCCCACCACCACCAGTACCACATCTCACATTGTGCTGGAGGGTTCCCTAACTCTCAGGGGTTGCTGGGAACTGCAACAGGGAAGAGGGGATAGGACCCCACCCCCTGTCCGCTGTACAAGCAAAATTCTGCTCATGCAAAACCTGAATCTGTACCATGCTAAACCATTGTATGATAAAAACCACCACCTTGCAATCTAAGAAGAGAGTTCAAAAAACCTACAAATTCACTTCTGCTCCAAAAGGCATGGGAATTGTAAATTAAAGCACCACCCTTAACTTGCCCACCATGAAAGCAGTAAAGAGGCTGACAGTCTTAGATATGTGTTTGCTTACAACTAAGCCGCCATGCATACATGCTATGCCTTGATCTTTCAGCAACAGTAAAGCTGGCACTGCATAAAAATTTAATAAGAATTTTCTTACATACTGAAATTCCCATTGGAAAGAACGGATGCAACAGCAACCTCCATTTGGAAAGAAATCCTATTGCTGGTCACAGATCAAATGAAGCGACTCTGGGAGAATACAGAGGAGCAGCATCTTTGGGACTGGCAGGGGTGCAAGATGGCGTGGAAAGGGGAAGGCACCACAGAGAATGGGGGTGGTGGGTGAATGACAGGAGAATATAGGGACTGGGTACAATGGCCAAGAAATAGGTGGAATGATAGGACTATGGCCCCATCCATCAGTCAGTAAAAGAGAACCTGCTCTGCTGTTGGCTTCCCTTTTTCCTCCCCACTCCCTTTTCCTTTAGTATTGTGTTTGTTAAAATGTGAGGCTCCATCAAGGCCTGCCTCTCTGCATGTAGGAAAGTAGCATGTCTCAGGTAAGATTTCAGCTCTACTGTCATGTGAATTATCCAGGGGAAGCAAGGTTTGTTTTTTTTATGAAGGAGAATTCAAGCATGGAGTTCCCCCCACTTGGTACTGTCTAGAAATGGCTGTGTTTTGGGGTATTTCCAAACATGGTAGCTTCATGAACATGGCTAAGATGAAGATCAGGAAAGACTACAGGGCTTGCTAAACCACACTAAGGAATGGTTAACTGATAGCACAGAAATAATACAATTGTGATGAAATCAACTCAACACATTTCTCAAAGGTGGCAAATTCTGTTAACACTGCGAAATATATTTCTATCACTCGTTAAATACATTTCACATCGTCTAAACAACTTCACAGTGTGGAATATTGAAGTATTTATTGTGTTATAAGAAGAGAGAGAGAGAGAGGAGAAAATTAGTGGTTGTACAACAATACGTTTTTAAGTGTTGTGTCAGAGCATGTCTGGAGAAGTGAAAGAGCAAAGAAATGCTATTGTAACTTGCTGTACCATTGGCATTTTGTGGGCATTCAAATGAAGGGGATGGGGGAAGCACCATACAGGACTCGACTCTACGGCTGGTGTATCACTGAAACATCCTGAATTAATAATGATGATAAAATCCACAGATGGCATATGGTGGGGTTCGAACTAGACTCAGTCTGACAGGTAACATGGAAGGCTATGCATCTCATCTCATCTTGTGAAATTAAGCATTTAAATGGCACTAGCAGATGTGAGCGGCCTTTAAATTTACCTATATGCCTTCACACTCAAACACAAGGTGCAGTACAGACAGGAACATTGTGAAAATGTTTAAAAAGGCTCATGTCAACTGATTTCTGAAGCAACAGCAAAGCAAGCAGCATTTAGAGCCAGATTTATCAACGGCATAATTTCACTGCTCTAGTTTACTTGCTACTTACACTGACAAACAGGGGCCTTAGAAGTGTTTACCACACAAGCATACATACAGCAGAATATCCAAAATTTCAACTCAGGGGAAAAAACCAACCATAGAAGAAACTCATATACAAGCCCAGTGCTCAAGTTCTGGCACTCTTTGGCTCACTAATTCTGATCCTGACAATGTAGCCTCTATATAATGAAGGGAGACAATCTCCACATGGTCTCTCCCACAGCTCAGTGGAAAGAGCCCTCTGATCTGCAAATTAGTGGAGATGATTTCTCTGTAACTACTCTCATCTCTCCGCTGGAAAAACCCTCCTCCAGCTCCTGATGGAGATGATGTCACTGCAGTGCTCCAGAAGAACTTATTATACTGCTCATCAAGTCAGAAAGCTGCAGATAATCAAAGTGGAAGGCAAAAGCAACACAGTGGATACCAATTTATTTATTTTTAAGTTGCCACTTTAGTTTTTCTAAACATTGCTTCTCTGTCCATTCTCCATTGCTGGTTCTAATAGCCTTGGCTTTCACCAATGTTGGCCATCGATGCGATCTCTCAGAATCATTTCTAAGAACAAATGAAGTGCACCAGCTGTTCTTGAATGATTGTGAGTGGCAAGTATTGGTGTGAAGCAACAGGAAACGATGGAGATGCATGTTAACAAGAGCTGTGGAAGCATTCTTACCAAGGAAGTTGCAGGCAACTTTTAGAGAACAAAGCTTTTATTTAGTAGGCCCAAGAAATTTAGGTTCTAGCCCTGTCTTCAAGTACCGTATGTCCATTAACTGACCTGGATGAATTGTAAAGCCATGAAAATCATGCTGACTTTTCTTCAGTTCATAAATCATGCTAAAAAGAACAAATTTAAAATACTCCATATTGTGGCTATACAATAGGAATAAGCTGCCTACTGTATCCTGCAATCTGAGCTAAGCTTTGCCTTGAGGATTTCTTGCAAGACCTTAGGCTGAGCTATTTAACAGCTCAGATATAGGAAAGCTCATCTTCAATACTTCGCAAAGAAATCGAGGTCTTGAAAAGCATTTTGCTTTGATGTAACACCTCAGGTTCTGCAGGGCTTACTTTGTTCTAAAGGGGCTTCTCTGGTAAAATCAAAGTGCTCTAAATCACGTTTTCTGAACTTTGTAAACATGCTCAGCCTTATGTAAATGAATTAGCAAAATGCTATGCAAACTGAACACTAACTCAGTAAAAGCTCAAGCTATGCAGACTACAGGTTCTCTTTGATACAACAAACTCAGTTCCTGGTAGCTTTAATTCCGAAGAAAACTGTTTGGGGCAATTCCAGGCAGATGACCTGTTCTGAGCAAGTTTGTCTCCATATTAGAGTTCAAAGCAAAATAGAGTGAGCTAAACTTTAAAAATACAGGGAGTTTCCTATTAAAATTCCTCACTGGCAAGAACTGAAGAACGTAGTGACATTATCTCTCTGCGTGCTGTCGGAAGCAAACTGTGAAATCCAATATTTACCCCCAGAAGTACAGTGTCATCTAGAAGTAGATGACTTTAAAGAAGTAGATGAATTTAAAATATACATGACAAAGAAGTAAGATCCTGTTCACGTGTTGCTTTCCAGAAAGGAAACTTGGCACATGATGGATACAATCTTATGTTTTTACCACTATGAGGACAAAACAAAAACTAAACCAGGCTGTATAGGGGAGGCTTTTACAGTCAAACCTCAGTTGTCAAACGTAATCTGTTCTGGAAGCCCCCATGGCTTCCGAAACATTCGGCAACCAAGGCATGGCTTCTGACTGGTTGCAAGAGCTTCTTGCACTCAAGTGGAAGCCATGTTGGATGTTCAGCTTCCAAAAAACGTTCAAAAACCAGAGCATTTACTTCGGTGTTCGGGAGCCAAAATGTTCGAAAACGGAGCCATTCGACAACCAAGCTTTGACTGTATCAAGATGTACTGCATTAACACAAATACCATACAGCCCACTTCTAGTTTACATTTTCCTCATGGAAAGGGGTGGGCACATGCTTGTGACACAGGATGGGTTTTCTCTGAAGAAAACCATTACTGAAGTTGCCCTTAACCCACTTGTGACACAAAATTCTGTGAAAGTATAAGCTCCTTTGACAATGTTATTTCATAAAAACATACTAGTGTACAAATTCTGTTCATAATCTGATAGACAAAAGAATTCTAAAATAATTTTGAGATAATCATCTATGAAGGCAAACTGTTATAACTTCCCATCTGAGCCAGAAGTCTGCTATTAGTTATTTTGGACCCTATCATCACAGCATGCAATTAATGTCAAGAATTCACTCCATTGCTTTATATATTTATCATCACCCAGGTACCTCTTTCTTATCACCACTACTTGAAACAAAAGCAAAGGTTGTTCTGGTTAAGAATGACGATTTCAGAAGTAGTCACCACCCCTCCAACTCTCCCTCCCTCTAAACCTGTACACAATGCACATCACTGAGGAATTTATAATTTCAACTGGCCCTAAAGGCCAGATGGGAAAGGCATCTGTGATCACTAGCTCAACTTTGAAGCACTACTCCCCAGACTGGAAGAAAATAGACAGACTAAATCACATGGCAGTAAAAAACAACAACCCTGAAATGATGTGGTAGAATTATCAAAAATATTTGGAAGCTTTTACACAAATTCACTGATCAAACCTGCATGGTGCTTGAAATAAAATAAAATAAAAATAAAAATAAAAAATACAGCATTATCTGTACGAACACCAAACCAAATATTTCACTATATTTATAAAAGTGCCAAAAAAGCCTCTTAAACCTTTAAAAAATATTGCTTGAGATCTAAAGGTTCAAGAACAAAGGGCTAAAGTCCACATATGGTGCTGCTACTGTATGACACAGAATTAAATTATGCTAACTAATTCTGATAAGCACCTCCAAGCATCTCACACCCACACAAAAACCCTTAGTAATTATTTTTTTGTTTGGGGGGGGAGTTAAAATAGCATAGATAAAGAAAAAGCAAAATATTCTAAGGTATGTTCTTGCTGATGATAGCTCATACAAAGTCAACATTAGCGCTGGTTATTACATGTCTTTTAAATCACAATGAATAGTTCACAATAACTGTAGACTATTCAGAACTGCAGAGTATAGATCTTAACCAAGGAATCTAATCCTGGATGCTTAGGTCTAATTCTTTAAAAAAACATATGGGAGAGATAGCTTTGATCTGCTTGTACACAGCAAGAACCTCTGCAAAGCAAGGAGTGTGTGAGTCAAAGTTTGATTACGAAATGTATTTTATCTTTCATGTAGTATATATTGCTTGATAATTTGCTGGTGAACAACTACTTCTATAGGGGTCCACATTTAAAAGTTGAACATTTAAAGTTTAATTTCTGTGCATTTACACTAGACAAATTGACTCCTGATGTTATCCTGCCTTGGGTCTAATGAAGTAAATTTAGTCATGACGTAATCCCAGTTTTCGCTACAGATAATACTTGTCGCCGTAAGACTTTATTTCACACAGGGTGCAAAATCAGCTTGTTCAGTCACCAGTGATTCCCCTTTTGAAAGTTACCTCCAGATGCTCTAAAATATAGGGAGGGTTCGTCATGCCAAGTCTTAGCATTGCTCCTTCAGGGATTACTTCAACCAGCTTCCATAGGAGAGTAGGGAGGTCTGTGCCAATGTCTCTTCCGTAAGCCCCTGTGTCTTCACTGGTCAGCCATATCTCGCAGACCCCTTCTGTCAATAAGAGAAAGAGCAAGATAATTAACAAATCTGCTTTTGAGCTTGTTATTTGATCATACAGCTGCTCACTCTTTTTAATGCACTATTTCATAAACTAAACTATTATGCCGCCAGTCTGGTCATTCAATTGCAAAGAAAGAGAGGTATATCCCTTGGGTAGTAGTGGATTACTGAGTTCATTTTATGAGCATCAGAGTGCTACAACAATGCTGTAAATTATTGCTTTGGAGTGATTAACATTCACAGCCAGTGACTAATGTGAGACGCCTTTTTAATGCAACTCAGACAGGAGTAAGATTGCACTTCCATCACTAAGACTTTCTGGCTTATTAAACCATGAGCAAGTACTATATAGTGCTGGTCAAACTGCTAACAGTTAGCTGACTTACTGCCTAGTTAACAGCCTGTAAAAGGCAAAGTAGCTAAGTCTCAAACAGGCCAAACTGCTGACTATACTGATCATCCCTTATAGGGAAGCAACTGTTACAAACCAAAACCTTTACATGGTATTTACAAGGCTATATTAAACTTGACTACTTTAAAAACAACAACAACCAGTCAGTATGATATGGAGAAATATTCACCTCAAGAAAATGCTTCTTCAAGCAGCTCATGTATGACTGAGGTTGCAGGAAATCATATTATTTTACTTGCAGCTTAAAAGAATATGATTCTTGAACATAAGTTATTTACCGTATTTTTTGCTCTATAAGACTCACTTTTTCCCTCCTAAAAAGTAAGGGGGGAAGTGTTTGCGTCTTATGGAGTGAACGCAGGCTGCGTAGCTATCTCAGAAGCCAGAACAGCAAGAGGGATTGCTGCTTTCACTGCGCAGCAATCCCTCTTGCTGTTCTGGCTTCTGAGATTCAGAATATTTCTTTTCTTGTTTTCCTCCTCCAAAAACTAGGTGCGTCTTGTGGTCTGGTGCGTCTTATAGAGCGAAAATACGGTACATCTTCTCTTACAAGAAATGACTGTTAGACTGCAAGCTTATTTTAGTTATAAAACTCTGTAAACCACCACGTAGAATGAGCGGTGGAAAAAAGGCCCCCATTGAGGTCACCATGTTATTTAAGAAGAAATCCTAAATATGGAAAGCCAGAATAATTTACACCATCTTAAATTAAACCGTCATAAAGTATGCCATATCCAAACTCTGTCCAGGAGCAAGTCTACTGTTGGCTGAGCCATTCTAAGCCTGGCAGAGGGAAGACAAGCCTTTAAAATAGAGTTTGACTTCACCTTTTTTGCCAGAGTGCATTCTGCCATGTTGCTAGGTTACATGACTGAGCTGATTGGAGTTAGGATCCAGCGTTAAGTCCTGCCCCACTATGCTCATTTTTCAGGGCTTATGCCAGTGTAAGTTCTGCCAGTCTCAGCTGAGTGGGATGACTGAGTTAGACCAGTGTCTCTCTGGCTGAGCTAGAGCTGGGGGTTTATACCAGCATAGCCCAGCTGAGCTGGGAAAATGCTGGCACTTGTTCCTGGCTTCATAAACTATAGGAAAGATAGGAAAGACTGTCCAAACCCTGGCATGATGTCAGTCCATAAGCTTTCCCTCTTTCCATTTTAATCAATGGAAAATCTCACTTTCCATTTTAATCAATAACGTTGTCACATAAACTATATGAGAGGAAGCACATACATCAAACACCAGTTAAACAAACAATACGAAAATATTTCATAAAGCAAATCACATAAACAGGACATTAACTACTATTTTCCAGTTGCAAGTGTTCATCAAAACAATGTGCAGGCTTTAAAAATGAAGAGTAATCTTCATTATAAATTTCCCAGTCAAATGGTTCCACATTTTTGACCTGTGAAGAGGGTTTCTGGAATGCTGCCTTGCTGGTGCCAGATGAGTGTAAAGAAATAGTCACCATGAATAGGAATGAAAACAATATTCACATGGAAAAGAACAGCTTTCTCTGAAATCTGCATAGGTGGGGATCATTAGCCCCCTGGTGGGCTGAAAATTAAATCGTATAAAGAGGAAGCAGCTGCAACAGCAAATTAGCAACAACAGGAATAACTGTCTTTACCGCTCTACCATCAGGGCGTTAAATAACAGGGAAAGTCTATTATTCATCCAAGCACAAATACAAACTTCTAAAGAATCTCCGCTCTACCCAGCCTGTTTTTATATCAAAAACATTAGTTCAATTCAGACACCACAGCAAACAATGTAAAGGAAGTTCAGCTATGATTTAGTGCAGAAGTGGCCAAGCTGTGGCCCTCTGGATGTCCTAGGCTTCCATTTCGCATCACCCTGGACCACTGGCTATGCTAGCTAGGGCTGATGGGAGTTGCAAGACTACAGTACTGCACACCTGGCATAGTACAATATGGAAACAGGCCAGCAATAGTTTGATGTGGGTTGTGTACACCCTGGTGTGTGCTAACTATTTTTCGTTGTGATATAAAAATCAACAAACCAAATCATAACATTATATAACTGTATCAACAGCAAAATGTTACAATTTGAAAGTATACTTCATTAGTAATAAAAGAACATACCACAGTATTTGGGGGAAATCTATAGTCTGTTGGCTTGTCTATGTATGCAAGAAAATTGTGACGCACTAAAAAAACTATTTCTTCCTAGGTTTAACTTCTGCCTTCCTTATCTACTGACTCAGTATGAGTGTAATCACTATTTCACAGGCACCATTTCCTGGGTTATTATTCCTTAAGGATTTTTCAGGGGATTTCCAGCATCATGCCACACAGATTTCATAAGGTATCAAGAGACTCAACAGAAAGTCTGTAGATGTAGGCTGGTCTCTCTCCTTTCAAAATTTATCACCAATAATTTGGAATTCAAACACCAATAATTTGGGGGTCAAAACTGCCTTGGTCCCTAGCAGTCGGCACCTATGGTACTGATTGAAATATTAATCTGTAGATGTTTTCCTATATTTTTACTTAGTCTTCTACATCCACAGTCTCCCCTTCCCAGGCTATGGGATACAATGGAATGTCTTCATTTTAAAAAAAATACAAGAGCAGTTCCTAGTAAAACTAATGCCTTTCCATTTCTCATGGGTCATACTAACGTCCAGAAAATACAGATTCTTGATCTGAAGCCATTCTCATTCTTACATTACATTACAACTTGTGATAGAGACACTGGTACTGCACTCTGGGAAAAGTTTGTGATTTCTGAGCACAAATTTCTATTCCATTTCTTCTGATAAGCTAATAAATACGTATCAGTATTAATGTGTCTAAATAGATGCTGATGGAATGAATGTAGAAACCGAAAAATTTCATTGTCAAAGCCCACAGCTAATCTGTGAAGTTGCAATTGTAGTGGCTAAAGAACACCAAAAAGCATTGACTTGTCCCTTGAAACTTTCATATGAGCATTTGAAATGGTAACAGGCTGGATTCTACTGCAGAGTGGTTTGCTGCATGATGTTACTTTGGCTGAAACCTAGCTCTGACCTTCACCCTCACCCTCATATTCTTATCAATAATTGCCCAGCCACTTTGCCCTTCCTTTTCCAGCAGAGAATTATTTTGGCAGCATGCCATGTTCTCCAGAACACAGAACTCTCCCCCACCATACCAAACACGTTTTAAAGAAGACCATCTGCCAAGGATAAGCCTGATTTTGAAGTGTTTGTCAAAAATTGCCTGCAGTCTCAAGGATAATTAATCCAAAATTGCCATTCCTGCTCATGCCCATAGAATTCATCAGTGACACAACATTAGCTCTAAGAAGAAGGAAAAGGCAGATATAGACTGGAAAGCTTATGAAATCAAATCCAACTAACAGAAGCTCATTGTTAAGGTTAATCTTACCCCACCTAAATTATTTGGCTTTCAATTAAGTGCATACTCCTAAACTAAAACATAATAATCAAGCAGGTCCTATTTTAGGAATTTAACAAAATTTGGCAAATGTTTCAGATCTAAAGCGTGGAAGCTGCTAATTTTCCAAAAGCAGAAACTTGCTGCATAATTTCTAATAATAAAATAAACACAGCATGCTCACTTAAAAAAAAAAAAGACAAGATGAAGAAGGGCTGGAGGAGCAATTTTATTTTTCTGTTTCATAGTGGTCTATCCCTTCAGCCCAAACAGTGTCTTAAAATAGATTTTAAAAAACATAAACAAAGTGAAAAATGGGGGTGCAGTGGGGGACAGAAGGACATTTCTGATCACTTCCTTCTGACACACCTGTTATGGTCGCATTTAATTTCGTGCAATCAACATAACATGCATGAATAAAATCATATTGCATTTCCCTTTAAAGCTATGCACATGTAGGAATATTACACCTTTCCAAGATAATTACACTGTTCTCTGTGCAGTTAAGAGGCTGATTTGCATTCCTTTCCTTTGGATTCAACTAGGCACAGCATTTTCCTACTTTAGATCATTTTTAAAAATTCATTGTGAAACTTTTTTCTCCCTATCAAACTCAGAAACCTGGTCCATCAAGTAGGATGCTAATTCCTAAGAGATTAGTCTGAATACTGAGCTCACTGTGGACCTACAATCTGAATTACAAAATTATTTTTCTCCTTCCTCTGAAGTGGGGTAGTAAGACTGACTCAGTCCCAAATGGGACCCTCCTTGCCTCGCGCTTCATTAAAATGTCTATCCATAAAAAATAAACTAAAATCCTAAACTGTAGACGCAGGGAGACCACTGTTTAGCTGGGTTGAGGGTACACCCTCTTTCACTTTGCATTTAGGAGAAATGAATACATAGCTTGGCTCTCTCCACAACTATATTAAACACATTATTAATAAATGGTGGCATATTGCTTTTCTTGGCATCAGTAGAACAGAGGAATAATACATGATGGATCCAGAGGACAACTATTTGAAGCAAAGCAGATCAGTGCCAAGAGACTGATAGTTGGACAGATGAGTCAGAGAAGATGGGCAAGCATACAAAGGGAAGAATGGACAGGACTTGAGAATGAGAAGAAGCAGAGATCTGGCCAAAACAAAGGAAGGTTGGACAGGTGTGGACAAAATGGCTTATTATGTTTCAACTTAATAAGAAGAGATAAACAAGCCAATTGCCCATGAATACAGCCCCTACACTGCTTTCAGTAAATGCTTTCATCAAGCCATGAAGTTGCTAATTAACCATAGTTTCTCCTTTTGTCCACAATGGAAAACAATGATCACCAGGATCAGAAGATGCCAGAATATTAAACAAACTTCAAATGGTGGTTAACATCCTGGCTTTTTCCTGGTTTCCTAGACACTTCCTGGTTTGATTGCTAGTGCCATAAAGAGAGGGGCAAAGGGACTGCATACCGCAGCTTATTAATGCAATAATGTTTGAATTAGGTCAATGTGCTGGATCCAACCTAAGTCACACTTGGGTCTCACAGAAATCAGTCTCAAAAATTATTCATGACCCAATGATTTTTAGGTGCAAATGACTTAAGCTAGATCCTGTTCAATATCTACATGTGAATCACAAGCAGGTCATTTGACTTTTTGAAAAATAAAAACAAATCCTATCTCCTCTTAGAGAGACTGGAAAACTATCTAAAAAGTAGAAAAGCCTGAATAATGCATGAAAACAACATACAGTGGTACCTCGCAAGACGAATGCCTCGCAAAACAAAAAACTCGCAAGACAAAAGGTTTTTTTGTTTTTTGAGCTGCTTCGCAAGACAATTTCCCCTATGGGCTTGCTTCGCAAGACGGAAGCGTCTTGCAAGTTTGTTTCCTTTTTCTTAACACCATTAATACAGTTGCGACTTGACTTCGAGGAGCAACTCATAGAACACAGTGTGGTAGCCTTTTTTGAGGTTTTTAAAGACTCTGGTGATTTTTGAAGCTTTTCCAAAGCTTTCCCAACACCGTGCTTCGCAAGATGAAAAAAATCGCAAGACGACAAAACTCGCATAACGAATTTATTTCGTCTTGCGAGGCACCACTGTATTCTGTAACTGAAGAAACTAATTGTAAAAGAAAGGGTATTTTAAATATAGGCAGTGCCCTTTTTAAAAAGTATGCTCTCGCTCTCTCTTCTTTAGTAGATAGGTCTGTGGGATCATTAAATGTTAAATGGAGCATAGTCTGCTTCTTTTCCCTTACAATGCAAACTATTGTATTTGCTTATAAAAGAGGTCATTCTACCCCTATAGGGACTTCTGCTTTTGTGGCCTAGCAAAGTATAAACTAAGAGCCTTGTCTCACAGTTTGCAGTGATGGACCTTCAGTAGAGTGGAGGGGGATCTATAATGGCTCACTTGATCACTGCAAACAGTATGATAGCAACACTTTACTAACAAAAACAGACCCTAAAGGAAACCCAGACAGACATAGAAGTCTTCATTGTTGTTTTAAGCAGTACCATCTATAATATGCATATGCTTAAAAAAGTGGAGCAAGGGTGAGAGAGACTCATTTATGTCATATATCACGATGATAGATTGGAGTCTCAGGCCACTCTAAGGCTGCAGCAAAAGTTGAATAATGGATCAGAAAATGCAACATTTCAAATGGACTAGACATGAAGAGGAGATGGCTTGATTTTCCTTTCCCCATTCACACATACATGTACAAAGATTTAGTATTATTACACTAAAACAAACAAGTATCAGTAAAAGCAGCACTATAAAAATCATTAGTGACAGGATAACATACAAACTTCAAGGCAAACTATTCAAAGGGAAAAATTCTTCCTAGGCATGCCCAAGCCTTTGGATGTGCCTAAAGTAGTACTTTGCCAATGTCTATCTAGCTCTCTTTTGTTCCCTAACATAATTCTTTGTACTGCTCCACTTCAGGAAGACCAGGTCTAAATACTTTGGATTTAGAATATTCCCTATGGCATTCTCCCTGCCTCACTCAATGACTCTACAAGATGGCTAACTGCTTTCACTACAACAGAGAAACCAAGCTTAATTTTCAGGAAGACATTCACCTCTTGCAGGTTCAAGATAAAATGTCTACCCTCTCCTTCTTGAGAAGGAAGAGCTGCTTGACAAAGAATGCCCCATCCCCAGGTGGTGTCAGCACTATCAAAATAGATAGGAGTACAGTGGTACCTAGGGTTAAGAACTTCATTGGTTCTGGAGGTCTGTTCTTAACCTGAAACTGTTCTTAACCTGAAGCACCACTTTAGCTAATGGGGCCTCCCGCTGCCGCTGCACCACTGGCGTGCGATTTCTGTTCTCATCCTGAGGTAAAGTTCTTAACCCCAGGTACTATTTCTGGGTTAGCAGAGTCTGTAACCTGAAGCGTCTGTAACCCGAGCTTATGTTATGCACATTCAGAAACCCTGGCTTATGTTATGCACATTCAGGGCTCCCCCCCCCCATTGGAACTCACCAGAAGTCAGTTCCAGCACCTCTCAGGTGGGTGCCATTGCCATTTTATTAGTAAGACAGCCTTCCCCAGCCATTGCCATTTTATTAGTAAGACAGCCTTCCCCAGCTTAATGCCTTCCAAATATTTTGAACTCCAGTTCTGTCAGTCCCAGCTGACTGAGGCTGATGCATGTTGTAGTCCAAAAGCATCAGGAGGGTACCAGGTATGCCTGATTTAAGGCAGGTCTTTTAAACCTGAAAGAGGGACCATAAAATGGTTTTTAAAAACCCTAAAAATTCAAATAAAATCATGACACATCTCGCACTGATTGGTGTAGAATGTCTGACTATGTACCGTTAAAAAGCAACAGTAACATAGCTGCAAACCATTACATGTGTAAGACTAGAATGCATTTGATGGCTTGAGAGGCATATGTAGCATAACAGAATAACCATTTAGTATTGATGGGCAAGATACCAAAACATACTCAAATGTACAGTATTATTGTAGCTAAAACATCAGACACATATTTTTCAGAATTACAGGCAATCTTAACAGTTTCATGAACACAGCAGGATATAGGGATGATTAAACTATTTAGTACTAAATAAGAGCTACAAGCAGTTTAAAAAACTTGTTTTCATGGAAACAGATGAAATGGGGTTTCACATTTATGTAATACCAAATTATCATTACACACTATTCATGTAAATATAGACTTATTCGTGCTTAAAAAAATTAATTACTTTTTAAAAAACTGCTTCGATTGGGAATAAATACATCCATGGCTGATACATATTTCCTTGTGAATAAGTCCTACTTATTGCCATGACATTTATTCCTAGAGAGTTGAGGAATGTAGTCAATGCTGTCAACTAGCATTTGAATAGATGGATATTAGCCTTGAAAACCAACATTCAATCACAACTTAAGTCAAACAACTGTCAGAGTATTAGTTTATGATAGAGAAAACTATTTGTTACTACCACAGTCTTTTAAACACCTTGCTTTAATTTGCATATTAAAACTATAGGCAGAGTTAACACACACACAAAAAACACACATTCAGGGATGGGGACATTAGTGGAGAGAACTGACACTGTGAGGGAGCTTACACTTTTTCAGAGCCTATGGATTCTTCTGTGTTTAAACACAGTAAGCTAGTAAGCTGATATTCAGTCTTGGATATATTCAGGCTTGGTGGGGACGAAGAACAGAAGGTTCAAAAGAGCTTGGGACATTGAAATAGAGTATTGGTGGGTGGGGTTAAGCATCCAACTCCTATATTAGCAATGATGCCCCCTCCATATCTGACTCATAATGTATAGTTCTAATATGAGTTCTAATATGAGTTTTACAACTTTAAAAAAAATGCTACTCAAATCTTTGACATGAATGAAGAGGTTGTAAGATGGTTTCACAGTCAACAAATTCAGACTATTTCAAGTTACATTTTAAGTGTGATCTACTATACAACTCCCTTCTAACCTTTTATTAAAAGTAGAAAAAAGAAAAATGAGGTATGTTAAACTTATTCTTTATCTCTTGAAATGTCTGTGGCAAGAAAGGTTCTACTTGAGAGTTATTGAAGGTATTAATTACTCTTGTGGGAATTAGAAAAAAAATAGCTTAAAAGGTCTTGAATTGTCTGAAGTTCGACCCCATCCTGTTTAAAACAAGACATAATTAAACACACTCAAAAAGGGAAATAATAGCAAAATGGAAAATGCAGTTTTTGTCTTTGATCATCAAACTGTGTCCTGGGACACAACATGCTTATTACATAGAGAAGGGAACCAGAAGGAAGAAGAAATGAAGCATGTAAAGTAAAATAAATCATAAAATTGGAAAAAGGATAGAAAAACATAAATTAAGGCAGAAGAATTTTCTTCAAGCCCTATTTATCTTCCAACAATACCGGATTGTCAACATCCTTCTTAAATTGCAGTGACCAGAACTGGACACAGTACTCTAGATGTGGTCTGACCAAGGCAGAGTAGAGCAGGACTATAAATTCCCTTGATTTGGACACTATACTTCTGTTCATGCAGTTTAGAAGCATTAGTTTTTCTGCTGTTACATCACACCGTTGACTCATGTTAAGCTAGAGATCTACTAAAGCCCCCAGATTCTTTCCACATGTACTACTTGTCCCCCATCTTTTATTTGTGCATATGATTCTTCCTACCTAAGTGTATAACCTTATATTTGCCCCTGTTGAAATTCATTTTGTTAGTTTGGGCCCAGTCCTCTGTTAAGGTTATCCTGAATCCTGATTCTGTCTTCAGAAGAATTCCCCCCCCCCGCCCCTTCCAGTTAGGTGTCATCTGAAAATTTGATGAACATCCCCTCAATTCCTTCATCCCTTGGGTACAGCTCATGAGGCCTGGAGATTTGAATTCATTTAAAATAGCTAGTATCACCTCTTTTCCTACCTTGGACTGCAGTTCCCTCCTTGCATAGTGTAGTCTTGTATCACCACTGCTTTCAAACACTGAACCAGAGTTTATGAAACTAGCTTGTTGAAGCTAACTATGGCCAGCAGCTTAGGGTGTGCAAACCTGAGGTTTGCTGCAGCTTATTCTCATGGTGATACACCATAGGTAAGAGCAGGGATAGCCAACGAAATACCCTCCAAATGATATGGACTGCAATTCACACCATCCCTGAACATTGACCATGCTGGCTGGGGCTTATGGGAGTTGTAGTGCAAAATGTCTGCAGGGCACCATGTTGGCTACCACTGGTTTAGTGTTTCATCTGAACACAGCTAGTAAATGCTACTTCAGAAGCAAAGGAAAAACTTGTGGAATTAAATCTTCATAGGAGTCTTGCGCTATTGAATATTTTAATCATTATGAAATGGCTTGTATTCTAAAGACAATTTAGAATATATTCCTTTAAAAATTTAAACCTCAAGCCTATATACATTTGACTTTTGAACAAAGGAGTTCTTTTAAAAAATCCTACTTGAAGAGCTGGATTTTTGTCAATTTGCTTTTAGGAAAAGATATTCCAGAGAGACTTCTAGTCACTGTGAATTAATCTAAGTAAACAGGGAACTGCATCTGCTATTTTGAACATGGTTATATTATTATCCATTTTTCACAAATTGAAAACTTTGAGAGACTTAAAATATGAAAAACTATTAGCTTAGTAAATATACTGTGAATCCATTTATTGCCTTTTCAATCAAGGCCCAACAATACTTTTACTTCATGGAATATATTTGTGTCTGCTGGTTTGAAAGCAGACTTTTAAAGCTATTTCTAATAAATCTCCAGAATTAGGATTTTTAAACAGTGCAATCCTAAACTTAACTGCTACTGTATTTATACTGGCCTGGTTTTCATGGCACAATTATCTAAACTATGGCTTATTGGGACCAGGCAAAAGTGCTGGCTTCTGGAGAGGAGCTCAAAAGCAGCTTTGTTCCTCTGCAGTAGTTTTTGTTTTGTGTTATTCATGCACATGCTGAGCCAAACCAAAGTTTGTGGTTAAGCTCTCACCTGGCCCACCGTGAGTCTGGCTTCCACATTGAGTGAATACACGCCACTGTGTATTAATTTTTTATTGTTGTTTTATCTTGTTTGAATTGGTTTTTATTGTTGGTGCTTCAATCAGTATTTTGTAAACTACCTTGGGATCCTGAGTGCATGAAGGGTGGTTTAAAAGCTAATCACCAGGAAGCGGAGAAGGGGCTGGTGGATGTTGCAGCGATCAACATCCCCCTTCTCTGCTTCTACCCTTAGCCCAGATCCTTGAGGACTGGCATCTTTTCTGGAGGACGGCACCTCCAGGAAGGGCTGGTGGGGGGAAAAGAGGGAGCCCGTTCCTTGCCTGGTGAGCCGCTGCCGGTTCACTTCCATGCCTACGGTTAGGTGAGGCAACCTGTCAATTTCAATTTCACTCAGTTTCCCAAACTTATTTTCAGTTCTCTGTATTTCCACATCAGTGTGAGATTTTTCTTTTTAAGTCCTCATTAAAATTAGCCAGCATTTTAGCACAAAGTTCTCCTAACATACACATGTTTGCAAGGCAATCTTCCTTAAAAAATAATTTAGGCCTTGAGTTGAGAAGCATCGAGCGTGTTCTTTTAAAAAACATGTTTTAACCTTTTTTTGGTGCATATTATTATCTACATCAGGAATCACTCAACATGGTAAATTAAAGCCCAAACTATGAAAGCAAAACTAAAGTATATCCCAGGGGTCTGCAACCTTTAAGACAAAAAGAGCCACTTGGACCGGTTTCCGAAGAAAAAACAACAACTGGGAGCCGCAAAACCATTGCGAAATTTAAAACAAATATATCTCCGGAGCCACGATCTGACAGCGGGTGGGAAGGTGACGTCGGGACGGTGGGTGACTAACACACGCACCGCCCCCATGCGACGTCACAGCCAGTACAGCGCCTGCCACAGTGGGGAGTGTCGGGGCACACAATGCACCTCCTCCCCTCGCTAGTATCCGCCCCGGAGCCGCAGCAAAGATGTAAAAGAGCCGCGGGTTGCAGACCCCTGGGTATATCCCATCTACTGGAATTCACTCCTCTAACCATAACCTTCTATGGGTGCTTTGCAGATGGTCATCCCTGACCATTGACCAAATTGGCTAGGGGTGATGGATGTTGTAGTCCAATAACATCTGCATAGCACTACATTTTGCCCTTAACAAAGAATAGACTTTTAGTTATTCATCATTGTATATCATCACTTTTGTGAACGTGGATTGGAATTTAATTAATTTTTGTGGTTATCTTTTCTCTTGTAGACAAAACATACAGAAAACTGAATGACCCATTCTCTTTATTTTCAACTCTGAAACTTTAGTCCTTTTCAGGAAACATCTGCACAGAAGGGGCCTCAGTTTCCATTCTGGCAAGGTAACATTAAACTGGAATTTCCTCTAGGAAAAAAAAAAAAAGTGAAATGGGGGCAAAGGAAAGCCAAGCCCTCAAAGATCATACAGTCATGTGCTGTCTGCAAAAAGGTACGTGCAGCCAAAGTGCAATCACTGCAGGCCACAAAACTGTGAGACCAAACATTGGTGGGTGAGCACCCATCCTCCACACTCCTCATAACTAATGCTTTGGATTTGGCTTACTGCATTAGAGATGTCTGGAAGGTGGTGTCCTTAAGGCCTAAATATTTATTGACTATGCTTTATGTTTTAGTTAGGTTTTCGCTAATGTGTTTGTAATGTTGCATTTTTAAACTGTGTGCTGCTGTGCTATATTTTTTTGAAAGTGTTGTCTACTAAAAGAAAAAGAAAAGTAGAAATTACCTCAATGGCTAGATATACAGTATCAATATGTTTATGCTCAACAGATTCATAATATGACATGATGAAATTACTGAACCCGTGAATGAGAACTGACTCATTCTAATTTTAAGTTAACATTAACTAAAAGAAATGAAACAAGAGCACATGCTACCAAAAATGGTACATTATGCTAGTTGATGCTAAGATTCAGACATATCTGAACAGGATAATCTGTAAGAATTTCATTCTTTTGATAATTGCTTCACTTCTGAAAAGCAGAAGCCATCTCAGTAACTGAACAACATGTAATTTATCCTAGAAATTCTCAAGCTGTTTACTTATTTCATAGCCAGGGTGCCTTACAATGCCTATTGTATTAAATATTTGCTCAAGTTATTTGGCTGCCTGCCGGCCTCTAATTCCGATTTGTAACTTGGAAACCAGTTTCAGCCTATGCTGACCTGCTGTATCCAGAACACAAATTGCCCATCTACTGACCACCCGCAGAGCATTTTCTGCTGTTCATATTTAGCTAGGACAAGAGGCACATTTAAGACACATTTTGTACACTTGTGTGTATGAGATGCACACGCCACACACATAACTGATTGTTACCACACGGCTTAATTTACAGCATATAACACAGCAAGACAATGCATTTCACATCTCAAATGTTTGCAAACTTTTTTTTTTTTTGCAAACACTATTATTATCCAATTTGTAAAAGGGGCAACAATATTCTGCAACACATAATTTTGCATTGCTTATCAATGACTGATAACTTAATTGCATTTGTATAGGACTCAGTAGCAAGCCAGTACAAGTAGAAATAACTGTATTCTTTGCACAAACTGGTAAGAGCCTTAGCTCTGTGACACATTTACATTTGCATGTAAAAGGTCCTAAATTTCAATCTCTGACATCTCTAAGTAGTATTGCAAAAGACCAAGACCCTACTAACAGTCAGTGCAGACAATACTGAGCAAGATGGACTAATAGGTTCGACGTCATATAAAAGAAGTTCCAGGTGTTAGTTTCATAATTCAGTGACAACTCTTGCCACTAATCAATGCTGTGCTGAAATAATACCCCCATTACTTATGCTAGGAAGCCAAGTCACCAATCAGTGCAGGGTATGGTAAAATTATTATCCCATTATTCCACTGTGTAGACATACTATACATAAAATGCGCCCAGGGAGAGACCGCACAGTCACATGGTACAGTGGAGATGGAGGCAGAAACCAGCTCCATGTTCCAGTTGGTAAGATATTTGCAACAGACTCTCATACCAATGCCATACTAGCCCAGAGCTTGCAAATGCTGTCCTTCATTCTCTTGACCTCATTTGCCAGCATATATTAATTTATAAATGAACCATAACCTGCTATGTGGAATACAACACAGTCAATGCTAGTGAATATGTTTTACTGCACCAACCTCTATTGAGAGAAAGGCCTTCAAGGTCTTTATTCAGACAAAGGGTTTTGTCTTTCCCCAGACTGTGCATGGGGAAAAGTATGTGTAGAGTTGTCATTGGGACTGCCCAGTTATTCCCTGTATTTCCACACACACACCTCTTCAGGCAAGATGTCTTTTGGGACTGAAATTTTAACAAGTAATATGCTTTGTTGTAGTGTTGTTGTTCAGTCGTTTAGTCGTGTCCGACTCTTCGTGACCCCATGGACCAGAGAACACCAGACACTCCTGTCTTCCACTGCCTCCCACAGTTTAGTCAAACTCATGCTGGTAGCTTCGAAAACACTATCCAACCATCTCGTCCTCTGTTTTCCCCTTCTCCTTGTGCCCTCCATCTTTCCCAACATCAGGGTCTTTTCCAGGGAGTCTTCTCTTCTCATGAGGTGGCCAAAGTATTGGAACCTCAGCTTCACAATCTGTCCTTCCAGTGTGCCTCTCAGGGCTGATTTCCTTAAGAATCTTCTTGCAGTCCATGGGACTCTTGAGTCTCCTCCAGCACCATAATTCAAAAGCATCAATTCTTCGGCAATCAGCCTTCTTTATGGTCCAGCTTTCACTTCCATACATCACAACTGGGAAAACCATAGCTTTTACTATACGGACCTTTGTTGGCAAGGTGATGTCTCTACTTTTTAAGATGCTGTCTAGGTTTGTCATTGCTTTTCTCCCAAGAAGCAGGCGTCTTTTAATTTTGTGGCTGCTGTCACCATTTGTTGTACCATACTTCATTGTAGTATCCCACTCTGAAAGTGGGGATGAAATTACGAGAGACAATCTCTTTGTCAACCAAATCCCCAAAGCAGAAAAGGTACCTAAATCTGGACTCTTGTGTTAGATATATTATAACTATGTTTCTTTCCAACTTTTGCATTTTCAAACTCACGCCTCTTGCCCCAATATTGCTTCTAGCATCACACAAACAAATCAAGCAGCTGTATTAGCACCAAATAAGTATGTACATAAACAACTCACTCCCAACCACACATTTTAAAAATCAGCTTAGCTTTTTCCCGTCAGTGTTCATGGTTCTGCCATGCAACAACATTAACAGAGGTAGCCACAAGAATGCTTAGTGAAACATTCTTCATTTGTATAAGACAACAGGAGGTGGTGGTGGTGGGAAAGGAAAATAGAGCTTGTAACACTACAACAAAGTACATCTGCACATGCACAACATAACCTAAAACAAATGGTGATGTTTTTATTTAAATTAGAAATTATGTAAAAACTATAGTTCCAGCACTCAACTTAAAATACAACAAAAGACAAGAGGCTCAAATGAATAACCACTACAAAAAGCTCTGTACTCTTGAAAATGCTCACTTAGCCTATTTTGGCTAGCAATGTTTATTCCCACAAGCCCTTGGAAGAAGAGATTACAGTTGAAACACATTAGCAATTTTAAAACATTAGCATGTTAAAATAACATTTTGAATACCCACTAGCATTTAATTGCTTCTTCTTGATATTAGAGTGCTATCTTCTTGTTGTGTGAGCCATCTTAACTATGCAACTACTGTAGTTAAAATAACCAAATGTGACCACAACAAATAGACACACATGCAGTTTTTATAGAGGACAGTGACCATAGCTTATCCAACCCCCATCCTACCCCTGAAGATATCATTCAGTTCCTAGGAGTAAAAACTGTAAGTGCATGTGTGATGGCCCTCAAAGTTGGTATGCAATTGTGTTTCTATAAAAGGTATCAGAGGAGGAAGCAAGTTTCCTGCATCTACTGTTAGGTCTCAGCAAGAGTCTAGCAAAAGGTACTATGATTCATGAGATCCAGAAGAAAGAAGCAGGTCCCAGAGAAGAGGAACAAGGATCAGAGGAGCTACATAGCCAAAGGCCAGATCCAAGACACCAGTTAGGGAAAGGATCATGGAATGAATCAAGGTACGCACCCCTGAGATATATTAGTGATTTGGATTAAGAAGCAAGATCAAAGAGGGCTTCAGTGAACTTGGTGGATGGGAATGGAGTCAGCAGAATGACTGTTAAGGCAGGCTTGAACTACAACCAGGATGGTGCTCCCAAACCATAGAATTCAGTCAGTGGGCTAACTGGGCAAACAGCATGCCGGTACCACATGAGGTAAGGTGCAGCAACCTGAAGGCTGGAAGTTGGAGTCTGAAACACACACCCTCACCCGGGTGGCCTTCTCACCTTCTTTAGTTCAAGGACCTCTGGGAAATGTGGGCAAAACCGATGGTATCGGACAGAAAGTCAGTGAGATGTCATTTAAATCAGGTAACCCAGAAACCTTGAGTCCAACTCTGCCATGTTACTGTTTTAGCTCTCAGGAAGGAGCTTACTGTGGTGTTGTGGTGGTTGTTTTAAGTAGCTTTTGGGGCACTGCATGGACCTGGTAAACTTAAGAATCGTGAAATGTGTAAGAGACCAAAAGTTGACAATACAGTGGTACCTCTGGTTAACAACTTAATTCATTCTGGATGTCCGTTCTTAACCTGAAGCTGTTCTTAACCTGAGGTACCATTTTAGCTAATGGGGCCTCCCGCTGCTGCCACACAATTTCTGTTCTCATCCTGAAGCAAAGTTCTTAACCCAAGGTACTATTTCTGGATTAGCAGAGTCTGTAACCTGAAGCGTCTGTAACCTGAGGTACCACTGTACCCATTATGAGCATACCTTAATTTAAGGGCGGGGAACCCTTTTCAGCCTAAGGGCCTCATTTTCTGGGAGTCACTGGCTAGTGGTGGCTAGGGCCAGATGTAATAGGTGGGTAGAGCAAGGGGCTATAGAGCACACTCCAGCCCTGGTAAAAGCACCACAGAAGGGCGTAGAGCAAAGGCAGTGAGGGATGTGGCCAAAGGAGTAGGCTGGATGGCCTGGGTGATTGGGGTTCCCCATCCCTGCCTTAATTTAACTGGGCTGCAGAACGCTAGAATGGGATTATGAACATGAAAAAGATGGTTGATTTAGAGTCAGCTAAAATAACAGTGCAGGATTCTTTGACTTCTAATATGCCATATGCATATAAAATTTACAGCCAAAATGCAGCAGCATTTCTCATGCTCATGCTGCGACACCATAAAATAAATTTCACCCAAGTAACATGATTTTAGATGAAAGAAAATAGGAACTGTGTAATTATATACATTTACCTTGACAAATAGAAAGCAATCTGTGATTAGAGCATAGCAATTAGGTACAAAATGCTTCCAATGGATTTAATTACCCATCAGTCTACAAGTTTCTTAATTACTTCTATCTCACTGCATCAGTTAAAAAAAAATATTTTTTGCCTGAGGCAGCTAGTCACTTATTTACCAAGCTTGAAGATTTTGAATATGAATAAATTACTTTACTAAAGCAAAAATATTTGGGTTATGGATAAATTGTTTTTCTAAAGCCTGTCCTTATTCAGCCTTTTGTAGGATGAAGGCATACATTACTGTTGCTTCTAGAATGGCTCTTTCTCCAGCAAAACACAAATAGTATCCAGTTATCTATTTTTGGGTTTTTTTTAAATGTCTCAAGCAAGTTCCAATGGTTATTTTTGAAAAAACAAAGAGTCACATAGCCTTTTAAAGATTTACATGCTTATTAAGGCATGAACTCTTGTGGGCGAAATCTTACCTATACTACGAATAGGAATTGGCTCTTGCCCAGAAATGTAATATAATGATTTGTTTTAGTCTTTAAGATACCAAAAGATTCTGGACTCCATCAGAAAGTTCATTGTACTATTCTGAAATATTTCTAGTTTCCCAGAGATGTTTTTCACTACCACATCAGAAGAGAAATCCACACTCTGCGGGAAGCCTAAGGTACCACTGCCCCACTCCTCAAAAGACCTCTCTCTAAAAAAAAAAGGGGGGGGGGAGACACCTCCCAATTGGACAGATATCAAAAGCCTGATTTCCCACTTAGCTTGCATGAGTTAAAAATCAATGAGGAAAGTAATCTTAATGTAGAAGACTCTCAGGTCATCTACATTATTAATAGGCAATGCAACTGAAAAATGTTTTTGTTCACCTGTCTCCATTGCCTTTCCAAATGATTTTGAAATGAAAGGTGCTGAAGCATGAAGATTGCAGGCACTCGTTGCCTTCTGAAATCACAGTGCAGGGAATTGGTGGAATTCCTGCCTCCTTTGGCACAGTGAACTTTCCTTGAAAGCAGACTACAAATTCACAGGGGTCCCTTGCCTTCAATCAAGAAAATGCTTAAAATGACCCCCATCTGCCACTTTAATGTATTCTGCCCAAAGACTTCCATAAATATTTAATGCAAGAAAGGGACTGTTTAAACACAATGAATAGCTTGTGAAATTAAAGTTGGCTGATGGATTACACCACGTAATGCACTGTAAACAGTGTTGGAGAAAGCATAGGACAGGCACACACACATGCCATCTCTTCAGTTAGAAGGGTTGGAAACGTACTCAAACCACTGTAAGGCTACTTTAATGCTTCTGTATTACAGAGACAATGACTTGGATCCAAAACCAATTGCCTCCCATGTGCAAATAAAAGGCATTTCCTCCTTCTACTCCCATTTCCTCAGCTGTAACCCCTCATGTCTCCTGAAGATGAGCTCTGGAAGGTCCCCCAAACCTTCAATAAGGGTTAGGAGGAAGAACCATAGTGCTCATTTGGCTAATACTGTTTTCAATGTTGGAAAAGCTTTCTGTTCTTCTTGCACTCATGACCATATAATACAGGCTCGTGTTGCATGAAAATCCATTTATTAAATTATTTAAATTTTGTTACTATCTTATTAAACAAGCTAGCAAATTGATGAAGTTAACTACAGTGAAATTAATTACAGTTTTTGGACAAAGTACAACCAGTGTAACATGCCAACACCTGACAGAAAAAGAAGTCTGCTGGGTTTTATTCTAGACAGACCAAGTAGACCCAAATGAGTGAACCACCTGTACAGAATATACAATATACCTAAACGCAGGAAGGATCTTCATTTTTAGGTTTATACTGTTGCATGTTTATTGTCACAAACATTGCACTCCCAAATTAATAGCTTGCTCAACATTTCAAAATCCTATACAGTGTAACAAACTTGGATTGTTTATTGTGTATCATGCTACAGAAACAGGTAGTTAGTAGGCAAGTGCCAGTGCCAGGTACAAATACAAATACCAGTATGAGAATAAGAAAACAGAAACAGTAATTTCCTGACAATATTGTAAGAAAAAAACACATTTCAAATGTTTGTTTCACTTGGTGTTCCTGGAAATCTTCCCTAAATTTTCCCAGCATTCATGGTTTGAATTGAGGAAAGTTTGTATGTAAGCAAACAAAAACATCCAAGGACAGGACATAAACACACATGAAGAGGAAACACACATGCACAGAAACCACAAAGCGGTAGTGGCTGCGGAGGGCTCTTATAGCCAAGGCAACACAACGGAGAGCCATATTGTTTCATTCATGCCTAGTTTATTTTTTTATATTTGAAAAAAAGAACCACACACTCATGCACTGTGCACATTTTGGATGGAGTCGCCCTCCGGACTGAGCAGGTTTCCAGACTGGTCATGCTTCTTAATCCATCTTTGTTGCAGGTTGCTTTTGTGACACAGAGCATCTCAGACTATCTTCAGCTGTGACAGATATAGTCCGAGTTCAGCTGTCCTCCTGTACCAGGAGTTGTGGGACAAAACCAGTAGTCAGGACCAAGAGGAAAAACAGGAGGCAGGATTGAAGTGCAAGTCTGAAATCAGGATGGAAGAGCAAATCAGAGTAGGAGTAAGCCAAAAGTCTGCCTTACTCCTGCTCATGAGTACAGGTCACTGGCCATGTCCTCCTTATTCAAACTTCTACTTCTTCTCTCACATGTTTGCCTTTCTTCTTTCTTCTGTATATCATGGGTCAAATGACTGTTACTCCCTGACAGCCCCTCTCTTCAAACCTTCCCTTGGCCCGTCTCCTTCCTTCCCTGTTGTCTTCTGTCATGGGCCCTAGTCTGCATGGCAGAATGTCTGGTTGATCCTTTGGGCATCTTTGCTAGCCTCAACTTGGTCACTCTTGAGTCAGCCCTCAATAGGTGTATCCCTCCCAACCACGCATTCCAACAAGGGTTTATAAGTGACAGGGAAGAACAAACAATGCAGATTGCTAATTAAATTTATCTGGTTAGTATGAAGTATGGGAAGGTAAACGGCGTTTCCATGCGCTGCTCTGGTTCGCCAGAAGCAGCTTAGCCATGCTGGCCACATGACCCAGAAGCTGTACACCGGCTCCCTTGGCCAGATGAGCGCCGCAACCCCAGAGTCGTCCGCAACTAGACTTGACAGTCAGGGGTCCCTTTACCTTTATGAAGCATGTGGTGCAGTACATATTGCTTTATGGCATACTGCACAAGATATTAAGACATATCCTGAATTTTGCACAGCCAGAGCCTGGTCTTGCTAGACTTTCATCTCTCCCTCTGCACATGACCACCAACAACTTAAGTGTCCTATGGGAAGGATTCTGAGGGAGGGAGAAAGAGAGAAGTGGGGGGGAGGGTAAGCGAAGACCATCTCAGAGCCTTCTCCAGCAGGATCCATCTCCAATCAACTGCCCTATGGGAAGGATGTTTATATTATATACTCCTTTTTAAAAAAAAGTAGTTTAATATTACTTATATGCCATTTTGGCATGGTTTTGATGCCGAAGAGTGGATATATAAATAGTTTAAGTAAACATAAAGAAATAAATAAATCCTTTGGGCTTCCCCATAGAAGCCTGAAAATGTTCAATAGCTAAAATGTGGCCATTCCTTTCCTCTTCTTCTAGTTTCTCATCACATTTTTCTTATCTTATTCAAGATGAAACCAATCCTAGTTCTTCAGTTCTCTGAGGTTGTCAGGCTGGAGCCATCAGCCATCTATCTAACATCAACACTGGTCATGGTGGGAAAAGGTAGTCCTGGACACCACCTTCTTTCCTGGGTTCAATGCCATTCAGATACAAGATACTACTCTTTACTATTTTCCATAGATAACTGAAACGTTCTTAATATAGTAGTATGTCTTGAAAGCAGGGAAGAATGTCATTTTAACAATATAAATAAAAGACAAGCACAGTATACCATGTGCTGTAAGCAACTCTCTTGTCCAAAACCATCAACTTTTCGAGATGTATTTCTATGAAATACCTTCAAGTAGAAACACCTGGAAAAGATGAAAGGCTGTACCAGTGAAGAGGGTAATGTCTTTTTACAAGGCTTTGAGATCAAAGGGAAAAGTTCCCTGTATACCAAGACAAAACTAGTTTGTTTGTTTTTTAAAAAATAGTTTTCATTTTAAACCCAAGCAGTCACATCCTTTGGTAAATAAGAACTGGTGAACTAAGACTGCAAGATGCAGTTGCTTTAAGCATATACCCAAGGCTTTTACACACACTTGAAGAGACGTTTCAGGAATTTTAACTCATTCTCAGAAAAACCACTGTATACACATATACAAACACACACAGTATGATGTAAAAACTATTCACCTTATACCACAGACAATGGTTATAAATCAGACATTGTGACAGGCAACACTGCAAGAAAATCTGACAAATACAAAGCTAAGAAATATTTTTCAACTTCAAAAGAAAACCGTGGGTTTTGTTACATTCATTTCTTGATCTTTTGGTCGGTTGCTTCATTAAAAATAAAACCTTTTAAAAAGCAGCCAGGCTGCAAACTATTTATTCTTAAGTAATCTCACTGAGGTTCTACTTCAGAGTCCAAGAAGGGAGCCAAATGAGAGCTATTACAAAATGGGATATTAAGTGGTCTTCAAATTTAAGTGGTTTTCGAATTTAAGGACTACTGTCATAATTCCTATGAGCTGGGCTAATCCTGTTTCCATTTTTTGTGGACAATAACAACATTAAGATGGGACGCGGGTGGCGCTGTGGGTTAAACCACAGAGCCTAGGACTTGCTGATCAGAAGGTCAGTGGTTCGAATCCCCGCGATGGGGTGAGCTCCCGTTGCTCGGTCTCTGCTCCTGCCAAACTGTTCTTAACCTGAAGCACCACTTTAGCTAATGGGGCCTCCCACTGCCGCCGGAGCACGATTTCTGTTCTCATCCTGAAGCAAAGTTCTTAACCCGAGGTACTATTTCTGGGTTAGCAGAGTTTGTAACCTGAAGAGTATGTAACCTGAAGCGTATGTAACCCGAGGTACCACTGTACAATGGAACCTTGGTTTTCAAATGTAATCTGTTCAGGAAGTCTGTTCAACTTCCAAAACGTTTGAAAACCAAGGATCAAAGGGCTGTCAGCAAGTTCAAATAGGGAAAACTGAGAAACACGCCTTGGAAGCCCTAGGTGCACGGAAGCATTCACTTCTGGGTTTTTGGTGTTTGGCAGCTGAGACATTCAAAAACTGAGGTTTGACTGTAATCTTATTACCTTAATGTTTTAGCACCTGTTTTGTAAACCACATTGGGAGGGTGAA
This sequence comes from Podarcis vaucheri, assembly GCF_965113315.1. Classification (NCBI taxonomy): domain Eukaryota; kingdom Metazoa; phylum Chordata; class Lepidosauria; order Squamata; family Lacertidae; genus Podarcis; species Podarcis vaucheri. The sequence goes on along the minus strand of NC_138766.1, from coordinate 34,779,825 downwards.
CATCCTAAATGGCAGGATAAAAATATATAAACCTATTAAATAAGTAAAAATTTAACAAGATATGAACCAGCAACCTTTGAGCTTAAAAGTTCTTTCCCTTAATTGCTGTACTACAAGTTTGGGTCTGCAACTGTTTTTGGACTACAACACGCACCATCCCTAGCTAGTAGGACCAGTGCTCAGGGATGATGGGAATTGTAGTCCAAAAACAGCTGCAGACCCAAATTCTGGAAACTCTGCTGTACTGCATAAATATTCGGGCTCAGTGGCTTTCCCTTCACTAGAATTGTTGGTAGGTACCCTTTTCACGCAGCCTCCCAGAGAATAGATACCAGGAAGAAGCTAGTCATACATAAATGGTCATGCCATCACACTTCATAGAATTACTTGTTTATTGCACCTGAAAGTCTTTGAAAAGAATGAACACGCATCACTTAAAGAAGCTAAGAGAATGACGATGGCATCCACAGTGCATCACTGTAAGGCCTAATAGTTGTTAATCAACATGAAAGTACAGAAGGGAGTGTCTGAATCAATATAAACAAACTAAAAACTGTTCTTCCTGCGAAACCAAAAGTAACTAGCTCACTGTATCTTCAATTATTTTAAATATATGCAAAATACTCTCACTGCTCTCCTCTGAATGCCTTCCAAGTTGTTTGCATCTTTCAAGATCTGACTCTCCAGATTTAGCAACATTAAATATTCAGCGGAGAAGGCTCAAGCAAAGGCTTTATAATACCATATAGAGAGAATCACTGCTGTTGTTGGATTTCTGTAATCATGCGAAGAAACATCTAAATTGAATTTTATATGTTTACATATACATACCATAGCCTGTGCAGAGATCACTAAACCTCTTTGCCCCCGCAAGCATTCTGCAAGGAGGCATAGGGCAAAGCCAGTTAGCTTGGAAACCTGACTGTGAAGGAGATGGCAGAGATCACTGTCGCTGTCTTGTAACTATTCCTTCCTGACAGAAGAGAATGAGAGAGAGGGGGATCCAAGCTGGTCCCATTTACTCTTTCATACTGATGAAACCACACCAGTGCTTGACAAAACGATACTAATGATTATAAATGGTTTTTAAAAGTATTTTTTCTCGGAAGCCATCAGAATGTAGCACCTGTGTATTTCAAAGATAAACCTAATATTGCATATATTTGGAGATGCCCCAATTTTTCTACAATAAACCATTATGATCTAGTTTACATGTAGCACTAAGCCAAACCAGAGCTTATGGTGAATGAGCAAAATGTGAGAGTTCCCAGGCAGAAGATCACAGCTGCTTTGGTCTTCCTCTAGTCCTACTGTTGCTGCACTGCTTTGAGCTATGCCATGATCTGGCTTAGTGTTACACCTGAACCTGGACTTGTTGCTAATCCTGTCCAAGACAAAGCACAAGAAGTAGCCAAGGTGTGTTCTGTGGCTTACCACTCATGGTTTATCTGGAGGAAACAAACCATGAGCCCAGGTTTGGGTGTAATGCTATGCCAAACCATGGCTTAGCTCCTAACAGTGCGGCAGCACTTGGACTGGAGGAGCGAAGATGTTGTGATCTTTCTAGCAACCTGCACATTTGCCCGTTTGCACTAAACCATGGCTTGGCTTAGCATTATGTGCAAACTGGGCCTATGTGTAATTCTATCTGGCAGAAAAGTTTTCAAAGCTGAAAGCAAAGGATTTTAAGCGGAACTCTGTTTATC